>NC_065578.1:145716983-146343233 GCF_024542745.1 Macaca thibetana thibetana
AGAGAAAAATATTGGTAAATGTATTTGATTCACAAATGTATTCATAGTCAATTGTGAGCTGCTCTACCACATTTCCCTGTTTTTATTGTTTCTGTGAAGCTTCATTAGACTAACTTGCTTAAGGTCTCTTTCCGCTCAAGGATTCTGTGATTCTAATGTAACAGGGTACGCAGGCTCTCTCTGACCGCTTAAAGTATCAGAGTTCAAATCTGTTACAATCACTCCATTTCCTTTTGGAAAGTTGTGCCTCTCATAAAGCTGCTTGGACATTTTAAGTGTTTCCTAATACACATTAAAGTGTTGAGTTTTGTTTGCTGTAAAAGGCATTTCACTATGTTGATTAAACTTATCTTTTCTCCCAAAAAAACTGAGTAAAATTGTTAAAATAAGTAGGGTTTTTTTTTTGTTTGTTTCATGCAATAGGTATTAAATACTCATTGATTTAACAGGCTTGTAGTAATATATACTCAACTGGCAAGTGGACCATGAAGGCTCCTTCTGCTGGGTTCCTACTAAGCAAAGACTCATTACTTTACACACCTGACACTTTAAGTAGATCCAGATTTGTCTCCAGCGAGTCACTGCCATTAACTGCCAGGAGTATGATCTACTATTGCCACTTTTAGTTTTATCTGTACATTAGAGTTGTCTCCTGTCTTTGAATTGTCAGACAGTTTAAATCATTCTCAGATCCACATACCTCCCTCCTGTTGCAGTATCAGAATGTCCTGTATTTGTTTCTTAATTTTTCAAGGCTGAAGTAAGGTTAAAATTGAGGGCTATTTTTTATGTTTTTTTTTTTTTTTTTTTTTTCAGTTTGAACTTTCAAGATAAATTGCTAGTATATTAAGAGTGTATAGAATGCTTGATTTTCCAGCTGTAGGACTGTAGAGATAAAAGTATATTATAATAGTATCCCAAGTAAAACAGCCAAAACTATCTTCTGTTTGCATCTTCCTATTAAATTTCTTTTAAAAAAAAGTTTCTTTCTTTATAAAAACAGTATTCTTCAATAAAAATAGAAAGACTGAGAGATAGTATACTCACTCAATATATGCTTTTCAAATCCAAACAAATTCTTCCATCACTTATTGAAGTTAATTTCTTCAAATGCCAGAATTTCATTTATGATAAGTAAATGAGTTTAGCGAAGATAAAAAAAAAAAAAAAAAACTAAAGTTCTGTTAGATGACTGACAAATCTGGAATTCTAAAGTGTCTCACTGATGCCTGTAATTCATTATGGAAACAGTATAGATAAACCATCTTGCATATACGAGGCATGAAATTCATAAAATAATTTTTAGATGGTTGTGAAGCACTTGGGGAAAACACATTAAAAGTTTGAAATTTATAATGTGCAAAATCACAGTATTTCTAATACACTGGCCACAGCGTTGTTACGTTCTCAGCAATAAGTACAGTGGTCTGCAATCTGTAAGGCTGGGTTCTTTATCGTCCTACCTCTTTATATGCCTGTCCTTTTATTGTACCTCTTCTCATTCCTTTGCTGTTTTTTGTACACACACATCTTAGTCTACTTCACATGTTTTAATATTACAAGACAGTCTTCCAAAAGGAGTGAACAATTGCCGAGCACACAGGAAACCAGCATGTTTTGACTCCCACGCCATTGTATTTCTCCATTAGGTCCCTTAACAACTCAGCTAGAAACAAGCGGCAGATTTTTTTCCCTGACTCAGTGAGTAATTGTCTGCACCGTAGTGACAGATGTGCAATATAGCAGCTTCTTCAGGAAAAAATTAACAGTTTGTCCAGCATGTCAGCTCGCTCTTTTTAGTGCTTGGGAGGTCTTGGCCCCATTATAGATGATTTAGAAATTGAGGCAAGCAAAGACCAGCTGCCTGCACTGAAAGCCTTCGTTAGTCGGCCTCATCTGCATTCCAGGACTCACTTACATCCAGAAATTGGTGGAGCCCCTCTGGCCACAAGATGAGTATGGGCTGACAATGCCTTGATTTGTTGAGAGAGAGAATAAATGGGTTTTTCAGAAGATGAGGAAATATCACCATTACTGGCCAATTTACAGCATTTTATCTGTTCTTCAAACATGTCACTTTTGTTATTGTTTCATGGTAATTACATAGTGAAACGGAAAGAAAACAAATTCTGGTTACGTATTCAGATGGATTGCAAAATCATATAATCCTGATAAATGCCCATTTATGATACACATGGATGAAAGGTTCATTTTAATTTTGAATGGCTAGCTCAGCCATAAATAGCATATAGGATTAAATTCCAGAGAATCTGATTACATCAAAGCAAACAGTCTTTCTCTTTACTTCTTCAGATTCAGGAAGATACCATGAGGCATTTTCACAAACAGGATTTTCCTGAGACAACATGAAAAGTGAATTCGGAATTGCATTTTCAAAAGAATAAAACTCCCAGTGAAGCCCAAGAGAGACCTTGTTCTGGGGATCAGTTGACCTTAAAGGCTTCTCAAGAAGCCGGTGGACCAAAAGATCAGGGTGCCAAAAGATTTCCACCTTGGAGGAATCGCCCAATTTTTTGAAGCTCACATTCCTGGTTGCTTCTCAAATCTCACCAAATATTTGGAGAGTAGAAATCCAGTGCTTTTCCTTGTGTTCCTGTTTGGAAGATTATTTCTCCCCCATCCCCAAGCCAGTTATGGTAAAAGAATGTGAAAGTTTAGCTGATCATGAAAAGCTCAGAGATGCACGGGAACAAGGGGGAGCGGCACCCCAGGGCTACTACTTAAAATGTCAGGTGTGGAAAGTAATGAGTCTTTGCTTAGTAGGAACCCAGCAGAAGGAGTCGTCATGGTCCACTTGTCAGGTGGGTATATATTACTGCAAGCCTGTTAAACAAATGAGTATTTAGTGCCTATTGACTCCGATTTTGCTGTGGCAGGGAAAAGGGGATAGAAGAGGTACATTAGCACTTAACTGCCTTGGGCTGGGGTGGGAGGTCAGGAAGTGGTGAGAGACATGAGTCACTTCTGTTCATGATCTGTTGGTCAGAATTGGCCACACGGGCCCAAATGAATTGCAGAGAAGCTGTAGATAGTAGGGGAGCGCTTGGTGACCACTAATTCTACCATGTAATCTTGATAGGAAGCATCCAGACTGTGAAATATAAGGCCAGGCACAGTATCATGCCTGTAATCCCAGCACTTTGGGAGAACGAGGCGGGTGGATCACTAGCTGGGTGTGGTGACGCATGCCTGTAATCCCAGCTACTCAGGAGGCTGAGGCAGGAGAATTGCTTGAACCTGGGAGGCGGAGGTTGTGGTGAGCCAAGAAAGCGCCATTGCACTCCAGGCTGGGCAACAAGAGCAAAACTCCATCTCCAAAAAAAAAAGAAAGAAAGAAAAGAAATATCGAAGCAGCCTATACCATATTTCTTTGAATCTAAGATGCCATCGATTTTAACATGCACTTCAATGTTATGTACCATTAAGAAAGAGAGAAAAACGACCAAATTGCAGTGCACCACCCATGACGACAACGTATCCCAATTTCAGCTTTCTGGGGAGAGAGGGTTGGAAAAAAATGTTCATGTATTTTTACTTCCCTAAAGATCCCAATGAAGTCTGGCCGCAGTGGCTCATGCGTGTAATCCCAATAATTGGGGAGGTAGAGGCAGGCAGATTACTTGAGGTCAGGAGTTCCAGACCAGCCTGAATAACATGGTGAAACCCCTTCTCTACTAATAAAAATAGAAAAATTAGCCAGGGGTGGTGGTACACGCCTGTAATCTCAGCTACTCGGGAGACTGAGACACAAGAATTGCTTGAACCCGGGAAGTGGAGGTTGCAATGAGCCGAGATCATGCCACTGCACTGCAGCCTGGGCAACAGAGAAAGACCCGGTCTCAAAACAAAAAAACAAATAAAAATTTAAAAATCCCAATGAAGATAGTCATATTAAACAGTCTTCCTAATTTCATAGCTGCCCCCACCATGGGCACACCCTTAATAGTAAACTTTTGCTGTGGCTCCAAATGATGTTAGGTTTTAAAAATTACATTTGACTAAAACCTATAAACAATAAAAGTACAGAATTTAACTACCTGCCACTCTGACTAATTTCTTACTAGAGCTGACTGTAAGTCACTCAGGAAACATCAGCCATGCCCACCAAGGCCTTTGAAACCTATCATGGCTCTCCCTTGTGTATGCAGCTGATCACACAGAACCATGAAAGGGAGACACAGAACCCAGTGCCCAGCTCCAGCAGAGAATAGAGTTGTCCCAGGACTCTAAGAATACCAAATGTTTTAACAGTTTCCTCAGATATGCTGTTTATTACAGATGCGCAGGTTGAAACTCTGTCTTTTCACAGTCGTTTTTGGGAGTATATTCTAGAACAGTGTCTACCAGTCTTCAGACTGCACAAGAAGCACCAGAGGAGCACTTAAAAAAACTGATTTTCTTAAACTCTACTCTCAAAGAGGCACCTGAGAATGAGAATTCAGTTGAGCAAGACTGTCTTAGAAGAAATAGATGAGGTAATCACCAAACCTTTGCCCATAGCCAAGCTCGGTCTTCTACGGTGGATCTAACTGTGTCATCTGCCCAAGCTCTCCTTTTCTGGGAAGTATTCTAGACACTACCACTCTCTGACCCTCTGTGGAAGAAAATTCCTGGGAATTTAGGGTTAGGACTAAGAGATTTCATTTCAGCCTTGATGTGACTGTTCTCTTTAAGGGAGGATATCGGGAAGCAAACAAACAGAGAAAGTCTGTAAATGAGAAAAAAATGAAACACTGGATCAGAGAGAACAAAGATGGAGAGAAAATGTGTGTGTTTCCTACAACCCTAGAGACCTGGCTTAAGGTTGTCAGATGTTCTCTTCCAAAAAGACAAGAACCTCACCTGGAATGTGGAGGAAGCAACACTTCTTTAGGAGAATATGACCTCCTTCCATAGGACTGGCCTTTCACATTATTGGAAAAAATATATTATTAAACAAAATACTGACCATGTGAGCCAAACAGCTCATTAGCAAACAGACAAATCAGAGGGTGAATCATTCACATTACACAAAGATTTTTCGTGTTGTAAAAGAGTACACAGTCCTTTTAGGTAGCATTTTCTGAAGTGCTTATTTACGGATCATTAAATACTTAACAGAGGGAAAAAGTAAAAGCTAAAGTGTTTAAGCCAGTATTTATTAAATATCCACCCTAGATCCAGATAACACAAATCTAAAATTATAATGACAGTTAATTGTCCAGTTTTTACATTTTTATGTTAGCAGACAAGAAGCTAAAATAACAGCCTGCCCAGGTTAATACATCCCGAGTGTTCTAACACAGTTGTAATTCTTTTCTGAGGTCTTATTCTCAATCCCATAAGACACCCCCTTATCTTATAATACATGTCCCTTTTTTTACAGGCTAAATTAGAGGTTTTCTGTTACTTCCACATAATACTAATTCTCTTGCTAGATGTTGGCTAATGCTTAAATGTATTGTAAAACACTGAAAAGTACTATGTTCGACCAACTGAATTTTCTCTGTGCAATCATCTCAGAATTTATAGGAGCTGTTACACTATATATATATATATACACACATATATATATATATATATATATATATATATTTTTTTTTTTTTTTTTTTTTTTTTTGAGATGGAGTCTCGCTCTGTCTCCCGGGCTGGAGTGCAGTGGCCGGATCTCAGCTCACTGCAAGCTCCGCCTCCCGGCTTTACGCCATTCTCCCGCCTCAGCCTCCCGAGTAGCTGGGACTACAGGCGCCCGCCACCTCGCCCGGCTAGTTTTTTGTATTTTTTTTTTAGTAGAGACGGGGTTTCACCGTGTTCGCCAGGATGGTCTCGATCTACTGACCTCGTGATCCGCCCGTCTCGGCCTCCCAAAGTGTACAATGTTTTAACAAAGTTCTATCTTGTGACAGGAGAGCATTTTAAGGAACATTGCCTAATTTTTCTGTTTAGCTCTCTTTTTTTGGTGGTGGACAGGCTTTTCTTCTGTTGATCAGGCTGAGGTGCAGCAGCCCAGTTACTGCTCACTGCAGCTCCAACCTCCTGGGCTCAAGTGATTCTCCCACATCAGCCTCCTGAGTAGCTGAAACTATAGGTGTGCACCACCATGCTCAGCTAATTTTTTTTTTTTGTAAGAGATAGGGTCTCACTATGCTGCCCAGGCTGGTCTCAAACTCCCAGGCTCAAGAAATCCTTCCATCTCAGCCTCCCAAAGTGCCGGGATTACAGTTGCGAGCCACTGAACCCAGTCTCCCTTTTTAAAAATTGACCCAAACTCTATCAAATTCTAACCCTCTCATTCCTATTTATAGAGGAAACCCATTACTTCAAGGGACACTCATAAGATTGGAAGAGAATCCTGAGTAATACTTAGTATTATTTTACATGTAAGTAATAGATTACCTAAATTGTTGGACAACACCCAGCAGAGAATTAGTACCATATAAAATAATGGTAGTATTTTACTAATGGTATATAACATGTGATTTTTTCATTGAGCTATTTTACAGTTTTTATGTGCCACAGAGTAAGGGAGAGCATGGCAAGGCTGTGAAAAACAGAAGCCACTTCCTTTGGTCTTTCCATTCCATCTTGTAACTATTGCTTCTCACACACTCAGGCTAGTCAGTTCCGCTGTTAGCTGTTGAGGGGAAACGTCTGAGTGCCTCTTCTGTGCTGGAGATTTCTTACACCATTTCTCAGTGGACATCACCAAAAAGTTTTACTACTCTTAGGTTCTTCTCAGTTACAAAGATTAGATGGCACTTCCACAATGCAGACTAATTGGGGAAAATCTCATTCCTAAATTAGCAGAAACTCCAAATTATTTAATACAGATATTCCATGTTATTGTTTATTGAATAAAATGTTTTATTTAACTGAATGAATAGTCTGATCCACATTGGCATACAGTGTTTGTATAGTATCAAGAGTTTCGAAAACTTTGATTTTCCTTAACTACTTTATTTCCCCTGTAACTTGCTTCTGCCATTAACTCATGTGATAAAACTATGATTATAGTGCACAGGCATACTAACCAAGCCCATGCTCCAATCACCACAAATTCAAAATGTGTAACGCCCACACACCTAACATTTGACAGTATCCCCTGATGTATGTCTCATGACATGTCAGTCTCCTAGATCATAGATACAGAATAACACTAACCCGGCAACATGACTTTGAACAAGAGCCTGAGCATGATTTCCCAGAACAATGAAGAAGAAAGTCATGGGTTTTTTTCTGTTAAAGAACTGGGGTCCAGGGTCAGTGACCCTAACTCCATATATAACTTGTGGAATTGGAATGGGTTCAGAGAACACACAGATGATTAAAGGCTAAAGGGACTGACTTTAAGGAAAATATACGGAATGGATAATGTAAAGTTTGCTAAATAATGCCCACAGAGAGGGTTTAATAACCTCAAGAATATCTTAAAGACAGAAACATCAAGGAGGAATAATTTTTTTCAAGAATTAGCCTTTAGTTCTAGAACGTGAAAAGTATGTATTGGTTGGTTTAAAAATTTTAAGAAGTGGTGGTGGACGGGGGATGACACTGGGTTTTGAGTAAAAAGAAGCCAAAAGACATTTATTTTAATGGAAGACATTAAACTAATCAAAAGATGAGCTAGTATGAAATATCAGTCTAAATTAGCTGAATCCCTTTGTGAATCTGTTGACGGCAACATTTCAGCCCTACTCCAGGGTGATAGGCAGAAATGTTTTAATACACCTAAAAGTCTAACCTCTTCTCTCCATTTCCTAATCATGTCAGGCAGTAGGCTGAGCCAGGAAAGGTTGCTTTGGTGCGCCTCACATTGTGCGTATGCATTATTGTGCATTCCTGTGTTGATGAGCTGCATAGGGTTTTTCTGTGACCCTCTCTGGGGCCATTCTTTAATCTGACTTTTGCACTAGTGAAAATAACCACAGTACCTTGCAGGTCATTAGGCTAGGTAAACGGCTCATTACAGAGTGAAATGAGACCAATGATAGTCATATTGTGCCAATGCAGAATG
This sequence comes from Macaca thibetana thibetana, assembly GCF_024542745.1. NCBI lineage: Eukaryota > Metazoa > Chordata > Mammalia > Primates > Cercopithecidae > Macaca > Macaca thibetana. The sequence continues at coordinate 145,724,998 of NC_065578.1, forward strand.
TGTCTAATTCCTATTATCTAATTAAATGCCACTTGCTAAGTATTTATGGAGCATCTGCCATATGCTTCTCACCAAGTTGGTTGCTTCAAGGATTCATAAGAATTTTATACTGTACTCTCCACCCACAAGGGACTTAGAATCTTTATGGAAATATGCAACATATATTCAGGAATGATATTCAGAATAGTTCATAATCAGACTGGCACAGGCACCAGCCAATGAGACCCATCTTATCTGAATGAATGCCAGCTATTAATAATTGACAGAGTGTCATGGTGCATGCCGGTGAATACCAGCCTTGCTTTCGTCTGTTTTTTTTAACTGTTGGAGAAAAAAAATGTCTAAAATCTTATACTGGCTCTAATCAAATGCCAATATATGTGATGGAATGTAAATGCCGGATATGCAGCTCTTCCTTGTCCACAGCAGACACCATGAGGGTGTTACTTTCTTGTCCAAAGTCAGAGTGGCTGCTTGCACAATTTTATTTGAGGGAAAATATTTTTTCAAGCAAATGCAGAAGAAATGAGTGTGACTATTTCACACAGGCAGCCTCCAGCTGCATTCCTTAACTAAGAGAAACATTCAGCTAAATCTGTAAACAAAATGTCTGCGAGAGGTGACAAGAAAATGTAGCTCCATGCCTTCCACTGAGTATAATTTCTTAGTGAGGCCAGCTGGCATTTTGCAAAAGTTGACCTGTTGTCAAACCTGCTGGTGACTGTGCTGTTCTGATTTAGATATGAAGGATTGACTCAGAGGTGTCTATAAAATCATTCTGCGGGATGATAATTCCCAACTTTAACACCAAAATAAGAGGCAAATCATCAGCGCTGGCTGCTGTTTGAACCTCACGCTTAACTCGGTCTTCAGAGGTTGTCTGTGTCACTGGGAGAGGAGGTCACCGGGCAGGCTCAGGATGGGCTTAGCAAAGGCAGGCTGTCTCTGCTTGGCACTGCCCAGCTCGGGCCCTGTGTGAGCGAACGGCCCATAAGGACACAAAGTGGTTTTCGAAATCTGAATAAGAGCTCAGCTATCATCTATGAAATTGTGGATCATGGAATAGAAATTATGAAGAGATCCTGTTTTTCACTTTGTTTTATTGGCAAGCATCCTGAGCGATACTGACTCTTTCCATAATAAACTGTCATCGGACACAATTGTTTCAGAATATGGTCTCGGTGTTTGATTGCAGGGTCTGCAGACTTCAGACAGTGGGAATGCAATACTTAAGCTTCTTCACTTATTGCCTGCTGCTGTACAAATATAGGATTTGGCAATTTAGCCTAAAGCCTCCGTCTCTCCCGCTACATCCACCCGCTCTGGGAGGTTCCAAGAATGCAACTTTCCACAGGCTCCCAGGCAAGAGGAAGCCCGTAGAGCTGAAATCAGAGCCAAGGTGTGGGCCTGCCTTATGCATAATCCACCCACAAAACACAGTCTGATGGACCCCTTGCTAGATTGAACTTTGGGCTCCCCACCACTGAAATAAAAAAATAAATAACTGCCAAATCCTCATAAATGCTGAAAAGAAGCAGCTGGTAGCCAAAAGACCACTTTAATAATAGGAATAAAAATAAAAGCAAAGCTGGGTACAAAAAGGCTTATATCTGTAAAGAGAATTAATGTAAAGAAGGGGATCAAAGCCACGTTTGTGTCATGCCACTTGGTCACAGAGGCAGGCAGGAGAAGGGAAGGCATTTCAAAATCAAAAACCAGCCTGACACCCACCAGATAATAGCACAAAATGCACCTTAAAATCCCGGTGTTAGCATGCTCTGTCGGGATAGGCATGGAGTTATTTTCATTTCCTCTTACAGAAGAAGAATCTCCCTATAACAACAATGTTGATGGGATAGCGTTCTTTGTACAGAGGCATCCATGCTGACCCTGCCTGGCAGCGGAGTCTTCCCTGAATTTTGTTAAACCAAAATGCTTTGCTAGTAACTGAGTTCTCAAGTCCTCGATCACTGGGCAACCTGTCTATTTGCTGAGCCTAAGGTCATTTTTATGGAATATGGGCTAACCCGATGGGATCTGGATACATGTGCAAGGTAAACAATGATTCATAAAATTGAGGGTTTAAATCTGTGTGGGAAACGTTTGGGGCTGCTATACATTCATGTAAACCCTGTTGGTATTTGGAGAGCAATCTGTTCATTTCGTTTCCTTTCTGCCTTCATCTGGCATTCAACTTAACAAAGGAAGATGAGGGTAAGGTGCTGAGAGGCATGTGGAATGCTGGGAAAGGAGCAGATTCATGAGCACAGTCCTCTCCCTTCATTTACACACTGGGTTGTCTTGGGCAGCCCCAGCCCTTGGAAGCCTCAGTTTCTTCTGTTTTCTTCTCCTGTTTTGCCAGAGGGTTACAGTGAAGATCAAATGAGGCCGGGCATGGTGACTCATGCCTGTAATCCCAACACTTTTGAGGCCAAGGCAGGAGGCTTGCTTAAAGTCAAGAGTTGGAGATCAGCCTGGGCAACATAGTGAGACCTCATCTCTACAAATAATAATAATAATAATAAATTAATCAAAAAATAGCCGATCATGGTGGTGTGTGCCTGTAGTCCCAGCTACTTGGGAGGCTGAGGCAGGAGGATTGCTTGAGTCAGGAGTTTGAGGCCGCAGTGAGCTATGATGGTGCCACCGCACTCCAGCCTCGGTGACAGAGCAACAGAGCAACAGAGCGAGACCCTGTCCCCAACCCCCCCACCACGCACATAAAATATCTAACAAAGTAATATTATGTAAAGCATTTTGGAAATTAAAATGCTATGGAAATCTGTACAAAAATGTTTATGACAAGTACCCCAAAAGCTTATATAATGCATTAAGTATTCAAAAATTAATGACTTCTGCCTACAGAGGTAATAAAACTAGGTGTTTTCCTGCTGAGCCTTAAAGAAAATTAAGCCTTCTGTAGACAGAGATGGAGGTAAACTCGGCCAATGGAGGCAAAGGAATGTAAACTGAGGTGGAAAAATGTGTATATGGCTTGTTCAAAATCTACAAAATAGTTTCATTTGTCTAGAGCATGAGACATTGTAGTATTTAAGAAAAAAAATTTTCTTTTTGGTGTCTATCACAAGATTTTCCATCCTTTCGTTTCAAATGTTAGTTTCCGCAATGCCAATGGGTAAATATTTACAGCTCAATTCGTATTTTAGCTTTTCTATGCAATAGTCCCTGCTGTAGACAGCGTTAACATGAGCCAAAAATTCAAAATAGTTTCCCAATTTCCTTTGCTGTTCTTTGCTATAATGGCTGATATTTTATGATAATGTTTCTATTGTTTTAATATTCTTGCTTTTCTCATTCATATTCTAAGAGATTACTGTTAGTGCCAACACATTTGATTTATCATTTAGAGAAAGCACTTGTTCAAAAAGTCAGTACTGGGTATTAAATGATGATTGCCTGCAATGAATTTCTTCTCAACATCTGCAAAGACAATTTTGCCTTTTCTTCTTCCACTTAACTCTAAATGAGAGATCTTAAATATACTTAAGTAGGATTCATATCAGCTTAGAAAATATCTTCTTAAAACCTAAGATGTTAAAAACAGTTAGTTCCTAATGACTATTTTTCTTGGTTAAAGTAAAATACACACATGTGTACCAACATAACATTAAAGAATGATACTTACACCCTTTTCCTAAAATCCTGGTTAATACTATACAATTAAAATACTTATCTTCCTTTTCACATCATTTCTATTTCTATTTTATGCTTATGAAGTATTTTGTAATTTATCAATTGCTGTTTGTTTCAGAAAATATTTATTTCTTCTTGACCATTGAATCACGAAAATACAAGCAAGCAAGAGTAAAGCTGTTATTTTAAAATAAGCTTTCAGATTTGTCATACCTACCTCCAAGTGAAAGTACTTACCTTATACATACTATGTGACAACTCTAACTGTGTTCTTCATGTGTATATTGCAGGATTAACTTCTTTTTATTTGATATTTATTTATTTATTTATTGAGACAGAGTCTCACTCTTTTGCCCAGGCTGGAGTGAAGTGGCATGATCTCAGCTCATTGCAAGCTCTGCCCTCTGGGTTCAAGTGATTCTCCTGCCTCAGCCTCCTGAGTAGCTGGGATTACAGGCACCTGCCACCACGCCTGGCTAATTGCAGGGTTAATTTCTAACAGGTGACTGGGGCTTTATAACATTGAGGTTATAGCAAATAGAATAATCTTAAAGTGACATTTGAAAGAAAATGTTGTGTAAGCAAAAATAATTATTTTATTTTTGTCTTATAAGAGACGGTGTCACAGCCAGCAATCAATTCAAAATGTCACATTCATTGGTATTTGTCACCTTTGTATGGTATCTGTTATTTTATTTGAGGCCAATGAGACATTTATTCACCTATTTTTGACCCCACCATGTCCCAGCCGTAATATGAGAAGCTAAGTGGGAAAGGCAGAAATATAAAACTAAGTTAAATTCCTCACCTTAAACAATCTTGAATAATGATAGAAGAATGCAATTTTTTGTTTAAGTACACAAACAAATAATTGTAATAACAATTGACCCAAACTATAAGATGGGTCTGTACAAAGCATTAAAGAAATATAGAGGAGGAAACGACCCATTCTGTCTTCATGGAAGACGATGTTTTTGCTGAGTCTTAAAGAATGAATGGTGACCAGGTGCGGTGGCTCACGCTTGTAATCCCAGCACTTTGAGAGGCCAAGGTAGGTGGATCACCCAAGGTCAGGAGTTCGAGACCAGCCTGACCAATATGGTGAAACCCCGTCTCTACTAAAAATACAAAAATTTGCTAGGCATGGTAGTGGATGCCTGTAATCCCAGCTACTCAGGAGGCTGAGGCAGGAGAATCGCTTGAACCCGGGAGGTGGAGTTTGCAGTGAACTGAGATAGTGCCTGGGTGATGGAGGAGACCATGTCTCAAAAAAAAAAAAAAAAAAAAAAAAAAAATGAATAAGAATTTGGCAAATAGAGAAGAGGGTAAATATTCATGGAAAAGTTAATTACTCAGGCAATAGCACAGAGCTGGGAGGATATGACATAATTTTAGGAAGGACAAATGGTTTCATAGAAGTGGAATGCAGGATTTTTGAGAGTACTGGCATTAGATGATGGAGGTGAAGTGGGACCAGATAGAGAAGAACAACTGGTTGGAACAGAGCCTGGCACATAGTAAGAACTATATGAGTATTTGTTAACTAAAACACAAACAGTGCAACGGACCCCAGTAGGCACAGCCATAATTCAGGGCACAGAAGAGAGGTTTAAATACGTTAATTAATATCTTCAGAGACATTAGAGAGACTATTGCTGCTATAACAATTACATGAAGAACTTGTCATGAACAGGACAAATCAAAGAGCAAAAAAATATTCTTGGAAGTTAGAAATACAACTGCCAGCAGGCGCAGTGGCTCACACCTGTAATCCCAGCACTTTGGGAGGCCGAGTTGGGTGGATCACCTGAGGTCAGGAGTTCAAGACCAGCCTGGCCAACATGGTGAAACCTCATCTCTACTAAAATTACAAAAATTAGCCAGGTGTGGTGGCAGGTGCCTGTAACCCCAGCTACTCAGGAGGCTGAGGCAGGAGAATCACTTGAACCCAGAAGGCGGACGTTGCAGTGAGCCGAGATTGTGCCATTATACTCCAGCCCGGGTAACAGAGTGAGACTCTGTCTCAAAAAAAAAAAAAAAAAAAAAAGAAAAGAAAGAAAGAAAGAAAAAAGAAATACAACTGCCAAAATAAGAGGTCCCACAATGGAGATGAATGATAAATTTACCGGGGCTGAAGGAAAAGAGATGGTAAATATAAGGAAACTTAAGAATAATGAAGACTAGTCATATTTAACATTAATTTACTAAGAGTTCCAGTAGAAGGGAATTTGGGCAATGGAAGGAAGAGAAAATCCAACAAATAAAAAAAGGAAAATTTACCTGGGCAAAATAAATAAATAAATCCATAAAACAATGTACATCTTCACATGGAAATGAATCCCTGAGTGCCAAACAGGACAAATACAGAGAAAACTGATATAGTTTTGAAGAGGTAAGGGAGGTGTATTTGTGGAACATATTATCTAGACAGGAATATAAATCAAATGGGCATCAGACTTTTCATAACAGTTAACGGGTTCTAGGAACCATTGGAACAGTGTTTTCAAAGTGATTGGAGAAAAGATTTTGAACCTAGAGTTCTGCTAGCTAGTAAAACTATCAATGAAAAGTAAGAGCAAAATAGAGACATTTTATACGTGCCAAAGCTCGGAAAGCATTCTGCTTTTAAACTTGATATGAGTAAACCCCTTTTGAACCCTACAGGAAAAAAAATTACTCGAGTAAGTGGTCCAGTGGAATAAAAAAGAATCTATGAAAGGAAACATCCTGGGATATGAAAATAGAGAAAGAAAAGATGGAGTCAGAAAAACTAAAACAGAATCTTCCACACTGAAAGGTTTGCCTTAGGAAAGTTTAAATGATGTAGGATTGCATGATTCCGTCTCTTCTAAATGGCTCCATCAACACTACGTTGTTCTAAACTTTAAAACGTTTACATAACCAGGTCCTGCGCGGTGGCACACGCCAGTAATCCCAGCACTTTGGGAGGCCGAGGTGAGTGGAGCCCAGGAGTTGGAGACCAGCCTTGCTTACATGGCAAAACCCTGTCTCTACTAAAAATACAAAAATTAGCCAGGCATGGTGGCGGGCACCTGTAATTCCAGCTACTTGGGAGGCTGAGGTGGGAGAACTGCTTGAATCTAGGAGGTGGAGGTTGCAGTGAGCTGAGATCACCTCAATGCACACCAGCCTGGGTGACAGAGCGAGACTGTCAAAAACAATAAATAAATAAATAAATAAATAAATAAATAAATAAATAAGCCGGGCGCGATGGCTCACGCCTGTAATCCCAGCACTTTGGGAGGCCGAGGCGGGTGGATCACAAGGTCAGGAGACCGAGACCATCCTGGCTAACATGGTGAAACCCTGTCTTCACCAAAACTGCAAAAAATTAGCCGGGTGTGGTGGCGGGCACCTGTAGACCCAGGTACTCGGGCAGCTGAGGCAGGAAAACGGCGTGAACCCAGGAGGCACAGCTTTTGCAGTGAGCCAAGATCGCGCCACTGCGCTCCGGCCTGGGCGACAGAGTGAGACTCAGTCTCAAAAAAACAAAAAACAAACAAACAAACAAAATTTACATAACCGTAATATTTTAGGTTCCGTTTCTTTCAATTTTTAATCAACCTGTAGACAATATTTGAAAGGTCTAATAGAATTACCAAAGAAAAATAAACATTATAAACCTTGACGATAAAAATAATAATATAAGAAACAAAACTGAGGGAGTAGAAGAATGCTAATTTCCTCACAGCTAGTTAGTAGAGTCTACCTAAGTCGATAAATTAAGAGATACGCGATGAATACATCACTGGTAAAAATAACATAATAAAACATGGGCCGTGGAGATGAGATCGGCCTGTAGAAGACTGGATTGATTATTTTTTAACATACACAAAATAACTTTGGGATATTGTTCCTACCCTGTGAGAATTTGAACGCAGCTGAGATGAATACAAATCAGAGGTAGCTCCACCTCCAGTCTTGTCACACAGCTGCCTCTTCTCATTCTTTAGGTCTCAAGGGTCCTTCTTTTTTAAAAGCTGTTTGCAAACCATACCATCTAAAGTGGTCTATCATTCTACCAGTTCCTAGCCTTAGATAAATTGATTTCTGACACCTCTTACATAAATCAAATGTCTAGAGCAAATGGCATAGTGATACGGTTACACACATTAAATTAGGTGTTGCCTGGTCTGATAATTTTGCAACATTAGCAAATAAAGTGAAGCTAAATTGTGGGTTCATTTTATTCAGCTGATATTTTACATTCATGATTAAAGAAACTTACTTCCATAAACCTCAGAACATTTTCTAGGTAGTGAGTGTCTTCTAGACAATGTATAATACTTATGAAGGGATTTTTATATATCCATGATAGCTCAGGAAACACATAGAAGCAGACATGTAAGACGATACTCTCGTCGAAAGAATTACATAATGGAAATTAACATTATGAAGATAGGTCATCCATTCTAACGTAAATACATAGAAGTACACCATTGTGTATCAGGCTATAAAGTTGTAAAGCTCATTACCCATAAGGAGTCATACTGGAGAGAAATATAAATGAATTTAAATAGAGTTTAAACACAATCCTGAATGGCAATGCTAAAAACAGTTATTAAAAGAAAGTGGAATATAGTCAAGGATTCAACTGATTATGAACATCAGTTGATATGTTTTACAGAGAAAATGTCGAGTTTTCGTTAATGTGGAAAGTCAGTTATAAGAGTGTCCATTGTATATAGGTATAATTATTTTATATATGTATTTTATTTCACTAAATATAATGATATGTATGCTATATATTTTACTGTGTATATAATTTATGAATTTTAATCTATAAATTTACAATGATTTCAAAGAGAAATAAATTGCTCAATTCCTTGAAGCTACTGTTGGCAAGCAGACTGCAAAGTAAATAGGCTTTATTTCTGTTCAGTCTTAACACAGGAGCTTAGATGTATTGTCAGAGGCAAAAGGAGAAATAGGGTCTTCTTCCAGAATCCATTTCTTTAATGGATAGCATTGCTGATCCAACCATCTCTCTCACTTATGAGTCAGGGAATTTATTTTTTCTCAGAGCAGAAATATCTTGAATAAAGACAATATAGATGTAATGTCCCTGTGTAGATACAAACACTTGCCACAGGGAACAGGGCAGTAGCTCGTCATTGGTCATTAATGCTTTGGAACCTAGTAGTTTGCCAAAGAAGTAGCTCATGCAGAGCAGAAGGAGGACTCTGGATGGTTAACACAAAGAATGGGTAGGCATGGTGGAGTGTAAGAGGAAGATCAACATATAATATTGTAATACTCTCCAAAAAGCAAGAGGTGTGGTGAATGTACTGAGAAACTGAAGAAGGAGAATTTGTTATTGAGGGAGAGATCTGAAGGAAGGGAATGAAAATGAATGGACAAAAGCCTTTTTTGAAGTATTTTCTCTCAGTGGTCCTAACATGCAGCAGAATAAGTGCAGTCTTTAAAATCAGGTGATCTAATTTTAAGTGCCAACTCTGTCATGTTAAGGTCTTCAGGAAAACTCGTCACCTTTTTGCAGCCTAATTTAGATCTGTCCTGACTATCAACATGGGATAAAAAATAAACCAAACGTGTTGACAAAAAAACAGAGGGTGCCATTGTTTAGAAGATAGAATCTCCTTAGATCAACCTAGTTCTAAAATCAAGATAGTAGTACCGGTAGTTATGAAAATGCAAATCAAAACAGGGAGCTACCATTATTCATCCATCAGATTGATAGGGATGAAAAGAATTAGTATCAAAAAGCTCAGTGCTGGCAAGTACATGGGGAAACAGGCTTTCTCAAACATTGCAGGTAAACAGCTTTTGGGGAAGGCGATATGACAATATCTTCTAGATTTTAAAATGGGTATACCCATTGACTCAGCAATTTTCACATCAGGAATATAAAAGCCATGACACATATTAATATAAGTGCAAAGATGTATTGCAACATTGTAAAAGCATAAACTGGGAGCAACTTGAGTGTCTATTAGTTGAATAAATTATCAGATAGGCCAATTAAAATGAAAAATCTGTTAAAAGTAATAAGTGGTTATATATGCTTAGGTTTAGAAAGCTGTGCATATGTTGAGTGAATGAAGCACTTGTACAGAATAACATTCATACTAGGAGTTAATTTTGATCTTATGAAGAAAGAGTCTGTATCTATATATAGACATAGATATTTGTACAAAAATGGGGACAGATGTGAAAGGAGGCTGTTGACTTCCATTACCTCTAATGGGTATAACTAGAGTGGGATGGGATACTATTATTTGTTCATCTTCTCATCAAAGACATTAATTTTTGTAAAGAGAGAGTCTTTATTAAAATATTTACATATTATACAACAAATAACAAGAATAAAAGACAATTTCAGGCTTTCCATTTGTGATATTTCACATTATATTAATGTATCACATTATGCCTATCACAAATACCTAACAGAAGATAAGAGAGTAGCAAATAACTAAGTAGGAAAGTTCTACAATTTAAATGTACATCTCTACTGTTGTTAGCTTTTAATTTTAATGGCATATTTTATCTAATTAAAAAAAGCACCACATTGTCATGGAGAAAAATATCAGAAATACGGAAAAGCACAAAGAAGAACACAAAAATTTTCAGTAGAGTACTTTGTACATTCATTTTATTTTACAGTATAGTATACATCCTTTATCCCTCTCTCACTCTCTTTTTTTCTACGTATCCATCTATAAATAGGGTATATAATTAATTGTATGTAATTTTTAAAAATCGCAAAACATTAACATACAGTTTTTTAAGCTGCTTTTTTCCCTTACGAGTATAAGGAACACTTTCTTGTCTCATACAATACCATTTTTAGTGACACCCTCAGAGCATTCCATTGTATAAAGGATTAATAACTTATCCAACTAGCCATCTATAAATAGATATTTGGGCTATTACGTTTTAGCAGAAAAAAAATATGTACAGCACTTCTATCCAAATTGCTAGGCATGCTTTCTAACTTCATTTTGTTATTTGTTTTTCAGGTTATTTTTTAAGAAAAACATCAATGAATAAATTTTCTTAGTCAGCTAAAGACTGGATTTGTTGAGTGCCTCAAACTTACAAGAACGTAAGCATCTCTTGAGTCTTACGCATGGCAAAAGAAGGACTGTGGGTATGGTTAGCGTGTGGGGCCCGAGTCTCCAGGGATGCTAGAGGACAAAGTCACTGCAATCTTCCCAAGACCTATAACATCACACTGTGACCTGAGGCAAGGATGCTAGAAGACCCCATAGCCAGTTCTTCATTTTGCAGTGGACTTGAATGAAATGATGATAATTATTGATCCAGCAAACTATAACGGCTTCCCCTTAGTCTCTGGGGACTGTTGTGCAAATGTGTACTTAGGGACTCTTAAATACTGCTTATTAATGGTTTGACAGGCCATAACTGCTTTGAAGGAGCCATTAAAGACCACGGTATAAATCCTTTTGGGTTTTCTCTTATTTAACTCAACCTGTCAGAGACTGCCACATGCCTGTATTGGAACAGGCTGCTGAAAGTAGTAAGTGATGCTCTTAACTTCTGAACAATACATTCATGGTATCCAAAGCAAACTGGCAATTTCTTCTGAAATTCATTGATTCTTCCACTTTTTTCCCCTTTAATGTATTGAATCCATTCTCCTGCACATTTTAAAATAGCATGTATAACTCATTAGCTACTTTAATTATCTCCCATTTTCTAATTAATTTCTGTAGATTTTAGAACTAGGTACAGTAAAAATTTTTGGATACTTAATCAGGTTTTTATAATGATTCAAATAAAGTCTGATAAATCTATTTCCACAATTTTTAGGTTGTAAAATATTTTATTAATGGTTGTCAACCATATCAACACGGCCCAACTAGTAAAAACGATAACTTTTAATCCTCATCATTAACTCTGAAAGGTCTCTGAGCCATGGTGCATTTTCACCGACACAATTTTAACTGCCCTTAAGAATAGCATTGTAATAGCAGAAACACCGAGCAAACTTTCACTTCAGCCGCACTCTCAGTGCCAAAGTCAAGCATGTTTTTTCTTTCATAACCAAGTTCCGCTGAGACACTTATGGAAGTTAAATTACGATGTTTTGCCAGCATAGATCTCATTTTGAGTTACCGTCTTTGTTTTACAAACCTAATCTGGAGGACTGGACTTCTAAGGCCTGTGATATGTTGCCTGAGGAGCATGCAAGGGTTTAAATTGCATCTTTTCAATGCGTTCTGGCACTGCTGCCTGAAGCCAATACTTGTTTTTTAACTGGCAACCTGCCTCCCATGAATGGAGGAAGCAGATTGCCTCTTTGCTGAATACTTAGACAAGGTACTGATATAACAACACTGGACAAGCAGCTGGGAGCTGGGCTGTCAGCCTGTCACACACTGACAAATCTGTTGTTCATATTCAGGCAGGATGTGCGTGTTCACTCGCCATCAGTATCATCCATCTAGCGCGGGGGGTGCGGAGTAGCCTCGTCCCCGCGTGCCTATGGACCAAACGCTGTTATTACATCTTTCTGAAGGATCACAACGAAACAACTCATTTACTTTTTTATGATGGGGCCTGGCAAATTAGACAAGTAAGATAGCCTGCCCAATTTTTGTTTATCTTTCTTCGTTCAATACACCAAGACAGCCTGTATTACCATTTCATGTCACATACATAAAATCATAACTCTAAATGGCTCCAACCCGCTTTTCTGAAAATCCACAAGGCAGAAGGAAGGGCAAATATAAGAAATATTAAATTAAAATGCTGTTGTTAGAGGGGAGAAAATCATTTGAACACAGTGTGGGGTGGGTTTTTTCTCCCTCTCTCTCTTTTATTTTTCAGGCAGCACTGACTTTCAGAATGATCTCTAACAAATTTCCCCTAGAGCCACTGAATTTGTAACACTCAGACTCTCCCTCTCTCTGCAGATTCATTCCAGGCTGAATGTGAAGCCCACCTGAGACTACATTTACAATTCCCTGGCCAAACCATATCTATATTTATATGGGCCTTTGTAAATCAATGAAATATATTTTCTTTTTAAAATGTAGGCATTTGTGTGAATTTAAACGTAATTGAAGCTATATCCCAGAGTTCCTGATATGATGCCATTCACCGTTTGTTGGTCCTTACCTGGAACATTTAACAACAAAATTCTGGTTATGGGCTATTGGTTTGCATCGGTTACACAAATGTGTAGGTGTGTGTGTATATATATGTGTGTGTATATGCACACACACACACACAATTGTCTTTTACCCCTTCTAATCATATTCATTTTATGGCTTTAGATAAAGAGACTAAATCCACCATAATCAGGATTGCTGTGTAGTGTTTAGTGGGCTATTTTGTGTTGTTAATTCTGATGTATCAATTTTTTTTTCTTTTCCCATGGTCAGCCCAAGAGCTATTTCTTCTGAGGAAATATTTTGTGCAATATTTCAGGTAATCTGTTCCGTAAGATCCACAAAAATGTGCACCAATTCGAAGAAGCAAAACAACATTTTAAGTTAAGGCACAAATGACCCTGAAAACCCATATTAACATTTAAAAACGTTCATACTACCACTGTTATCAGAAATAAATCATTGTAGTTTGCAATTTAATCTTAAAAATTCCTTTAGGTTAAAGATGCTTTTGTGTCAGTAAAAGCTAGTTAAAACAATAATAATAATATTTAGTTATTTAGTAAGCTCTCACTATGTGTTAAGAGGTTTTTTTTGGCATTTATGTCTATGTTAGGAAAAAGAAACCCATTAATTTTGAAATTATTAAGGTAGTAGATAGAAGGAAACATCTGGCAATGCATGTCAAGTAAAACCCTCCAACAACAGGTTCATCTTTTGTTTACTACCTACAGTACATGTTTACTGTATTTGCATAGTTACTTTTGTATAAACACAGACATTAAGCAGTAATATTTACCACAGATTTTCATCAAATTATTTAAATAACAAGAACTTTTAAGGATTGCAAAGGAAGCAGTATTGTTGTGATAAAACTTTTATTTAAATGTAAAATAACTCACACACACATATACAAACACACACATATACACACATGTGAGGAAAAAAATATGTCAGGTAATGGTCTGCTATTTAGGAAACACAGCTTCCAGGTCTGGGTTAGTTTCTAGAATAGCACAATGTGAATATACTCTTAACTGTGGAAATATCTTTGATTTCTGGAATTATCATTACCCCCTTGATTTACCTTGGTTTAAGGCATAACATAGCTTCAAGTAAGTATTTTAATCTGTTATGTTTCCCATATTTTTATGGGTCTGAATAAGAAAAGTAAAAATACCCCATGTTTAAATCAGTAGCACAGAAAAAATATGAAAGGTTAATTTACACTTTGTATTTTTCTTAGTAGAAAAAAACCATAAATATTCAGGAGGACAAAATCTCTCGTGTCAACTTCAATAATATCCACATTAACTCCTCTATGTACTATGTACTCTAAAATTTTAAGATTGTGCCTTTTTTGAATACAATAATGATATAAATTCTCCATCTTTATGAAATAGCTCGGTACTCTTTATTCTGCCCTGAAACCCTAGTGATTTTTGATTGACAGGAAGATTACCTAATAAATGTTCACTACAAACTAATTAATCACTTTGAATACAACACTAAATTGGCAGGCATAAAAAAGCAAATGAGATGGGTGTTGAAGACCATTTTCAAATGACCTTAGTTAAAAGCCAAGTACAGACTTCAATCTTCTTTACCATGCCTTCCTCATGTTCATGGAAACAGGTTCAAATGTATACTTGCATGTCCCCTCCCAGATGCCTGCCTGCCACTCCCTAACAGACATTTAGCTTTGCGAATGAAACCATGCCACAAATCAAGTATTTGCTGAGCTCTGGAATAAGGCTATAACAATGTTACCAATTACAGTCCAGATTATGAAGTTTTCAGGTATCAATAGTATCCTGAACCTCCCACCTCTCTCAGCATCTAGAGCACTTCTGGTCCATATCACTGTAACAGCATTTATTGCACTGTAGCATAGTGACTTCTACATGTCTTAGGGCTCATGAGAGGAACATCGCTTATTCATTTCTGTGTCCTCCATACATGACACAATGTCTGGCACTCAATACTTGTGTAATAAATACATGAGGTCTAAAACAGAAGATGGTGGGTGACATGATTTGTCTGTGTCTCTACCCAAATCTCATCTTGAATTGTAGTTCCCACATGTTGTGGGAGGGATCTGGTGGGAGATAACTGAATCATGGGAAGTGATTTCCCCCAGACTCTTCTCACGGTAGTGAATAAGTCTCACGAGATCTGATGGTTTTATAAGAGGTTTCCCCTTTCACTTGGCTCTCTCATTCTCTTTCTCCTGCCACCATGTAAGACCTGCCTTTTGCCTTCCGCCTTGACTGTGAGGCCTCCCCAGACACCTGGAACTGTGAGTCCATTAGACCTCTTTTTCTATATAAATTATGGTATGTCCTTATCAGCAGCATGAAAACGGACTAACACAGTGGTTTCAGACATCTTTTCTACTCACTGTATTTCCATGCAGACTCAATAAGGTTAAAAGGAATACTGCCTATTTTGGCTAAAAGACAATGTTCCTCAATAGTATCAATATTTCTTGTCCATTGCTTTTTTTTTTAAAAAAAAAAAAAAAAAGAAAGAAATTTCTTAGTCAGTCTTGATTATTAAGGCAACTTTATGTTAAACACAGGGCCAACAAGTTGACTGAAGTTTGAGACAATTTATTATGCATTAGTCCTGTCAGTTTCATTTGTCACTGGTTTCATTATTTTGGTCCCACCAATCTCTAAGAGTGATACCTCTCCTAAGGAGAAAAATATTAAAAGCAGAGGTTTTTAAAATCCACTCAAGGCATGTATTTTACCAAGTCCCTGGTCCACTTTCTCTTCCTGTTTATCTCAAAAAGAACAGTCACAGTCCTCTAAAAATCTATCTTTGCTACCATCCCCCATGTCCAACTCACTCAACACACAAAAGATTTCTCCGTCTTACATGCTGCATGCGTTATACAACCAAACTACTACAGGTGGGTATACAAGGCCCTGCAGGAACAAGAAAACATCTATAGAGTCCCTCTGTTCCCATTGGCAACAAGTAACTTCTCAAGGTTTACCTGGTACTCATCTTCTAACCTCAGTCCTAAAAATAAATGAAGACAAAACAAACAAACAAACAAGGGACACTCTAAAGAAACACGGCACTAGTAATGCATTACTTTGGAAGGGCTCTACCCACCCCCAGCTCTATCATGAGTTGGCTCTTCTCTGCTTCACAGTGTTGCCCGCTGTGGCTTTTGTTTGCTGTACTCATTCATGGCTGGCTGGCTGTGCTGGATGAGTGGGTAGGCTATGTCTGGTCCCAGGATCTGTCTGTTGAACTCCAAACACGGACATTCCTCCTACCAGACAAGCAAAGGCTTCTTAGGATATAAATGAGCCCACAGCTATTTCTTGGGCCTCCCTTTCCCCATCCCCCCTTCTCTGCCTGGCTGTCTCTCTTACTGCCTCCACCCACCCGCAGCAGTCCAGCCCTGCTTCTCCAACTCCCTCTTCTCACAGCGTTTATCCAAGCTGCTCAGAAACAGAGAGGGAGAGAGGAATTATTTATTGTGCGTCTGTTTAAAATGAAAGGCTTTTACATTTTAATGAGCACTAAATAGGTGCGAGGAAATATTGTTCATTAGCTGTAATCTGCGGAATTGCTTGAGTGAACTTCCTTTGGAGGCTGCTTTAAACGGTTCACTCAAGTAAAGCAGTTTGTATGGTAATTAAGGGAGCATTTTTCTGTCAACATCTGTGCTGCTATTTATAACAGGGGAGGTAGTGTGCAGTTCCACTGGAAGAGCTGGAAGGGGTAGGTGCTGGAAGAGGCAGGTGGGGTGGGGCTAGTCCTTTGGTTGACAGTTAGCCCTGGCACAACCATTTCTTCTTGGCACTCTTTACCACGACAACAAGCTCCTTTTTCTTGCTTTCCTTCCATTCAAACTCTAATACTTCTTTAAAAAAATCCTTCCCACTTTTCCTGGCTAGAAGAATTATCTCTCTGACATCTCTTCATTAATCACATCCTTCACTTGGCAGACCAGGCAGGGAGATTCAAGCTGCTTTGGAGAAGCAAGTGTTCTTCAGCTTTGTCAGATGGTTTCTTTCTGTCTGTCATCCATTTTTCTCTCTCCCCATCACCCTTCCACACACATACAGTGGCAGCAAGGTACCAGGATTAAGACCGTAGAATTCAGGGCAGGGATAGATTGCTGGGAAACAAAGAACTAAATTGGATACTTCGAATCCCTGCCAGGATGAGAGGACCAGTCATCCCTCCATAACACACGATGGCCAGTCTCAGCAGCACCAGCAACCAGCCTGATTTGTGGTTTCCCTGGAGAGGCTTGTGGGATGACGTGCATCCTCTCCAATGAAAGCGACCTCAGCCCTCATGCCCTCAGACCAGAGAGTCTCAGGATAGGGTGCTGATCTGGAAAGTTCCAGGACACAGTGAAGGCAAGGGAAGTTCATTAGGAAGGTGACTTGGCTATACTGAAGCCAGGATCAACAAAAACAAGAGCAGGCAGTCAACAGTTGCAGGAAGGCAAACAACAAGAACGGCGGTCATGCAGTTAAGATATAAATGGGCAATGTCCCGGTACCTGGAAGAACCACAGAGGATCAAGTCAGAGCCACAACCCTGGGTGAAGTAGGAATTCGTGAACACAGGGATCAAAGAGGGAATCTTTGTATGGAGAATAAGGGAAAGCTTCAGTTCCTAGAACCAGTGAGGCATCAGGTCTGGGCATAACCAGCAACTATCTCAATTGCATATGTGATCTTGGAAACATTAATAGGTCTTTATAATTTCTTTTTCACTAAAGGCAGAACCAGTGAAGATTCTTGAGAAGAGCAGTTACTTTCTCCAGCTGTGAAGGTTATAGCCATACAGGGGCAAGGAGTCAAGCAGATTTTAACTACTGAAGGAAGACTAAAGACCCTTTACCAGCTAGACTGTGGGATTCTTAAAGGCAAGGAAAATATTTCATTTTTCTCAACTTTTCTTTCTGTTTTTTTGGGGGGTAGAGGGAAGGGGGATACCTAGGAAGTATCTGGCACATAGTATGTACTCAAAGAAAATGTCTTTTTAATCAATAAATAAATGATTGAGGATTCTGCCAATAATGGGAATGCCTAACAATAATGGAATAATGGATAAAACTGAGACTGGCAACGGTCAACTTTAATTCTCCTGTGGACCTTTTATTTAATTGAGGAATTGGTAAAGAATCAATAGCCTTAAAATTGAATATTCTTGTTCATTCCATTCAAAATCTTGATTTGGAAAAATACACTAAGAAACTCCCATTAAGTGCCTGCTGAAAGTAAGTGTAGTAAAACCACAGTGTTCTACTTCTGACCAGTTTCATCATAACTCTATCAGGAATTCTCATTCCTTATTAAATAGCATCTTCACTGACAAAACTTGTTATTAAGCACAGTGTTTTATGCCCATACTATTTTTACCTTAACTATATTTGATTTTTTTTTTTTTTTTTTTTTTTTAAAGACAGTGTCTTGCTGTGTCACCCAGGCTAGAGTACAGTGGTGTGATCTTGGCTCACTGCAGCCTCCACCTCCTGGGATCAAGCAATCCTCCCACCTTTCAGCTTCCCAAGTAGCTGGGACTACAGGTGTATACCACTATGCCCAGCTAATTTTTATATTTTTTGTAGAGACCGGGTTTTGCCATGTTGCCAAGGCTGGTCTCAAACTTATGAGCTCAAGCAGTCCTCTCAAAGTGCTAGAATTACAGGTGTGAGCTGCCGCATCCAGCCTGTATTTGATTATTAAAATTTGATGTTTAGATTCTGTATTTGGTCCCAAGGCAATTTCACTAAATGACTAATTTTGAAGTCAAAGGCATAAACAAATAACTAAAGATAACTCACACTGAGAGATAGCAGGAATAACACAAATCTACAAGTGACCCCCAAATTACTATCAGTTTAAAATAGCTGCCCTACCACACTCCACTGGTATAATTATGCTGGGAAAACTCTGTCATTTGCATGTTATTCTCTTTTCTCCATGGTACAGCTCTTCTCTAAGTGAGTGACTGCAGTAAAATATGGGAGAGAAAGCAACAGAATAGAGAAAAACAGAAATAATTAACATTAGATCATTTTCCAAATATTTATTCAAGTGTTATCTATGACCCAATATATATAATATATACTTGCGGGATCTGATATGAGTACTGACCTGCAGGGATAGTGAAGCCAAAGTGTCATCTCTAAGAGTTTTGAAATTTAATTTTTCCACAGAACATATTGTCAATCTGTAGATATTCTGTTAAAGCCTGATCCTAGTCATCAATGGGCTTTAAGTATATTCGTGGAGACAGATTATAAGCGAATAAAGGTACAATGGAGCCTCCTAGATCCCTTTACAGGTGTGTATACTGGACAGAGTAGGAGCATAAGGAAAAAAATATCAATACTATCTAAGAGAAGGGGATAGCAGGAAAATATACGGGACTTGAAGATGGATGGGGTGAAAGTACAGTGAGCTCTATGGGTCAAGGCAAATACTCATGCATGCATCTTGAGGAATTTCACTCTCACTAGAGTTTGTAGACAATGGAGAATCACTGAAAATACCAAGTCACAAATACGATCCAGTCTGAATCTTAGACAACTTGGGCAGCAGTGGAGATGGGATTAGAGGAGTAGAAGGCTTAAAGTAAGGGAAACCAATTGGGAATCAATTTTAAATAAAATTATTGTTTTGTAATATTATAAGTGTGGGGGAAAGTACATAGAGAAGATAAGATCCAGAATGACAAGATCCGGAATGTAGGCAACCATCCTGATGACAGTGAGGAGGAGCTGGATTTTCTACAGACACAGTGACTGTGGGACTTGGAGACTGATTCGATGTGGAGAGGAAGAAAAAGAGTAAGTTTAAGATTGGTTTTAAAATCTATCTGTTCAACAAATTGCTCATTATTACTATTTGGACTGTATTATTTTTGTGTTATGAGTTAGGCACAGTACCAAGCCCCAAGAATATAATGAAGCATCAGACTTGAACTGTGCCCTAAGATTCCAAAGTGGGTAGTGGATGGTGGCACCTCTTATCGTAACAGGGAATATTAACATAGGAGCAGGTTGGTAATCATTTTTCTTTTCTTCAATTGAGATATATTTCACACACAATAAAATCCACTATTTTAAAGTGTACAATTAAACGGCTTTTAGCATATTCAGAAAGTTGTATGACCATTACTACTAATACCTGAAAATTTCCATCACCCCAAAAGAAACTCTGTGTCCATTATCACTCTTCCTTTATTCCTGACAAAAAACACGTTGTGTGAATTCGGTATCTCAACCTGAACTCGCCTTAGGAATATTGAATTAGAGATGGCTGTGGGGTGTCCAAGTGGTGCCATTTAGGGCTTGTTCAGGTCTGGAGCTCAGTGGGGAAGTCTATTGGAAATGGAGATTTGGGCCTTAGTGAATGGGAGCTAGTAGAAACCATGGAACAACTATTTCTCAGAAAAAGGGTCTCTAAGGATAGGCTCTGAAGAATGCTAACATTTAAGGTTTGAGCCGACCAATGGCAGTGTGATTTGAATCACTCTAAATGTGTCTTTTTTACAAGTATAAAACTCATCTGGTCATTGACATATCCATGAAATTTGCTATCTGCAGAAAGCCAGATATCTACTATCATTATTTTCCTAGATTGGCCAAAGTGAACACATCCAGAGGGTGGTCATTATTCACGCTCCTTTGACTATCATTTTCTGCAAATTATAGCAGATGCTATACTCAGTTAGTTACAGAAATTCTTTAAAATATCAAATCTTTACATTTCCTGCCAAGGAGATTCTGAGTTCCTCAAGGAGAGGAGGACCAGGTCCCAAGTTTCAAACTGGATATAGTGCTTATATATAGGGAATGCAAAATAGATGTCTATAGACAAGAAAGGAATGGTTCCATGGGTACTTATTTTCTGATAAGACATTTAATCTCCATGGTCATTCATCTAATCATTTATTCATTCAACAAATACTTATCAAGTGCCTCATATGTGCTGCTACAATCTTACAGATGCAGGCTAAAATGTAAAGAATCTTAGATATTTTCTTATTTTACATTTATATTTTATATTCACATTTTATTCTGTTTATTAATAATAAAGCAAGGTAACTATTGAATCAGTTATAAGCATCAATTTTAAAAATAAGTTTGTAAATATTTAATGACACTAGATATTATCTTTTAAAATTATTTCTCTTTATGGTTGGCTTATGTGATTGCTTTTTGTCTTGTACATTTTTAGCCCATTTAAGTAAGACAGTCAAATATTTTAAAGTAATCGCTTCAGAACTGACAGAAGGAGTTCCCTTTCACTGGCTTTGTGACCAATTCGGTTATTTAGTATTTACGAGTGAAGCATTGCATAATGGGTGCTATCAGATTATTTTAAACTTGAGCCAATTTTTATTACTGTATGTGAAAAAATAGATTTTGTCAATGGAATTTGACATATGTAATCAATAAATTGCCATGTTTTGAAAACTTCACTAAGAGTCAGTTGGGGCTTCTAACCTAATTTAGACATCATTGTAGGTATTATCATACTAAAATTCAGCGTTAAGACCCAACAGGGCATATTTTGGTGCTCCATTAACATTTGCCTTGGAGTTAAAACTTGATACATTCAACTACTTGCTGCATATATTAATGGGTTCCTAAAACATGCCCCAGAGTGACTTTTGGTACATACACAAGATGGCTCTTCTTTAACTTTCCACTTACTTCTAATCCTTCTCCAAATATTTTTAAAAAGTGTTTTTCTCAGCCTAAAACACATTTTCTAAAAAAGTCACGACTGGCGTATAAAAGACAATTAGAACAAATTGATTGGACTGCTTTCTTTTATTGTATGCAAAACCTTTAAATGAATATGTAACTGGAGAAATAAAAACCACCATTGAGGAAGAAATTTTGTTTAGAGCTGAGTCAGAGAAGGTCACTTACAAACTTTTTTTTCTTTTTTTTTTTTTTTGAGACAGGGTCTCACTCTCTGGGCTGAAGTGCAGTGGCACCATCATAGCTCACGGCAACCTTGAACTCCTGGGCTAAGCGATCGTCCTGCCTCAGCCTCCCAAGTAGCTGGGACTACAGGCATGTGCCACTATACCTGGCTAATTTTTTTTTTAATTTTTATTTTTAGTAGAGACCAGGTCTCACTATCTTGCCCAGGCTGGTCTTGAACTCCTGAGCTCAAGCGATCTTCCTTCCAATTTGCCTCCGAAAGTGCTGGGATTACAGGTGTGAGCTGTGGCGCCTGGCCTACAAACATATTTTTAAAGCTTCAATCATGGCCTCATCTATCTCTGAAAATGCTGAGTTGAATATGGGGGGCGGGGCAGGAGCTAAAAACAGATAAATTACTTTGCGTAAGAAAAGGCAAATATGGGGATTATAAAATAGAGATAGGGTCTGAGAAGGGTTGAAGAGAATGAGATGTGAGGAAGGCCAATCATTGCAAGCAACATGGCACAGAGACTGTTAATAATAGGGATTTGTAATGTTTGAGTTTTGTTTTGCTACAATAGAAATCCCTCCGTATCTTCCAAATTCTGTAAAGTCTGATATGCACACGAATGCCTTGTGTGACTACTTTGTGAATTGAGGATAATTTCCTTAAGTCTTTAATTTTACATGGAGTTGATAATGCTCTGGGAGAGGAACAGCCCATACGGGAAAATAAGTCAACATACAAAAGCTGCCTCTCGAAGCCAGTGATGATCAGACTCACAAAGAGAACTCACTAATAAACACACACTTTTAAAAGCTGTCAAGGCAGCCTGCTTTGGGGAATATGAGCAAGTATCAGATGCTGTACTACTGGAATTTCCTGGGTTTCTTTATTTTTGCTATATAGAAAGTGGGTTCAAGCATTACTAATTCTCAACCCTGGGATTCAAGCTGCACAAAAAATCAAATATTGAGAGGAGTTTTATCATATTTTTATATACACCAAAGCATTAGATATTATGAGGGATGTATAGGAAGAATATATTATTTTTGCTTGCAAAGAACCTGCTAATTATACTTGAGAAGACAAAAATACTATGTATATACAGGGGATTGTGGAGCAATATGTATGCTCTTCTGTAGATCCTCTTCACTAATTTAATTCCTGCTCATCCTTCAAGTCTCTTCTCAACACTGAAGTTTATCAAGACTTTATCAGGGCTGGATGTGGTGGCTCATATCCATAATCCCAGCACTTTGGGAGGCTGAGGCGGGCCGATTACTTGAGGTCAGGAGTTGAAGACGAGCCTGGCCAACATGGTGAAACTCCGCCTCTACTAAAAATACAAAACTTAGCTGGCCATGATGGTGCATTCTTGTAATCCCAGCTACTCAGAAGGTTGAGGCTGGAGAATTGCTTGAACCCAGGAGGCAGGGGTTGCAGTGAGCTGAGATCATACCACTGCACTCTAGCCTAGGTGACAGAGCAAGGCTCTGTCTCAAAAAAAAATAAAAATAAAAAAAAAGACTTTATCAGAATCCTCAAAATAATGCCTAGATTCAGGATCCCTTAAGTGCTTAAGGAGAAAATCCACAGCATCCAAAAACATCTGCAGAACAAATGGCAAGTCCTAGGAGAACCCATAGGGTTCCTTCTCCCTCCAGTGCTCTTCTATGTCTTTTTCTCTGGCTTCCACAAAGACTTCTTTAGCTCTCAGCTTCCCATGGGAAACAGTTGTGTTAGATGCTTCTCCTCTGTGCAATACAACTTTCCCTCACTGTATTGTAATTGATTGTTTGTCTCTTCCAGTAAACTCATAGTTCTTGAGAGCTGGGACTGTGTTTTATTTTCTGATTTATACCCAAGTGTAAGCAGAGCACTGAATACAAAGTTGGTGCTCCATAAACATGTGTTAAATGAACAAATAGAATTTGTGGGAGCATTCTATGGAAGATGCTGTTGAGGTGGCTGTTGAAGGAATGACTGTCAACTATTGTTTAGTTTTGATTCCTTGCTTTTTCTTATGGTCCATATTTAACCTTTCATAAATCCTGTCAATTTTGCCTCATATCAAGAATCCAGTCTTTTCTTCTTCTGTTCAACAGATGCTATGACTACTTACTGGTAAAAAAGATAGGGGGATTTACTAGTGAGTAAAGGCTCTCACACGAAGGAGACTTCAAACTTGGCCAAAAGACACACCACACATCTATTTGTTGTCACCACTAGCACCATAATAATCTAGGACATGTGATTTATAAAGCTCTTTAACATTCAAATTTCTGATTTTTTTATTCTCATAATGTGCCCTTAGAAGTAGGTGTTCTTGTGTATTAATTTGGGGGTGGGGAGGAAAGGGTAGACTCAAAAAGACAGAAATATGCCCAGGGTGACATAAATAATAGAATTTGGATTAGAACCAAGGCCTTGTGATGCCAAGTACAATGCTGATTCCACAGAGTTTCAAAATTCAGATATTGTGATATAACGTTAATATCACTAAAAATGTTTTATGATCCCAAATTTATGTTACTTTTTCAAGTATGTGAATTTAAACTTAAGTTAGATGTCCCAGGGGTCTAGATAAGCGCTTTTTTCCTGAGTAAACATGGGAGAAAAAAATGTAAAAAATTTACATACAAATAATATTAAAATATAAATTATCAGAAAATAATGCCCTCAAAATAGCTAGGTCTTCTCTCTGAAGCTTGCTGAATATAATAAAAAAGTAGTCTTAAAGACCATGGAAAATGTGATCTCAGGTTTGATTTTGTTGTTTGAGATTACCCATCTTTCCATGGGTTGTAATGTTTATTCCATGTTAACATTTTTTGGCTATTGATTTTAATCTGATTTAATATAATACTATGAACATGAACAGATATGATGTATAAAATATTAATATTTTATTATTCTCTGCCATTTGCATATAGGCAACTGATATATTTTACAAAATTGATTCTTTACTGTAACTCTAAGGTGAAGACAATAAAGTTTAACAAATAGTTAGAGGTGTACAGGGGTACTGATGGCCAAGAAAGAAGCCTACATGTCGGGGAATCACTGGCCATTGATGAGTTTTATCAGAGCAGACATCTTTGATGTGCCCTTTCAGCCATTGGTATCTGACTTGGATTGTGTGATCCCTGAAGGGAGAACGTATCCTTACTGCTATCTTTGTCAGGGCTAACTTGGTTGCAAGGAACGGAAATTATCTTAAAGGAGCTCAAAAGCAAGGCAGAGGAGGAGGTTATTTTAAAAATAGAGGAGAACCCCATGGAAGCATATATTACGGGAAGAGGGTACAACCAGACTTCGTGGGACTGGAAAATTGCCCCAGAGCTCCTCTAGCCATCGCTCTTTCTAAGGTTATGTTGTTTATCTCTGCTTGTTTCTGCTGTCTGCACCATTATTTTCTCTACTAATCTCCCCTGCAAGACAAAATTTTGGGTTCTACTCATTAAACTTACCTTTTTCTGGTTTGCTGTGCTTCCAATTGTAACCTCAGCTCTAAATGACATTTTAGTTCCAGTTTTTGTGTATCTTAATTAGAGAGAGGGAAAAAGAAGGGAGTAAGAAAACAAAACAAACCCAATAACCTTACTGGCTTAGTCCAAGTCAGGTGAAAGTTCCCCTTGGGTGGTGATGGTGGTGGGAAGTGCCGTGCATCCACCTCTAGTCCAGTCAGCTGGAGCTGGAGAGGGATCGTGAGGCATAAACAGGGATGCCTAAGCTCACTGGTTTCACAGGGGCTACGGGCCGGGAAGGAATTTCAAAGAAGTAGCAACTGTAGACAATGATAATTGTTGCTACCATGTCTGTTTAGGTCACCTGATAGACCCCTTTCATGAACTGTTGATGACAAGTCTTGAAGGAGATGAAGGACAAACAGGGAGAAATTCTTTCTTTTCCTCTCCCATCCCTCTTTCTTTCTTCACCTTCCTCTCTCTGTCACATATGCAAATACACACACACACCCCCCAAGGTAATAATTTTAAATAACGTTCTTCTGTCTCTTTTTTCTACTTTCTACAGATTTCACCTTGCCTTAATAAATATCATTCCATATGCTTCTAATTTTATAGTAATAATGAGGAAAGGGAAGGAGAAAAAGGAGATATGAAGTCAGATTATTATTACAGTTAAATGTTGGAAAACCAGCTGGTAACTTATAATTTACTGCTGTTCATTAATCAGGTACCGCTTAGATCTCAAATATAAGATTTCCTCCATGCATATTCTTGTACAAGGTTAGGCGATGAGCATAATAAAGATAAATATTCAATGATAATATAACGTTTTGCATTGCCTGGTAAATTACTTTGTGAATATCTGTGAATATATTTTAAAACTTAAGGGTTTTTTTGTTGTTTCTCTGTCTAGAGCTTTATTATAAACTTGTATGTATACCATAAAAGACAACCAAATACCATTTAAAAATTAATATTTTTATCATATCAACCATGGAAAGTCAGTACAGGGGAAGAAGTTTGAGTTTGTGGAGCCAGAAATAAGAAATAAGAGTGCTGAAATACAGGCAGGGATGGGAGCATTGTAGGCCTGAGGAAGGAAGTCAATGATCAGAGCAGAGTTAGGATCTGGAATCTGGACCTAGAGCACATTTGGGCAAAGCATCAAGCAAGGGTCAGTACCTAGCAAGCAGGAGCTTGGCAGGCATTTGCTGCTTGAAGATGGGATACTGCTTCAGATCACATGCAAGCCATGAGTCTGCACTACAGGCAGATATGCAGCAGACACTCAGAAATCTAGCCAAAGAGAGACTGAATAAAGAGGGATTGCCGGACCCAAGTGAAAAGTCTGGCCAGCAAGTAGAGGGCACTAGTGCAAAGCAAAGAATTTTCTGACCAGAGGGTTTCTGCATAGTGGATGGAACTGCTCTTGGCGTGGAGAACAAGAAACCCAGGGAGGATGAAAATTCCTGGGGGTTAGGGGTAAAAGATAAACCCAACACTTTTTATAGGGAAAGACTTAATCTTGCTTATATCGTGGCATAGACCCTGCAGAGATAGCTAAGAATATAATCTTCTCCCGGCTTCAACAGACTATTATACATGACACACATATAGAAAAATTCAAGAAGCAACATATATATTAATAAATTCTATACAATTATCTTTGATTATATTATACGGCTCCAACTTTGGCAGATATCTTGCACATTCAAGGAAAGTTTTGTAAAGCTCTGTTTAAGTTAACCACATAAACACCCTTGAACATGTTCTTTCTTCCTTCATATATTCAGATGTTTCACTAACTGTTTAAAAATACCACTCTCTATATCTCGTTAGTAAGCTGTACTTCCTGCCTTCAGCAAAATTAGAATTTAATAAAAGTGTCTGATTTTGCTTAGTATTAAATTATTAATACATATTTTTACTTGATGGTGAAATTAAATTATAGTATTTTAGTTTTGGGAAGAATATTCTCTGTGGAAGCAAAATCGCTAACTTCTACCAAACAATTTACTAAAGTATTTTCTAGATCAGATAAACACCAACATTTAAAAATGTTTAAACATCATTTATATAATGCTAAATATAACTATAGTAATATATGTTGATATAAAATATATTAATGAGAAATTTTAATGTAATGTCAATACAATGTTTATATTATTGTATTTATAACAAAGAGTTTGTCAGGGCAAAGTTTTTTTCTTAAAAAAATGTTAACTACTTTATAATTATAGAATGAATGCATTCTAATTAACAAAAGTCACAAACAACATGTTTATTTGGCATATTTGTGGGACCATTTCGATTTAAAACATTCAAAGCACCTTAACGGGGTGACAAAATACCTTCATTTTACAGAAACTTGATTAATTTCCTGCCTCAAATTGCTAAATGTTTATAATCATATCTTGCAATCGAATTTCACTTCACTTAAAAAGTGCTAGAAAAAGAGAGTTTCGTTCATGCAATAAAAAAAGTCAGAATGTAATGTAGTGTTTACTGAACAATATATATAAAATATGCTATTTTTTCCAATGGCATGCTCCAAACCAATGAGATCGTGATACAAAACAGATATGAAAGAAATAAAAGCTAAAGGAAGCACAATCATTGTGCCAGTTATAAAGCTCTTTTCAAACACGGTTGCGTCTAGAATTATACTGTTAGCATTAACTACTCTGCTAAATGTAATTTCAGAGCAGCTTGGCTATGCTGGGACCAATAATGTTTCAGCAGATGTTAACAGTGAGGGAATTTAAAGATTACAGAGTTTCATGGGTGTAGTAAAGCTGCAGTGGGAACAGAAATATTACCGTAGCTGTTATGTTCTGAGTGCATCACATTTACTGACAAGTAATACATGAGTGATAGTGAGGACCAAGGGAATGGAACTTTATACTTACTGGTCAGCAGCATATAAATTCCATAAATTAAACAAAGTTTTATGTATTCTTCATTTCTTTTCAGACTGATCTTCCTCAGAGGGCCTTTGTTTCATGTTAATTCCATCATCAAAGCTTTGTTCAACCATACTGTTCTCTTTAGGAAATGTACATCCTTGTTCAGGGTTTCCTTCCACAAATGTGTCTCTGTTATTTTTTAAACTTGGAGTGATCTCCATGTGGAATTTGAGGTAGCCTCAACATTTTTTATTACGGGCTTTATCAGACTACACACTCCTTGCAGAAATCCCATCCTTGTCCATTTAAAAGAGACAATGTTCAGCATATTTCTTCCCTTAATGATCTGAAAGGAACAATACTGTGATCTCTGAAGATGTGAATGGGAGAAAACGTGGTTAAGAACATTATCTTTCCTTATGCGTAATGTGGAGGTGAGGACAGTGAAGGAAGGGGGAGTCACTCTATTCACCTGGGAGCTAATGGACAATGAGCATAGTAGTTCATATAATATAATCTAGTGTGACCTCCAGCTCTTTCAATGGGCCAGATAATCAGCCACTAGAAAATACAATCTTCTTGGCGGGCTGAATATATCGCATCCTAATAACTCCACTGGATCTCAGAGCAGAGCCAGAGTTAGATTACGAGATTCCTTACTTACAAGACTGTGAGAAGCAGGAATGATATGATACTTTCAAGTCAGCAATACTTACAAAATTTAGACAGTACAAATGTTGGAAAAGATAAGAGTTAAACTGATAGTGTTTGGTGACTTCTAATAGACATAAAATTAGCCATGTACAAATGTAGTTTTTCCTGGTCGTGTAAATACAAATAAACAACTTCATATATCTTGGACCTCACCTCACCACACTGAGACATTGACCAGATCTTGGAGTAAAATTTTCAAGTAATATGTAGCATATAGATAATCCCACTTAAAATTCAGAGGCCAGAATGCCCATGTGGCGCCCTCACCTGGTACTTCCGGACACTTCTGCCCTCTTCCTTCTTTGTGGCTCATTTGACTCATGTGTGTGTCTCACTTGTCACTAGACAGTCAACCTGATTGAGAGCATGGATTGTCTTATTTCTTGTTGTTCCCCTGCTCACTAGTACTTTTCCAGTGCTTTGCAATGGTAAGCAAAGAGATAATAGAGTGAGAGAAAGGCAGAAGACATTGCCAAAGATCGTAACCCCAGTTAGCTAGACATTATGTAAATTACTGAAAATCATGTTTAAAATTATATTATTATGCAAACACACATTTCTAAAATTTTATATACAGTAGTATGTTAGTTTTTCTACTTATAAATATTTCTTTTTTTCATATTTAAATATTTTTTTTTCAGAGCAATTTTAAGTTCAGAAAAAAAATGAAGAGGAAAGTTCAGAGTTCCCAAATACCTCCTGCCGCCACACATGCACAGTCTCACCCATTATTGACATCCTCACCAGTGTGGTGCAGTTGTTACAACTGGTAAACCTACATTGACACATTATTACCACCCAGAGTCCAGAGTTTATGTTAGGGTTCACGCTCGGTTTTGCACGTTCTATTGGTTTGGACAAATGTATAATGACATGTATCTATCATTTTAGTATCATATGGAGTATTAATACTGCCCTTAAAATCCTCTGTGCCTGCCTTTTCAACCTTCCCACCCACCAACCCCTGGCAACCACTGATCTTTTTATCGTCTCTATAGTTTTGCCTTTCCCCAGTATTGTATAGTTGAAATTATACAGCATGTAACCTTCTCAGATTGGCTTATTTCACTCAGTAATATGCATTTAAGGTTCCGTCATGTCTGCGACTTGATTGCTCATTTCTTTTTAGCACTGAATAATTGATTGTCTGGATGTACCACAGTGTATTTAACCATTCACCCCCCAGGGAAGGACATCTTGGTTGTTCCAAGTTTTGGTAATTATAAATAAGACAACTATAAATATCCATGGGCAGGTTATGTGTGGACATCAGTTTTTAACTGCTTTGGGTAAATACCAAGGACTGCTAGATTTTACAGTAAGTATATACTTAGTTTTGTCAGAAACTACTACACTATCTTCCAGAGTGGATGTACCATGTTGCATTCTTACCAGCAATGAGAGTTCCTGTTGCTCCACATCTTTGTCAGCATTTGGTGTTGTCAGGATTCTAGATCATGGCCATACTAATAGGTGTGTAGAGGTATCTCATTGCTGTCTTAGTGTGCATTTCCCTAATGACATATGATGTAAAGTATCTTTTCATATGCTTATTTGTCAGCTGTTTATATTCTTTGATAAGGCATCTGTTCAGGTCATTGACTTATTTATTAATAGGGTTTTTTTTTACCATATATAATTCTTAATATTTCAATAACCTTGTGAATTGAGGAACTGGAAGGGACATTACTTTGCCACTCTGTCATTTAGTCCATCTTTTTTGTCAGAAGGCTGAGGATATTTTTTATCCCCCAGAGATTCAAGAACATGAAGTTTCCTTGATAACCTTCCCTAATCTTCATCTTTATGCTAGCTTGTCACTGGTTATGGTCAAAGGAAAACTCTACTCTTTTAAATGTGGAAATCTGGTGGGAAATAGAGATACAGTATGGTTTAAAGTATTTTTATTTTAAATATTACACATACTACTTTTCTAACTTCACATTGCTAATGACTTCTATGAACTCTGAGTCTGAGGTTTTGCCTGTTTCTAAGCTAAGAAGTTGGACTTATTACTTATGGCAGGCAGGAGTCAGCAAATCAGCATTTGCATCAGTTCCACGAGCTACAGTTTCCATAAAGCAACATGAAGAGGGCCAGGTGGCACCTGTACACATAGTGGATTGCATTCCAGGAGGACTGCTGAGCTTGAAGCCTGCCCTTTGCTCAAGAGGGAGACCCCATCTCTCTCTTCTAAGGCTGTTCCCTGTACAAACATCACAGAAAAAGGAGTCTAGAGCCAAGATAGAGAGTGCTTCTGCTAACAGGATCTACAGACATGTGAAAGACACATGGAGAATATCTCCCAACAGTGATAATCTGGAAGTGTCAAACTGTTCACCTTTTACCTAGAAAACAGTTTTTTTTTTTTTAACTGAAAGTCACTTTCAGACTCACATGGTTAGGCTCCCTGTAGTACTAGTAAGATGGCAGCAGGGTTTTCTGGCATTAAATTGCTTCTCATAGACTCTAAGACAGATCTCCTTTCAAACAAATTCTTATGCCATCGTAGGATGTATAAAGGGTAAAAGTTATGCACTATTGAAATATAAGTGGTAAAAGCAGTTTTAATTTTCTTGCTCACACTATTATCTTTTAAGTCCAAATAATCTCTCTCATGCTCAGGCCATGAGCCTATAAATCTGTACAAGTTCAATTAACAATGCAGGAGAACTTTTCCTCAACAGTGCAAGGGACTGATAAAAGCAAACAATACAATTCTAGCATGCTGCTTATTAAAAAAAAAAGACACCCACACAGCCAACGGCAGACTGAAAGCCTTTTTATTTTGACGGTACTCTTTCACTGTCTATCATAAACTTAGCAAAGCAGGCTTTCTCTATCCTGCTCACCTTTTATTGGATATAAATCACCCCTGACAGGAAGTTTTATGTCCAAATCCGTTTACTGTCCTTGTTGGTAGTCTTTAAATTAATATTTATAAGCTGAAAGAGGCCTAAAAGGATGCAGCAGTAAAATAGCTAAATGCCTCAGTTGGGCTTGAACCGATTTCCACCTCCTTGGCCACTCACATTTTTTAATTACCCCTGACCCAGGCATCCATTGTCAATGCCGTCCCTATACCCACAAATCACTGGCTTTGGAGGAACCACAGTGGACAAAATAGGAGTTCAGAAGGGGTTAGCTTCTGTGTCACACGTGATTTTTGAAAACCTTTAATAGTCAAGGATAGAGACAGAAGAAAAGAGAGTTATATGAGTTAAAGAAAAGAGAGATATATGAGTTAAGCAGTGGCTGGCCGGGTATGGTGGCTCATGTCTGTAATCCCAACACTTTGGGAGGCCGAGGCAGGCAGATCACTTGAGGTCAGGAGTTCGAGACCAGCCTGGTCAACAAGGTGAAACTCCGTCTCCACTAAAAATACACAAAAATTTTAGCTGGTCATGGTGGTGTATGGCTATAATTCCAGCTAATGGGGAGGCTTGAACCCAGGAGGTGGAGGTTGCAGTGAGCTGAGATTGTGCCACTGCACTCTAGCCTGGGTGACAGAGCAAGACTCTCTATCCCCCACCCCCCGGCCCCCACTAAAAAAAGAGTTAAGCAGTGGCTGAAAAACAACAGCTTGGAAATTGTTCTAATTGGAATTGTGTAATAATGGATTTTTTTAAATTCCATAAAAATGTACGGCATAGCCTAAGATTACCTACAAATCAAAAATTAAACTAACTTAACCACTAAATTTCAATGTACAGCATGAGCTTCACATCTTGGAATAATGTTGGTTCCATGCTTCCATCCTCCACTATTGCCTTTGTCAGTAACCCTTCTGATATCAGCCTCATTGTGATCATTCCTATTTTTTTCAGGGTTCTACATTATTCTTCCTTTGTCAAATGCTGCAGGCAGGCTGGCCCCAGCTTCTGGGGATAAATTTTGAACGGTTTAAGTCAATCATGGTGTAGGCATGGGCATATGACACAATTCTTGGCTAATATGACATGAGAGAAAGTAGAGGCGGGCGCGTCTGCAAAATCCTTTCTCACGTTCAAGGGCACAATCAAGGACGACCCTTGTAAGTTCAATGTCCGTGAAACTAACTTGGCCTTCTTGGCACTATGAAGGGAGCCAAGCTGAGGTCAAGTTCAACCCACAGAGGAGGACAGATCCAGTGGAATCTCAGGGAAGCAGAGCTGATGCCTTCACATGCCACTCCTAGATACTGCCCTAATAGGGACTTCTTATTCCAAAGGTAATAAAGTCCTTTAGTGGTTAAGCCAATGAGAGTCAACATTTTCTGGGACTTGCATCCAAAGTCATCTACTTTCTCTAAATCAAGATACATGGTGGCTGGGCATGGTAGCTCACACCTGTAATCTCAGCAATTTGGGAGTCTGAGGCTGGAGGATTACTTGAGCCCAGGACTTTGAGACCAACCTGGGCAACGCACTGAGACTCCATCTCTACAAAAAATTAGCTAGGCATGGTGGCACATGCCTGTGGTCCCAGCCCAAGAGACTGAGGTGGAAACATTGCTTGAGCCTGGGAGGTTGAGAGTGCAGTGAACTATGATCATACCACTGTACTCCAGCCTGGGTGACAGAGTGAGACACACACACACACACACACACACACACACACACACACACTGTATTAACTAGGATATTGAGACCTTAAAAGTTCAGCATTTATATTAAAACAAAGCAAGATAAGCATCTATATGTTCAGGTTTTCTACAAGTCCTTACTTTTTGCTCCATAAAATCAATATATGCTTTTCTGTGTTCCATCTCTTTAGGAAAGCTTGTATTTAGAATTCTACTTTTCCTTCTGTACAATCCCCATCTACAGGATTACATCTGTTCTTGTGAATGTTGTTCCATATGCTTATTGCTTCCAAGCATACCTGTTCAACTCTGCATCTTGCTATTCTTCGTCCTCTTTCTCCAGCTGTTCCAAGGGTGTATAACTTTGGCTTGAAACACAAGTACGAAAAAGTGAACTCGTTGTCTTTCTCCAAATAAATTCAACTTCCTTATTTTTTTTTCCATCTCTGACAATGGCAATAATCATGCATTCCATACATCCCCTTGGAGTTGTCTTTGCTGTCTCCATCCAGTCAGTCATGTAATCTTAACAATTCTTCTCCTACAGTGTCTCCAGACTGCAGTCAGGGGTTTGAGCTGCAAGCAAGAGAAAAGAGATCTGGCAATATCTTGCAAAATGGGATTCTGTTGAAAGACTATAGGCAGCTCCTAGAACTGATGGATGGCTTATAAAGCAAGCAACAGGTGACAGGGCTGGAAGCCCAGGCAGAGGAAGTCAGGTCTCTTCACCTTTGCTGCATTGCCACTGCAATAATCCTACCTTCAACTTGTTCCGTATACTTTTATCACCTGTTTAAGATTCAATGTCCCAGGAGAAAACATTACATTTGTCAAACTGAAGGCTCATATTCCATCCTTCCCTCTCATTCCTGCTGTTCAGCAGGGAAAGGGGGAATCTGGTCCCTTTGGATTCCAGAGTGGGAAATGGAGAGATGGACACCAACCCACCAAGACCACATGGAATGAGGGATTCCTTCAAAAGGGGGATCACAAGCTCATAGACAGGAGTGAGTGTGAGGAGTTAGACACTCAATGGTTAAATTAAAAAATTATATACACTAACCATACGTTTTAATCTTTCTCTCAATTTCCACAGTATAGTTCTAATCTAGGTCTCTGCCACTTTCTGTTCTTCTTGCCGGCTCAGCCACTTCTATGGCTTTCCCACCTATACAGCTGTACACTCCCCAAGCCCACTTTAATCATCTTCAGCTTCTAGAATTAGTTACCTCAAATACGGCCTCAATTTTAGAGATTTTCCTGCTTAAGGACTTCTCTGTTCTAACCCAAGTAGCCCATCACCACTTTTCAAGTTCTCTTTCTTACTTTATCTTCAATATGACTCGCAAACTTTCTCCTTAATTTCCATGTTGCTGCCACATCTGTTTGATTTACGCACAATACATTTTGCTTCTGTTTCCTTTTCTCCCGCACTTACTATTTTTTTTTACTTTAAGTTCTGGGATACATGCGCAGAACGTGCAGGTTTCTTACGTAGGTATACGCGTGCCACGGTGGTTTGCTGCACCCATCAACCTGTCAGCTACATTAGATATTTCTCCTAATGCTATCCCTCCCCTAGCACCCCCCCCCCACCCTACAAGAGGCCCCGGTGTGTGATGTTCCCCTCTCTGTGTCCATGTGTTCTCATTGTTCTCAAGTGAGAACATGTGGTGTTTGGTTTTCTGTTCCTGTGTTAGTTTGCTGAGAATGATGGTTTCCAGCTTCATCCATGTTCCTGCAAAGGACATGAACTCATCCTGTTTTATGGCTGCATAGTATTCCATGGTACATATGTGCCACATTTTCTTTATCCAGTCTATCATTGATGGGCATTTGGGTTGGTTCCAAGTCTTTGCTATTGTGAACAGTGCCACAATAAACATACTTGTGCATGTGTCTTTATAGTAGAATGATTTGTAATCCTTTGGACATATACCCAGTAATGGGATTGCTGGGTCAAATGGTATTTCTGGTTCTAGATCCTTGAGGAATTGCCACACTGTCCTCCACAATGGTTGAACTAATTTGCACTCCCACCAACAGTATAAAATCATTCCTATTTCTCCACATCCTCTCCAGCATCTGTTGTTTCCTGACTTTTTAATGATCGCCATTCTAACTGGCATGAGATGGTATCTCATTGCAGTTTTGATTGCATTTGTCTAATGAGCAGTGATGATGAGCATTTTTTCCTACGTTTGTTGGCTACATAAATGTCTTCTTTTGAGAAGTGTCCGTTCATCTCCTTTGCACACTTTTTGATGAGGTTTTTTTTTTTTTTTTTTCTTGTAAATTTGTTTAAGTTCCCTGTAGATTCTGGATATTAGCCCTTTGTCAGATGGAGAGATTGCAAACATTTTCTCCCATTCTGTAGGTTGCCTGTTCACTCTGATGATAGTTTCTTTTGCTATGCAGAAGCTCTTTAGTTTAGTTAGATCCCATTTGTCAATTTTGGCTTTTGTTGCCATTGCTTTTGGTGTTTTAGACATGAAGTCTTTGCCCATGCCTATGTCCTGAATGGTATTGCCTAGGTTTTCTTCTAGGGTTTTTATGGTTTTAGGTCTGATGTTTAAGTCTTTAATCCATCTTGAGTTAATTTTTGTATAAGGTGTAAGAGGGGGTCCAGTTTGAGTTTTCTGCATATGGCTAGCCAGTTTTCCCAACACCATTTATTAAATAGGGAATCCTTTCCCAATTTCTTGTTTTTATCAGGTTTGTCAAAGATCAAATGGTTTTAGATGTGTGGCATTATTTCTGATGCCTCTGTTCTGTTCCATTGGTCTATATATCTGTTTTTGTACTAGTACCATGCTGTTTTGGTTATTGTGGCCTTGTAGTATAGTTTAAAGTCAGGTAGTGTGATGCCTCCAGCTTTGTTCTTTCTCCTTAGAATTGTCTTGGCTATGCAGACTCTTTTGTGCTTCCATATGAAATTTAAAGTAGTGTTTTCTAATTCTGTGAAGAAGGTCAATGTTAGTTTGATGGGGATAGCATTGAATTTATAAATTACTTTGGGCAGTATGGCCATTTTCATGATATTGATTCTTCCTATCCATGAGCATGGAATGTTTTTCCATTTGTTTGTGTCCTCTCTTATTTCCTTGAGCAGTGGTTTGTAGTTCTCCTTGAAGAGGTCATTCCCATCCCTTGTAAGTTGTATTCCTAGGTATTTTATTCTCATTGTAGCAATTGTGAATGCGAGTTCACTCATGATTTGGCTCTCTGTGTATTACTGGTGTATAGCAATGCTTGTGATTTTTGCACATTAATTTTCATCCTGAGACTTCAGTGAAGTTGCTTATCAATTTTAAAAGATTTTGGGCTGAGATGATGGGGTTTTCTAAATATACAATCATGTCATCTGCAAACAGAGACAATTTGACTTTCTCCCTTCCTATTTGAATATGCTTTATTTTTTTCTCTTGCCTGATTGCCCTGGCCCAGAACTTCCAATGCAATGCTGACTAGGAGCAGTGAGTAAGGGCTTCCTTGTCTTGTGCCAGGTTTCAAAGGGAATTCTTCCAGCTTTTGCCCGTTCAGTATGATATTGGCTGTGGGTTTGTCATAAATAGCTCTTACTATTTTAAGATACGTTCCATCAATACGTAGTTTATTGAGAGATTTTTTAGCATGAAGGGGTATTGAATTTTGTTGAAGGCCTTTTCTACATCTATTGAGATAATCATGTGGTTTTTGTCATTGTTTCTGTTTATATGATGCATTACGTTTATTGATTTGCGTATGTTGAAGTAGCCTTGCATCCCAGGGATGAAGCTGACTTGCTCATGGTGGATAAGCTTTTTGATGTGCTGCTGGATTCAGTTTGCCAGTATTTTATTAAGGATTTTTGCATCGATGTTCATCAGGGATATTAGCCTCAAATTTTATTTTTGTGTGTGTGTTTCTGCCAGGTTTTGGTATCAGGATGATGCTGGCCTCATAAAATGAGTCAGGGAGGAATTCTTCTTTTTCTACTGTTTGAAATATTTTCAGACGGAATGGTACCCAGCTACTCTTTGTACCTCTGGTAGAATTAGGCTGTGAATCTGTCTGGTTCTGGGCTTTTTTTGGTTGGTAGGTTATTAGTTACTGCCTCAAGTTCAGAACTTGTGAATGGTGTATTCAGGGATTTGATTTCTTCCTGGTTTAGTCTTGGGAAGGTGTATGGTCCAGGAATTTATCCATTTTTTTTCTAGATTTTCTAGTTGATTTGCGTAGAGGTGTTTACAGTATTCTCTGATGGTAGTTTGTATTTCTGTGGGATCAGTGGTGATATCCCCTTTATCATTTTTTATTGTGTCTGTCTGACTCTTCTCTCTTTTCTTCTTTATTAGT
This sequence comes from Macaca thibetana thibetana, assembly GCF_024542745.1. Lineage (NCBI taxonomy): Eukaryota > Metazoa > Chordata > Mammalia > Primates > Cercopithecidae > Macaca > Macaca thibetana. Next base: position 145,762,696 of record NC_065578.1, read on the forward strand.
CTGACTAGTGGTCTATCTATTATGTAAATCTTTAAAAAAACCAGCTACTGGATTATTTATTTTCTTGAAGGGTGTTTTGTGCCTCTATCTACTTTTCTTCTGCTCTGATCTTAGTTATTTCTTGCCTTCTGCTAGCTTTTGAATTTGTTTGCTCTTGCTTCTCTAGTTCTTTTAATTGTTATGTTAGGGTGTCAATTTTAGATCTTTCTTGCTTTCTCCTGTGGGCATTTAATGCTATAAATTTCCCTCTAAACACTGCTTTAGCTGTGTCCCAGAGATTCTGGTATGTTGTGTCTTTGTTTTCATAGGTTTGAAGGAACTTACTTATTTCTCTCTTTATCTTGTTATTTACCTAGTAGTCATTTAGGCACAGGTTGTTCAATTTCCATGTAGTTGTGTGGTTTTGAGTGAGTTATCCTGAGTTCTAGTTTGATTGCACTGTGGTCTGAGAGACTGTTTGGTATGATTTCTGTTCTTTTGCATTTGCTGAGGAGTGTTTTGCTTCCAATTATGTGGTCAATTTTAGAATAAGTGTAATGTGATGCTGAGAAGAATGTATATTCTGTTGATTTGGGGTGGAGAGTTCTGTAGATGTCTATTAGGTCCTCTTGGTCCAGAGCTGAGTTCAAGTCCTGAATATCCTTGTTAATTTTCTGTCTCGTTGATCTGTCTAATATTGACAGTGCAGTGTTAAAGTCTCCCACTCTTATTGTGTGGGAGTCTAAGTCTCTTCGTAGGTCTCTAAGAACTTGTTTTATGAATCTGGGTGCCCCTGTATTGGGTGTGTATATGTTTAGGATAGTTAGCTCTTCTTGTTGCATTGATCCCTTTACCATTATGTAATGCCCTTCTTTGTCTTTTTTTACCTTTGTTGGCTTAAAGTCTGTTCTATCAGAGACTAGGATTGCAACCCCTGCTGGTTTTTGCTTTGCATTTGCTTGGTAAATGTTCCTCCATCCCTTTGTTTTCAGCCTATGTGTGTCTTTGCACTGAGATGGTTCTGAATACAGCACACCGATGAGTCTTAACTCTTTATCCAATTTTCCAGTCTATATCTTTCAACTGGGACATTTAGCCCATTTACATTTAAGGCTAATATTGTTATGTGTGAATTTGATCCTATCATCATGCTGCTAGCTGTTTATTTTTCCAGTTAGCTGATGCAGTTTTTTCAAAGTGTTGATGGTTTTTACAATTTAGTATGTTTTTGCAGTGGCTGGTACTGGTTTTTCCTTTCTGTGTTTAGTGCTTCCTTCAGGAGCTCTTCTAAGGCAGGCCTGGTGGTGATAAAATCTCTCAGCATTTGCTTATCTGCAAAAAATTTTGTTTCTCCTTCACTTATGAAGCTTAGTTTGGCTGGATATGAATTTCTGGATTGAAAATTCTTTTCTTTAAGAATATTGAATATTGGCCCTCACTCTCTTTTGGGTTGTAGAGTTTCTGCAGAGAGATCCACTGTTAGTCTGATGGGATTCCCTTTGTGCGTGACCCAACCTTTCTCTCTGGCTGCCCTTAACATTTTTTCCTTCATTTCTACCTTGGTGAATCTGACACTTATGTGTCTTGTGGTTGCTCTTCTCAAAGAGTATCTTTGTGGTGTTCTCTGTATTTCCTGAAGTTGAATGTTGGCCTGTCTTGCTAGGTTGGAAAAGTTCTGCTGGATAATATCCTGAAGAGTGTTTTTCAACTTGGTTCCATTCTCCCTGTCACTTTCAAGTACGCCAATGAAACGTAGGTTTGGTCTTTTCACATAGTGCCATATTGCTTTGTTCATTCCTTTTCATTCTTTTTTCTCTCGTCTTCATGCTTCATTTCATTAAGTTGATCTTAAATCTCTGATATCCTTTCTTCTGCTTGATCAGTTTGGCTACTGATAATTGGATACGCTTCATGAAGTTCTCGTATGTTTTTCAACTCCATCAGGTCATTTATGTTCTTCTCTAAACTAGTTATTCTAGTAAGCAATTCCTCTAACCCTTTTTCAGGATTCTTAGCTTCTTTACATTTAGTTAGCACATGCTCCTTTAGCTTGGAGGAATTTGTTATTACCCACCTTCTGAAGCCTACTTCTGTCAATTCATCAAACTCATTCTTAGTCCAGTTTTGTTCCCATGCCATCAAGGAGTTGTGATCCTTTGGAGAAGGATCTAGTTTTTGGAATTTTCAGCCTTTTTGCACTGGTTTTTCCTCATCTGTCTACCTTTGGTCTTTGATGTTGGTGACCTTCGGATGGGGTTTTTGTGTGGACGTCCTTTTTGTTGATGTTGATGCTGTTCCTTTCAGTTTGTGAGTTTTCCTTCTAACAGTCAGGCCCCTCTGCTGCGGGTTTGCTAGAGGTCCACTCCAGACCCTGTTTGCCTGGGTATCACCAGCAGAGGTTGCAGAACAGCAAAGATTGCTGCTTATTTCTTCCTCTGGAAGCTTTGCTCCGGAGGGGCACCTGCCAGATGCCAGCCAGAGCTCTCCTGTAAGAGGTGTCTGTCGACTCCTGCTGGGAGGTGTCTTCCAGTCAGGAAGTACAGGGTCAGGGACCCACTTGATGCAGTCTGTCCCTTAGAGCCTGAGCACTGTGCTGGGAGATCTGCGATTCTTTTCAGGGCAGTCAGGCAGGAACGTTTAAGTCTGCAGAAGCTGTGCCCACAGCCACCCCTTCCCCCAGGTGCTCTGACGCAGGGAGATGGGAGTTTTATCTATAAGCCCCTGACTGGGGCTGCTTCCTTGCTTTCAGAGATGCCCTGTCCAGAGAGGAGGAATCTAGAGAGGCAGTCTGGCTACAGCATTTTTTCCAAGCTGCAGTGGGTTCCCAGCAGCTTTGTTTACACTGTAAGGGGAAAACCTCCTATGCAAGCCTCGGTAATGGTGAACACCCCTCCCCTCACCAAACTTCAGACTTCAGACAACTTCAGACTGCTGTGCTGGCAGCAAGAATTTCAAGCCAGTGGATCTTAGCTTGTTGGGCTCCATGGGGATGGGAGGTGCTGAGCTAGACCACTTGGCTCCCTGGCTCCAGCCCCTTTTCCAGGGGAGTAAATGGTTCTGTCTTGCTGGCATTCCAGGTGCCACTGTGGTATGAAAAAAAACTCCACAGCTAGCTCAGAGTCTGCCCAAATGACTGCCCAGTTTTGTGCTTGAAACCCAGGACCCTGATGGTGTAGGCACCTGGGAGAATCTCCTGTTCTGTGGGTTGTGAAGACCATGGGAAAAGCGTAATATCTGCACTGGAATGCACTGTTCCTCAGGGCACAATCCCTCAGGGCTTCCTTTGGCTAGGGAAGCGAGATCCCCAATCCCATGTACTTCCTGGGTGAGGCAACGTCCCACCCTGCTTCTGTTTACCCTCTGTGGGCTGCAACCACTCTCTAGCCAGTCCCAATGAGATTAGCCAGGTACCTCCTCAGTTGGAAATGCAGAAATCGCCTGCCTCATGCATTGTTCTCGCTGGGAGCTGCAGACTGGAGCTGTTACCATTCAGCCATCCTGCCCAGCTCTTGCCCAGCAGCTCTTGTCCAGTTCTCCCTAATCCTTTTTTTTTTTTTTTTTTTTGAGACAGAGTCTCACTGTGTTGCCCAGGCTGAAGTGCAGTGGCGTGATCTCAGCTCACTGCCTCCTGAGTTCAAACGATTCTCTTGCCTCAGCCTCCTGAATAGCTAGAATTATGGGTGCCCACCACTACACCCAGCTGATTTTCATATTTTTAGTAGAGACAGGGTTTCACTATGTTGGCCAGGTTAGTCTCAAACTCCTGACCTCAAGTGTTCTGCCCGCCTCGGCCTCCCAAGGTGCTGGGATTTCAGGCATGAACCACCTCACCCGGCCCCACACTTACTTTTTTTAAGCCCATGAAGAAAGTTTTATTCAATTAATTGATCATTGTCTCCAGGAGTGTCTCTTACCAAATCCTACCATCTTTATGTGACCTTCTCATAACCAATATCCTTTAGTATTTACATCTGAAGTAGTTCAGTGAGCTGTCCAACATGAATTAGGCAGTAAGATGCAAGAAGGGCAGGAATTGTGGCCTAGATCCTGTTGTAGGTTGAGCATATGGTAGGATCTGGAAGTAAGAAGACATTCAGTAAATGTCTCTCATCCTGTTTATCTCAATTCAAATGCTTGCTTCTCTGAGGCAAGCGCTTTCAATCCTTCTGGGTGTTTCTTGTGTATGTGTGTGTTTATAATCTATTTCTAAATAACTTGGTTTTCTTGATTTTTCAGTTTTAGATGTTTATATCCTGCTATGAAAAGAGCATATTTACCTAATATCCCATTTAGGTCTTAACCTTCCCACTTCCATGCCTAAATACATCCATATACCCTCCCTCCTCCTATCTTTCCAAATTAGTTATACTGACTGCTATTTTGGCTGAGACTTTATTTAGTATTTACATTATTAGGACTTTTGGAGTAGTATGTACAGCTGGGTCACACTCTACTTGGTAGTATTTCCTTTTTTCCACAATCTTTTTTTCCTATCTTCAATTACTTGATTTTCATTAGGAGATTAGGCTTTTGTTCACCAGATATTAGTTTATCCCCAAACTCCCCAACAGATTTCTAAAAGTTCTTTCAATATGTCCAAGTATACAAGACAATACAATTGGTTTCGTGTTTCTCTTGGCAATGTCTCTCCTGGAGCCCTCTGACTTCCTGTGCTGCTAGCTCTCTAGGCTTCCACCCAGATGGCACTGTGGACTGCTCTTCACCATCATCTTGGAAATCCTTCTTGTCTCTTATGTGGTAAATCCCTAGTCTTCTAGATTCCATGCCTTCAATCTCTTGTCTTCATAGAGCACATACTTTAATAGTTCCCTATGAAAATAGTAATAGGAGGTAATTTTTTCCCCCAAGTCCTGCATGTCTACAATGTCTTCTTTTAAACTCACACTTGATTGATAGTTTAGCTAGGAACAAAATTCCAAATTGGGATCATCGCCTCAGAATTTTGAAGATATTTCTCCTGTGTTTTCTAGCTTCTAGTGTTGCTCCTGATGACCAGTGACATCCTAACCTAATCTCTGTATTTCACCAGTTTTATATTTTAGTTTGTCTGTTTGCCTTTTTGGAAGATATTAAAATCGTTTTACTTCTAGAGAACTGATATGCATGATGGCATGCCTTTGTGCAGATCTTTTTTTTTTTTTTTTTTTTTTTTTTAAATTACACTTTAAGTTCTAGGGTACATGTGCACAATGTGCAGGTTTGTTACTTATGTATACATGTGCCATGTTGGTGTGCTGCACCCATTAACTCGTCATTTACATTAGATATATCTCCTAATGCTATCCCTCCCCCCTTCTCCCACCCCACAACAGGCCTTGCTGTGTGATCTTCGCCTTCCTGTGTCCAAGTGTTCTCATTGTTCAATTCCCACCTCTGAGTGAGAACATGAAGTGTTTGGTTTTCTGTCCTTGCAATAATGTGCTGAGAATGATGGTTTCCAGCTTCATCCATGTCCCTACAAAGGACATGAACTCATCCTCTTTTATGGCTGCGTAGTATTCCATGGTGTATATGTGCCACATTTTCTTAATCCAGTCTATCATTGATGGACATTTGGGTTGATTCCAAGTCTTTGCTATTGTGAATAGTGCCGCAATAAACATACGTGTGCATGTGTCTTTATAGCAGCATGATTTATAATCCTTTGGGTATATGCCAGTAATGGGATGGCTGGGTCAAATGGTATTTCTAGTTCTAGATCCTTGAGGAATTACCACAGTCGTTCACAATGGTTGAACAAGTTTACAGTCCTACCAACAGTGTAAAAGTGTTCCTATTTCTCCACATCCTCTCCAGCACCTGTTGTTTCCTGACTTTTTAATGATTGCCATTCTAACTGGTATGAGATGGTATCTCATTGTGGTTTTGATTTGCATTTCTCTGATGGCCAGTGATGATGAGCATTTCTTCATGTGTCTGTTGGCTGCATAAATGTCTTCTTTTGAGAAATGTCTGTTCATATCCTTTGCCCACTTTTTGATGGGATTGTTTGTTTTTTTCTTGTAAATTTGATTGAGTTCTTTGTAGATTCTGGATATTAGCCCTTTGTCAGATGAGTAGATTGCAAACATTTTCTCTCATTCTGTAGGTTGCCTGTTCACTCTGATGGTAGTTTCTTTTGCTGTGCAGAAGCTCTTTAGTTTAATTAGATCCCATTTGTCAATTTTGCCTTTTGTTGCCATTGCTTTTAGTGTTTTAGACATGAAGTCCTTGCCCATGCCTATGTTCTGAATGGTATTGCCTAGGTTTTCTTCTAGAGTTTTTATGGTTTTAGGTCTGACATTTAATTATTTAATCCATCTTGAATTAATTTTTGTATAAGATGTAAGGAATGGATCCAGTTTCAGCTTTCTACATATGGCTAGCCAGTTTTCCCAGCACCATATATCAAATAGGGAATCCTTTTCTCATTTCTTGTTATTGTCAGGTTTGTCAAAGATCAAATGGTTTTAGATGTGTGGTATTATTTCTGAGACCTCTGTTCTGTTCCATTGGTCTATATCTCTGTTTTGGTTACAGCACCATGCTGTTTTGGTTACTGTAGCCTTGTAGAATAGTTTGAAGTCAGGTAGCGTGATGTCTCCAGCTTTGTTCTTTTTGCTTAGGATTGTCTTGGCAATGTGGGCTCTTTTTTGGTTCCATATGAACTTTAAAGTAGTTTTTTCCAATTCTGTGAAGAAAGTCATTGGTAGCTTGATGGGGATGGCATTGAATCTATAAATTACCTTGGGCAGTAAGGGCCATTTTCATAATATTGATTCTTCCTATCCATGATCATGGAATGTTCTTCCATTTGTTTGTGTCCTCTTTTATTTTGTTGAGCAGTGGTTTCCAGTTCTCCTTGAAGAGGTCCTTCCCATTCCTTGTAAGTTGGAGTCCTAGGTATTTTATTCTCTTTGAAGCAATCGTGAATGGGAGTTCACTCATGATTTGGCTGTCTGTTTGTCTATTATTGGTATATAAGAATGCTTGTGATTTTTGCACATTGATTTTGTATCCTGAGACTGTACTGAAGTTGCTTGTCAGCTTAAGGAAAGTTTGGGCTGAGACGATGGGGTTTTCTAAATATACAATCATGTTATTTGCAAACAGGGACTATTTGACTTCCTCTTTTCCTAATTGAATACCCTTTATTTCTTTCTCTCACCTGATTGCCCTGGCCAGAACTTCCAACACTATGTTGAATAGGAGCAGTGAGAGAGGGCATCCCTGTCTTGTGCCAGGTTTCAAAGGGAATGCTTCCAGTTTTTGCCCATTCAGTATGATATTGGCTATGGGTTTGTCATAAATAGCTCTTATTATTTTGAGATATGTTCCATCAATACCAAATTTATAGAGAATTTTTAGCATGAAGGGCTGTTGAATTTTGTCAAAGTCCTTTTCTGCATCTATTGAGAAAGTCATGTGGTTTTTGTCTTTGGTTCTGTTTATATGCTAGATTACGTTTACTGATTTGCGTATTTTGAACCAGCCTTGCATCCTAAGGATGAAGCCCACTTGATCATGGTGGATAAGCTTTTTGATGTGCTGCTGGATTCGGTTTGCCAGTATTTTATTGAGGATTTTTGCATCAATGTTCATGAGGGATATTGGTCTAAAATTCTCTTTTTTTGTTGTGTCTCTCCCAGGCTTTGGTATCAAGATGATGCTGGCTTCATAAAATGAGTTAGGGAGGATTCCCTCTTTTTCTATTGATTGGAATAGTTTCAGAAGGAATGGTACCAGCTCCTCCTTGTACCTCTGGTAGAATTCAGCTGTGAATCCGTCTGGTCCTGGACTTTTTTTTTGGTTGGTAGGCTATTAATTATTGCCTCTATTTCTGAGCCTGTTATTGGTCTATTCAGATATTCAACTTCTTCCTGGTTTAGTCTTGGGAGGGTGTCCAGGAATTTATCCATTTCTTCTAGATTTTCAGTTTATTTGCTTAGAGGTGTTTATAGTATTCTCTGATGGTAGTTTGTATTTCTGTGGGATCAGTGGTGATATCCTCTTTAAGATTTTTTATTGTGTCTATTTGATTCTTCTCTCTTTTTTTCTTTATTAGTTTTGCTAGTGGTCTATCAATTTTGTTGATCTTTTCAAAAAACCAGCTCCTGGATTCATTGATTTTTTGAAGGATTTTTGTGTCTCTATCTCCTTCAGTTCTGCCTTGATGAAGATCTTTTTAAAATTCATTGTGCTATGAAAGAGCAGGCCCATCAAGAGCTCAAATTATTAAATTCAATGTGCAATTCTTAAGCCTCATCTTACTTGACTTATCAGTGGCATCTGACATCGTTGGTCAGTCTGACATTCTTTGCCTCCTACTTCACTGGTCACTCCTTTGCAATCTTCTTTACTAGTTCTTCTCCACTTCTCAGACCTGTTAAATTTGATATGTCTCAGAGTTCAGTTCTTAAACCTCTTCTCTTTCCTGTCTTCACCCACTCCACCAGAGAGGTGGCCATGGTGATCTTCTCTATGCCACCCTTCTTTACACACCAGCTATGAGCTCCAGAACAACATGTTCAACAGCCTCCTTGACGTCTTCACTTGGGTTGCTCGTGGACGCTTTAAATACCAGGTGTGCTTCTGTCTTAGGGCCTTTGCTACCTGGAAGATTTGCTCAACTTTATTTTGTATTTATTCTGTTCAACTTTTTTTGTTTCTCTGATGTTTACAGAAGTTCTTTTTCCTATCTTTTGAAAGCACCCTGTTTTTATGGTTTAATATTTTCTCTTATTTTTCTGAAGATTTTCTTTTAATTTTTTTAAATTTTTTTTTTTTTTTTTTTGAGACATAGTCTCACAGTGGCACAACCTCAGCTTACTATAACCTCTGCCTACTGGCTTCAGGTGATTCTCCTGCCTCAGCCTCATGAGTAACTGGAAGTACAGGCATGTGCCACCACACCTGGCTAATTTTTGTATTTTTAAGAGAGACAGGGTTTTACCATGTTGGCCAGGCTAGTCTTGAGCCCTGACTTCAAGTGGTCCACCTGCCTTGGCCTCCCAAAGTACTGAGATTACAGGCATGAGGCACCGCACCCTGCCCTTTCTGAAGATACTAATAGGGTTTTGAAAGCATTTGCATCTGCTTCACAGTTTTTCTCAAATGCCTGCATTGCCTTTCTTCTCTGCAGTTTCCTTGCTATTAGTCTGTTTTTCTTGGTAGAAATTTTCCTCCTATGTCAGGTTTGTATCTGAGCTGTCCGTTTGTATCTCAGATTCAGCCACTAGCAAGACCATGAAGAGCCTCATGTGTTTTTGTGAGACTTGTTGACTGATGTGCCCTACTATAAATGACTCGTTGAGAACCAGGCCACTTCACAGAAGGACCTTCGATAACAGGATCTTCTTTTAAATATGTCTTTTTTCTTGGATTTCTCATGGTCCTCAGTCTCCTTCCCTCAAGGGCGTAGTGCTGCATTTTGGTCACCAAGCAGAAAGGAGGTGGCGGTTTCAATGTTCAGCGGGTTTTCACTTAATGACCTATTTCTAGTAAGGACTTTCATCCTTGCCTTGCAGACCTTTGCTCCAGAATGCAGGTGCCTCTGGGTGGGACTCTCCAGAGGATGGCACTCACTTCTTCTGCTGGGTTTGGGGAGGAACTGTTTCCTGGCTGGGGGAAGGGATCCAGGTGGGCTAATTTCTCTTTATACAAATTTTCAATGAATCTTTTTTTCCATCCCCATGCTACATGCCTGCCTCCTTGAGTTGCTTGTCTCCAGTTCCCAAGGCTGGGTTCTGAGGTAAAATTAGTCTATCTCCTAACTTTACTTATGACAGGCTCAAGTTTCAGATTTCTTGGGTCTGCTAAGTCCATGGCCACTTCTCCATCTATTTTCCAGTTTCTAAAATACTGATTCCCATTTCTTCCTGGACCTTCTTTCACACTTTCTTTGTCTTTGCAGATGTATGCCTTTTTTTCTTTCTTCATTGTCACTTTAGTATAGTTTCAGAAGGAGGCTGACATAAACAGGTGTGCTTATATAATAGATCTTCTTTTATGACACTATTGACTCGGAAAACATAAGAACTAAATCTGCTAAGTAATATGCATCATCCTTCTGGGTAATGCTGTTTTTTGTCAAATGCAAACTGTGATGTGAAATAACAAGATTGGCTTTCTGATGTGGCTCATAATCTACCTCCAAAGGCAATTTAAAAAAATCAGTGTCGAAATGTTTTGAGCAATAGCTGCCTGCTGAGGATAAGTGTCTAACCTCCAAGGCGACTGCTTCGTAGGAGACAACAATCCTTTAGATATTTTAATTCTGCTTTTGTATAAAAGTCCATTTTTTACTTTGTTGGATCATACTTCGAAATTGCCCTTTCACTGTTTCCCTTGTATGTATTTTGTCAGTGAAATCATTAATTCCACCAGGGAACTTCGTGACTCTCCAAGAGTGGTTGTTGGACTACCTCTATCAAAACCACCTGGGAAAGTCGTAAAAATGAACTTTCTTGAGTCTCAAACTAAGCTGACTGCATCTGGATGTCTGAAAGACTGTGGCCTGGAATTAGATTTTTCACAAGTGTCTCAGGTGATTTTTATGAATAGTAAAGTCTGAAACCCACCACTTTAGCATTTTCTGTGATTTGTAGTAATCACTGACACTCGTGGGGCCAGGAACAAGGGTGCAGTTGGAAGCTCACATCCCATGTATCTAAATATTTAAAAGTTAAAAATCAACCTAAAAATTATTAAAAATATTACATTTCGTTCTCCTACCTTCACAGGTATTCCTTTATAATGGTACGGAGGGGCAATTTCAAATGTGGCATTCTCAGGCTCAATCCCTTGAAGTTCCAACTGGAACACGGAGAGAGCTGACCCCAGCCCCTAGCATCCAGCCTGTAGCCTCACCCGCTTCTCTTGTCATCCCAGCTCAGACTCTCACCGTGAATAACCTGAGGAGCACACATATGAACACTGCAGCCCTGACCTCTAAGCCTAGCTCTTCCACGAAGAGCACCCCTTTAGTCCAGGGATGCATACATCAGTGGTACAATTTTCCCTCAAAAGGTCAGACCCTAGGAAGAGGCCTGTGTAGATCCTGAAAGTGGACACAAGACCATCTGAGCAGAGAATTCTGGGGTCTACTATGCCTGGAACATGGTCTAGAGGGAAGGTGTGGACTCCAGATGGCCTCATAACTCCTTGCCTGGGGTGGGGTGTGGCCAGATGAAAGCTGGGGGAGAAACCTTTTACCTAAATCTAAGAGTGGCACTGCTCTTCCATGCCTGGTGCAATATGTGATGATACTAAGCGTTTAATCAGACACAGTAAAAATGAGACACAATCCAGTTTGCTTTATCCTGCTAAATGATTTTTAGGGCACTGCATTTGTGATCTTCAGTGAGGCACTGCTATTATTTTAATATCTAGAGAGAGAAGCACAGAAAGACCAGGCCTGGCCCCCAGTTACTCAGGTGTGTTACCAAGAACATGCTGGCTCTTTGTCCTTTATTTCGCATGCCAAAGCAGCCAGATAGTGGTGTGTCACCAAGAACATGCTGGCTCTTTGTCCTTTATTTCGCATGCCAAAACAGCCAGATAGTCCTAACTATCAAGAACCAGATTCCTGAGAAAGGCTCTGCATTACTTGATCCCATGTGAAAAAATTCTAACAGAATTTTGGAGAAGGTATTTGCAGAGAACATCTACAAATACTGATGAATGTGAATTGGTTTCAGAACACCCAGCCTCCGTGAGAACTTCTGTGCTTTTTCAGACTTAATTCAGCTTATTTACATTTCTGAAGCATACAAATTCCAGCCAGAGGAAGCATTAAGCAAGTCTTGCTTCCTGAGGTTAAAGAAGGATGAGAAAATTTGCATAGTGCAGGGATTTTAACCATAGTGTCACAGGATCCTTGGGGTATTGCTTCGCCAGCCAGAAACCTCTGTGGCCAGTGGCACATTTGCCTGAGTTTTCACTCAGGCCTGCTGGGTTCATTCTGCCTCCTTTGCTTAGCAGGCTGCACTCAGCTCACACCACCGGCCTGAATCTCATGCCTGCCAAGGGTCAGTCAGGCATGAAGTGGCGATGGGTGTGTGAGCAAGCAAGTGTAGGGTCCAGCCACTGCACACAACCAGGCATGCTGGCTGTGGCAGGGCACCAGCTCCCTGTGAGGATGTGGCTGGACCTGGTATGCTGCAAGCAGCAACCATGGCTGGCACTGGAGAATGTGGTGGAACCTGGAAGATTGAAGACACTAAGAACTGCAGAGACCCAAAGAGGGAGTCACAGCCTTGGCTTGGGGAGCTGTTAGGTCTGGGCTCCACAAAGGGCCACAGTTCTTCTCTCCTTTTCTCTTTTCTCCTTCTTGTTGCCCACAGCTCTTTTAGACCCACCATTTGGCAGGTCCCGAGTTCTTGTCCTATGTCCAGGAAGAATGAGGTACCTGGACAAGTGGAGGATGAGCAAGGCAAAGAGGAGCTTAATTCAGTGACAGAACAACTTAGAGGAGACCTACACTGGGTAGCTCTTCTCTGCAGGCAGGGTATCCCAATGTCTGCTCATCTCTCAGCAGAGAGGAGACCCTGGAATGGGTGATTCCTCTCCACAGCTGTTTGAACTGGCATCTGCTCAGCTCTCAGCAGAGAGGAGACTGTGAAGTGGGTAGCTCCTCTCTGCAGGCGGGTCTGGTTGTCTCCTGGAGTCTGGCTGAGTCTGGGGTTTTTATGGACTTCAGACGGAAGGAGGTGCATGCTGATTGGTTTGTGGGCAACCATGGGCAGGCCCCGAAAGAGCACCATAAGTTCCCATTTTGTCTGGTCAGCTCAGTCCCCAGGTTTCAGGCAGTCCCTGGCTTGAAGGTGGGGCTTCACTGGGGAGCCCCTTTCTACACAGGAACCTACCTGTCTGCCTCCTGCCATCATCCATAGCGCCCAGGCTATTTGTGTTGAGGGGTGCCTGCAGGCCAGTGTTAAGCTGCTCTTAGCTCCCGTTCAGCCTCCCTCCCCATGCTCATTGACACGCAAAGTCCAGAGGGGCCAAGGCGGCAGGGAGCTGGCATGTCAGCACTGCTCCGAGCGTGCATGCACCCAACGAGTTGCACCCAGGCTCAGTCGGAACTTTGGTCTGAGATCAGAGAGGGCACCAGGAGCAGGGAGCAGGCACTTCAGAGCCTGCAGGGGGAGTGTGGCTTCCCAGGTCCCTGAGAGTGCAGAGATGCCAGGCCTGCACCTATCACTGGTAGGCTGCAGCTGTGCCTGGAAGTGCAGGGTTTTGCCTGCTCCAGGCCCCCAAGAGAAGGCAAGGTGGCTCATGCCTGCAATCCCAGCACTTTGGGAGGCCAAGGTGGGTGGATCACCTGAGGTTAGGAGTTCGACCTGCCTGACCAACATGGAGAAACCCCATCTCTACTAAAAATACAAAAAATTAGCCAGGCATGGTGGTGCATGCCTGTAATCCCAGCTACTTGGGAGGCTGAGGCAGGAGAACTGCTTGAACCCAGGAGATGGATGTCTCCCCCATCCCCTCTGCACATCTGCCTGGCTTTCTCTCCACTGTAACTCTCAATGTTGTCACTACAAGGCTTAATGTTTATTTAGCAGCTACTGGTGTCAAGTACTGTATTAGATTGCTAGGGCTATCCTAACCCAATCTCACCCCGGGATGCCTGGGTCTGAAACTGTGGCTGAGTGGCTGCAGCTGTGCCTGGGGAGCATGAGACTCCCGCTCTGCCAACTCAGAAGCCAGTGGGGCTTCTGCCTGTTCCAGCTCCTGCAGACTCTGTCGAGCACTCAGCCCCAGCCATGCCTCCCCGACTGCCGCCTATGCCATGGCAGCGGCCACTCTAGACAGGCCACTGTGGCAAATAGGACTGTGTTACATTGCTTCAGAGTGAGAACAGACAAAACTTTTCCTGGTGGTGGCTTGGAGGCGACCTGGTCAATAGCCCCAGGACCATATCTCGTGTCTCTGGCTCCTGTAGACTCCCTGGGTGGTGGCACAGTTAGAGGGAAAAGAAAGACCGTCTGTTATTTTCTAACTCAACTCACAGGAGGAGGCTGCCATTGACTGGGAGTTCACTTCAGACTTGAATTTTATCTCAGTTTTCCCACGCATTTCTCCAGGCACTAGTTTAGGCAAAGTATGGGTGAGGAAAGGGGAGCAAACAAACAGAAACTAAAACAAACAAAAACTATGCGTAGCAGGACAGCATGGCTCTAGGGCCACTACCCTGAAGGATCTGTGCACTGTGTCCAAATGATTGTGCAATTGTTCTGAGGCCAAGCAATAAATGTTTGGGCTTTATTGCAGAAGGAACATGGAATTATTACTCAGGGTTTTGCAGTTTGAGTGACCAAGATTCAAATCTTGAGTCTTTGTCTCACTCCCCGAATGCTTTTGGGAAAATATCTAAACTCTCAAAGCTTCTATTTCCTTTCCTGCAAAATGCCAAATGTAACACCTTGTGGCAGGGTTGTTGAATACTGAACAAGAAAATAAATGAGCTCCAAAAGAGCAAGAGGATTTTCCTGTTTGTTTACTACTTGTAATCCCAGCACTTAGAACGGTGACTGGTACATAGCAAGTGTTCAATAAAAACGTATCTAAAATAACTGCAGTCATTGGCATATGAGAACTATTAAAAAAAAATTCGCTTTAACTGAATTTTATTTAAAGCTTTATGATGGTAGTACTGTTTTGTGTTTCTATAACCCTCATAGATCAGAACTTTGAATACGTTGAGAGTTCAGTCATTCTTGTTGATTGCAAATAATGACATCAAGATTTAATATAATTGAAACTCCAATTGTATGATAATACAGCACAATTTTCATTTGGGCCATGATTCTTGTATCTCAGATATCACATATAGCTTTTTGAACAATTTCATCAGTATTGCCTATTATTTGTATATTATATGAATGAAAGATGGTGAATTAGATTACCATTTGCTTCATGATGTGATAGAAAGAGCACAGGATTTAGTTTCCGATGATTCGATCCCTCGGGATGTATCATATGGTGTCCATGTAACATTAAGAAGTCACTTAAACTTTCTGAGTCTCATTATTTTAAATGTGTAAAATGGGAATGAAAACATTTATATAGCTCCAGAACGAATGCGGAGAAAAGATGAAATAGCTGAAGTGTAAGTAAGTACTTTTATGCCTGTTTTGTTGGGCAGGACTGGAGTGGAGAGTGGATGAAGGCCATCGTGCTCTTCAATTGTGAGTGGGGGAGCCAGCATGGAGGACTCTTTTGACAGTGAAATTTGGTGATATGTGTTGAGAAGTGGCTTTGGTGAACAGACCCTTCAGGCAGTTGTCAAAAAGAGGGGCAAGATTTGACGCGGACCAGAGGCAAGAAAGCAAATTACCAGTGAAAAGCTAACGATACAACCGTTAAATACAGGATAGACTTTTCTGTGCATGGAGGGCTGGGACTCCACGGTGGCGTTCAGTTCCTGTGCAGGTGGCCTCGCTCCATCCCCTCTGCACATCTGCCTGGCTTTCTCTCCACTGTAATTCTCAATGTTGTCACTATAAGGCTTAATGTTTATTTAGCATCTACTGGTGTCAGGTACTGTATTAGATTGCTAGGGCTATCCTAACCCAGTCTCACAGACTGGACGTCTTAAGCAACAATTTTTTTTTTTAAATTTTTTGAGACAGAGTTTCACTCTTGTTGCCCGGGCTGGAGTGTAATGGCGTGATCTTCTCACTACAACATCCATCTCCTGGGTTCAAGCAATTCTCCTGCCTAAGCCTCTCGACTAGCTGGGATTACAGGCATGCGCCACCATGCCTGGCTAATTTTTGGTATTTTTAGTAGAGATGGAGTTTCTCCATGTTGGTCAGGCTAGTCTCGAACTCCCGACCTTAGGTGATATGCCCACCTTGGCCTCCCAAAGTGCTGGGATTACAGGCATAAGCCATCTTGCCCAGCAAACAGAAATATTTTTGTTGAGAATTTTAGAGGCTAGATGTCTGAGATCAAGGTATTGGCAGCACTGGTTTCTTCTGAGGCTTCTCTTCTTGGCTTGTATTAGGTTGGTGCAAAAGTAATTGTGGTTTTGCCATCACTTTTAATGGCAAAACCGGCAATTACTTTTGCACCAGCCTAATAGGAGGTCATCTCCTCCCTGAGCCCTCACATTGCTTTCCCTCTGTGCTTGTCTGTGTCATAATCTCCTCATTTCATAGGAACATTAGTCATATAGGATTAGAGGCTACCCTAATGACCTCCTTTAACCCTATTTACCTCTTTATAGACTTTCTCCAAATTCAGGCACCTTCTGAGGAACCGGGGGTTAGAACTTCCTCATACGAATTTTGCGGAAGCACAATTTGGCCCATAACTGGGGCTTTACCCAGTGTCTCAGGATGGTTATTCTTTTTCTCATTTAAGAACTTTGGAAATTGAGGAACACGGAGGATGAATTAGTTGCCAAAGGTCACACAGAATTTCTAAATGCTGAATTTAAATTCAGACCCCTTGGACTCCACTGCTTCATGCTGGTAAGCAACTTAGAGAGAGTCCCTAACCCCAGTGAAGGCACTGGCTGCTTACACAGAACAGCAGTATATGTAAATAAAGAACCTTTAGGCTTTCTGTTGGGTTTTTCAAACAACTTCTCTGGTTTCTGTACCTGAGCTGAGCAGGATTAGAGTCCTGTGACTGATTAGATCTACTGGCAAATCTCTGACACACCTAAAATATGATTTGTCTTAATCTCTTCCTCTCCTCCTTTCCCCTTCCCCAAATTTTCCATGCTCTTAGCAAAACAACCTGAAGTGTTTTTTGTTTTTTTTTTACGGTGTTTCTGAGGAATGCATTTCCCCTCTCCTTATACAAACTTGTTTCTATTTCTGTTCATTTCAAATGACATGAAACCTGCATTGCTCAAAATGTTCTGTCTTCTGGTGTATAAGTTTGATAATTTATGCAGATTTACCATTTATATGCTGTACTTGGCAGGGC
This sequence comes from Macaca thibetana thibetana, assembly GCF_024542745.1. Classification (NCBI taxonomy): domain Eukaryota; kingdom Metazoa; phylum Chordata; class Mammalia; order Primates; family Cercopithecidae; genus Macaca; species Macaca thibetana. The sequence continues at coordinate 145,779,619 of NC_065578.1, forward strand.
CAAAAATGCACAATGACCAAGGCCAGACTTGTAACACCCATTAGCCCTAATACTAACATTGGTCAAATAAGAAAGTCAGTAAATGAATGTCAGTGAACTGTAAAATACAGGATAGTGAAACAGTTCTCTCAGTCACCTTTTATAGACAGAAGCTGGCTACCAGAAGATATATAGGCCCAATAAATCAATGAGAAGGAGTTCCAAAATGGATAAATCAATACTCAAGCAGTCAGAGAATCCTACAGGTATACGAAAATGACCAACTGGGGCCTTTAAACCTTAGCCAGGAAGTTTAGCCAAGATAGTCTATAATGATAAATATCTCTGTGGAGGAAGCTTGTATTGTTTGTACTTTTTCTAAAACACCCTTCATACCATGGCAATATAAACTGACTTCTTTAAACTAAGGAACAGTTTCATGAGAGGTTCCAGTTGTAAATCCGTACACCTGGGGAAGATCTCCAAGGAATTAGGTCATTTGCATAAATAGTTTCAGGTGTGACTAGTCTACATAATTAAGTTGGTTACCATTTGCATTTTACAGATGTGCAATCATGCAGTGGCTGTTAATGAGAGTGTATATTAATGCCTTCCTTCTGGAGTAGAATGTGACATATGTAAAAACACTAATTGCCGTTCACTGGCTATTGGACTTCTAGGAGGCCAACCTAAAAAGGTCATGTGATGTTGATAAAGATGTTCATTTCAGTGTTATTTATAACTTAAAAAAAAAAAAAAAAAAAAAACAGAACTAGCCTCCTAAATGTCCAATATTAGGAGCATGTGTAAAATCACAATAATATGTTCACAAAAAGATATTAATAGGCAAATATTAAACAGATATTATCAAGTGAATTTAATGATACAAGAAAATGCTCATGATTTAAACTTAGATTTCAAAGTGGGCTGCAAGACTGTATTCATATCCACAATATAATTGTAATTATGTTTTCAAATGATAAAAATTACGAGAGAATATACTCATTAAAATATGGTTTTTGCATTATTTCTTCATATTTTTCTGAGTTTTCTATAGAGATAGGAATTAATTTTTAAACAGAAAAGATCCTTATTTAGGAACTATTCGTTTCCATTGATCTCTTAGTTCTACTTCAGAGAATCTATCTTAAAGATACACTGCAAAATATTTTTTAAAAAGTATTCACAACACATTATTTATAAATGTGAAAAAATGGAAACTTCCTAAATGTTTAGAATTAGGTAGACTAAGAAACTAGGTTGATTCAGAAAATTATAATGTAGGTACATAATAACATATTAGGAAGTCATTAAAATTATAATTCTGTGAACTTTTAATAATATGAAAAATATATATTAATGTTAAGTAAAAAATTACAGTATAATATTGTATACATGGTATAAATATCCAAAACAACAATGCCAAATGCTCCAAAATGCTAATTGTGGTTTAATCTTTGAATAAGACTATCAAATGTACATTTCTTTTTGTTATTATCTTATTTTTCAAATATTCTATTGCAAACATATTTAACATTTGTAATTGGATCCTTACTTACTTATAAGGTAAGTAAACTTTATTTTGTCATTTAAAAAATGTTTTGTGGGGCATTGGCCCACTGCTGTATATTGTCTTTCTTACATAAATCACATTCATAATATTCTCTCCAAGATTTATTTTTTATTAAAATGTTACAAGAACTTAAGGATACTTGTAATGCAATCTGAGTGTATGCAGTCTGTGCTTCTAGATTTTGTAATGTTACCCAGGCTTTTGATGTTTTTCCTCCTTTTCATGCTACAATACTTTTTAGTGAATTGCCTTTTTAGTTTTCTTAGAAAATATTTTTTCTCACTCATATTTAATCCATTTTTATAATACTTAGTTGACTTATACTTCCAATAGCAAGTATAATTTGTATAATTTATCTTTGGGAACAGCCACAACTGACCCTTGACAAGCACACATTGTGGCTGGGAGGATCAGAAATGCTCAGGCACATTAGAGAGTAGCCCACTTACTTACGGTGATCATGCAGGGGACAACAATAACATGTTTATAGGCAAGTGAGGAAGCGCTAATTAATTTGCCTACTAAAATGGAGTGTTCATTGAATGTTCAGCCCTTGCGCTAGATCCCACAGATGTAAAGGTTCATACATTGTTTAGTTAGGATTTGCAGTGGACAATTTTGGCCAAGCTGAAGCTCCTTAGTTCACTTACTCCAATGACTGAGCAATATATACTTAGCCTCCTCTGAGACTTTTATTTTTTATTTTATTTATTTATTTATTGAGATGGAGTCTCGTTATGTTGCCCAGGCTGGAGTTCAGTGGCACGATTTCTGCTCACTGTAACCTCCACCTCACGGGTTCAAGTGATTCTCCTTCCTCAGCCTCCTGAGTAGCTGGGACTACAGGCGTGTGCCACCACACCCGGCTAATTTTTTTTCATTTTTAGCAGAGATGAGGTTTCACATGTTGGCCAGGCTGGTCTCGAAATCCTGACCTCAGGTGATCCGCCTGCCTCGGGCTCCCAAAGTGCTGGGATTACAGGTGTGAGCCACGACACCTGGCCCCCTCTGAGACTTTTAATAAGAATGAAATTGAGAACACATGAAGAGATGCTCAACCTCATTTGACATTAGGAAAATGCAAATTAAAACCCAATGAGATATTAAGATGTTATAACCTTAATTAAAACCCAATGAGATATTAAGATCTTAAGATAGTTACAGAAAAAAAAAAAATCCCTGACAATATCAAGCTCTGGTGAGGATATGTAACTACTAGAATCCTCTTGCATTACTGGTAGGAATGCACAATGGTACTGCTGTTGTGGAAAATGGTTTGGCAATTTTATATATAATGAAATATATACTTACTATGTGTTTCAGCAGTTCCACTCCTAGGTATATTACCAAGAGAAATAAAAACATTAAGTCAACATAAAAACCTGTCTGACTATTTGTAGTGACTTTATTCATAGCAGCCAAAAATCAACACAATTGTTCATCAACTGGTGAATGGATAAACAAATTGTAATATACTCATACAATACTATGTATATGTAAAAAAACGCTAATACAAAAATCTCAAATAAGTTTTGCTAAATGAAGAAAGTGAGGCTCAAAACTACGTAGAGTAGGAGTTGACTTCTATGACATCTGGAAAAGGAAAAACTATAAGAACAGAAATCAGATCACTGGTTACCTGGGACTGATAGAGACTGATGAGAGAGAAAGGGAGGAAAGGAGAGGGCTGGGGAGAGAGAGAGAGAGAGAGAGAGAGAGAGAGAGAGAGAGAGAGAATTGCTATCTGAATTGCTATCTCATTAATCACAGCAATTTTTCTGCCTCAGCTTCATCTATAAATAAAGTGGTACTTAACACCAAACTCTCTTGAGAAGAGTTCTAAGTGAGTCTCAAAGCAGCATGGGAAGCACACTAGCTTTATAACAGGGGAGGCTGAGGTACCTTTCAGTCAGGAAGTTAAAGCCGGTATGATACAGTATTAATCTCTTCCTTGAAGAAGAAATAGACAGACCTAGATATTAGATAGTGAATAACTAAGAAGGTTTTCAGCTGTGGGGCTCTTTGGAGACCTGCATCTGGTCAGTTAAATGTTGACTTTGGAAGGGCAAAAAGTTAGAGTTACTACCAGGCTGGTTGAAAACTCCATAATTACTAACTAAAGAAATTTAATTTTGCCAGGTGAATTTTAGACATACATTGTTATTGCAGACACATAATTAATACTAGAATTTTAATTTTTCAAAATTAAAATATGAAATTATCAAAGTAATTCTGAATATTTTCTCATTGTTACAAAAACTCAAATATATAGGAATCAGCTTTCCTTATTTCACCGCACTAATTTAATCCTGTTTGCAGAGGTTACCACTGTTAACAGGTTACTGTGTATAATCCTAGATTAGCCCTGTGCATTTTCAAACATGTTTGTATGCATGTAAGTTATTGCATATTTAATATAAATGCACCTTTTAACTTATTTTTACATAAATATATACATTTATACAAACATACACACGTACCTGTCTGTTTTGTTTCTCTCTTTTAATATCAATGTTATTGAACTGGATGCATTGTTACTCAACATGCTTTTAACTGTTAACCATATATCATGAATATATTTCTGTCACTACAAACATATTTCTCCTATTCTTTTTAACTACGTAAGTTTTATTTATGATACTGATGGTATTATAGTTTTTGTGATGAATTTTATTTGAAAACTAATATACAAATATAAGAAAAATTCAAACTACAAAAAATATATATGGAAGTTAAGTCTAGTCTTCTTCTTACTCCAGACCCTAAATTGCCTTATACACTTCCATTATTAGTTCCCTATATTTCAAAGGCATTCTATGAATATATAATCCAGAAACATATAAACACACATACATATAATACATATGATATGTTTTATGTATAATGTATCTATGGTATACTTCCTTTTGTGTTAAAAAGTATTTCTGTGTGTATATGCGTATGTAGGTATATCATATGTGCACAACATACATATAATCCTTTTGAAAATTGGAAGTATAAACCACACCCTTCTGAAATGTCATTCTTTCATTAACATTGTATCTTGTGGCCAGGAATGGTGGCTTACCTCTGTAATCCCAGCACTGAGGGAGGCCGAGGCGTGTGGATCACTAGGTCAGGAGTTTGAGATCAGCCTGGCCAAGATGGTGAAACCCCCGTCTCTACTAAAAATAAAAATAAAATTAGCCGGGCTTGGTGGTGGGAGCCTGTAATCCCAGCTACTCAGAAGGCTGAGGCAGGAGAATTGCTTGAATCCATGAGGCGGACATTGCAGTGAGCCGAGATCAGGCCACTGCACTCCACCCTTGGCAACAGAATGAGCCTCCCTCTCAAAAAAAAAAAAAAAAAAAAAAAAAAAAAAAAAAAAAAAAAAAAAAAAAAAAATCTTGCAACTTTTTCATTTTGGCATACATGGATACATCTCATTCTTTCATACAAATGTATAATCCTTTCATATGGATATTCCAGTATGTATTCTACTACCTCCCAATTAATGGGCATATATAGTGTTTCCAGTCTTTTTCTATAAGTAACATTCCAGTGAATTTTCTTGAATTACAATGTTGCATATGTGATGAAAATTCCTACAGGAGCCATAATTTATGTACGTATTCTTCTACTGATATTTAGTTATTTCCAATATCTTGTTATTATAAACAGTGCTGCAACAGACAACCTTATACATAGTACTCAGTGTCATGTATGAGTGTTGCTCTAGGGCAAATATCTAGAGTTGGAATTCTTAAAGGTTCATTAAAACATAATTTGAATAGATGCTGTCAATTTGCCCTCCCAAAAAAAATCCCCAACATTGCTTCCACTAACTGGTAATAAATAAACTTTGTCCATACATTTGCCATCACATATTGATTTTTGACAATTTAATGAGTGGAAGAAATGGTATTTGATGATTATTTCATTTTTAATTATTTTCCTGACTCCTGATGAAGTTGAGGATATTTTCATGTGACTAAGTTCTTTGCAGTTTTCTTTTCTGGAAGTTGTCTCTTCCTTTCCTTTTCAATTTAGTTTGTTTTTATTTATTCATAGGTGTTCTTTACATATTTCAGATATTATTACTCTTTATTCTGCATGATTGCAAATGTTTTTTCAGCTTTTGGATTTGCTATAATTTCTTTTAACATAGTTTTAAAGTTTTGATTCTGTCAAATTTATCCATTTTTTTCCTTCACAGTTAGCTTTTATGTTTTTATGTCTTATTTAAGAATGTCTTCCACACATTTGTTTTCTCTTTATTTGTAACACTTTTATTTTTAACCTTTGGCTCTCTAATCAATCTGTAATATACTTTTGTGAATTGTGTGAGGTAGCAATCTAACCTTTTATTTTTAAAATGGGTAATCTTCCAACACAATTTGTTGATGCATTTTTCTCCATTGGCCTGAGAGTCTACCATTATTATAAAAGGAATTTTTGTATATTTTATTTTTGAAATAAATGTGTTTTGAAATAGATTTGTTTCTGAATTCTTTCTACTGTTTCACTGATCTATTTTTTTCCTGAACCAACACCATGGCGATTTAACTATTAAGCCCTTTAAAAATATTCTGAAATTTGGTAGGAGAAACTACTGTCCTTACCCCAAATAATTCTACTCTTTAAAAAATATTCATGGCTTTTATTTTTGGTATTTTTGTTTTGTATTTTTTGGTATTTTCTTTCTTTCAGGTGAATTTTATAATTAATCTATCAAATATCATTCCACAAATCATATTGAGATATTAATTGAGATTGCCCGGAATTCAGTGAATAATTTTGAGAGTGCTGTCAGCATTTAAATGCCAAATTACTCCATATAGTCAAGTTTTTAAGAGGATAGGCAAAGAATTTCCATGCTAATTGAAGAAAATATGTGATCGAGTTTATATTTGGAATCCTTTACTTTGAACTTCATCATTCAATAAAATTTCCAACACAGTTCTGTAGGCGTTTTGCCTATACTATCCACTAAGAATGAATCAGTTTAAATGGAATTTTATTTTTAATTTGAAATGGATCTAGAAACAAAAGGCATTTTCAACTAAAGGAGAGCCAAACCAGGTTGAAAAGGATTTACTTTTCCTTGTTACCTCAATGATTAACAAAATATCTGCACTACCAGTTTACTTGGAGTTAACTTTATACGTATATTTTCACCATCTTTGTATGGGAAAAACATAACAACTTAGAATTCACTTATTTTAGGTTTATGTGATACTTCAACTTTAGCTGGACTGATGATTCACTTTTGTCCTACTTAAAAAGAAAGGTTTACTTAGCAAATTAATAGTATAAATAGGCAGTGAGCATGTTTAAGCCATTATGAACACAATTTTTAAGGGCTTTAGCAAATTAATTTTATGCAAATGGTGTTTCTAATGCTAGTGCTGCTAATCTGTTCATTAAAGCCAGAGGAAGCAAACCTTATTTTGGCAATTAGTTGAAGTTACTATATGTATTAAAAAGCACTAAACTGCATTTCTTTTAAAGTGCACAATACATTTAGACTTCACAAATTCAGACTTTTCTCCATTACGTAGTATGGAAATTACGAGCTTAGATGCTTGACTTTGGTAGTACTTACAGGGAAGTTGCATTGCTGAGAAACTACTACAATAAAATATCATAGGTGCTTTGAGTTCAGGAAAAATGTATCTACTAAACTCACACCTGTAATTGAAAGAGAAAGCAACTCACCTGTCGGGAGACACATGGCTGCCCCTCTGACTGAGGGAAGCTGGGAAGCTGCACGGGTTCATCTTTCAAAGGCAGAGAAGAATTGCCTTTACTTAACAGGACAATGATGTGCCCTGATCTATTATCAAATGTCAGGCTGCTGTTGCATTTGACTTCTTTCCCTGCTCCAGAAACACCATGTTGTCTGATAGTGTTTGGAACGAGAGACATAGCAGGTGGCAACTATCGATGTGACCTTTTGGGTTATCTACAGAACACTGAGTGCATTTAAAGGAATAAAGTTGACATTTGTTGTTATGATCATTCATATTCTTGTCATCTGTCCATTGATCTAAGACACTGGTCACATCAATGTCTGGAAGCCCAGTGACAAATGTGACATCTGACTGATAGGCAAAAGCTCAAGTGAATTTTGCCATTTATTATTATAATTATTGTTGAGTCAATTTTCCTTCCCCCAATTATGGGGCCATAGGGTAGTGAGCTGTCAAAAGAAAAGATATGGCTGCCTAATGTCACAGCAAGCTATAAGAAATATTTTGAGGTAGACAAAGGTTGTCTTTCAGCATCCGTGCCTTCCTCCTCCATTATTTCCTCTATAAAATCAGTTTTAAAATAATGAAAACTATCAGATTGTTTTGGTGTGCATGCGGGTCTACATTGTCCTAGATGTTTTATACGTCATATTGTTTTTATTCCCAGGTGTGTTAGTTATTTTTTGCTGTGTAACTACTTCCAAATGTAGCAGCTTTAAACAACAAACTTTTCTTAGCAATGAGATTCTGTGGTCAGGAATCAAGCACTGCTTACTAGGTACCTCTGGCCCAGGATTTTCCAGAAAGTTGCAATCAAGATACCAGCTCAGGTCTTTCACAAGGGTATACTGAAGTAACAGCTGGGCTGCAGTCTTCTCAAGGCTCAACTGGGAAAGGATCTGCTCCCAAGCTCACTCACATGGATGTTGGCAGGCCTCAGATCCTTACTGACTGTTGGATACATCAACTCCTTACCACATGGACCTCTCCACAGGGGCAGTTCACAATGTGGCAGCTAGCTTCCCTTAGAATACGTGAACTTATTCCAGAGAGAATGCAAGAGAGTGATAACCTGAGATGGAAGCCACAGCTTTTGGAAATTTATCTCAGAAGTGGCATCCCATATAGCTTTGGCAAGAAGTGAATCACTAGGTCCAGCTCACACTCAAGGGGGTGGAGTTACCCCAACGTTGAATACTAGGAGGCAGGACTCAATTTGAGGCCATCTGAGAACTTCCGACTAGACTAGGACAAATGCAGGAGGTGTGTTTCACATTCTTTATGTGCTTTAGAGAAAAGGCAACTAACGTTTATGGAGTTACTTGTGTGAGAACATACAGCTAATCTTCTAGAACAGGGATTTGAATCAGATCAGGTCACTCTGATGCTTTTAATCACAGAATAGAACTGCCACTCCAGGTCAGGGCACATGACTGACCCTCAGGTGTGCCAGAAAAGAATTCTGCTGTCTCAGGAAAGGCTAAAGTAAACACATTCCAGCAGTTAAGCCTTACTTGCAGGACCAATGCACTAGTTTTTAAATTAAACCTTCAGGGTCTGAGATAGCTGGCTTTGTTCAACTACTGGCTTTAACACTAAGCGGCTCTGTGATTTTAGTCATGCTTCTTAATGTCTCTGATTAAGATCAAAATAGATAATTTGTGTAAAGATACCTAATATCCATATATTAATTAATAAATAAAATGTCAATTCATCTCTTATGTCTGATACATGATATATATATTTATATATATATATATAAGTGTGTGTGTGTGTGTGTGTGTGTAATGCAGTATAATGTATAATTGATACTTAACTGGTTTCCTTTCTTTTCTGACCCAACCCAACTGTGGAAATTTAGCAGACAGAAATGTTAGCATTTTCTTTAAGCAAAGGAACTTTGCTTGAGTTACAAAAATCAGTTTGGTAGTTATTATTGCCTACGCTTAAGGGTCAAACCTGTAAAGATATTTCACTCCTCATTGGGGGAATTTTAAATTTCTTTACCTAAATCCTTCACTCACAGTCAGGGACATGTGCTATGGCACCAGGCCGGGACAGTGGAAGACTCTGGCAAGATCAGCTGGATTATGTGTAAGGGGTTGGTGCCTGTGGATGACAAAGGTGCTTTGGGTGGGACATTAACCTTAATTTCACTTTTGTATTCACCTCTCCCTCCCTGGTGCATATCTCTGAGTTGAACACCATGAATTGTATACTACTGCAGCTGAGACAGAAACACATGTTCTATCCACCCTGTACTCTGCCCCCTGTCTACCTTAGACTACAGTTATTCTGAATCCCATTCTTCTGATCCTTACTGAACCCATAATATCCAATTCTCCATTGTGTAATGTTGCTCTTCCCAATGTCATAAATCATTCCAAAGGCCAGACCCGCAAAACACCAAAAGGGGAGGAAGTGAGTGGATGTACAGGGCATTTTCTGTTTCCCCTCTGTATTTCTTTTGTAAACACAGACTTTTCTTGGAGATATTTTGTTACAGAAAAATCTCAAGCAAACTTTTGATAAAATGTATTTCCTTCTGCGGCTTATCTAAAAATGAGAATGTTGTTGGTGTTGGATGGTTTCACACACTGAAGTGTTAAGATATTAAGCTGCAACGTATCCTTGGGCAGCTTACGATCATTGATTTTTTCTTAAGCTGATTTTTCAAGAAGAATGGTGGTCGGCCCCGTTGCCCCTACAGACTTATGGACAAAGACACCATGTGCATTTAAAAATTGGACTTGAGTTCTAAATCGTGTCTCCTTCAAACTGTCATAAATGCAACATTAATTAACTTATATTAACTAGTATTTATAAAGCAGGCGATATATGTGAAAAGCATTGGGCTAAATATTTTCATCTCTATTATTTAATACTTATATCAACCCTATAAATTATTACTATCACTGCCATTTTTTAGATTCAGGGGATAAGCTTAAGGAGATTAAATGATTTGCCCGAGGTTATATAGATAGTACTTTGCAGAGCTAAGACTGGAACTTATTTTTCTGATTCTACATAAAAAGCTCCTTCTGTTGCACATCAAACATTGATAGGAATGTGTGGCCACATTTTTAAATAAGTTTGCCATGAATTATATAGGATAAATATATTTCTGATGGCATCAATTCTTCATATTTCAAAAAAGCACTTTTGAGGGTCTCACTGTTTTGTGGAGGAGCAACAGGAACTTCTACTTTAAATTTCAAATTCTCTGCCAATTTCCTTGCCCAAATTGCTTGCCATTAGAATCACAAGATTAGCATTCAAGGATGAGGTGTTCTCTAGGACTGAAAGCAGTCATGGTTGAAAAAAGAAAACATAGCCAGCTCTCCACTAAGATAATAGGGGACAGGAATTGTGTACATAATTGGATCTGTACTAAACTCTGATATTGTATTTTAGCCAGTAATGTTAGGCTTTTTCTCAAATCATTTTGTTTCTAAATTTCACTAAGAAGAAGAAAAATTAAATATTGTTATGTTAGAATTAGGTTCAGCTATGGTAAGCAATACTCCTCAAGTGGTGAATAAAACAGCTAATTTCTCTGTCATATGAAAACAAGCTGGACAGACTTGGCTCCAGAGTGAGATGGCAGCTCAAAGTCATCAGGAGCCAGCCTTCTTTTATTTATTTTTTTTTAATTTTCATATTTTTAGTTTTTATTTTTATTTTTTATTTTTTTTAGATAAGGTCTCACTCTGTGCCCAGGCTGGAGTACAGTGACGTGATCTCAGCTCATTGCAATCTCCACCTCCTGGGTTCAAGCGATTGTCTTGCCTCAGCTTCCCCAGTAGCTGGGATTACAAGTGCACACTACCACACCTGGCTAATTTTTGCATTTTTAGTAGAGACGAGATTTCACCATGTTGGCCACCAGCCTTCTTTTAGATACTGCATTGCAGCATTTCCAGGCCCTGGTCTTTGTGCTCCTGTCCAAGATGGCTGTGACCAACAGCCATCACAGAAACATTTCAAACTGCAGAATGGCAGAAGGAGGGAACAGGATTTTATCCTCCTTCTAAGGAGAATTCCTGGAAGTCTCACGTAATACTGTCACTTACATCATGGTGAGCAGAATTCCTTTCTTAGGAAGCTGAAAAACAGTTTTAAGGGAATATGTCAATGTATTTGACTGAAAATAAAGGTTTTGTTAATTTGAGGGAGAAGTTGAGGATATATCATTGGTGGCAATAAGGAAAATCGACCTCAGTTATGCAGCTACTTTTAATTTTTAAAGGTATACAAAAATCATAATGTCTGGTGAAGTGGTCAAAAAGTTGGTGATCAGAAGAGGTTTGAAAGGTGATGTATGTATCAATTCATGAATGAATAAAAGTAGAATTTCCACTGTACACATTTAATAATGGTCACTATTGGGAAGTGTGAAGTTCAGTTAAAAAAAAATAGGAACAGCAGTGTATGGCCCAACCGATGATCCAACTGACTTTGACTGTGGCAATAAGGGATATTTATAAGAGAGAGAAATCATCTCCCTGATAAAAAGCTGAAAAGTCTGTTTCCCCGAACATTTTAGTTTTGAGTACTAGCCTACATGGCCTGAGCACACATGAGTTTATTGAAGCTAGGTTTCAACTGTTAAAAATAAATATGGAGGCCATCAGTTAGATACACCTTAAGGCCAACCACTCATAACCACATAGCCAAAACTTAAGTCATCCTGATTTCCCTGAAATGCCATCCCTAATCATGGACATAAATATGAGCTTTAGGTCCTTGTCACCATGATTCAGTGAAATTAAGCCAATCAGCTATGGACAAATCAGCTTAAACAGCTCTATTTGTCTTAAAAACAACGATAATGTATAACAACCAATCAATCACAAAGGTCAGAATACTTCCTCCTTTATGCTTTAAAAACTGGTGGCTCATGCTTCTAATCCCAGCACTTTGGGAGGCCAAGGCAGGCGGATCCTGAGATCAGGAGCTCAAGACCAACCTGGTCAACATAGTGAAACCCCATCTCTACCAAAAATACAAAAAATTAGCCGGGCGAGGTAGTGGGCGCCTGTAATCCCAGCTACTCAGGAGGCTGAGGCAGGAGAATCACTTGAACCTGGGAGACAGAGGTTGCAGTGAGCAGAGATCGCACCACTACACTCCAGCCTGGATGACAGTGCGAGACTCCGTCTCAAAACAACAACAACAACAGAAACTGCTGTCACTGCTCTAAGGCCAGCCTCTTCCCACTTGGTTTGAGCTCTCCCAGGCCACAGTCTGTACTTTCTCTTATTGTATGACAATAAGCTTTCAATTTTTTTCCCTAACTTGATCTGATTGTATTTTTGACAGAACCTATGCAATCTTCTGTCTATTTCTTAATGTAATGAAAAATGTATTACCCACAACATAAATTAATATTTGCTTCATTTGTCCAAAATTTATCTGTGTCAAGCTTCAAGTATCTCACCTTTGAGCTGCCTAGTGTTCTAGGATGTGAACAATGTTTGACCCATTTTACTTAGTTCATGAAGAAAAAGTCACGTAGGGCCCCACCCTGATATTCCACCAACTACTAGTTGATCCTAGAATTCCCTTTCCAAAAGAAATATCCTTCTATTATTTTTTAAAAATGCCCTCATACCACCCATGCCAGTATTCTTTGTTTCATTCGCAATGTTTCTTTCCTGCTCCTGACAACACTTTTTTTTTTCTCACTGACAATGCCCTGACTACCCTAGAAACTAGTGGTAATAGCGTAACTAGTTGTACATAGTCATTAAAGACTTAGCACTTGCTAATTTTTCTTGTCTGGCCTCAGCAGTAACTATGTGGCATTTTATCTCCCTGGGCTTTGGTTAACCTAACAGTGAAATGAATGAAATTGGGCTAGATGGTTTCTGAGATCCCTTCCAGCCCAGGAAAGGTCAATGACCCTGTGACCCTACTGGTGTATGAGCTCACAAAAATGTTTCAGAAAGTCACATTCTTTTAAACACATAGCAGTGAGAGATATGCTTACTTCTAAAAATGACACAAAGGCTCCACCTGCCCTCTGCTAACTGCTAATGGCAACCCGATTGTCTAGTCTACATTCTCTACACTACTCAAGAGTGAAAAGAAATTACTCCATGACTTGACTTAACATATAGTCAATTCTCGATTAGCTAAACCATGAAGGTATAATGGCATGGACAGAGATTACAATTAATTAAAAATCACTCATATTTGGTTTTGGCACTGCTACATTTTCTGTGGAACACTGATTTCTGAATAATTATATATTCCTCTGTCTAAAAAATTACTCTTCTGTATTTTCTGATGATTCACATTGCATTACATTGCTCCATAGTTCAAGTTAGAGGAAACCAGCCAAAAAGAGTGGTGGGTAATCCACAAACAGATAATTGAAAATGTAGTTTTATCTACCATCTTTCATTAAAAAGAACTTTAAGCAGTTTACAAAACTACATATGACACCATGTAATTGAGAATTTATCATATTCTGTTAAATCGAAACCTCATGTTGGGGCAACTGAAACATTCAATTAGGTGAATTTGTCTTTGGGAAGTTTGCAACTAGTCAAGATAGACTCTTAGTATGCATAAAACTTTTACAAATAAGGATAATAACAGCTCCCCTGCTGTATCAATAAATCACCACAGTTCCTATGCGAGAGACTGACAGCAGCTGTCAGAACACAGTTTCTTTGAAATGCTTTATAAATACCATCTAAAGAGCCAGATTGTTCTTTAACAGCCTTGTTATCCTAATGAAATCACTCTGCTTCCTAATCTTTGCTCCAGACACCACCAAGGTTGGGCAAAGGAAGCTCCATCTCCCCAAATGACTCTAAACACCAAGTTTGGATGACAGATTAATGATTGGATCTGCCTTCCCATTAATTTATTTGCAGGAGACACCTGTGCCAATAACCTCGTTAGGGTTTGAAGCTTGTCCCTAGAAAGGCATGCCTTCCCTCTCACTGAATCCACTTCCCATAATTCTTAATTACTTTCTATTGCCTAGTGGGGAAAAGGCACATGACATGGAAAATTTTATAGGATGTAATCATTAACCAACTCTGTTCTTGAGTGGAGTTTAGAGTCTCAGAGAAAATGGTCCGTCTCAATCCCCCTAGCTACTTTCATAATCATCGGCCAAAGGAATTTTCCACATGTATTTTCTGCTTGAGAGCCATTCCCTCAAAGATAACAGCAAATACTTTCAAAGCACTTGCTTTGTGTCAGGTACTGCTCTAAACCCTTTACATAGAATTCATTTGGTCCCCCAGCAACCCCACAAGGGAAGTTACAATAGTTATCTCATTTTACAGATGAGGACACTGAGGCACAGAGAAGTGTCACTTGCCCAGGTAGTAGAAACAGGATTCAAAAACAAGTTATCTCACTACTGAGCTCTTCCTCTTACAGACATCTTCTTCTTCTTCTAGAAAGGAGACTTCAGGAAAGAGAGGAACAACTTTTGAACTTGGCCTCCTTTGTTGTGATAACTTATCAAAATTATAGTGGAGATAAAGGGAGTTCTGAGATATCCTTTCGAAATCACAAAACTAAAATGATCAGCAATGGAGTAGAGATTCCAATTCCACTCTAGCAGTTTAAAGTCTGCTTCATGTGTTTAGCTGCTGCCCTCAAGTCCTGTGAATCTCAGTCATGGAATCACCTGGAAACCTTGAAAGAATCCTGATGACCATGCACTCGCTTGCAAATGTGCTTCATTCTCTCCTACATCCTTTCTCTCTCATCTATCTATTAACTACCCACCTACACACCTATCTACCTATCCATTCATCCATCTGTATTAGTCCATTTTCACACTGCTATAAAGAACTACCTGAGAATGGGTAATTTATAAAGACAAGAGGTTTAATTGACTCACAGTTCCACATGGCTGGGGAGGCCTCAGGACACTTACAATCATATTGGAAGGCCGAGGGGAAGCAAGACAGTCTTCTAAGGCTGCAGGAGAGAGAGAGAAAAGAGGGAGAGAGAGAGAGCAAGCAGTGGGGTAACTGGCACACTTTTGAGCCATTAGGTCTCATAAGAACTCACTCACCATCAGGAGAACATCTTGGGGGAAACCACCCGTATGATCAAATCAGCTCCCACCAGGTCCCTTCCTCAACACTCAATATGTGGGGATTACAATTTGAGATGAGATTTATGTGGGAGCACAAAGCCAAACCATATCACTATCTCTCTATCTCTGTATCTCTCTATCTCTATCTATCTATCTATCTATATATCATCTACTATCTATCATCTATCATCTCTGTCATATATATCAATCTATCTCTATCACTTCTGTCTATCATCTGTCATAACATAATGTCAGATAATGATAATGCTATGAGGAAAACTAAAGACAGAAATGAGAATGGGGTTGTTGGAGAGAGGGTTTTTTTTGTTTTGTTTTGTTTTGTTTTGTTTTTGTAAAGAGGATGTCACATTTGAGAAGGTGACATTTGGATAGAAACTTCATTGAAGTGGGGGAGCAGACCTCGTCGATATCTGGAAAAGTGTGTCAGCAAGTACAAAGGCCCTGAGATGGGATCATTCTAACTTAGTTTGAAGAACAGCAAGGAGCTCAGGGAAGTTGGCTAGCAGGCAAGTAAGGTGGATACTGCTGGCGGGGGAAGAGGTTGAAGAGATGGCCAGGCACAGATGTTGTGAGGCCTTGCAACTCATGGTGAGGAGCCTGGATTCTATTGTGAGTGTACAGAAAAGCTCTTGGAGCTAACAAGCAGGAGAGTGGCATGATCTCACATATTTTAAAAGGATCACTCTGGGCATGTGTGGAAAATGAACCAGAAGGAGTGACTATAGAAGATGGGGAACTAGTTAGGATGTGTATGTAGTTGTTCATGAGAAGGAGACTGTTGACTTTAGTGAGGGGTGAGCAGTGGAGGAAGGAGAAGGGAGATAAGCTCTGTTGATTGAATATAAGCCAAGAGGGAAAATGAACCAAAGATAATTTTTAGATTTTACT
Organism: Macaca thibetana thibetana; assembly: GCF_024542745.1. NCBI lineage: Eukaryota > Metazoa > Chordata > Mammalia > Primates > Cercopithecidae > Macaca > Macaca thibetana. Next base: position 145,795,886 of record NC_065578.1, read on the forward strand.
TCCAAAAAACTGGATAATGCTGTTTATAGAGGTTATAAAGAAAAAAATGGAGAGTAGTATTATGGAGTGGGAATAGGGATCAAGAGTTCTGTTTAAGACAGTAAATTTGATTTGCCTTTTACATCTCCAAGTGGGACTGTCAAGTGAAAAGTTTAATAATCAAGTCTGGAGCTCATTAAAGAAGTCAAGCATGGAGATATAAACCTGGAATTCATCAGTATACAAATAGGTGATTTCTGAATGCTTTATAGACCTCTTAAATTATACTTTTAAAAATGTGTTCACTGCTTAACTATTTTACTAATGTATATTTCTAGATGCTTTAATCAAACTTAAATATGACAGAAAACATTTATGAATCACGTGCAGGCACCCAGATTCTCCTTCTCCCATCCCAGATTGAAAATAAATACAGTTCTTTCCCATTTAACTTCCAACTCATTTTTTCCATTTCAACTTGCAATTCTTTTTCTTATCTCTTCTTATCTTTACTAGACCCTTCCCACTCCTTACAGGCCAAATAATTTCAAAAGGGGATTTTCTTTTACAAAGACACTAAAATCCTTCAGTGTGAGTTGAGCTATGAATGCCTAGGGATCAGGGTGGTTCAGTGAACTAATAACTGCCTTCTCACCTCTGGGATTCACGTTCCAATATAGCCTTTGATTAAAGTGCCTCTAAATCATCCTGATTATCATTGCCCTTATTATAAAGTGTGCACCAGTCTAATTTGTGTCGAGACACTTTAAGAAGTTTTCTATCATTCACGTAACTGCCTGCCCATGAAACTCTCATTAGATTTGCTCTCTTACATCTTCTACATTTGAGTGCATATGTGTGGATGGCCTGATGAGAAACAAAGGTCTGGAAATCACGTTTTTTAAAACATAAGGCTTGCAGGTGGAAATTTACCTGCAAAATATTCGGGTTTCCAAAATGTTCAGGGTCCATTTCTGCCTCATTACTTCCTCCTCCTTTTCTTTTTCTTCTGCCTCTTTTTCTTCCTACTCCTCCTCTTCCTCTTATTCTTCTCCTCCTTCTCTTTTTCTTGCATTAGGTATATTAAGTGATTTTATTGCTAAAAAGAGAGCTCAAGAAAAAGAAACTGACAACTATCCACAATTCAAATTAATTCCTAGAATATTTGTTTTCGTATTTTCCCCAAGCATCGATGGGAAGCAAACATATTGATGATAGATATAAGAGTCAAAATAAGCCCAACTGAAATTAAAATATATAGTTATAAAGGTAAAGTCTTACACTGAGATTAAGAAAGCAATGACATGAGTGTAACAAATGGGTGGAAGAGCTTAACTGACCCAAACTCTAAATGAGCTAATAGCCTCAGAAAGCACCTAGATAGCTGCAAGAAACAAGCCTCACTAATGGAGGCATGGCAATCAGATCAAGGGAAGCAAGGGTTCCTTTGATCAAACCACGTCTAGATTTTATATGCATATTGGCACCACAGGACATTGACAAGATGGAAGCCATTTAATGAAAGATGATGATGATAGCGGAGAGTGCAGAAATTCACATCTTATAAGGAACCAATGAAGCAAGTGAAGATCTTCAGTTTGTGGAAAAGTAACAACAGGAGAGGAGGAGGTTAGAGCATAAGAGTTGTCTTCAAATCTTTGAAGGACTATTGTGTAAAACAGGGATTCCCCTTCTTTGAATGTTAGCTGCAGAGAACAGAACTAGAAACAATGAATGAGAAGAAGACATATGACAGAGGTTCTTAACCCTGGCTGCACCTCAGAATCATCTTAATCTTAAAGATTAAGATTTACGGACTCCTTCTCTGTTGATTCTGATTCAGTGGGCCTTAGGTGGAACTTGGTAATCTGCAGTTTTTAAAATGTTTTATGGAGAATGGTGCTCAGTTTGGTTTGAGAACAACTCTAAGGAAGTCCATTTCACTTTAATATAATAACTAATTTTCTAACAATTACAACTATTACAAAACTGAGATTAAAATTAGCCTGTCCTGTGGGGAAATAAGACCTTTAGAGCTGGAAATGTCCACACAGTGACTACATACTGAAGGGAGGATTTATCTTTGTAAGGCAAATTGTATTTGGTGACTCCAGAGACTAGTAGGTACTTCAAGGACCTGTAAGTTCTCTGAGGGCAGAAATGGGATCTGGTTGCCTTTCTCCCTGGGCCCAGGATGTTGCAGGTGCTAAAATATCTGCTTTTGAATGAATGAATGCCAAGGACCCTTTATCCAGCAGGTAATAGGGACACAGAGGCTGGAATCTGATTTCTGGGACTCATTTCTAAACCTATACTGTCTAACACTCAAACTTTGCTCCCTTTCTGCAGTGTATTTCTGCCTTACCCTTCACACTGGTGCCACGGAAATTTCCAACGTACAGAGCCAATGTCACAGAATGTCAAATTCAGCTAAAACATAATATAAAGGGTAACACATGAAAGCATCTTTCCAAGAGAGGAAATAAAGCACAAATAAACATAGACAATTGGTGCGATTTTGTAGCCATGCCAATGACTACCACATCCTTGGACTCCAGACCTCATACCATCCTCACCATTCACCTCCCGAGCATCTCAACCAAGCCAAACCCCAGCTTGAGTTTCCCCATTTGCCTACTCTTTTGAGTCACCAGAATACCCAGGATCTGTGCTCTTCAAAATATCATGTAGGACTTCGGAATTTTTTAATATCCAGGTTCTTTACCTCTAACAGGAGGAAATTACAATACTCTTTAGTGCATTTTTCCATCAGCTCAGCATTAGAAGGATGTCCTTGCTGTGCATGATACACACTGTGTTTATTTTCACTTCTGTGATTTTATTATATAAATATTATTTTTCCTTTCCATGAACCCAAATGTGTCCATATTTTAAGATTCAACTCAAACTACATTTTCCTCATAGATTTTTTTCTCGATTACTCCAGAATTGGCTAATCTCTCCTGTCTCTGAATTCCTAAAATATTCATATTCGCCTCTTACCATTTGTGCCTTGACCAACTCCTATCTTGGAATGCTGCTTGGTGGTGTGATCCTGTCAGTGAAGAGGCTACAACCCATTTCTTAGTATTTCTCCAGTGTTTTGATCTGGACTGTACACAGTGTATTTCCTTGGAAAATGTATGCCTATTGATTTCATGTAAAATTAAGTGCATCAATCAGGTTATGTTGAAAAAGCATCCGACACTGGAATTTCTTTGATAAATCTACATGAAAAGATTCCAAATCCAAATTTCTGAATGATACACAGCCTCAGAAGCTCTTTGTGTGTGTACTTACATATGTGCTGTGGCTATGCCCAAACTCCCTGCCTGCCAGAAAGCTCCATCTCCAATTCTGCCTCATCTCCATTCTCACCACAGGCCTCACTCTCTCACTCAAGGCTGCAGAGGATGATGAGGTCCAACTTGTCAGAGTTGGTTACTTGCTAGCAAAATATTCACACCTTTGACAGAGCTGTCAGATTTTTGTCCCCAAACCAAATGAGCACACAAACTGAATTTTCCTCCCACTAGACTGGAGGGCAATGCTTTAAATCAACTCTCAGAAATAGTTCAAGTCAGTACCTCTATACCAGCAAAAAGTCAAGGGAGAGTAGCTCTTCGTCCACAGTTCATGAGGCTCCTAAGAAAGGTGATTTCACATAAAAAAAAATTACCCATCCTTCCCTGGGTGGTGGGCAGTGGAAGGCAGTAAAAGGAGGCTAGGGGTCAGACCGTGCAAATGTCTAATGCCTTTGTAAATGGCATGCAATCACCAAGTCTGGATTTTCACAATGAATGAAGAAGCTAGATTAGTAAATATTCTGAAGAGTTATCCTCAGAGACTTACAGAGACCAACCTAGTGAAAAAACAGATAAGAAAATATTAGCAGTAGTTAATAATTTATAAAGGTAATATCTACTTTAAATGAAACAATATGAGTTGAAAATGATAGGTAGTCAAACATACACAAAGTTAAGTGGTAAAGAGATAGAGAGAGAAGTGGATTCCTAGCACATACAGGCCCAGATCTGGGCTTCAGACATTTTAAATGCCATCTAAAACATCACTTGTAATGATTTTTACGGCTAATAGCTACAGGGTAAACAATAATAGCAAAACCTCGCTTGATTTAAGAAAGATTTTATGTGAGTGATTCTGGGAAGAGAGTATCCTCAGTATGTCTACCCTCCCTGGTCAGTGCCAATCTAGACATCATCAATAGCCCATGGTGTTCACAGACAAGCAGGGCCTGGAGAGTAGTGAAAACTGGGGCAAGATTTCTTTACCCCTGGGGAATTCTTGGCCTGTAGAAATCCATGGACCAGATAAGGGAGGTGGTGCTGAGCTGCGTGAGTGTTCCTGTAAGAGACGCTGAGGAACTGCTAAAAGATTTAGCTAGTGCTACCAACCCCCAAAGCTTAGGAGAGCATAAACTTCTACAGTTGGAGAAATGGGGAACAATTATCAACAAGGAATTGGCTACTTGCTGGCTGTTATATCACCAACTCACAGGGCAGTGGTTGCTGCTTCTCCAACCTATATGGAATTGCAAATGCTTAAGCTACCTCAGTAGCAAGAGCTGACCCTCAAGGATTAATTGAACCGTGAAAAAGAAAAAGGAAATATAATTCATTTAAGAGGATCAGTAGCAAGAAAAAGGGAAAACAAGCCGAATACTCAGAAAATAAACTAGAGCCTTTAGAGGAGACAGGTGGAAGCTTGAATGGCTACCAAAGAAACCCCAAACACCAAAAACCAACCAAACAAAAAACATATAAAAAAGACTTAGTCACAGTATTAAAATGCTTCCTCAAAAAAATACTAATTAAATGTTTAACATCTAGAAGTTCCAGGATCCCTAATGCACAAATACGAAGAGCTCCAGAACAGGGAAAAGCAAATAAATGAAAACGAGGGAAAATGTAAGCATGTAATAGAAGAATTAAAGACTTTGGTCAGCATATTAAAAGTTTTCATGAAGTTCTACGCAGACCGATAATAAAGCACAAGTGTAATGTGTGGTAAAATTCCTGGACTCAAAGAGAAAATTTTAAATACTCTAAATCAAACAAGTTACTAAAAAAAGATAACGAAGAAGAACCAAATGAGCATCAGACTTCTCAGGTGCGGCCCTGAAAGCAGGAAGAGTTTGAAACAGCAGCTGAGGATGACTGGGTGTAAAGACTGTGACCCAAGAAAGTTATTCCCAGCTGAGATAATAATTACCTAAAATAATTTTTAAAAAGAGAGAGAAATTGCTAGATGGGCAAGAGCTCAGATAATTTTTCTCCAGGTACTTTATTAGAGGAGAGCCCTCACGAGCAGGCTTTAGTCAAACAACAAATGAATCAGGGCAGAGATTTGAGGGTAGGAGAGGAAGAAAAGAGGAAACAAGGAATGAACAATAAACACAACATGACCGACATTTAAGTAACAATAGAGTAACTAGCAATGTGTGATATAAATGCTACATAAAGATCCTTAATATAGAAATGGCATTCTATAAGGAAAAGCGCAATGATGATCTAAAAGAAAAATAACTAAACGATCTAAGCAAAATAGGAGTTTGTGGGGCAGGAGGAGTGGAGAATAAAAACATCTCAAACATTGTATTCATGGGAGACGGTGTGGGTGCTGGGGTCAGGGTCAGCAAAAATGTTCTCAAAGTCTCATTGAGATGGGCAGGAGCAGTGGAAGAAAGAAAATGGGGGAACAACAATAGGTATGTAGTTTTCATACAATAGTATATAAATATGTGATTAATTATGGCTGTTAGAAAGAGAAAAGTAAGCACTAGTGGAATTATAAAAATAAGTTGTTATGCAAAAGACGAATTGGTTGAATTCTTCTAATGAAAGACAAATATACTGAGTTAAAAAGTCGAACTCAGTTATGCTATTTCAAGGAACACATTTATAAGAAGTGATTTTAAAATATTGAAAATAATGGGACAGTCAATTAAATGCCTGGTACAAGCAAAAGAGGGTGGAAAAAGAGGTGGAGGAGGAAGAAAGGGAGAAGAAAAATAGGAGGAGGGAAAAGGAGGGGGAGAAGGAGTGGAAGAAGAGGAAAGCAGAAGTGATATGAATATTAGTTAAGGCAACACCGCTGCTGTAGTGATAAACCCTGAGATTTCAGGGGCTTAGTACGATAGAGATTGAATCGTCACTCAAGTAAAGTCCAAAACGAGGGACTCCGCGTGGATCTCCTTTAGGCAGTGATTCAGGAAATTCTTTTCCTTTCACCATTTTATTCTATTATCTTCAACACAAGACTTCTAAACTACTGCACTATCTGCATAAAACCCAAAGGGGAAAGAAAGAGCAAGGAGATCAAACACAGGAAGTTTTTGTAGGCTAGACACGGAGAAAGTACATGCCACTTCTCACATTTCATTGGCTTGAAGCTGTCACATGACCTCACCTGCATGAGCCTCTGGCCAATACAGTCTAGCTGGGTGCCCACGAAGAAAAGGAAAAGGATTGGATGAGTAGCAAGTGAATTTTTACCACTTCTACATTACTAGTTTTGAGTTTTAGGAAATTCAAATCAAAACAGAGAGAGAAAGATAGAATTTTAAATTTCCCAGATAAACATACCATTTAAAATGACAATATAATATGATTTGTGATTTATATATACATCTGTATATGCAAAATCATATGCATGAAAGGGTGATTACTAAATATTAATAATGGTTATTACCAGATGTTGCAATTTCAGGTGATTTTTACTCTCTTCTCTTAACCTTTATTGATTGATTGACTTTTAAAAAATTGATGCATAATTTTTTACATATTTATGGGGGCACATGTGAGTATTTGTTACATGCATAGACTGTGTAATGAGCAAGTAGGGGCACTTGAGGTATCCGTCATCTTGAATATTTATCAGCTCTATGTGTTGGGAACATTTCGAGTCCTTTCTTCTAGATTCTTTGCAATGTAATACATTGTTGCTAACCTTACTGAGGTATGGAACATTGTAATTTATTTCTTCTATCTCACTGTCTGTTTGTATCCATTAACGAAACTCTCTTCATCCCACCCACACACCCTTCCTGTCCTCTAGAATCTATCCTTGTACTCTCTATCTCCATGAGTCAACTTTTCTTTTTTAGCTCCCACACATGACTGAGAACATGCAGTATTTGTCTTTGTTAACATAATGTCTTCCTTAACTTAACATAATGACTCCAGTGGTTGACTTAATTTTTTTTTTTTACAATGAGCAGGTGTTGTTTATATAACCAGACAAAATGAAACGAATTTTATTGTGGGTGAAAAGAGTCTTTATGATAATGAAATGAAATTTACTTGCTCCCATCTTCGGTTTTTGGTTCTTGCTAAGAAAAATGTAAGATACTGACTACACAGTTCATGTCGAATTGCCAGTTAACAACCACTACATTCACACCATGGATGATTTAATTTTCAATATCATCATCTTATTTCTAAATTTTTGTTCTGCATATATTCTAGGAGCTGGGAAGTAGGAAGTACCTACCATTTATTGAACATTTAATATACATCAGATCTCTTATGTACATATCTCAATTTTTCTCTCAAATAATGCTTTCAGGCAAAAATAATTATTTTCATTATTAAGATGAGAAAATTAACAAAACACTAAACAGCTAATTAGCAAAACAGTTAGTATTCAAATCCAGGACTAGTTTTAGAGCTTGTATAATTTACCATTATCTCATTTTTTTTTTCTCAGATAACACTATGAGGTAAAAATAATTATCTTCACTTTTAAGATAAGAAAATTAACACAAGACTAAACAGGGTGAAAGAGTCCGAATTCAAATCCAGGACTAATTTTAGAGGTTGTACAATTTACCATTATGCTCTATCTAAATTTTTAAAAATAAGTATGTCATATATCTTCATGTTATGTGCCTTAAGTTTGTCTATTTATCTCAAAGGAAGCTCATAAGAAGACATCAGCTTATTTAATTCTCACAGCATCTCCATGAGGTAGAAATATCTATTTTTAGAGATGAGGCAATTAAAGCCTAGAGAGAAGTTAAGTTCTTCCCAGCACTTCACAGGGTATAAACAAGGGCCAGATCTTCTGCAGAGAGTAGTTCCTAAACTCACCTCAACTGCATCATTTTATTCTGTCTGGAACTTTTGTGCTTTAACATTTCTCCCTGACTCCTGCCTTGAAGCAGCCTATGTGGAGGTCTGCAATTCCAGAGAAACTGTAGACTCATCTCACACTAAAACTGAATAATTAAGGCTGTGAGAGGATTGATGAGTCCCTTCCAAGTTATCAATGCCACACTAGACTTAATAAGCCATCTTTCCCGCAAGGCTTGGAGTTTTTCTTTCCATGGGAACCAACAGAAACAGGATTTTCCCTCTCGTGCAGAAGAGGTTTAAAAGCACTGGAATCACCAAAAAAAAAAAAAGATAATATTCTTTGATATTCAAGTGTAATTTACATTTCTCTATTCAGCCTCAAGCATGTGCTGAAATGTAATTGACTATACAGGAGGCTTGCATGCTGCCCATTGACATACCTCAGGTCACAGATGTCCTACCCATTTGCATGGTGTGGCCTAGTTTTGTTTTCCTCTCAAGAAAAATAAATATGCCACAGACGTGGGGAAAGGGAGTAAAGGATTGGAGGGGGTTATAACATTTCTGTCAAAAGACCTCTTTCTCTTTACACCACGGGTTGAGTGCAAGCTCCTTTGCATCCATGAGGGGTTTCTCCAGCCCACCCCACCCCCATCTCTGGCCCAGACCCCTTCGCATGGTCCTGAGGCCCGTGTTCATCACCTGGAGTGAAAGCTGACAGGAATGAGCACAGGCAGGGAGCAGCGAGACACGCGGGCATTGTCATGCATGACTGAACAGCAGCCATCAACGGCAATTAAACATGGAGAGCTTGGGATCTTTTTGGACAGGTTCAAGTTCCCTGGCACTGCTGTGATTAGATGTTTTGCACTGTTTCCCTGTAGTCAGGATGTGACATATTCCCTTTCCCTTGCTCTTTTTTCATCTCCTTTGTGCTGTCCTGGTGCTGCCTGATCACCCAGCAAAGACATTTAGACAACTTTATTTCGACGAGAGTTTGGTTGAAGCAGATGCAAGAGGAACAAAATCAAAAGTGGTCTTAATTCAGGGAAAATTAGTTTTTTTTAGATGTGTTTTTTTTCCCCAGATGCATGAATTTTAGCTTAGTAGATAGAACCTGCCAAGGGAGGATTCCTGCCACTATTTCCTTTTCTTTGTGGCAATTTACATCCTGAATTGGATTCTGCAATTTGGTTCTTTAGAACTCTGCTGTTTTCAAGGAAACTGAAAGAATGCTAAGCTATGCTTTCTGAGTGTCTTTGGTCACTTAATTCTCACAAAGTTTGAGATAGTTTAAGTTGCTGTGATTTTTAAAATGGCTAGTATGAAAGTTGGCAGAATTAGACTTATGAAATGGGCCTAGCGGGGAAAAGGAACTGGATCACTTTAACAGGAGTAGATACTTAGTTTGGGGTCTGGGAGAAAAGGAATTGATGAAGCAAAGAAACCCTGTCTCTCTAAAGATACATGAAAGTAGAGGAAATAAATGACCATTGTTCTCTGCTTCTAAGATCTACCTACAATCATGATTACCTCCCTATAATCTGGTCATTCCAATTGTTCTTTCATTAATTAATGGTTCACAAATATTTAGAGCATTGCTTTTGTGTGCAGAGTAGGGCAGTGGGTAGACTGGGGATACAGAAAGGTATAATTCAATGGACAAACACTTATTCAGTCCCAATGAAGTGTCTTAGACATTGAGATATAATGAAAACTAAGATGAGGTGCCAGGTGTCAAGGAAGGGACACAAGCACATCTAAATACAGTGCAACTGAGGGTCTGAGAGGCAAGGTACAGGAAGTGAGACTCTGAAGTCACAAAATTATAAGGGCATCTGGTGCTAGAGCAGACAGAAGACAAATACCTATAAATTAAATGCAGCAAAATGAAATGATTTTATAAGCCTGTAACTGAGGGGTAGGATAATGCTAAAATGTATCCAGCAGCTAAGAGTTGATCACTTAAATGAAAAGCAGTGTCCATTTTTAGACTTTAAGATGTACATAATACCATTCATGGAGATGGGTGTGCTATGCATTGTTTTATTATTGGGAACATAAAAACAGTTATAAAGGCTGTTCAAGGCTGACCTCTGTTAAGTTTTTAAATCCTGAGGTCTCCTCTGTGGGATTTTTAGAAATTCAATTCAGAAGTTTGGGAAGATAGGTACTATCGTAGCCTATTTGGCTCTGAGTTAGAAAAAAAAATGCATCTAGTTAGTAAGATAGTATAGTCCTCTTTGCCATCTTAAAACTTGGATTGAAAAGTAAATGCTATGGACAAATAGGAGGCTTTTCTAGGGGTATACCAAGGATAACAATCTTAAGGTATTTGAAAGTGAAATCACTTACATTTTGATACATGAGAGAGATTTTGCTTTCTTGTTGAGGAGCAGTCCCTGCAGGTATCCTTGAATGTGGAGCTCATGACCTGCATCCTTAATATATGAAAGGAAACAGTAATCGTAGTAAAGTCAATGCAAAGGAGGCAGGTGGTACAGGAGAGACTACTAGGCTAACCTTGGTTTGAATTTTGGCTCTTGTCCTTACCAGCTGGGTTTTTGGGGCTACTTTCTTAATTTTTACAGGTCTTAGTTTGCACTTCTGTAAAAGGGAAATTATACTTCCTAATGTGGTTATTGTGGCATTAGAGATAATGCATGTGAAAAGTACCTAACACTTAGAAGATGATTAATATATTATCAATAATTATTGTCATTATTTTTTATGTGGGTTGTAGTGACTGCAGTGTTGGAACAGCCTAGGTATTTTGTGCACAATTGATCACTGCCGGTTGGAAAACAAGAAGTAAATGGACAACATCATATTCTGGCTTTATTAATTGTATAAACCCTACTTAAGCTTATGCTTATTGTTTTTGAGTCCAGCTTTTGGAAACTGTCTGCGTGTCCTTAACTTCCTAATGCCTTTCTTTTTTTTTATTTTTTATTTTTTTTTGAGACGGTTTGTAGCTGCTCCCTTAAAAAGTGTCGAAGGAGGAATTATCTCTAATGCATGGGATCTGAAGAATTAAAAATGTCAGAGCATCAATACTAGAAAAGCCTCTTGACATTGTGTTTTCCTCTCTGTGAAATGGGGATAAGTGGACCATTTCCTAGGGAAGTGCACCTGAGTTGCAGCAAATAAAGGTGACTGGAAAGCAGTGTAGGATGTATAGTGAGTGTACCAGTAGCCTTTCCTGAGTAACAAACTACCCCAAAGCTTAGTGATTTAAAACAACAATCATTGTTAGGTCACACTGTTGTCAATTTCAGACTGGGATCATTAAGGAAATTCTTTTGATGGTTTTTTTTTCTCAGGTCCACTCATATGTCTGCATATAGTGCAAAAGGCAGATAGGTTTGAGGCTGGATGGTCTAGAATGGACCCACTCACACAGTTGCTAGCAGTTGGCTGGCAATCAGTGAAAACATCTTTTCTTTTGCAAGGAAAAGAAACTGGCTCATCCTAATAGGGTTAGATACTTAGTTTGGGATTTGGGAGAAAGGAATTGATGAAGGAAAGAAACCCTATCTCTGTAAAGATAAATGAAAATAGAGGAAGGAAATGATCATTCTTCTTTTGCTTCTAAGATCTGCCTAGGATCATGATTACCTTTGTAAGTGTTCCTTTATATGACTTCTCCAGAAGGCTAGCTTGTATTTTTTTCTATGGTGGCTGCAAGATTCCAACTGCGGCAAGAAAGAGCAAACCCCAATACAATAAACAAAAGCCTCATTCAAATCGTATTTGTTAATATTCCGTTGGCCAAAGCAAGTCACATGGCTAAGCCCAAATTCAAAGGGTGAAAACAGAGACTCCATCTTTCTATGGAAAGGGCTGCAAAAGATTGTCCCCAGTTTTTTGAATAACCAAGGTGAGGCAATATGAATGACAGCACAACCCCAGATCTGTCATTTAGGCAGAAAGGTGGGAATAAAAAGAACTAAACAATTTATGGAGCATCTGATAAGACTGGAGTTGACTGAGATTACTCAAGAAAAACTTCGAAAAGAAAAGATCTGAGCAGGACTTCTGTGAGTGGGGATGGATAGGGAGAGTTTCTGCTTAGTGCAGTAGAGAATTGCTGCTGTTAAGAAACAAGCTATGTGTTGTTGGTTTGGTTGGCTGGAGTAAAGAGCTTAAGTTGGGCAGTTAGGGCGAAGTTGAACAGTTTAGTTGACTGGTGCCAGTGGGGAAAGGCCCTTTAATTAATATTTATTTTTCCGGAAGTCAAAATACATAAATTTTACTCCAGGCTCTATAACTCACTGAAAAATAAAACCAGTCAGGGAGAGTGGCTCACACCTGTAATCCAAGTCTCTTGGGAGGCTGAGGTGGGAGGATCACTTGAGGCCAGGAGTTCAAGACCAGCTTGGGCAACACAGCAGGACCCTCATCTCTATAAAAATAAAAATTAAAAAATGAGCTGGGCATGGTAGCACACATCTGTAGTCCCACCTCCTCAGGAACCTGAGGCTGGAGGATTGCTTGAGCCCGGGAGGTTGAAGTTAGAGTATGCTATGACTGTGCCACTGCATTCTAGCCTAGGTGACAGAACAAGACTGTGTCTCTAAAAAATAAAAATAAAAATGAAATCTTGTACAAATTATTTCACTTCCTTGAACCTGTAAAATGAAAATTCCAGAATACTCTCTTAATTCCATCTGAACTCAAAAATTGGTTTTACCTTAAATATATTTTTACTCAGAGCATTTAGAACCTACCTGCATACATAATAATGTAGAAATAGACTATTCATTCCTGCAACATATACATATAGTGTAACAGACCCTGTGCCAGGGACTAGGAAACATCAATGACCAAGGTGGACAAGGTCCAAGTTATAGCTGGTGAGTGGGATGGGGGTGGGGGAGTGATAACTCAAGGGTAGCAAATCAGTCAACACGACAGTCACCAGTCATGTCAAACATCATGAAAGCAGTAAATAGAGTGAAGAGATTTTGTGTGTGTGCGCACGCGTGCATGTGTGTGTGTGTGCGCGTGTGTGCCAAGGGCTTCTTTATTATATTCATGGAGGGCCTCTTGGAGGAGATGAAAATTAAACTGAAACCTAAAAATGAGAAGGAGCCTGTCATGTAAAGAACAGACATAAAATAATGTTCCAGGCAGAGGGAAGACAAAGCCTAAAAGCAGTGAAAATAGAGTATCATGGTAGAGAAAATTTAAGGTGCTACCATAAAATTTTGCAATATCAAAGAAGAGAACATCTAGTGTAGACAGGGATTCTCCATAAGCCAAGTTCTTAAGTGCTAAATAATCCTATAAACAAAGTCTTTAAAAGAAATCCTAAAAGATGTTTAAGACAGTTGAAAAACACTAAAGAAGAACATTCTAGCTTAATAATAACAAGCACTCAATGACCAGAAAAAAGGCGTAGGTAGGTTAATCTACAGAAACCAATGCAACTGACTACATAAGAACTCATATATAAAACTGCAACTGCAAAAAGTTAGGCCTGGAGAGGTCAACGATGGGTGAAGTTGTGAAACTGGAAAAAAAAAACCATAAAAGAAAAATCTAACTGTATTTGGAGACAGAAGCCAAAGATGAAAGAGGTATGTACATATTTGGGGGTTTGGGGTAATATTTAGCACATAGGTTATACCAAGAAAGCCAAGTTATTCAACTCCCATTTGACCTCCGTCTTTCTTATCAAGAAGAATGATACTTGAAAATTAGGCATATTGAACAAAAATGTTGAAAAAGACACTGAACTCCAGGTTAGGCAATAATGACAGAGACTCCTGTGCAGATGAAGCAGGTATAGAAAAAGAGTAAGCTGAAGTGCTGGGGTATGCCTGTGAAACTTTGACATTGCAGTGAATAGCTGTTTGTTGGTAATACATCCTTAATTGCATTACAAGCCTGTATTATTATGGTTTGGATTTTGTCTGAAAATCAAAGGCAAATAAATATATTCTGTTTATGAGTTTTGAATAGCACTATTGAATCATTTCTATAATGATAAACGTTTACATTCTCATGAAACTTCTTTCTGAAAGAGATATTTTTCCATTTCGACCACCTTTTATCACAAAGCTTAGTCATTTTTCTTGAAGACATACTAAGGTAATTGCCTTGAGCTAATAATTCTTATCATCATCATCGTCATCATCTTCAACACCGTTACAGAATGTATAGTGCTTTGGCATTCATTATCTTACGGATCTTTTAGATCTGTATATTTACTCTGTGAGGCAGGCAGAACAAATATGAATTTACTCCCTTTTACAGATGAAAAAAGAGGAGGCTCAGAAAGGGTAATATTTGATGATAATAGAGATACGGAGCGGCTGATATTACTCAGAACCAGGTCTTTGAATTCCACGTCCAGTGCTCTTTATACTTAACCATCTTATGTTGATTAAGTGCATCTCCCTCTTTCCCCAAAATGTGGAATAAACAATTCTCAAGTTTGACTTATGAATGTACCATTTGCATATAGAGGATGGGACTAGGTTAAATTTGAATTCCAAAGGGCTAAAGAAGCTAGTGTCGTTGATTTTTCTCATTCCCATGCTCTTAACGTATGTGCTGCTCCTCCTGTGGAGATATTTCTCCGGTCTGGTTTTGCCTGGTGTTACCAGTGAAAGGCTCAGTGGGGTCCAACACACGGAGTTATTAGGGTCCTGTGATCACGTTCTCTGTGATATTGTATGGTCAAGCAGATTGCTTCGGGGGGCCCTATCAGTGTCTGATCGTAGGGCTGGAGCTGTCAAGTCATTCTGCAGATAAACATTTTAATAGAACAGGTGTGTAAGATCTCCATCGCTACCCCAGAGGAACCAGTTCGTGGATAATCCTCATGCTGGCTTACCTCACCAAATCCCTCTCAAAAACACAATGCTGTTCTAATATGATGAGCTAATCTGTAGGGGGGAAAACTTACACTTTAAGGAGGGAAATGGACAGAGTGTCTGGCATTTCTTGTTAATTTGATAGCTATTTCTTAACTCACAGGCATTTGAAATGAGTTATTTATTTTGCTTCTGATGCCCCTGTCTCAGAGCAAAAGCAAATGTACTCTTAATTCTCATTTGCAACACTAGTTTGATTTCGATTTCCATCTCAATTTCCTTTGATGTTTTGTAGTGATGTGGGTATGTGTTTAGGATCTAGAGATGTGGCAATAGAAAGGCTGGATTTATTAAAATAAATGATTATAAAGTTTTTTGTTTTGTCTTTAGAATTTACCTGTCCTTTGGCAAGTTTTCCTTCAATCTTTAACATCACTAATTTGGTGATACCTATTCTTTTTAAAAGTGACCCCTTCTATTTTTTTTTTTTATTTTTTTAAGGGCCTCTGAGTATTCCATTAACTGCTAGATTGGTTCCACAGTGTCTTTGTAATGGCTTTTTGCCTCCTGGGAGATTTCTCTCTATTTTATATCCTTAATTAATAAGTTCTTTACCAATTGCTACACAATAATAGAGTATTCTTTTAAGCTTAGCAAATGTGTTGGTGCTTGGTAACTCATTCTGGGGCCTAGATAATTTGAGTTGGTCCTGCTGATGGAATTTCTGTGGACATAACTGTAGGTACTCTAGTCCTAAGAGGAAAGGATGGTGCAATCCATTCTCTGGACTTCAAGTGAGCACAGGGAGGTAACCACTTGTGAGTGGGAAGGGCTGAGTGGCAAATGACAGCAATAGATATAGAAGAACAGAGGTTAAATAAATCATTTAGGTTCTTGAAAGCTCTTGAAGAAAGACAAAAGCAAAAGATGACATTACCAGTCTCCAGTCTGGAATGCATCTGACTCTAACTGCCCAGGGGCCAGTAAGATGTAAGCCATGGGATGTCTCCCCCTCACCACCTCATTGACCCATTCATTCATTCATCCCTCATGTTTTTCAGCCATTATCATATACCAGCCTTGGACTGACAATGGAATAAGATATTCTTCTTACTCATAAGAAAAGGGCCTATGTCAGCTTTTCCCGAGCAGACCAAATGATTAAGAGAACATAGAGTGAGGTAGTTCCCAGGTGAATGGTCTTCAGATGCAGTAGGACAAGCCTACTCCACCTTGTACCCTAAAGGTTTATATGCTATTCTGAATGACGTGTTAACCTGAATTATTTTAAAGAATGAAGAGAGTCTAAAGGAAGAAGATGAAATGTTACCACAAGCTGAGGTGGAGGAAAAACAGAGGAGAGGGAGGGAGGCCTTGTTAGTTTATTAGGAGTTTGATAAGTTTTACAGAATTCTAAAATATTAGAAATTAGTGGGATTGAAGGATAGTTCATGTCTCTCTTTCCGTAGATGAGAAGACAGGCAGAGAGAGGTTGAGTCTATTTCCTAAGATGAAATAGTCAAGTAGTGGCAATATGACTCTTGCCTTGCCTTTTCCCATTCAATCCAGTGATGTTCTAATAGATATTTCTGAGCTCAGGTGTCAAATTCATCTCTCTTCACATTCTCTCTGCTCTACATTAGGCTCTCATTGTCTGCCATCCAGACAATGAAATATCTACCTTCTTGACTTTTTTTCTTCCAGTGTTTTTTTCTCTCCATCGTACCATCCCCCAAAATAAACTTCCCCATTAAAAGCACCCTTTACAAAGTCTTTGATAGATCCCATGCCTTACTGAATTAAGGTCAATCAGGCACAGCATTCAAAAGCTTCCTAGATCTGCCTCCAACCTGTCTTTCCAGACTCTACATTTTCTTGTGCATCCTGTACTTCCATGGCCCCACCCATGCCTTTTACAGACCAACTCTAAGTGTTTGCTCATGCTTTCCTCTCTGCTGTCATTCAACTAACACATACCAGGGACTATTTTAAGCATAGGGGATGAAAAGTTGACCAAGATATGCAAGGTCCTTGTTTTCTTGGGAATTATCTTCCAATATAGAGGTTCCCAAATGGTAAGATGCAAATGAATTATGTATATGCCCAAAATACTTATTCCTTCAGCCTTCAGAGCAGCCAAGTTTGTTCAGCTTTGGTGGGAATCTGTGGCCAACTGCCTTTGGTCAGTGTCCTATATAAATATTATCACTATCTTTATGTGCTATGACCCAGAAAAGATTAGGAAACACAGTTCCAGTAAGTTACTTGAATACCTTTAACTTCCTTCACTGTTTATCAAAATCATATCCACCTTTTAAGATTCAGATCAAATGCAGACTTCTCTGTGAAGCTGTCCTCAATGTCTCTTATTGGAAATTTCCCTTCTGTATGTTTATGTTTACATCCTTCGTATATTTATTCTATCAATACATATTTATTGGCCACTCACTGGGAATGCTAGACATAAAGTTAGGTTTTGGGATTGCAACAATGAAGAATTTATGATGCTTTCATTGTACCATAAGCATATTGAGGGCAGGGACCATTGCTTAGTCATCTTGGTATCCTTATCTTCTTGAAAAGATTTTTTGATTATTTCGTTATCTTCTAGATCAATTCCAAAATATTTGCTTAATATAATACTAATAGTGGATTTCTGTGCACTCTCATTTAATCATCACAATAATCTTACGAAGTAGTTATACTTAATCAACATGCAAACTGAGAAAA
This sequence comes from Macaca thibetana thibetana, assembly GCF_024542745.1. NCBI lineage: Eukaryota > Metazoa > Chordata > Mammalia > Primates > Cercopithecidae > Macaca > Macaca thibetana. The sequence continues at coordinate 145,813,515 of NC_065578.1, forward strand.
CTGAAGCACAAAATTGTTAGCTGACTTCTCCAAGGCCATCTAGGTGGAAGGTGGCACAGGTATTCGATAAATGCCTCATGAATTGAAGGGGATACTTCACATACTTAATCACATCTTGAGGGGCAGGTAGTACTTACAATATAATTGCTAAGAAATTTCTGGCATGTTTTAGTCATTTTTGAATCCAAATAAAACTTTAAAAATCTGCATAATCACTTCATCCCCAAACTAAAGCTAGATATTAACCCTGGGGAACTGAACAACAAACCATTTGCCAAACCAACACAAGAAACATAGGATAGTTTAGCAACACCCAAGAAGTAAGAGTTTCATTTGAAAACAAGTTAGAATCACCTGCCAGAAGAGTGATAAAGGCTGCTATCTAACTCTAGAGGGTTATGGAGCCTTTATAACAAGCAGTAAATAAATAACATCAGTGGTTTAATGATGCACCTACCTAAGGGAGGAGAAGGGATCGGGAGATCTCATGTGCTCTTTCATTCTTTAGGGCTCTCTGGTCATTGCTGCTTTCCCATCTTCACTTCGTTGTATAATTCTTTTGCAGATAAAATGCAATGCCAGTGGGCCCGCCCATCTCTGCTCTCTCATTGAAAGGTAGAATCTCTTCAGAAAACTGCTTTGTCAAGAGCAATATGCCACAAAAACTAAAGACCGCAAGAAGACATACGAAAGGACTAAATCTGCCAAGGGAGGATTTGGGTAAGGGAGAATGTAATTACCTGAATTGGAACTTGGCCAGCAAACAAAGATTAGTGCAGAAACAGGAAGGCTTCTATCCTGTGAGAAGTTCCAAGCAAGCCTTTGGGACCAGAGGTGGTCAGGCCCTGAGTGTTATATTTCATTTGATTTCTGCCATCCCTGGGAACACGGTGGCCCCTTGCTGAAACATTAGTTCCAAACTGACTTGAAGAACAGCCTTGCTTACTAAAGCATCAGCATTATCAATTACTCTGGACAGTCTAGGAAGCAAAAGGGATTTAAGTGTTGGCAGGATTATGAAACGCAATCCAGTGTGTGAGGGGAGAGGAAGGCAGGAAGTGCTATTTCAGAGACATGGACAGCTTGTACTTAGCAGCTCCCTAGTGGCTCTCAAATTGTGTCCCTCCTTTCCCCATCTGTCTCCACCACCCTTCAAGCTTTTTGCTTGGTATTTGGTATTTTGGACCCAAATTGTTGCAATGGAGACACGAAACTCTAGGGGGAGCTCCAGCCTCCCTGGTGGGTTCTATGCCCTAGGTTGGGAGCAGAAACTCTAGATGAGGCCTCCAAATGCACAGTTGATGAGCAGAGTGGCTAGAACCAAAAAGCTGAACGCTGTCCTCTGTCAGGAGCGCGTCTTTTGATTGCTCTACTCTCTTGTAGAATTCTGTCTATGTCATGCTGTGGCAAAGCAGCTGGGACTTCTTACAGAAAAGCAAAACAGTTTAATGATGAAAAGCAAGGGCAGGTTACCAGGGGCTTGGGGGAGTTGGGGAGTTACTGTTTACTGGGGCCAGAGTTTCAGTTGGAGATGATGAAAAGGTTCTGGGGATGAATGGTAATGGTGGTGATGATTACGCGATGTAAATGTACTTAATGCCACTAACTGTACAATTAAAAATGACTAAAATGCATATTTTACCACAATTTTAAAAAATGCTTAAGTGTATATTTTACCACCATTTAAAAAAGTCTTTTATTACGAGTTTGAATAGATTCGAAGGTCTAAATTCTTTGGTATATTGTATTAGTGAGATCTTCAAATGAAGCTATGACATTGCTCTTAAAAAACAAAACAATCAAACGTCATTGGAGGCATTTAGACCTGAGTGATCCTCTCAGGTAAATTTCCCTCCAAATTTACTCTCTCCACAGGAAATGTGCTCAGAGAAAGCAAAGATTGGAATCTACCCTGTTATCTTGCAGAAGAGAAAACTTAGACCAATGCAGCAGCCCAACTAAATCTCAGTCTGCTGTTCCCATGATCCTGGAGTCTTTATCTGCACCTTTGATGCTGCTATTCATTTCCATGCTTTTGTTATGCTGTTATTCCAGCAAGACTCAACTCAGGTGTGGGATAAGTTCAGATCCCTCTTCTCTGTGCCCAGCTGCATTTGTTCTCTTTCTCACTAAATTAGACCGTGAACTGCTAGAGTGTAAGAACTGTCTTTAAATCCTCAGTACATAACCCGCCACACAGTAGGTGGTCCTGAAATATTCGTCAAACTCAACTTTACATGCTATGAATCCCTTAAACATATCTCCTTCCCCAGTTTCCACAAAGACACCAGAATATCCAAGTTTAGAATACGACCTGTCCTATGCAAAGATAACTAAAATCCCTGTGCAAAGAGATCACAAAGTATGTAGATGAGAGAACAGAGGCCAGGAACAGAACCAAACACCCAAACCCTAAATACAACTCTTTAAACCCCAAGAGAGTTTCACAGAATGATAATCTTCCCCTACAGCACCAAATTAACTTGGCTGTTTCATTCACTCCTACATCCACCTGATGTCACTCTCACTGCCCAGTAGAACAATGTGTCAAAGGCCTTTGGTCACAGAGCTCCTCCATTAAGAGCATTTGGAAAAGCATAGCTATACCTGGCTTAGGAGGAATTGAAGCTTCCCTGAAGGCAAAGAACAATCTACAATGCATCATCCTTCTTGGGTTCTCTCTTCCTTACTCTAAGAACAAGATACCCTCACCCTGTTTCATTTCCAAGTTCTTTGTCCTAAAAACACTCAGAGAGAAATCTAGTACTTGTAGTGCTTGATACTGAGTCAGGCAGAGTGATTGTTACTGTCTGTCTGGGAATATGGACTTAAGATTAAATTCAGGAGCTTTCCTTCTTGTTCTCATTCCAAAGAAACTTCTTGTTTTTCTGCTGTGAATTCTCCATTTTATGAATTGACCAATTACATTTTCCCCCAAGATAGAATTTTGCTATATGCTAATTTGTAGGTCCTGAAAGTACAAAAATAAAGCAAGAAATGAAGTCTTGCCCATTATAACAGTTAAGGATTGGAATATCTGGGTTCTATTCCTGGCTCTGGTACTCACTTGCTAGGTGACCCTAAATGGATCATATAAACAGGCTGTGTCTTTTAAATGTGAATTTTTAATCAAAGCACATATGTGGATAGTTTTAGGGTCATGATGAAAGGAATTTGACAAGCTTTCTAGAGAACTTTTAAGGAAAATGCACAGCATAAAGCTTGGCTGGCATGATTCTCTTTTCCAAACCCAATCAGTGACAAAACTTTGGGAATTCTCAGACATAAATATATAGGAACTGAACTCTCAAATGCACTTTCCTCTCTTCCCTCTTTCACCCAGTAGTAGTCTCACCAAAATGCCATCAGACAGAGGACAAAATATTTTGCTTCTTTAAGGCTGGATTTAAGCAATTGTTCACAGTGAAACCCAGCTCTCCCTGTGAGCTCTTCATTGCCAAAGTCCATTGGCCAGGATGAAATACTTTGAGGACGGTCATCTGCTGCTCTGTGGAGCCCTGATCCTCTCACTGCTGTCTGCTTGCAGCCTGAGTAGCAAACACTTTGTGTCAGTTCACAGACATCTCTTGGTGCCCCGGTCCAGATCAGATCTGATGCTGCTGCAGAATTGTGCTTCTTTTTCCTCACCAGCCTGGCCATGAGTTCTCTCTTTTTCTCTGTGGCCTCTTCATAATCAGCCAGTTGTCTTTAGCTCTCAGACAGTGTCAGAGAGTCCAAGGAGCTGTTTGACAGTGTTCATTGACTCAGCAACACCTCCCATTCTTCCATTCTCCCAGGTGCCTGTGCCTGTGTGTGGCCCTTGCTGGTACTCAGACAAATGTCATTCAGAATGTGATTAATTGATTGAAAGAGCACAGTTTTGTTACCCAAATACATAAAACCACCGACAAGTTCAAACTACTTAAGAAAACTAAGTGATTTTCAGAAGTTTTTACTTCAAATAAATTACCATTAGTGATATGGTTTGGATTTGTGTCCCCCTCCAAATCTCTTGTCAAGTTGTAATCTCCAATGTTGGAGGAGGGGCCTAGGGGGCATGGTTGAATCATGGGGGTAGACTTACCCCTTGCTGTTCTCATGCAGTGAGTAAGTTCTCACAAGATCTGGTTGTTTAAAAGTATGTGTCACCTCCCTCCTCTCTCTATTCCTCCTTCTCCGGCCATGTAAGACATGCCTGCTTCTCCTTCAATTTCCACCATGATTATAAGTTTCCTGAGCCCACTGCCCTCAGTCATGTTCCCTGTACAACCTGCAGAACTGTGAGTCAATTAAAGCTCTTTTCTTAATAAGTTATCCAGTCTCAGGTAGTTCTTTATAGCAATGCGACAATGGACTAATACAGAAAATTGGTATCAGGAGTAGAGTATTGCTATAAAGATACCTGAAAGTGTGGAGGCAACTTTGGAACTTGGTAGTGGGCAGAGTTTGGAAGAGTGGAAAGGGCTCGGAAGAAGACAGGAGGATGAGGGAAAGTTGGAACTTCCTAGGGACTTGTTGAATGGCTTTGACCAAAATACTGACAGTGATATGGACAGTGAAGTCCAGGCTGAGGTGGTCTTGGATGGAGATGAAGAACTTATTGGGAACTGAAGTAAAAGTCACTCTTGCTATGCTTTAGCAAAGAGACTGGTGGCATTTTGCAACTGCCCTAGAGATCTGTGGAACTCTGAACTTGAGAGAGATGGTTTAGGGTACCTGGCAAAATAAATTTCTAAGCAGCAAAGTGTTCAGGCTGTAGCCTTGCTACTTCTAACACAGTATGCTTATACGCACGAGCAAAGAGATGATGTGAAACTGGAACTTATATTTAAAAGCGAAGCAGAGCATAAAAGTTTGGAGAACTTGCAGCCTGGTCATGTGGCAGGAAAGAAAAAACCATTTCCAGCAGGGGGAATTCAAGCTGCTACAGAACTGGAGCAGGAGCTATGTGCTAACAGCCAAGACAATGGGGAAAAGGCCTCAAAGGCATTGCTGAGACTTTTGCGGCAGCACCTCCCATCACAAGCCTGGAGGCCTAGGAAGGAGTAATGGTTTTTGTGGGCCAGGCCCAGGGCCCTGCTGCCCTGCACAACCTCAGAACACTGCTCCCTGTGTCCCAGTTGCTCCAGCTCCAGCTGTGGCTAATGAGCCCCAGATATGTCTCCGGCCATTGCTTCAGAGGGTGTAAGCCATAAGCTTTGGTGGCTTCCACATGGTGTTAAGCCTGTGGGTGTGCAGAGGACAAGAGGTGAAGTTTGGTAGCTTCTGCCTAGATTTCAGAGGATGTATGGAAACGTCTGGATGTCCAGGAAGAAGTCTGCTGCAGGGGAAGAGCCCTCATTAAGAACCTCTACTAGGGCAGTATGGAGGGGAAATGTGGGGTTGGAGCCCCCACATAGAATTTCCACTGGCTCACTGCCTACTAGATCTGAGAGAAGAGGGCTACTGTCCTCCAGACCCTGGAATGGTAGATCCACTGACAGCTTGCATCACACACCTGGAAAAGCCACAGGCACTCAGTACCAGCCCATGAAAGCAGCTGAGTGGGCTATACCCTGCAGAGCCACAGGGATGGAGATGCCCAAGGCCTTAAGAGCTTACCCTCTGCCTCAGTGTATCCTAGATGGGAGACATGGAGTTAAGACAGATTATTTTGGAGCTTTAAGATTTAATGGCTTGCCCTGCTGATTTTTGAACTTGCTTGGGACCTATGGCCCCTTTGTTTTGACTGATTTCTCCCTTTTGGAATGGGTGTATTTACTCAATGCCTACACTCCCATTGTATTTTGGAAATAACTAACTTGTGGGGTTTTTTTTTTTTTTTTTTGAGATGGAGTTTCACTCCGTTGCCCAGGCTGGAGTGCAGTGGCGCGATCTCAGCTCACTGCAACCTCTGCCTCCCAGGTTCAAGCAATTCTCTGCTTAAGCCTCCTGAGTAGCTGGGATTACAGGTGCCCACCACCACCGCTGCTCTATTTTTTGTATTTTTAGTAGAGAGAAGTTTCATCATCTTGGCCAGGCTGATCTTGAACTCCTGACCTTGTGATTCAGCTGCCTCAGCCTTTCAAAGTCTTGGGATTACAGGTGTGAGCCACTGCGCCTGGCCACTAACTTGTTTGCCTTATTTTTGACTTTACAGCCTCATAGGCAGAAGGGACTTGCCTTGTCTCTGATAAGACTTTGGACTGTGGACTTAAGAGTTAATGCTGAAATTAGTTAAGACTAGCGGACTGTTGAGAAGGGATGATTGTACTTTGCAATGTGAGAATGTGAGAAGGACTTGAGATTTGGGAGATGCCAGGGGCAGAATGATATGGTTTGGATTTGTGTCCTCGCCCAAATCTCATGTCTAACTGTATTCCACAATGTTGGAGGAAGGGCCTGGTGGAAGGTGATTGGATCATGGGGGCTTTTTTAGTGCTAGTGAGTGAGTTCTCACAAGATCTGGTTGTTTAAAAATGTGTGCCACCTCCCTTCTCTCTCTCTTCCTCCTTCTCTGGCCACATAATATGTGCCTGTTTTCCCTTCACCTTCCACCATGATTGTACGTTTCCTGAGGCCTCCCCAGCCATGCTTCCTGTACAGCCTGCAGAACTGTGAGTCAATCAAATCCCTTTTTCTTAATAAATTACCCCGTCTGAGGTAGTTCTTTATAGCAATATGAAAATAGACTAATACAATTAGTAATACATATCTATACATTTTGTTTAAAATTGTTTTCTACACAGCTGGTAAATTCCATAGGAGCAGTGACTGTGCACTTTCGCCCTCAGTGAACTCCAGAGCCCAGGATGGTGTATGGCTCACAGTGTACTCAGTAACATTCCATGAAAAAAAAATTAACCTTTTTGGAAATCTTTATTATATAGAATCTTAAGACGTTAAAGTCAACAAAAGAATATTAGTGATTGTCTTCAATCTCTCTCTCTTCAAGATCAAGAAATTCAGTCCAAAGAGTGAAGTAACTTACCTAAGATTACATAACATATCAGCAGCAGAGAGTAAGCTTCAGGCAGTCCATTTCTATCAATTCTATTTTGTTCTCTTCTGTGTCTCCAGGGCTCGGATACTTCCTGGAACACAGTAGATGTTGAGCTATAGCTCCAGGGACCACAGTTTGAGATCCACTGGTCCTGTAACACCAAACTTCTCGTACTTAGCTGACACATCATCTACTTACCCCAATCATTTATGACTTGCTTTGCCTCCACTCACCCAGGGATGCCTTTCACATGGCCTTTTCTCAGTGGCAAACACAGCATATACTTCTACCCAGCACATACCATATTAGAATGAAACTTGTTCTGCATCCTAGTCTCCCACATATGACTGCAAGCTCCTTGAGAGAAGGCATTCCATTCTTGCTAATAGCACTCTTAGCCTAGCACAGCACTTGGCACACAACAGGAGCCCCTTGAATGCTTATTTGTGGGAGAACTGAAGGCAATTGTGAACATTTCACTGTACATATTCTCTCAAACCTATATACCAAAGGTATTGTTTTCTCACATTTTGGTCTTCCAAACTCAGCAAGAGAAGAGTTAAGAACAATTAGAATCATAGGGAATGTTTGCAAGAGGACTTGTTCTATTGTACTGTAAGCACACAACATAACATGTGTGTTCAATGACAGAAGGAACAGTGCAAGAAAGTGCTGGAGGAATAAGGAGATGTGTGTACAGAGAAGGGGTGAAAATATGATAAATGTGCATGTTTTCTGGCAAGGAAAATCTACTCTCAAATGTTCTTGCTGTTTATTGTGAATGTTGGATACATCAGATGCGGTTTCCAACTTTCTAAATGAATAATGTACATTGGTGTAACTGCACAGCGTTAAAATGCAACAGTGGAATCCTGGAAGACAGGCCGTAGAGTGTCACCCCAGCTGCTGAAATGGGGTTGGGGAGTGCATCACCACTGTGAAACTTCTGGGCAAGGCACCAGGTACAGATCCCGAAGGCGAATACTCTAGATGTCAGGAGTCCTGGCAAGGGCACACACTTTGAGTTTGGAGCCCGGTGAAAATCAGGCCTCTGCTACTTTCTGACCAGAGCAAAGTACTTAATCTGTTTGAGCTTTCTTTCCTTCATCTGTAAATCAGAGCTAAAATCCTGGCTGATCTGAGTATTGGATATCAAGTCCTCAGCCCAAGGCAAAGCATAAGGTAGATGATCAATAAACATTAGCTATTATTATTCCACAAGCAATTCCATAACATTGCATATAATTCATGTGTTCAATGAATTATCTTAATATTTTCAATTAAAAAATCAGAAGGACCTTGATCAAACGGTCAAAACACAATTCCACCTTAACATGATAGTACCAATGATACCAGTGTTTGAGGAAAGCTTGGGCACATTTATTTGGAATTGGTTATTAATTTGTCAATATGGGAGTGAAAATTGTCACTCAAAATAAATCCAAAGCTGAAGTAGTAACTGAAAATGTTAATGTTATTGTTATTATTATGAATAACTCCCATTTAATGAGGCATAGATATATACTGGCAACTGTGCTAAGAGCTGTACAACCATGATTCCCACTTAATCCCTGCAAAGATTATGAGGGATTACCCTTATGAAGAAGGTAGATTCTTTGAAGTAGATGCTGTTATTGTTCTATGCAGCAGGTACTATGAGAATCCCTATTTTGCAGATGAGGAAACTGAGGCTTGGAAAAAGGCAGCTCAGGGATGAGCCCAGAGATGAACACACATGCAAAAAGCAACTGCCAAGGTCACATGGCAAAGAATGGCTGCACAGAAACTTAAAAACCCAGGCCAGCCTGACTCAAAATGTCATGCCTTGCCCCACAACCCTAGATGGCTTCCCATGTATGTAATTGGAACAATCCCATCACATCTAATAAAATCATGACCCCTAGTTTCTTAAATCCCTAAGCATGGTTTATTTTACAGATCGACTTAAGAAACATTTAATGGGAATGGCACTGTGTTCAAAGTTCTGCATTAGCCACAGTGGGGTATTCAATAAATGAGCAAGTCTTGATTTTATCTTCAAAGCAATTTACAAATAACTCAAGGTATAAAAAGAATTAAATCTGGGTACAAAGTTAGGATTAGACAAGGGGCTGAAGTGCTGAGTAATAATTCAGGCAACTTTTATCTTCCAAATTGAAACTGTTTTTCCAGCGTAGGCCTCTTTTAACTCCTGTCTGAGTGGCATAAAGTCAGACTTTTACTTAAGTCTGGGGCAGACAGTCTGAATGGACTGCTTTTAAATCCACAAACTCCCCCATGTCTAGCCCATCAATCCAGGATGTTGTTTCTTCCCAAGATATCTCAGACACAGCTCTCCTGGCAACTAAGTTGCATATCTAAGTTGAAATCATAGGTTCAACTCTGCTGATACCTTCTTGGTAGGCTGACTTCCCGCCTTTTCCCCTCTGTCTTTGAAAAATGTCAGCCTCTCATCTTAGCTGGCAAGAGAGTCTTTACGAAGCTCTCTTCTCACACTTCTGTGCTCACTTCCTCAGGGTTTTCTGATTTCAGTGCCTCCTGGGCTAAGGCTGACTGGCTAGAAGTGAGGGTGGCTGGACTAACTTGCACAGTTGGATAAACAGGTGAGAGTTTTCCTTGCAATGCATTTTTACCATGCCTGCTGTGTATGTGGGGAGTGAATGCGCTGACTTTATGGTGTTCTTATGATTATTGGTTTTAGAAATTAGTTTATGATTGACTTTTGGGGGTTTGATTTTTTTTTTTTTTGAGACGGACTCTTGTTCCCCAGGCTGGAGTGTAGTGGCACAGTCTCGGCTCACTGCAGCCTCCACTTCCTGGGTTCAAGCGATTCTCTTGCTCAGCCTCCCAAGTAGCTGGGATTTCAGATTCGCACCACCATGCACGGCTAATTTTTGTATTTTTAGGTGAGATAGGTTTTCACCATGTTGGCCAGGCTGGTCTTGAATTCCTGACCTCAAGTGATCCACCCGCCTCAGCCTCCCAAAGTGCTGGGATTACAGGTGTGAGTCACCACGCTGGCCCTGACTTTGTTTTTGCTCAAACACTGGTTTCTATTAGAAATGAAGGCAAAACTTTTAGTTTTCATTTTAGTGAAATGAATGAAGACCATGTCCTCAAATGGCCTTTTGTAAATACATATAGATGATAGCAGTTCATCGTTAGCCCAGTAGCAGTGGTTTATGAACATAGAAAAGTATGAAGTACAGGAAGCAAACCTATGTGGATAAGAAATATGCAAGAGACATTTCATTGTTCTTGGGGGGACCAGGACAATATCAAGAGAAGACAGTAATAAATAGTTCTGGACTGCATGTGGGTGCCAGGAAAACATAGCTGGAAGCAAGGTAGTGAAAGTGAAATAGACCCACATGAACGTAAGGAGGAGGTTGTAATGCTTGGGAGAAGGAGATAGCTGGAGACAAATTCCTGTGTCATCATTGTGCTTAGGTCTAGGAACACTTGAGTCTTGACAACAACCACACATAATAACATTCATAATGAAAGTAGTTGTTATTTATTGAATGTTGTTTTTCTTGCGCCAAAAATTGCACTAGGCACCATCCAAACATTTTCTTTATTCTTCATAATACCCTGCAATATACATATAAATTATATTCCCACACAGAAACTGAGGCACAGAGAGGTAATTTGAGTAATTTTCCCAAGGTCAGACTCGTAGATGGCAGAGCAAAAACTCAAACCCAAGTCTCTTTGACATCAAGTGCTCAAAAGTGCCTCTCCCCTATGCCTCATACAACACCTTCCAAGGTGATAAGATGACTTGGGGAAGGGGAGAGACCTAGCAGCACTTACTGCCCATTGGTCGTAAGGGCAGAAACCATGCCCCTTCCAAACCCTAGTCATGACACATCAGAGCCTGAAATGAGCCACTCCTGGGCTGGAAGAAACTCTCAGAGTCTTCTAGTCAACTGGGTTCATTCTTGGAGACACAAGAGAGACAAAGGACTCAGGTTTCCAGATATCTGGCCCCAAGTTTTTCCACTTCTCTACAATTATTTCTTATCAATAATAGAGTTGGGACTTGGAACTCAGTCCTGTCTAAAATAAACTCCTTACTCTTTCCAAGTTACTGTGTTGGATAGACACTTTTATTTGCCTTCCCAGAATGCTTCCATCCTCTGTCCTTGATAACAGGATCCAGTTTTGCTCAGAGTAACAGAGCTCCAGGTGATGGATCACAGCCAATCCTGACAACCCTAATGCTGGGTTTCCCAGCCTTCCTTGCAGACAGAGGTGGCCTTGTGATGCAGTCAAAACTCTGCTGGGGAAAAATTTTGGGGAAATACTTTGTTCTCTATAAAAATAGACAGATGTGGCTGACATGCATCCCTTTTCCTAGTTCCCTTTATCCTGCCTTAGATGTTGACATATGGCTGGGTCTAAAGAAGCTATCTTGGAACAATGAGAAAAAAAGTCAAGGGAATTGGACAGATACATGTCTCAACATGATTGAACTGCTGAGCCAATACCAGAAACTTCTTAATTTTTACATCAGAAAAGGATGCTACTGCAAGTGAGGGTCTCTCTCTTCCTTCTTTCCTTCCATTCTTTCTTCCTTCCTTCCTTCCTTCCTTCCTTCCTTCCTTCCTCTCTCTTTCTGTCTCTCTCTTTCTTTCTTTTTTGGGACTGAGTCTTACCCTGTCACCCAGGGTGGAGTGCAATGGTGTCATCTCAGCTCATTGCAACCTCTGCCTCTCAGGTTCAAACGATTCTCCTGCCTCAACCTCCTGAGTAGCTGGGATTACAGGCACCCACAACCACACCCAGCTAATTTTTGTATTTTTAGTAGAGACGGAGTTGCACCATGTTGGCCAGGCTAGTCTCAAACTCCTGACCTCGTGATCCACCCACCTCAGCCTCCCAAAGTTCTGGGATTACAGGTGTGACCCACTGTGCCTGGCCAAGTCAGGTTTCTTACTTGCAACCAAACACATTCTCCCACAGTAAGCTCTATTCTGTCACTGAAGCCTGTCCTCCTGGTTCTCAGATATGTATCTGGTGAATGGTGATCAGATATGTCGCCTTTTGACCCCCAGCATAAAGGGGAATTTTTGCTCTGACTCACAGACAATGAGGAGGTAAGGATCTTGTCATTTTGTCCCAAAAAAGATGCCTTAATAAATAAACGATTGTTTATCTAAAGGAAACTCAGGTTTTCTTCTTGCAAAACATAAGGATATGCCATGCACCCACTTCACCATGACATTCCTTTTCCTTTAGTCCCAGATAAAATGTGCTTCAGTGCAACTAAGTAAACGCAAGTATTTGGAAGCAGAAGAAACTGGGTGGCAGGCAGAGGCATTTTTGTGTGCAGCTCTTTTCAGCATGCCGCTGTCCTGCTCTGCTGCTGTGTGAGGAGGAGCAAAGGCTCCCCTTCTGCTTCCGCTTCCTCTGTGCTCTGTGGTTGTAAACTCTAAGAAGGCTAGGAAATCTCACTTTCCTTCCCAACCCTCACTCCAAGGGCAGTGCCTTCACACAAGAAAAAAACTCCTCCTTTGTCAATCCATGCATGCTTGAAAAGGACATTTTTCTTTCCTAATTAAAAAATGTGGATTTGGGAATAGTCTGGGGCCATCTGATTCAATGTCTCATTTTAAACAAACGAAAATTCAAATTGGAATACCTGTTTTTATGAAAAATGCTGTGAAGAGAGAGATATCACATTCATCTTTGGTAGAATTGGATCAAACTTGTGTCAAGTGGCCTAATTGACCTGTATTCTTTAATTAAAAATGGAAAATAAATAAAAGAAAAAAAAAACCCTCTGACTACCTCTTGTTCTCAGAATAATATTTAATGAATTTGCAAATAATTACTAATTCCCCTATCTTTCTTCCTTTTCCAAAATGAAACAAGTCCAAGTGAGAATCTTATCAGACTCTTGCCTTTTCCATCTTTTCATTTTCATCTTTCACAGTGAGTCCAGGTTCTATTGTAAAATTGAGATGTATAGGCCATGGGGCACTTCAGCTGTACTCTGGTCACACACCAAGTCCTTCTTAAGGTCCTTCTCTCCTGCCGTGTGGCTCTCATCCTTTACTCTTCCCAAAACACATCCAGACTCACGTCTTCTTTGGTTTTTGGCATCCAGCCCCCACTGCATCTGATGGAGATGGTATATGCTTCACTGAGAGGCTCCACATACTCCCCGCGGGCCATACACACTTTACTTAGCCTTCAACTAGTTTTCTTTGCTATTCTGCTCACTACCTCCAGTAGATCCAGATTTTTTTTTTTTTTTAAATGTAGCAATCCAAACTAGACATGGGTCTGAATCCTCAAGGGGATGTAAACATAGTGCTTTCTTGCCTTTTTTCTGTTTTTGTTTTATATGTGAGAAAATGCATTTTCTCTTCAGTCAGAGACCACTGCAGCCCAGCCCACATGCCCCTATCCCTCAGGCTTGGTATAGTCAGGGTGGAAGGAAGGGAGTCTAAAAGTAGGGCTCATTTCAGAATTAAGTGCAGAGTGAGCCAGTGTTATCGACAGAAACTCTCTTTCTCATAATTGGTCTGCTGATATACTCAGAGACTTGGAAGGCTTCAGGCTTTGAAGACGAGCCACTAGGTAGGGCTGAGTCCTGGCCTAGCCCAACCAGCCGTTGCTCTCTGAGTGATGGCTTGACACTACCGTCCTCTGTCAGCAGTATTGTTTCTGTTATCCCTCGAGACCAAAGCAAGTGCAAAAGCTAAGAAAACCATGAACTTGAGAGCAAATGGATTCACTCTCAAGCTTCATAAGGGAATTCTTCTTCAAAATGGAGACTAATTCCTTTGCATCTCATAGCACAAGAGGAGAGTCCACTGTCTCCCTGTCTCTGAAGAATATGATCTATTTTTAAATTTTATATGCCCCCAAATCTGGGTTTTCCCTGTGGGTTCCACGATCGCTTTCTTTATTTACCTTTTCCCCAAATATAAAACATACACTGCACAATGGTAAAGACCACTACGTAGATCCATGCTTTTTATTTTCTCTGTCTTTTTCCCTTTTCTAGTGCTACTTTATGACTGTATCCATGAGGATTTCTACAATCTTATTAATATTTAACATTTATTGTTAGTCTCTTGAGCCACCACAGGAACATATATTATCTCTTTGCAAGATTTAATGTCACCCTTAGTGATTCATATTCTCAATGGTATGTGTTCTACTTAGAAAAAAAAAAAACCTTCTTCATCTCCAAATTAAAGCATTCTGTGCTCGGCTGAAGTTCTAGCACTTGGGCAGAGGAGTGAGTAATAGACAATGAGGGATACTTTGTCTATTATATACTTTGTCAACCAGGGATCACAAGTTTTTCACAAAAATTTTGGAATTATTTAGCTCATGTCCTGTGGTTTATATTTATATGAAATGCCTTCAAATATAGGCTTTAATTGAGTTAAAAACGTAGTAAAGTCAGACGTTTAACTTTGCACAGTCTTGAAAGCAAAGTTTACTCTGCCAGCAAATATTATAAACTTAATACCATGGGACTGATTTACTCATCAATGGGAAGAAGTTGTTTTTGAATCTTTTAGCAGTGTCCTTCCACATACTAAGAATTAGTGTACTAATTGAAAATGATTCTTATATATTCAAAAATATGATTGGCAGAGCTCATTTAGAAATACTTTGTTGGCTTACTTTGACCATTTGGAACTCCTGATTTCAATTGACAGATGCCCAATTTATTTAAAAGAAATATTCTCCAGTGCTGACTGTATAGTTTTTCAAATTAGTCATTGACCTGACTAGCGCTTTTGGCTTCAACCTTACAATCAGAATTCGAATTTACCCTCTAGCATATGAAGCTCAAAACATCTAGGTTTGGATGGCAGACAGGCCTCATTTTAATATTGGCTCCTCATGTCCTTCCTATGTGGCATATAGAACAAACATTTAACCTCTTAAAAATATTAATTTGTTGGGTATGGTGGCTCATGCCTGTAATCCCAATGCTTTGGGAGTATGGGGCAGAAGGATCACTTGAGGCCGGGAGTTTGAGACCAGCCTGGGCAACATAGCAAGATCCGGTCTATGCCTGAAGTCCCACCTACTTGGGAGACTGAGGCAGGAGGACTGCTTGAGCCCAGGAGTTTGAGGTTGTAGTGAACTATGATCATGCCACTGCACTCCAGCCTAGTGACAGAGCCAGACACTGTCCCTAAAATAATAATAATAATAATAATAATAATAATAATATTTAGCAGAATACCAAGAATGACAAATGCACTTATTGAGGTATAACTATGTTTTAGTAACTTTCCTTGCTGGTCATTTCTGATGTACAGGAGGGTCCATGAATAACTTGAATCAGGTATCCCTGGCCATGTATGTTAGCTCTATAGAAAGCCACATTAAGTCACAGCAAAATGTTGGCTGCAGTTTCCCCCATCTCATTGAGACCAGAGGCAAAGCTTGGTGAGTTTAGTAAAAGATTGGTGCATCCCTGGTGATCCAAGGTAAGTGTTTTACTGCTTCATATAGGGATGCAATAATTACCACTTTTCAAGAAACATTGTATCTTTCTGCAGATGATTCTAAGCAGGGAGCATATGTCACCTCCAAATACTCAACCTACTATTCAAGTATGTCTATAATGTATTTCTTTTTATTTACTTAATGCGCTGCTTCAATGTAGTTGAACTGGTTGTTGTATTCGCTCCTCCCTTTGAAGACATTTAAGGTAAATGCTTCTAACACCAAGAATTAGCCAGAAAGATCTAGTCTGCAGCGTGAACAACAAGGTAGGAAGCATGAGAGAACAGCCTACCTTCCTGAATATTCTGTTTGTTTTAATAACTAATGCTTATTAAGTGCTTACTTACATTATTTTTCCTACTTTATAGATGAAGAAACTGAAGCCCCCAAGAGGTTGAACGACTTGTCCAAGCTCCCACAGCTTATAAGGGACAGAGTCAAGGTTCACACAGGGTAACTTGCCTCTTAAGCTTGAGTTTGTAAACTTTTCCCTGTCTTGCCTCCTTCTATAATCAAACAAACCTCCTCTAGCCTCTTTTGTTTTATTTTCTCACTTGAGATTCTGTCTCTACTTCTTCAATATACCCCATAGGAACAAATGAGTACATTCCTGCTAATGTGTCCCACCTCTCTCCAATAAACATCTCATTCAGCTTCAACTCCCTGTAAGTTACCCATGAATTGCCTGAGAACTTTATCTTCTTTATACATCTCCTTCATAAAGTTATTCCGTCAAGGATCTTTTTTTTGTTGTCAGAGAGAAGGTTGCATAAACAATACATATTTCTTACTCTTCCAAGTTAATAACCAATTGTCATATGGACATAAGAGACAGGTAGGTGTAGATTTTAATTGGGTTGTTTGTCTATCACTGAGTTTTAAGAGTTATTTGAATATTTTGGATGCCAACTCTTTATCTAATTATGAATTTTTCAGTTATTTTATCTCTCCCAGTCTGTGGCTTGTGTTCTAATATTCTTAACAGTGTCTTTCACAGAGCAGAAACTTTTCATTTTAATGGAGTCCAACTTACCAGGTTTTCTTTCATGGATTCTGCTTTCAGTGTTATGCTTTCAGTCATTGTCATACCCAGGATCACCTAGATTTTCTCTTACGTTATCTTCTAGTTTTACAGGTTTGTGTTGCATATTTAGGTCTATGATCTATGTATGAGTTAATTTTGATGAAAGGCATAAGTTTTGTGTCTAGATTAATTTTTTGTATGTAGATGTCCAGTTGCTCCAGCACCATTTGTTGAAAAGATTCACTTCTCTCCACTGTATTGCCTTTGTTCCTTTATCAAAGATAAGGTGACTATATTTGTGTGTATCTATTTCAGGACTCTCTTTTGTTCCATTGATCTATTTGTCCATTCTTTCACCAATACCACACTGTCTTGATTGCTGTAGCTTTATAGTAAGTCTTGAAGTCAGGTAATGTCAGTTCTCTGACTTTGTTCTTCTTCTTCAATATTGCATTGGCTATTCTGAGATTTTTTGTCTTTCCATATAAACTTTAAAACCACCAGTTTGTCAATATCCACAAAATAACTTGCTAGGTTTTTGATTGGGATTACATTGAATCTCTAGATCAAGTTGAAAAGAACTGACATTTTGACGATATTGAGTCTTCTTATCCACATATATGGAATATCTCTCCATTTATTTAGATCTTCTTTGATTTCTTTTGAGGAGAAGGTTTTTGTTTTCCTCTTACAGATCTTGTACGCATTTTGTTAGACTTATCCCTAAGTTATGTTTGTTTGGGGATTTTTGGTGTTAATATAAACGCCATTGTGTTTTTTATTTCAAATGTCAATTGTTCACTGGTGGCATATAGGGAAACAATTGACTTCTGTATATACGAGAAGACTTTAAAAATCAAATATATTACTGATTACAGCTGGATTTCAGGATATTAACAGAATTGTGGCTTTTTAACACCATATAATGCATTTGACATTTTTCTCTACCCACTTTCAACACAGCTGAACAGCCACAGGCCTCTCCCAGACTACCGAAGGAAGATCACCGCAGAGCGAAACTGAGAATGTGCCCTGAGAACAGGCACCTCCACAAGGAGAGAGAAAAGCCCAGGAGAGGCAGAGCCTGTGTTACCAGCAAACAAATCACTCCTTCTCTCTTGGGCAGGGGCAACGTCAGCGGCTGAGAGAGTCTAGGAACTTCTACTCAAGCAGAGCTGCCCATCAAGGAGATCTGAGACTGACGAAGGGGAATTCTCTCAAACATTCTCCACTAGTCACTCCAACTTGAAAATACTTAAAACATTAAGACAGACAGTGAAAGTTAAAGGTGGCGTCAAAAACGTACTTTACCGCGTGCATGTGCTTATATGTGTGCATATGCGTGCATATCCCTTCCATCCCATTCATCAAACTTCTGTAAAAGCAGTCCTATTAAAATATTGTCACCTAAGGCCTGGGCTTCCTACATACATGGTATGTCACAAGGAATTCTGTTTTTTGTTTTGTTTTTAAAATAATATACCATTTATAATAAATTATTAATCTAAAATGTGGAAAATAGAAAAAAAGCACAAAACAGCCACACATTATGTCATCAGAGTTCAGTATTTTCCTCTATGTGTATGTATATATGTATACATATATAGACACACATATATACACACACATATACATATATGCACACACGTACACATATATACATTTAAAAGAGGATTGCAGTCTACATATATTTTTCTGATCTGATTTTTAATTAATATATCTTGAAAGTTTTCTACCCAATAAATAGTCTTCTACAAGATTACTTTTAAGGTATGAGTAGTATTCCATCGTATGTAGATTTGTATGTATCATCCTTTATCAAATCAACTCCTTATTGCTGAGCTCTTAGATTATTTATAAGGTTTTCTCTAACATAAATGATTCTATAATGAACATTTGTGTTCACAAATCTTTGCACAGTTGTCTAATTATTTCCTCAAGTTATAGCCCTGTGACTAAACTTCCTATGTGACTAGGTATGCACTTTTTTTTTTTAAAGCGTTTTGAAGCATATTGTCAAACTATGCTCTTATCTGCAACTTTTAATAAATTGATTCTTCCAGTTTCTCAACTACTCACTGGTACTAAGTTGGTCATCTGTGAAAACTGTTTACAGTCATGTGGTTCATGTTCAGACCATGAACACATGGATTTGTTGAAATCACCCTGGAAGAATAAATGAATTAATGTAGATTCTGAAATTAGAAAGTGGCTGAGCTACAAAACTAACCTACCAAATATCATGGTGCACACACTGTTGTACTTTTCTCCAAGTTTCGAAACTTCTCAGATAAATTGAGACTGCTTCTTTGGATAAAATGCTTGTATGGACAGAAACTCTTTAAACTCTGAAATACTTTTTTACCTAGATCCTGATGGACAGCAAAATCTGTGGTATGACAAATGGCATCTGACATCCAGGAAGGAACGTATCCTAAAAAATAAGTCCATATCTCTCATCCATCTCTAATTTCAAGGGACAGGCTTTCGTGCAAGATCTGTATCTGCCTCTGCCTTCCACAAACACCAAGTCTTAGATTTCTGGCTCTATAATCAACTTGGCTGAAACACAGCCACAACACGATTTGAGTTAAATTTTGTTCCCATAAAGAACTCTGACATGCTGCTTCTCTGAAAGTGATTTCTAAGGAGAAAAATATAGGTAAGTAAGCTATCAATCAAAGAAAATATATTTTCCTAGTTTTAAGAAGTGTGCTTAAAGAATTCATATTTTTGCATTTGTATATAATATCTGTCAATGGATTTGAGCTATTTCAGGAGAATATTTATAATAGACATTAACTATTTAGGACCTTTCTTCTGAGGAGTTCAAAGCACAGTACTGTGTATTAGCCAGGGTTCTCCAGAGAGACAGAATGAGTAGGAGAGATAGGTAGATAGATGAGGGAATTTATTAGGGAATTTGGCTCACATGATTATGGAGGCTGAGAAGTCCCATGACAGGCCTGCTGCAAGCTGGTGACAATGGGATGGTGACAGTGTGGCTCAGTCCTAGTTCAAAACCTCAGAAGGGGGGACACAGATGATGTAATTCTTAGTTCAATGACAAAGGCCTGAGTGAGACATGGGGAGGGGTGGGCACTGGCATAGTCCTGGAATCCAAAGGCCAGAGAGCCTGGAGTTCTGATGTCCAAAAGCAGGAGAAGAGCATCCCAGCTCCAGGAGGGTGGAAGAGAAAGGAAATCTCTTTTCCTCTTCCTTATCTGTTCTATCTGGGCCTTCATCCAAATGGATGGTGCCCATCCACATTGAGGGCAGATCTGCCTCACTCAGTTCACTGTCTCACATGTCACTCTCCTCTGGAAACACCCTTGCAGACACAGCCAGAAGCAATTCTTTACAAACTCTCTGGGTATTTCAAAATACTGTCAAGTTGACAACTAAAATTAACCATCACAAGTCCACCTCATGTCAACTTGGCACCCATATGCATTTCCTTAAACCATACTTGATCTCCAAACAAAGGTAATGGCAAGGTAATAGTTCCTACTGAAAATGTGCTAATCCCTCCCTCAAGTGAAGTCCTTGGGTGATGTTTGCTATTCTCTTGATAGTCCATAACTTAAATACTATGATGTAAAATGAACAGTACTTAAATATTGTTATAAAGTCAATATGTCTTATGTTACATGATAAAGGAATAAGAGAAGAGTGAAAACAAAGATATTTGCCTAATATATGTATATATACACACACAAACATATTCTTAACCAAGTAGGGAAGAAATATTCACGAAATAGTTTTCCTTTCTGTAACTGGTCATGCCATGATAGTTGATATTTATAACTACCTTCTGTAAACCATTCTATATTCCCTTTGCCTTTAGCAAGCACCCCAGCTGGTCATTGTTCTTTATTTGGCGTGATAACTGAAACCTTCATTTCTGAAGGGTCTGGACCATTTGTAGTTCTCCCAGGATTGGGTTGTTGCAATTTCCCATTGACGTTAATCACAGGACATGGTAATACTAGGACACTTTCTAAGGGATCTCCTGTATTCCAGCCGTACTCTTCCTTACATCCATTATGGAGTAGTAGTTCCAATTTCCTCTAGGAAGCCTGGCTCAGCCATCCTAGCCAACACTACAACTTCTTTCTTAGTCTGTTGACACAGAGGCATAAAATGCCCAAAGAGGCTAGGTGGCAGTCTTAACTTCCAGTTCAGTGGAATCATTATTGTCCCTGATGGAAGTTTTCCTCCCTCTGACTAGCAGAGCATAAAGTTGTGGGAACAGGAAACAAAAATTTGGCTAGTCGGTCACTAGGGGAGATGGTGAGTGGTGCCACTTCCATTTCTATCCCTTGATTTCTGAACCTATGAATCCTCACTGTGAAACAGTACCACATATTGAATGCTGATTCAGAACATATACAACCTTCCAGAGAACTTTGCCCAGCCCTACAAAGTATGGCAGTAGGTGACAATCTAGCTGGCATTGCAACTGCAACTTCAAAAGACTGTCACCCTGTTCTATCAAGTCAGCTGCTTCAGTATGACGGGCAACATGGTAAAACCAGTGAATGCCATGAGCATGAAGCTATTACTGTACTTCTTTGGCTGTGAAGTGAGTTGCTTGGTCAGAAGCAATGCTGTATGGGACACCATGATGTTAAATAAGGCATTCTATAAGTCTGTGGGTGCTAGTTTTGACAGAAGCATTGAATGCAGGAAAGGCAAATCCATATCCAGAGTAAGTTTCTATCCTAGTAAGGTGCTGTTCCTTCCATGATGTAAGCAGTACCGTGTAATCAATCTGCTGCCAGGTAGCTGGTTGGTCTCCCCAGGGATCATATCAGTGGCTCAATGCTAGTCTTTGCTGCTGGCAGATTGAGCACTCAGAGGTGGCCCTAGCCAGATTGATCTTGGTGAGTAGAAGTCCGTTTTGCTGAGCCCATATATAATTTCCATTCTTGCCTCTATGGTCGCTTTTTTTATGAGCCTATTGGGTGGCTGGGAAAAGAGTGACTAATATCCATAGAATGGGTCATCCTATTTACTTGATTATTAGAATCTTCCTCTGCTGAGGTCATCCTTTGGTGAGCATTCATATGTAACACAAATACCTTCGCATCTTTCACTCACTCAGGGAAGCCTATCCATACTTCTTTCCCAGATGTCTTTGTCATTAATTTTCCAATGAAGTCCCTGACCATCCAGCCAAACCTTTGGCTACAGCCCATAAATTGGTATAAAATTGCGCATATGGCCATTTCTCTTTCCAAGCAAAGGGTGCAACCCAATGCACTGCCTGAAGTTCTGCTCATTGAGATTTCCCTTTACCACTGTCCTTCAGAGATGTTCACCAAATGGGCTGTAGGGCTACAACTGTCCACTTTCGGGTGTTGCCTGAACAATCTGTATTGTCGGAACAGTACAGAACTATCTGTAAACGAGGCCCTAGTCTTCTTTGCCTCTGTAATCTTATCATAGAGTACTCCTTATGAAGTCGTAAGTGCAGGCTGGGAGAGAGAAGGCAGTGTAGAAGGAGTAGGAACCATGGACATTTGGGCCACTTCTTCACGTAACTTTCTTGTACCTTTAGGACCTGTTCAGGCCTGATCATGTCTATACTACTTCCATTTGATGACAGAGTGCTGCTGTGCACACCCAACCTTATGGCTTGATGAGTCAGATAACATACAATTCATGGCAGGCAGCTTAGATGGCATGGTAACTTGGTGAATGATGGTCAAATGTACAGTTTCTACTAAGGCCCAGTGGCAGGCCAAGAACTGTCTGTCAAAAGGAGAGCAATTATCTGCAGATGATGGTAGGACTTTAATCCAAAATCCTAAGGGCCTCTGCTGTGATTCATCTATAGGGGCCTGCCAAAGCAGCCAAACAGCTTCCTTATCTGCCATTGACATCTAAAGTACCATTGGATCTGCTGGATTATATGACTCAAATGGCAGAGCAGCTTGCACAACAGCTTGGAGCTGTTGCAGAGCCTCCTCTTATTCTGGGCCCTACTCAAAACTAGCAGGTTTTCCAGTCACTCAGTAGATGCACTGGAATAACACACCCAAATGAGAAGTGTGCTGCTTCCAAAAATCCAAATAAGCCTACTAGGCATTGTACCTCTTTCTGGGTTGCAGGAAAGACCAGATGCAACAACTTATTCTTCACCTTAGAAGGGATATCTTAATGTGCCCTACACCACTGGACCCCTAGAAATTTCACTGAGGCAGAAGAACTCCAAACTTTAGTTGTATTTATTTTCCACTCTCTGACATGCAAATGTCTTACTAATAAGTCCACAGTTGTCACTACTTCACTGCTCACTAGGTCCAATTAGCAGAATATAATCAATGTAATGGACCAGTGTGATATCTTGTGGAAGGGAAAATGATCAAGATCCCTGCAAACTAAACTATGACATAGGCCTGGGGAGTTGATGTATCCCTGATGTAGGACAGTGAAGGTGTATTGCTGGCCTTGCCAACTGAAAGCAAACTGCCTTATAGACAGAAAGGGAGAAAAAGGCATTTGCCAAATCTATAACTGCATCCCAAGTACCAGGAGATGTGTTAATTTGCTCAAGCAATGAAACCACATCTTGTATAGCAGCTGTGATTGGAGTAGCCACTTGGTTAAGCTAATAATTCACTGTTATTCTCCAGAATCCATATCTTCTGCACAAGCCAAATAGGAGAGTTGAATGAGGATGTGGAGGGAATCATCACCCCTGTACCTTTCAGGTCCTTGATGTTGGCACTAATCTCTGCATTCGTCTCCAGGGATATGGTATTGGTTTTAGTTTACCATTTTCTTAAGCAGAGATTGCTATAAAGGCTTGTGTTTGGTCTTTACCATTATAATAGCCCTCGGTATACACGTTAAAGAACAAAAGCTGCTGAGTATGTCTATTGTAATTATGCATCTGGAACTGCGGTGATGACCACTGGATGGGTTTTGGGTACCCACTGGAAGGCAGACTTGAGCTAAAACTGCATTGATGATGGGACCTCCAGAATCCCCTACTCTGACTGGGTGGCTGCAGTGATGTTTCAAGACTCTTGTTGGTTGAGAGTCAGGATCTAGTAACCCTGAAAGGTCTGATTATTTTCTTTCCTCCAATGAAGTTACCCTGGTAAAAGGCAGTAAGTCCCTTTGGGGAAGAATGGGAGCTAGATTAACGGTAAATTCTCACTAATGTACCAGGGTTCTTCCTAGAGGGGCCCAGCCTCCTCTTCATTCAAGAGGTTCTGGATCTTTAAACTGGCTCAGGTCTGGGAACTGATTGAAGGGCTGTGATTCCCTCTTTTTATGATTTGAATTCAATTCTTGTCCACTTGACCTGAAAGTTTTCTGCCAATACAGATCAAGTAAGAACTTAGTAGGTTTATTCTTTACTTCACTTCTAGGAACATCACGATTAACTAGCCAGCACTACCTTCATTCAGCATATGAATCTACATGAGTCAGACTATTCTGAATGTTGCTTTGCTTCTGCTGTCCATTATGGTACCTACGCCTACCTTGTTATGGATGATTGAATGCTGCCTCTTGTCCCCTGCCACCCGGGGATCCAATCATTACCATTGCATTTTTTTTTTTTCAATTGAATGACTGCAAATCACAGAACTCTTCAGGGATGTTGGGGCTCCCCTTACAAATCTGTTTATCAAAGTATTGGTGAAAGGTATGTGTGGGTGAGTAGGTTTTAAGTGACAAATCCATTCTAGCATTCCTGTCTCCCTAAGCCTTTGCATCCCTTCCTCTATTGTAAACAGGGAGATAGGATGTTTAGGTCATCTCCTACTCACTCACGGGGGGCTATCTTTTGATCCATGTTTTAGCCAACCAACCAAAGTGTTAGCACCTTTCCTGACTCCCTGAACTGCAACATTAAGTGCATAATCTCAGCTTAGTAGGCCCATATTAATAAACTTGGTCTGATCCAACTTTATGTTCCTTCTACCACCATTATCCCACACCCTTAATTTCTATTCCCATACATGTTCTCCAGATTTCTGCTTGTATAAATTAGAAAACTGAAGTAGTTCTTTTGTAGTGTAATGCACCTCCTGGTGGGCCACACTTTGTACCTCACTCTTAGGGGCCTACTGGGACTTGAGCCTCTTTATAGATCTAGAAGCAAAGAGGGGTGATAGAGTTGAGTCCTGAGGAGCATCAGCATTGCCTTGCTTGATAACTGACTCAGAGGAGGACATTTCCATTTCCTCAGGCAAATACAGAGTTAATCCCCTCTGTCAGAGGTGGAAAGGCTGATCTCACTGTGGATGGGAATGTGCTGCTGCCAGGAACGGAGAGGCCGCTTCTGTTGGCAAACAATGCTTATCAGAATTTAGGAGCTTGATGTCCCAGCCTCACCTGGATTTTCCCCACCATTACACTCTGACTTATGGGACCTCATTCTTTACAACCAATGCCCTCACTTTAACTGTGGACAGCCTTCGAGACTGAGCATTCAACTTTTGTTGTAATTCAGCCAATTGCACGATGAGGGCTTGTGTTTGATCTTCAGCTATTTCAGCCCTGTGTCTACAAGAGAAAAGATTCTCCCTCAGGGCACACTTAGAAGCTCTTAGGCTATTTATGGTTTTCCACAAATGTTCGAAGGTATCATATACACAGTTACCAAGTTCCTTGCCTTTTATAAGTGGTTAATTAGGAGTATCAAATACAGTTGTTTTGTGTATCCCTATAAACAGTTTATACCATGAACTATCAGTGCTGTCTGTACTATTAGAAGTAGAGTTCTCAGCACTTTTAGGTCTAATAAGATTAGGCAGCCAATTCTAGAAACACCCAAACCAATTAAGAAAACTTATCCTAAAAATTCTGTTCTTCCAGAACCCTTCCTGGAACCAAGTCTCTGTCTTAGTCTGTTTTGTGCTGTTATAACAGAATATCTGAGACTGGGTAATATATGAAGAACAGATATTTACTTCTTACAGTTCTATCTCCTACAGTTCTAGGAGATAAGGGGGATGAACTCATCTTTTTATCAGGAATCCGCTCCCATGTTAGCTAACCCACTGTCAAGATAACAACATGAATTCATTCAGGAAGGCAGACCATCTTAAAGGTCATGCCTCTCAACACTGTTTTCTTGGGGTTTAAGTTTCCAACACATGAACTTAGAGAAACACATTCAAGCCATACACACAAACACACACACAGACACACACACACACACACACACACACACACACAGACACACAGAAACCATGCCCCTGGCCCTTAAAATTCATGTTCTTCTCACATGAAAAATACATTCATTCCATCCAAATAGCCCCATGTTCATTTCATCCCAATAGCCCCCTTACCTCCTCTTGCTTTCACACTCTCTTGCCTTCTCACTTTCTTCCATGTGATCATGCAGCATTAAAGCCCCCGTTGTGGGGCCCTTGATCTTGGACTTCCCACCCTCTAGAACTGTAAGAAATAAATCTCTATTCTTTATAAGTTACCCAGTCTCAGATATTTTGTTATAACCGCACAAACAGACTAAGACAGAGAATTGGTACCAGGAAGGTTCTAGAAGAACAGAATTTTTAGGATGAGTTTCCTTAATTGGTGTGGGGGTTTCTTAACTTGTTTTCATCATCAACTCAGAAGGGCAAAGTCCAGAGTCTCATCTGAATCAGACATGGGTGAGACATAAAGCATGATTCACTCAAATCAAATTGCTCTTCAGTTGTGAACCTGTGAAATTAACAAATTGTGTGCTTCTAAAAGACAACACGTGGACAGACAGACATTCCCATTTCAAAAGGGAGAAATAGACCAAAAAACAAAGGAATAGCTTCTCCCAAGTAAGTCCAAAACCCAAAAGAGAACATTAAGTCTTAAAGTTGGAAAATATTTTCCTTTGACTCCATGTCCCGCATCCTGGGCATACTAGGGTGGAGTTGGGCTCCCAAAGCATCATGTAGCCCTGCCCCTATGGCTTTCCTGGGCTCAGTCCACTCAGTGACTCTGCTGGGTTGGAATCTCATGCCTGCAGGTTTCCCAGGCTGAAGTTGCATGCTGGTGACTCTATAGTTCGGGGCTTCTGAGGTGGCCTTACCCCCATGGCTCACTACACATTACCCTAGTGGAGACTCTCTGTCGAGGCTCCAATCCCACATTTTTACACTGCATTTCCAAGCTGTCCATGACATCCTTTGAAATCTAAGTGGAGGCTACGATGGCCTTGCAGCTCTTGCGTTTAGCACATCTATAGAATTAGCACCACATGGACACCACCAAGGCTACTGTTTACATCTTTTGGAGTGGAGCACAAGTTGCAGCTGGGCCCACTTAAGGTACAGCTGGAATTGCCAAGAAATTCTGTGCAGGGATGAGAGAAGCAGAGACTTGAAGCATTTCAGGGCAGCAAATACTGATATCCCACTGGCACCTCTCTGGAGACATTGCCCTCAAGATCCTGTTCTGGGCCAGTAATGAGAGGGACAGACCTGAAGATCTCTGAAATGAATCTGGGGTCTTTCTCCTATTGTCTTGATGCATAGCACCTGGCTTACTTCTAGCCATGTTAATCCCTTTGTCCAAGGGTTGTTTGGCCCTTGTTCTCCTAAAGATGCCTCCACTCTTTACATGTCCAGTCAGAGAACTCTGCTCTGCTTGCCTTTTAATTATAAATCTCATCTTTAAATAGTTTCTCTCCTCTTGCATCTTACTGTATGCAGTTAAAAGTAGCCAGGCAGCTCCTTCAATATTTTGCATAGACATTTATTCCACTAAATATCCTAGATCACTGCTCAGTTCTACCTTTCATAATGCCCTAAGACATAGATACAATTCAGCCAAGTTCTTTGCAAATTTATAACACAGATGGCCATTACTCTGCTTTCCAATAAGATATTTCTAATTTCTGGTCAAGGTATGTTGACATGTATTACTTGAATTTATTGCTGATGTATAATAACACTTTAACTCTAGAATAATATAGCTTTTGGCTGAGGAAACCAAAACTTCCCCCAAATTATGTCAAACTTGGGTCCCAAAGCCACTAATTTCATTCATATAATTTTTCAGAGGCCTTGAAATTCTAGTTAAGAGAATGAAAGAAAGTGCGCAGAGTACTTGATTATCTAGTTTCCTTTTTTTTAAAGAAATTACTTTTATGGTTTTATTGTGACTTTGTAGAAATGCAGAAACTATTACAATAAGGAAAGGGTAAAATGTAAAGAGAATCACAATTAAAAACCTTAAAGGGGCATACACTTAATAACACACACACACACACACACACACACACACACACACACACAGATATTCCTAATTTCTGTCTAAGACCTCATCAGAATGGCCTTTACTGTTTATATTTCTGCCAACATTCTAATCACAACCACTGAAGTAATCCCTAAGATTTAGGTACTTCCTACAGCTCATCTTCTCAGCCCTCATGGAATTGTCCTTAAGCCTTCATTCACGGTAATATGGACTTTTTCTAGCCTGCGCCTCCAAATTCTTCCAGCTTCTACCCATTACCCAGTTTCAAAGCCACTTTCACATTTTCAGATGTTTGTTATAGCAGCAGCCCCAGTTCTTGGTTCCAAATTCTGTATTAGTGAGGGTTCTTCAGAGAGCAAGAACCAGTAGGAAGGAAAGATAGACAGATGGAGAGATGGATAGATACATAGATAGATAGACAGGCAGAAGATTTATTAGGAGAATTGGCTCACATAATTGTGGAGGATGAGAGGTCCCATGACAGGCTGTCTGCAAGCTGGCAACCCTGGGATGCTGATAGTGTGACTCAGTCCTAGTCCAGAAGCCTCAGAACCACGGATGCCAATGGTGTAATTTTCAGTCTGAGGCTGGAAGACTGAGAATCCAGGAGGCTGCGGTATAAGGCCTGGAGTGCGAAGGCCAGAGAGCCTGGTGTTCTGCAATCTAAGGGCAGGAGAAAAGGAGGATTCCAGCTCCAGGAAACAGAGAAGAAATTGCCCTTGCTGTTCTATCCAGGCCATCAGCCATTTGGATTGTGCCACATTGAGGGCAGACTTGCCTCACTCAGTCTGTTGATTCACACTCCAGTCTCCTCTGGAAACACATTCACAGGCACACCCAGAAGTATTGCTTTACCGGTTCTCTAGGTATTTCTTAATCCAGTTTAGTTGACACATAAAATTCATCATCACATACTGATAAAAATTAAATATGTATTCATTCTTTTTATAAATATTACTATAAATGTATCCCTACTATATGCCAGTTTGTATTTGGTTCTTGAGATAGTGAAATAAATAATATTTGGGACCCTCACTTAAGAATCTTACAGTGTATATTAAAAAATGCTCGGCATCATTAATTATGTAGAGGGACTCATTATTAATCAGGGAAACCAAATCAAAACCACACTGAGTGTGTTAGGCTATTCTTTGCATTACTATAAAGGAATGCCTGAGACTGGGTAATTTGTAATGAAAAGTTTAATTGTCTCATGGCTCTGCATGCTGTACAAGCATGGTGCCAGCATTTGCTTGGCTACTGGGAAGGCCTCAGGAAGCTTACAATCGCAGCTGATGGTGAAAGGGAAGCAGGCATCTCACGTGGCGACAGTGGGGGCAAGAGGTAGGGGGAGGTGCCACACACTTTTAAATAACCAGATCTTGTAAGAATTCACTCACTACGGTGAGGATGGCACAAAGCCATGAGGGATCCTCCCCCATGATCCAGTTACCTCTCACCAGACACCACGTCCAACATTGGGGATTACAATTCATCATGAGATTTAGAGGGGACAGCGTTCAAACTATGTCAATGAAATACCACTTCATGCTCACTGGGTTGACTAAAGTTACAAAGATGAAGAATAGCAAGTGTTGCCAAGGATGTGGATAAATTAGAACCTTCATCCATTACTGGTGGCATTGTAAAATGGTACAGCCACTTTGTACAGCAATTTGGCACTTCCTAAAATGTTAAACATGAAGTTGCCATATGACCCAGCAATTTCACTTCCAGGTATATATACAAAAGAATTGAAAATGTATGCCCACATAACATGCACGTATTTTTAATGAATTAATGATTTTAGAGAATTATTTGATTTGACATTGTGAATGTACATGGCAGCATTATTCACAGTAACCAAAAACAAGTGGAAACTACGTAAATGACCATCAACTGATGAATGACTAAACAAGATGTGGTCTATCTATACAACAAAATATTATTTGTTCATAAAAAGAAATGACATGCTACAGCATGGATGACCCTTAAAAACATTCGTAAACAAGGTAAAAGAAGGCAGACACAAAAGTCCACATATTTTTATTTCATTCTAGAAAATGGTCAAAAGAGGCAAATCTATAAAGACAGAAAGTAAATTAGTGGTTACTAGGAGGTGGGGGGAAGAGGAAGCAGGGAGTACATGACAATTGTATGGTTATGAAAATGGTCCAAAATTAAATTATAGTGATTGATACACAATGTTATGAATATACAAAACCTATTGAATTGCACTCTTTAAATGAATGAAATTTGTGATATGTGAATTATATCTCAATAAATGTGTTATTCAAAAAGAAGAAATTCCCAGGATAATGCAACTTACTCTACTCATTCTGGTTGAGTAGAACGAGTCACGTTATCCTGGGAATCCTACAATGCCATCTTTTAAGAAAGGGTGGGGAGGTGCTTCATGAAGGCACTAACATCTGTCTTAAATATTTAAGGATGAGTAGGAATAAAGTTCATGCAAGGAGCAGGAAAGAACATCCAGGTAAAGGGAAAGACACTAGCACTTTGTAGATATTGAATAAGTATTTTTAAATAAAGTAATGATTTTGGAAAATTATTTGATTTGACCGTCATGAGAACTCCCTTTCCAAGGGCCAAGAAAATTAGGGACCTGTCCCAAAACCATGATGAAACTGGCTTGGGAACCACTCTTTGTTGGCAGATTGCACAATAACAAAGTTGTGATCTTATCAGTTTCCTCTGATATAAAACATCTAGCAATTTCTGGATTGATCTCTGATGAAATCTTAGAAGAAATCTTTGCTATTTCTGCTATTTCTTTTATCCTAGAATATGTCTGCAAGACACATGCATAGAGCATGGTAAAATATCAAGCAAATGCTAATCATCTCACATCATATAAATAGGCAAGATTAAGTTGAATTTTTCCTTTTTAAACTTTTCAACCAACTTTTTTGGAATAGAGGACTACAGACTCATGTCTATAAATTCTATACATTTTCTAAATTATGGATGATGTTTATAGAATTCACAACTAATCTTTTTCTATCCCTAGATTTCAAGAACATTTAAACAAGCTAAGTGTTCAAAATATGTTAAAATTAAATTCAAAAAGCACAGTTTGAATCCCAATAGGGTTTCAGCTGTGGAAAAATTTAGTTAAACCAGTGAAGGTAGGAGATAGCAAATAAATGGAGTTGAGTGCTACATAATTTAACTTTAAGAAAAACATAATTAACCAGCATGCCATTTTATACAGTTGATCATTTGTAATGAGAAGATGTGGGGTAAAGGCCAGGCATGGTGTCTCATGCCTGTAATCCCAGCACTTTGGGAGGCTGAGGTGGGTGGATCACCTGAGGTCAAGAGTTTGAGATCAGCCTGGCCAACATGGTGAAACCCCGTCTCTACGAAAAATACAAAAATTAGCCGGGTGTAGTGGCAGGTGCCAGTAATCTCAGCTACTTGAGAGGCTGAGGCAGGAGAATTGCTTGAACCCGAGAGGCGAAGGTTGCAGTGAGACGAGATTACGCCACTACGCTCCAGCCTGGGCAACAGAACGATACATTGTCTCAAAAAAATAAATAAATAAATAAATAAAGATTTGGGGTAGGATGATAACAAGAACCAATCTGAGTGAAAAACGTTTTGCCTGTCAGTGGTTTGCAAAAGTGAAGAGAAGAGAATAGATGCCTGAGAGGGTGGGTTAGAGGTAACAGGATTTTGCCCTACTATGGAAACTTAAGCTAAAGATTGCAAAGCTTTTATGTGATATTGCCTTTGGAGTGACAACTGCCAACAGGAGTTGAACGGTGGTGAGGTCAGTATAGATTTTTTTCTAGGTCTCCCTGCTGCCATTTCCTGTCACGAGAGCTGTCATCTTCAAATCACTTACATACATTCAGCTATTTTACTGCATTGGTATATAGCAAAAACATTGGGGTAGGAATATTTATTTAGCTTGAAAGATTTTTCATTTTAATGTATACCAGGTTGAGAAATGCTCTGAACACTGTTTAAAAATTCTTTCTTTAAAAATAGGTTAATAACCTGCAAGTAATTTTTTCAAAGGCTTGTATAAGTGTATTTTATGTTTCCTTTAATGAATAGAAAATTACTTTTGTTTAAAAGACTTTCATTTACTCTATTGTAAATTTTTCATCTGATGGAGAGAAAAATCAATTATTTTAAGAGTTAAGTTCTGTCAGTTCATTTAAGTAAATCCTACTAAGTTAAATGACCATCAGTATTTTTTTCTTATTTATCAACTCCAAGAAAAGTGCTATAATGTACAGAAGTGGAATATAATTTGCTGTTAAGGAAATGGCATTGATTTTTCTGTCTGTTAAAGACTGCTAGTTAGAAAACAAGAATAACATTTAACTTCTACTCGGAAAAATTTTCTTGGTAAGAATTATTCTAGAGTCAGAAAAGAAGGCAGCTGGTCCCATATCCTCTATAACCATCTTATGCCTGAGTGTTAAATGCTCAGGTAGAAATGGAGAAAGGATGTTACATATGGAATAATTATAACCAAAATATTTTATAATTTTATATGCATAATGTTTTTTGCAATATGTAAAACACTTTTACATATATGACATAATTTATTTACTAATACATGAATTTTAGTAATCTGGCACTTGAATGGCTAAAAGGAAAGACTGCTTTCAAATTGCAAATTAAATTATAAAATACATCTTAGGGTTTGCTGGATTTGATCAAAACACATAATGTACCTATATCTGTTTTATTTCATTAAGTGCTAACATCTGATTAGATGTCCACAAAACTGTCAAAATACATAAACCACAAAAGTATAAAAAGTAGCAAAATATACAAATATCTCAAAATATACAAATTTCTTTTCATTGTCGATTTTTTCTGTAGAGGTCCAGATATTAAAATGATATCATTAGCAACTATTTTTTGTGTTGTTCCCCCTAAAGGCATCAAATGATAAAGACACATTTGTTGGACCCGTAAGGGGCTCCAAATGGTTTCCCTTGATCCCCACTTGGATTCAGAGCTAACTGAAAGAGAAACAAAAGAGTGAGGCCCAGGAGCTTTGGGAGAATGTGGCTTGGTTGTGTAGCAACAATGGGACCCCGAATACCCTCACTCAGCCCCTGGGTAACCTATGGTCTTCAGGACCCCGGCCAGAATCTGTGGCAGTAAACACAACGAGCAGAGATGAGAAAGAATAGGGAATGAAAAGAGATAGGCTATCAAGTCCTCTTTCTCCTCTAAAACTCACCAATCTGATCATTAGGAGGAGTGACTGAGGTAACAGAGTCCAGGGGGACTAAAATAGATGTCCCATCATGTTAAAGTCCCTCTACTTAGCAACTCAGAATGTGGGGATAACCACTGTCAACAAATAACAGAAAATAATGCATAATTATAATATTTCTTTAATACCTAACGTTGCATTATGAGACATGTCTTCAAAAATAATTTTTAGAGGGAATTTGGCCAATACTTATAAAGTATTTAATTGAGCATAACTGTACAAAATGAGATTCGGTGTAAGGATTTATCCTTTTTGAAACCCAGATCTAAGAGAAACACCTCCCTGATTATTTCTTGCATTATAAATTATTTCAAGTCAAGAAAGATTTAAAATAGTTTGAAAACGTGTATTCAAATATTCATAATAGAGCTGAAATCTATAATACCACCAATACATTTTTAATTTAAAAATTATAACCTTTAAATATATGTTATATGGCAGGTAATAATAGTAATGGTCAAAATAGTATGACCAATATTGATTGAGTGCATATGATATTACAAGTATTCTATTAGGTAAATGCATGGTCTCTTTAAAGCACAACTGCCTTGTGAGGTAAGTACTATTACTATTTGCATTTGAGAAATGTCTACTTGGCTTGAAAATTCCATATGAAGTATGTGAATGAGACTCTATTTGTGCTGTTTTCCCTTTCAGTAAAAAGAGAGACAAATATAAGCCCCGTCCTTTACGCTAGTAAATAAAACCAATATCAGTTTTCCACAGGTTAGCTCTTACAATTGTTCTAGTCAGGAATAGGAAAGCTATCATATGCCCACAGAGATGAAGGCATTGAAGAACATAAATAATTAGTTCAGAGAAGCTACATGTACCTTTAGGAATTATCAGTAAAAAAATAATCAGAATGACCTGGATTCAGTTCTCACCAGTCCTCTTTTCTAGCTGTGTACCTTAAGTTCTTGAAGATTTGGTCTAATCATCTCAAAAATGGAAATAATAAATGGTACTATCTCATAAGGTATTGTGAGAATAAAATAAGACTTTAAAGCAGCCTAAAGCAAATTGCCTATGTAGACACAAGCTTTTCTTCCCCTGTATGTTGCTGGGCTGCTGCTTCTTTCTCCAGCTCATCCTTTTGTGCTCTTTGGCACATTCCTTCCCCAAACTGGCTTCCTTCTTGGTAAGGGTACTGGGCTTAATCTTTACCTGCTGATGATAGTAACATCTGCTTCAGATGCCATTTCCTCTATCTCTGTGGTCACATGTCTCCCATGGCTTGCTGTCTGCATTGACCAAAATACTTACTTTTGATGTAGCAAATACATATGCAAACAAAAAAGAAGGAAAATATTCAATTTTGGGGTCAAGCTAAGGACAAAACCACTTTTTCTTGCAAAAGTCAAAGGACTTGGAAAGGACATCTGTTATCAAAATGAGATGATTTGCATTAGAAATACATATTTTTTAAACTAAAATGCATATATTAAATAAAGCTTATGACATTCAAATCCTTAAAGATCCAAGATTTTGGATTTTGTTGTGAAAATGTCTTCCTAAGACATGGCTTTCATCAAGCTTTCTGGGATTCAGTTCCAGTCTGTTTAGGTAGTCACTGAATTTTATTTGGAAATGGAATCAGAAACCCACACTAATAATTGAAGACTGCCATCTGAAAGATCAGATGAGCTGGAATCAGCTTTTATCAATACAGTGAAGCAGGTGTAGCCATTGTCTATCCTCTTTGAAACATAAAATGCTTGGGTTGAAGGAACATTAGAGATTAGGTGGCTCAGAGATTCCCCTCCATCATTTGAATATCAGAGGACCTGCTATAAAGACATATGCACACGGATGTTTATTGCGGCACTATTCACAATAGCAAAGACTTGGAACCAACCCAAATGTCCATCAGTGATAGACTGAATAAACAAAATGTGGCACATATACACCATGGAATACTATGAAGCCACAACAAGGATAAGTTCATGTTCTTTGCAGGGAAATGGATGAAGCTGGAAACCATCATTCTCAGCAAATACAAGAACGGAAAACCAAACACTGTATGTTCTCACTCATAAGGGAGTCGAACAATGAGAACACATGGACACAGGGAGGGGAACATCACACACCAGAGCCTGCTGGGGGTGGGGGTTGGGGAGGTATAGCATTAGGAGAAATAACTAATGTAGATGATGGGTTGATAGGTGCAGCAAACCACCATGGCACGTGTATAACTATGTAACAAGCCTGCACACTGTGCACATGTACCCCAGAACTTAAAGTTTAATAATAATAATAAACATATTACTTGGACTTAGCTTAGATGAATGGGTGGGAGAAGCAGACACTAATTTCTAGACCGTAAGGTCTGGAAGAGAGCTAGTCACCAACCATGCTGCATAAAATACAAATCCTGCAAAAAGACTTCTAGCCTGTCTACCTCTGCTGGAGAACCTGAATGATTTTTTTCACCAGGGTTGAATGCATTGCTTACTTCTTCTCTTTCCATGATGGCTCATCTCCTCCTCTTCTACTGCAATGCTTCATCAACTCACTTCATTGCAACAAGATGAATCTCAGTGTATGAAGGTATATGAAGAGAGGTGATTTCCTTTTTACACAATTGAACATAATCTTTATTTCAAGCTTTCATTCTACCAGAGCATGGAAACCCAATGTCAAGCCACCGAGAAGTGGTTCAGAGGCAGTTTGTAAAGCCAAGACACCGGGGTGGAGATGAGCATTGGATTCTGACTGGGCATCCTCTACTCCCTCAGTATTCCTCATTCCTGTGATCTATGGGCACCCCGTCCTCCACCTCTGCCCACCGTAGTCCACTTCAATAGTTTTTGGTAAGATCACTAATGTTCTCCACTGCTAAATACAAGAGGCATTTTACATTGTCACCTTACTAAGATACGCATTGGCGTTTAACCTATTTTCTCCTTAAGGCACTTCTTCTCCTTGGCTTCCTCAGATAGTTTTCCTCTGCTATTTCCTGCCATTTTTTTTTTCTTTTTAAAAGTACATCTCTATATCTTTTAGGGGCACTTCTGGTTCTCAGGTTCTCTCCTCTCTCTCTATTTTCTTCCTAGGTGATGTCTTTCATTTCCATTGCTTCAAATACAACCCAATTCAGATGACTTAGCATTTATATCTTCAGGCCAGTGAGAGTGTCTCAATTTATAACTGTATATTTGATGACAAACATTACATCTCTACTTAGATGTCTCAGACACTTCTAAGAACAAACCCAAAAGTAAATTCAGGGTTATTGTCTCCACAAAACATGTTCCTCCTCGAGTTTTTCTGCTCAGCAGGTAGTATGTTCTTGCCATCTCTCTGTTTCACTTCTTCCCCTATACATCAAGTCCTGTAATGTCTACCCTCCAAATGTATCTTAAATCCACCTACATCTTACAATCTCCACTAATGACATGGACCCCTGCACTGACTTCTTATGTGGTTACCTTGCACCCACTCTTGCCTTCCTCCAATTCCTTCTCTGCAGAGTAACCAGAGTGACCTCTTAAAAATGACTCGAATCCCATTACACCCTTCCAAAAACACTTCAGAAGGCTTGTGATTGCCCATATAATAAAGTCTCTAATATTGAAGGTACCTTACAAGGACTTACATGAGGTCCTTCCCAATTGCCTCTCCTGCATCATCATCCTGCATCACTGCTCTCCCAAACGTCATGGGCAAGATACATTTTCTCAATTGGTCCAGCCAATTGAGATTTTTGGTACTTTCCTTAGAATGTGCAGCTTTCCTCTACTGTAGTGGTCTGCAGCCTCCTGTTCACCTGGATAATCCTATGCATCTGGACACTGCTACCCATACTTTGCCTTATATAGGGCAAAATCTTCCTCAAATCCTCAAACTATACCCTTGTTGTATATTCTCACAGTAGCATAAGTAGTCCATTGGTTTAATGTCTATCTTATTCATTACTGTATACTCAGCCCCTAGCACAGTGCCTGGCAAACAGTCGATATTTGATAAGCAATTACTAAATTTAAAAAATACAGCCTGTATTAGTTTCTTACAGCCGCCATCACAAACTTGGTGGCTTAAAACAACAGAAATTTATTCTCTCGCGGTTCTGGAGTCTAGAAGTTCGATGTCAAGGTCTCAGCAGGGTCATGCTCCCACTGAAGGCTCCAGGGAAGACACCTTCCTTGCCTCCTCCAGCTTGTGGTGACCCTGTGCATTTCTTGGCTTGTGGTGGCGTAACTCCTTTCTCCGTCTTCATCTTCATATGGCTGTCTCCTTCTTGGGTCTCTCTGTGTCCTCTCTTTTCATAAGGCCCTGCCATTGGATTTAGGGCCCACACTATGTTCGGCATGACTTCATTTTGAGTTCACTAATTAATTACATCTTCTAAGACCTTATTTCCAAAGAAGGCACATTCTAAGGTTCCAGGTGGACATGAATACTGGGGATACTATTTATCTCTCTATGCAGCTCATCTCCCAATACCTCTTGCTGTTTCCGTTTTCCTTCCTCCTTCCCCCTCATCAGCTGGAGTTCATTAGCAAAGCTGGCTTCATCATTAACATTTATAGCAGGATCTTTCTCAGCTGCTCAATTAGAGCTTAATTCCCAAGATCAAAATAACACCTTAGGGGGCAAAAGTCCTCTGTGATTATTCTTATCGGTGAAATAAGAAATATCTTTAGGAAACATAGTCCAGAGGAGGGAAATAATTATTTAGCTTCCAAGAGGCTGAAAAAATGACACACATTACTCTTATTATATGTACCTTGCTTCCAAATAAGAAGTCAACTTAAACGTAATACTGACTTAGGTATAAACGTGGAAAAAGAGGAAGTGTACAGTTTTTGAAATCCACAATCATGTAATCAATTGTGAATAGTGAAGGTTATAAAAACTCTTACTTGGCCCAAAACAAGCATGAGCACTGCCAAATGCTCATTTTTCAAATGTGCTTGGAAAGGACACTATGACATGGATCTTCTCATTCATAAAAAGACCCAGTCAGAAGCACTCAGGGCACCACACTCTTTAAGTAACCCCAAATCTCTGTTTTCAACCGACTACTTGAGAAATATACGGTAATGATTTTCATGTTTCTAGTACGTGGTTATATTTTCTAGCATATTTCATGCTCTGCATGCCCCCAGCCCTTGCCCTGCCACCCTTCCACCATTGCTGGTCACGAGTAACTTAAAGAAAAAGGTAACACCCAGTGCAGGTGAGCAGAGGATGAAACTTGCATTAAACCTCTTCCACTTTTGTGTTCTAGTGACAATATAAATGAGTACAAATCATTTGTAAAGTTATTTCAGGATGTATTTTTTAAAATATAAAATTAATTGTTTAGGCCTAGAATAAGTAAGAGATTTACAGTTATTGAGCATGGCCAGGCCTAGTGTCCGACAGCGAGCAGACAGAGGTCAATAAAGCATGGTCCCTGCCATTGAGGAGCTCAAGTTTCATAGGGGAGGCAGACATGTAAATAAATAATTATGAAACAGAGGAAAAGGTGAAATAATAGAACTCTGCTCTTGGTTCAGAAATAGTACCCCCTAAACCCAAAAACAATAACAAAAAAAGCAATGTGTTTAATCTATTTGTGTACAAAAGCAGGAAGAGTTTCCCAGAATAGGTATCTGAACAGTTTTAAAGGATGAATGGGGATTTTTCCAGACACTCAGACTTGGGGTGTAGTTGGGAGAACCAGGTGGAGGGAGGGAAGGAGCAGCAATGTTGAAAAAGGGAATTAGATGTGCAGGAAATAGGAATAATGTGGATTGTCCTGGGAACTATAAATTATTTGGTAATGTCGGGACATAAAGTAAGTTCGGTGACCAGAGAATTGACTCTAGACCTAGAAGGCTAGATGGGAAGGTCTTATGCACCATGCTAAGGACCATGGTCTTAGACCAATGAAGAACTGTTGAAGAGATTTAAGCAGCATGTGGTGCTAGTGGTAGGGTGGGGGAGATCTGATCATATCTTCATATATACTCATTAATCTCATTCCTGTACTATTTCAATACATATTTATTCCTGATAATAAAATAAAATACATTTTTCTTCCAGGCACAAAAATAGTTTATTATATTTTGCACATCAAATTGGAAAAACATTATGTCACATTTAAAGCATAATAAAGGATTTTGTAACCATATGGCAAAAATGATATATTTTAAGCATGCCTTAGTGTAAGTAAAATGAGATGCAGTTACAAACTGCGAAGTTATTCTTTTATTTAATTCTTTGATTTTCTATTGAATTTCTGATGGCCTATAAATAAATGTCATGGTGAACATGAAATGTTTAACAAAAATTAAAATATCTAATATTTATGGATTGCATTTGTTACTAGCATTTTTTTTTTTAGAAAAAGAAAATGTGAAATTCACCTTTTTAAAGAAAATTCTTAATTGTTATCACATTCTCATCTAGCAAAATATATTCAAATTTTTTATCTTGTTGGTATCAAAGAATGCTCATTGTCCTCTATGTGACTGAACCTATCAGCCCAGGAAAAATAAGTGAGTATAAATCACAAAGTTCAGTTCCTTTCATTTGTATACTGCTTTGGAATTTGTAAAGACCTTTAACATACATTATTAAAGCATGTGTTTGACACACATGTATAAACCTTTGAGTGAACTGTTTGTTACAAGAGTTTAGTTCTTGCCTGGAAGTTCAGAGTATTTGGTTATTCAGGAACAGAATTTAGTTTGTCTGGATTCAATCTTCGAAGCAGAGTCAAGTGCTGAAACTGCTGACAGTATAACTCTTCTCAGAACATATATACAGTATCTGAGTTCTCCTTGTAAGAACAACTCCATATTCTACCCTTTTGTATGGCTAAGAGAGGATACTAATGCTCAGAACAACAGGAAAAGTGTCATGTCATAATGGATTTGGGTTTTAAATAGTAGTTCACGTGAACCAACTACAATAAGAAGTCTGGTTCAATACTTAAAGATCTATAACTAAATTCTTCCAGTAAGGGCTTATTGGCTGCCTATTAATATCTAGCACTGTGTTTAATGCTGGGGGAAATCAAAAGAGATGTAAGAAACTCTATAAATTTATCTCTATAAAATTTTGAAACTCTATAAAATTACTGAATGTATACTAACAGTGAGTAAGTTGCATGTTATGTAAATTATACCTCAATAAAGCTGTTTAAGAATAAGGAGGAGGAAAAGAGGGAGGGGAAGGGCAGAGGAAGGGAAAGAGATGAATCAATTTATCCAACTGCTGCAGAGGGAATTCCAAAAGGACAGGCAGGATGGCATAGAGTCACTTTTACCAAACTGTAATTATTCATTGGTGGCTAGTCCATGTTGCCTTATCATGTAATGTCTGTATTTTAAATTATTACATGGTTCTCTATTTTTGGCTATTTTTTTAGTCTAAAAGCTTTATGTTAATAATTCTATTTAAAGCAGTTCATCTTTTTGTGGGTACCCAAATAAATTAAACAATGGAAAGCAAAAAAGACTTAAGAGATGTCTTTGCCCTCCAGGAGCTTACAATATGTGTAAATTATTGGCTGCCTACCAGTGCCCAGCACTGTGTTTAGAGCTGGGAGGGAATTAAAAGAGATGTAAGATAGAAAGAAAAAGATGTATTATTTGATCGCACAACTGGGTGACTATAGTCAATAATAATTTAATTGTACATTTTAAAATAACTAAGAGAGTATATATAATTGGATTGTCTGCAACACAAGGAAACGACGAGTACCTGAGGTGATGGATACGCCATTTACCCTGATGTGATTAACATGCCTTGTATGCCTGTGTCAAAATATCTCATATATCCCATAAATATTTACACCTACTATGTACCCACAAAAACTAAAAATTAAAAAAGAGAGATGTACTAAACACTAGGGAAGATAATATATGTAAATATAGCAAGTCCTCAGTGTCATCCAATGTCATCAGATAAGTTCTTAGAAGCTGTGACTTTAAGTGAAGCATTGTATAACAAAACCAACTTTACCATAGGTGAACTGACGTAAACAAGAGTTAAGTTCCCACGGCATATCCGTGGTCACAAAACACAACCAAACTTCTAAATAAAGACCAAAACACTTCTAATAATATTAAACTTTCAAATAAATGTGAGCTATATATACAGTTAAGAAAGATGAATAACCACAAGTAAGATAATTATTTACCCAATTTTTGGTGAATCAGGGAATGGCCACCATCGCCGTGGTTGTGGGTTAAATCAAGCAATAAATGTTTGCAGAGCAAAAATTGTAAGGAGCACTTCCTGTCACCAAGCAGTTCAAAAACAAACAATCAGATATAGGACAGACTCGCTGAGCAATTTCGTACTGCATCATTTATTGGCATGCATTTGTGTGATTCTTGTAGAGTTGAAGAATATTTATTTGACAATAATTTGTATCCATTCATTTTCCAACCTGCTTATTCCAGTTCAGGGTTGAGGGTGGTCAGAGCCCATCTGGGCAGCTTGGGGCACCAGGTGGGAATCCACCATGAATAGGCCACCATCCCATCACAGGGCGCCCTCACAAACACCCACACTCACTTACACTGGGACCGTGAGGACACGCCTATTCACCTAATGGGAGGAAATCAGAGTACCTCGAGAAAACCCATGCAGACATGGGGAAAATGTGCAACTCCACACAGTAAGCAATTTTTTTTGCCAGTAAGCAATCTTTTTGTCATCCATATTATAACAAAATGACATTCAACCAAATGGCATTATTTGAGG
The DNA here is from genome assembly GCF_024542745.1 of Macaca thibetana thibetana. Classification (NCBI taxonomy): domain Eukaryota; kingdom Metazoa; phylum Chordata; class Mammalia; order Primates; family Cercopithecidae; genus Macaca; species Macaca thibetana. The sequence continues at coordinate 145,855,212 of NC_065578.1, forward strand.
ACCTGCTGTACCTATCCAGGCAAAGCAAATTTTATAACAAATCCAATCTTACACAGTTAAGTGCTATAGTTAATGAGCAGAAAATAAACATACAAAGTAAGGGAAAAGTGAGATTAATGTGGGCTAAATTTGTGAGGAGAGTAAGTCACAGAGAAATTGGGACTTGAGCTGGACATTGCAGAATGGACCAGATTTGGAAAGAGAAAGAAATCAATTTTATCCAATATCCATCATTTACCGTGTCCTTCTTATATGCTAAACACATTATAGGCAATTCACATACAAGTGTCATATATTAGCTTATTTAAATACCATAGTGATCATTTTAAGAAGTAGTACTCAGTTTACATATGAGGAAATCAGACCTCATACATGTTAATGGACATGCCCAAGGTCACACAAGTTGTCTAGTACTGCCAGATTTCAAATCCATGTCTGTTTGATGACAAAGGTAATGTTTCTTCTGGAGGAAAGAAACTGTTTCTTTAGGAAAAATTCCTGATGTGTAATTGCTGGGCTAAAGGGAATGTATTATTTTTAAGGCTCTCCATTCATACTTCAAAATTACATATTAGAGAGCTTATATTAGTTTAAACTCCAGCCAACAGTTTTTCAGAGTGCAGCTGCTACATGTCAACTCCCAGACCCGTTCCTCACAACCATGGTTACTATATCATTAAACTGTGCATATACACTTGTTAATTTGTTATGTGAAAAATGACATTAATTTCATTGTAATCAGATTGACATTTTATGCTTAATTGATCGTTTATATTTCTTTTGTCACTTACTTTAAAAATATTGCTATTTTTTCAATGATTTATAAGATTCTCTCTTTGCATCAATAACATAAATTTTGTCATATATGTTGTAAATGCTTTTTCTAATTTTCATGGGTTCTTTAATATAAAGTTTCAAGGTTTATGTAACATAATGTATCAATCTTTGCCTCATGACATCTTCCCTTTTATATTTTAAAATTCTATAGAGACAGGGTCTTGCTTTGTTGTTCAGACTGGAGTGTAGTGGTGTGATCCTAGCTCACTGTAAACTAGAACTCCTGAGTTCAAACCATCCTCCCATCTCAGCCTCCCAAAAATAGCTAGTACTACAGACACGTGCCACCATGCACTGATTTTGTAATTTTTTGTGGAGATAGGGTCTTGCTATTTCAAATGACTGTTTTTTTCTAACTATATGTGTATGGTACTTATTTTACTAGTAGTCATCTGAATAGATTTACCAAATCTTACTACTTTGGCCTCCCAAAGTGCTAGGATTACAGGTACGAACCATGATGCCCAGCTGGCATCTTTCTCTTATTTAATGTTAGAAATGTCTGCAATGCAGATGGTTTTATTTTTATGTTTAATTATTTAATCTATTTTATTTTAATTTTGTTATATAGTATGAGGTAAATATACTCTCTGTTTTGCCCAATAATTAACCAATTGTCCCACAGTCATTTAAAAATAATCCAGATTTTTACCCTTTGATTTAAAACCACCAATACTTAAGTATGTTTCTGGTCTTTCATTTCTGTGTCATTTTGTTCATCTTTACGCCAGTTGTATCTCTGTTAATTAATTAGCACTGCATTGCATTTTAACTCTCCTTAACATTTTTCTCTGTTATCATTTGAAAAATAAATTATTCTAGAAGAACTGTGAAATCATTATAAGATTATACATTTACATTGTACAAATACATTATTTCCCCCTTTCTTCATTATATAAAAGGCAACACAACTATTGTTTTTAGGCTATTCAGTCTCCCAGGAATGAAGTCTCTCTATAAAAATATTTCTTCATGTCCTTCATGTCCTTCATTATAGTCTTGTATGTTGTATATGCACGACAAAGCATATAGGTCCTATACATTTCTTATAAAGTTTATTCTAATGTATGTATTTTTAATTAATATTTCAAATGACTTTTTTTCTAACTATATATATATGGTACTTATTTTACTAGTTGTCATCTGAATAAATTTACCAAATCTTACTAGTTCTAATTGTCTGTGATTGGGTTTTCTGAATTTTCTAGTAGATTACTGTAGTTTTTACGTCTTTTAAATTAGTTTTTTCTTATTTCTGCCTTCATCTATAACTAGAACTCCTTGAACAAGGTCAAATAATAGTAATCAGTTTGTGTTCATGCCTTTATTCTAATTCTCCTAGGAGTGCCTCCAGGAATAATAAGCTACCATTTGTTAAGCTCTTACTTTTTGGCTGGCATAGATTACTTAACGTAATCATAGACACCTCTTTTAGGTAGGTTCAATTATTGTTCCCATTTTATAGGTGAACAAACTGAGTTTTATAAGTTAATTTGCACAAGATCAAATAGTAAGCTACAAAGCTACTGTTGAACCCAAGGGAGACTAAATATTGAGCACAATTGTTTAACCACATTAGTGTCTCATCATGAAATATTATTTTGACTGATAGTTTGAAATAGTTATTCCCATTTAATGAAATATCTTTGTATTAATATTCCTCAAATGTTTTTTTAATTTAAATTCATAGTGAATTGTATATTCCTTTTTCATTTATTGAGCTATCCTTTTTTTACCCATTGAGCCATCCTTGCATTCGTAGAATAAAATGATTTGACCATAACATATTAATCTTTTAATATGTAGATGTTATGATTTGCCTAAGTTATTTTATAAATTATCTATATCTCTACTATTATTTTTTTCTGCTTGTCCAATTAAGAAAGAGATAGTGAAATTTTTCAATGTATTGGAGATTTAATTTTTTTCTCCTTCAAATAGGAAGGCTTTTACACTATTGGTGGGAGTGTAAATTAGATCAACCATTGTGGAAGACAGTATGGCAATTCCTCAAGGATCTAGAACCAGAAATACCATTTGACCCAGTGATCCTATTACCGGGTATATACCCAAAGGATTATAAATCGTTCTACTCTAGACACATGCACACATATGTTTATTGCCGAACTGTTCACAATAGCAAAGACTTGGAAGCAACCCAAATGCCCATCAATGATAGACTGGATAAAGAAAATGTGGAACATATACACCATAGAATACTATGCAGCCATAAAAATGATGAGTTCATGTCCTTTGCAGGGACATGGGTGAAGCTGGAAACCATCATTCTCAGCAAACTAACACAGGAACAGAAATCAAGCACCGCATATTCTCACTCACAAGTGGGAGTTGAACGATGAGAACACATGGACACAGGGAGGGGAACATCACACACTGGGACCTGTCAGGGGATGGGGGACTAGAGGAGGGATAGAACTGGGAGAAGTACCTAATGTAGATGACAGGTTGATGGGTGCAGCAAACCAACATGATATGTGTATTCCTATGTAACAAGCCTGCATGTTCTGTACTTGTATCCCAGAACTTAAAGTATAATAATAAAAAAAGTTCTCCTTCAGGTTTTATAAATTTTTACTTTTTTGTCTTTAGACTATTTTAATAGAAATATACAAGTTTAAAACTGTTATGTCTCTCTGGTTACCTAACCTATTATAATTAAGTAGTTGAGTCTTAATATTGCTTTTTTGTCTCAAAGCCTACTTTGTCTGACAATCATATGGCAATAAATCATATGCCAAGAAAACTAGCTTATTTTTGGTTTTGAATGATATAATTTTCCTTCTTTTTACTTTTATTCTTCTTTGTATTATATTATTTTTAGTGTATCCTTTGCAAACAGCATATAACAGGATATTTTTGTCTACTCTGATAATATATCTTAAAGAGTTTAATCTCTTTAAATTTATTAAAATGTATTATATAGTTGGATGTAGTTGGAATTTTGCTACCATATATATCTTGCAGTTTACAAGAACCTCAGGACACTTAACTCCAATATTTCCCTTTTGAATTAAGACTATTGCTAACGGCATTTTAGTTCTGCTCTTAATACATTTGCACAAATTAAGCATTATTATTATTTTATGCAAGCAATGTTTAAATTTACATTTGTTGGTTATTTTATATTCTTGATATTTCCTTTTGAACATCAGATAATCCTTTTATAAATCATTTTTGTTCTTCCCAAAATGCATTTCTTAAAATTTCCATCGGCACAGGCCTATTGATAGGAAATGTTTTCATTATAAAATTATAAAATAAGATAGTTTTATTATAAAATCAAATGTCCATTATTTTACCCTCATTCTTGACTGACAGTTTTTCTGGATATTGAATTCTTGGTTGATAGTCATTTTCTATTAGTGCTCTGAAATCATTATTCCTCTATTTTTTGGCTTCTTTTGCTGTTGTTGAGGAGTATGCTATAGTCAAATTGTTATTCCTTTGTAGGTAATCTTCCTTTCCTTTACAGCTACTTTTAAAAAGCAACTTTTAAAATAGCTATTGGAAATGGGATTGCTGTTTTGATTTCTTTTCAGCTAGTTTTGTGTATAGAAGCGTTACTAATTTTTGTATGTTGATTTTGTATTATGCAACTTTACTGTATTTGTTTATCAGTTCTTAGAGTTTTTTTTAATGGAGTTTTAGGTTTTCGTATACACACACACACACACACACATATATATAAAATCATATCATCTGCAAATAGGGACAATATGATGTTCTGTTTTCCAATCTGGATCCCTTTAATTTCTTTCTCTTGCCCAATTACTCTGGATAAGATGAAAGAAGTTGAAGAGGAAACCAAGAAAAAAAAGAGAGAGAAAAAGAGAGAACGCTATCCATTGTTCATGGGTTGGAAGAATTAACATTGTCAAATGACCATACTGCACAAAGCAATCTACAGGTTCAATGCAATTCCTATCAAAATACCAATGACATTCTTCACAAAAATAGAAAAAAAATCCTAAAATTCCTATCGGACCACAAAGGACCCCAAACAGCCAAAGCATTATTGAGCAAAAAGAAAAAAGCTAGAGGTATCACATTATCTGACTTCAAAATATACTATGAAGCTATAAAATCCATAACAATGTGGTACTTGTATAAAAATAGATATATAGACTGAAAAAACAGAATAGAGAACTCATAAATAAATCCACATATTTACAGTCAACTGTTTTTCTACAAAGGTGCCAAGAACATATATTGAGGCAAGGGCACCCTCTTTAATAAATGGTGCTAAAAAAGCTAAATATATATAAGCAGAAGAGTGAAACTAGCCCCCCATCTCTTACCATAGACAAAAATCAACTCACAATGAATTAAAGCCTTAAATGTAAGATTCAAAACAATAAGATTACTAGAAGGAAGGAAAATGCTTCAGGGCATTAGTCTGGGCAAAGAGTTTATGAGTAAGACTTTAAAAGCATAGGCACCAAAAGCAAAAATAGATAAATGGGATCATACCAAACTAAGAAGCTTCTGTACAGCAAAGGAATAATCTTCAGAGTGAAGAGAAAACCTGCAGAATAGGAGAAAATATTTTCAAACTATTTATCCAAAAAGGAATTAATACAGGGGATATACAAGAAACTCAAACAACTCAACAGCAAAAGACAAAACAAAACAAAGCAAAAATTAAATAATTTGATGAAAAATGGACAAAGTGTCTGAATAGACATTTCTCAAAAGAAGACATACAAATGACCAACAGGTATGTTTAAAAATGCTCAATATCATTAAGGATCAGGGAACTGCAAATCAAAACCACGAGATATCATCTCACCCCAGTTAGAATGGCTATTATCAAAAAGACCAAAAATAGGCAGGCATGGTGGCTCATGCCTGTAATGAGCTTTGGGAGGCCAAGGCAGGGGTGAATCACCTGAGGTCAAGAGTTCGAGACCAGCTTGGCTTATATGGCGAAACCCCGTCTCTACTAAAAATACAAAAATTAGCTGGGTGTGGTGGCACGTGCCTGTAATCCCAGCTATTCGGAAAGCTGAGGCAGGAGAATCGCTTGAACCCAGGAGGCGGAGGTTTCAGTGAGCTGAGATCTCGCCACTGCACTCCAGCCTAAGCGACAAGAGTGAAACTCTGTCTCAAAATAAATAAATAAATAAATAAATAAATAAACCCAAAATAACAAATGCTGGTGAGGATGCAGAGAAAAGCTAACTTACACACTCTTGGTGGGAATGTAAATTAGTACAGCCACTGTGAAAAACAGTATGAAGCTTCCTGAAAAATAAAAATAAAAACAGAGCAACCATATGATACAGCAATTCCACTACTACTGGGTATTTATACAAAGGAAAGGAATGTATTGAAGAGTTATCTGCACCCCCATTTTTACTGCAGCACTATTCAATATAGTTAAGATGTGGAATCAATCTAAGTGTTCATCAACAGATGAATGGATAAATAAAAGTTGGTATATGTACACAATACACACAATGGAATACAATTCATCCATAAAAAAGAATGAAATCTTGTCATTCCTGGCAACATGGATAAGCCCGAAGGATGTTAAGTGAAACAGGTTAGGCATAGAAAGACAAATACTGCATATTCTCACTCATATGTGGGAACTAAAAAAGTTGTACACTCACAGAAGTAGAAAGTAGAGTACCAGCTACTAGAAGTTGCAAAGGAGAGGGAGGATAGGGAGAGGATGGTTAACTGATGCAAAATTACTGCTAGATAGGAGTAATAAGACCTAGCGTTCTATAGCACTTTAAGAAGACTATGATTAAGAATAATTTATTGCAGTCCCAGCTACTTGGGAGGCTGAGGCAGAAGAATCACTTGAACCCGGGAAGCGGGGTTTGCAATGAGCCGAGATTGAGCCACTGCACTCCAGCCTGGCGACAGAGCGAGACTCCATCAAAAAAAAAAAAAAAAAAAAAAAAAAAAAAAAAAAAAAAGGATTACAGCATTTCGAATCTTCCCAATGCAAAGAAAATGTTTGAGGTGATGGATAGGCTATTTACTCTGAATTGATCATTATACATTGTAGACATGTATTGAAATACCACTATATGCCCGATAAATATGTACAATGATTATATGTCAATTAAATCTAAATTTTTAAAAACACAGACGTTGGTTTTCTGCAGTGTCACTATGCTGGGTCTGGACATGGATTTGCTTTTATTCATTCTGCTTGAGAAATGTTAAACTTCCTGAAGGTGAGTTTATATTTTTCATCACTTATGGAAAATTCTCAGCAATTATGACTTCAAATTACCTTATGATCTTCTTTTGGGACTCTGATTACTTGTATATTAAGCCTTATGTTATCCTTTACCTCTCAATTTTAATTTCATGTTTTATATCTTCTAGTTAATTTGTGCTGCATACTAATTTTTCAGTTACATCTTTCAGGAAATTATCTCTATATTCAATCTGCCATTTAATCCATTTCACTGAGGGTTTTGCTTAACAAGTATATTCCCACTTCTGGAACTCCATTTTGTCTCACTCAGATCTATGTAATCATTCCTGATAATCTCCTGTAGCTGCTTACTTTCATGTGATTCCATCCTTCAGTTCTTCATATATTTCATATATGACTATTCAATTCTGTTTGTGATGAATCAAATATATGAAGTCCATGGGAGGCTATATCTGTTGATTTCTAATTTTCCTTCTTAAAAAATGCTCCCCAATGGAAACTTGCTCACTTTTGAGCTTGACGATCTTTGTGAACTCCAAATTGCACCATCTTTATCTGTGGAGATTCTGTAGGATTAAACTGGAGGTGCTTTCCTCCAGATACAATTTATGTTTGCCTTGGCCAGGAGCAGATGGTGCCACCAATCTACACTTCCCTGGAAGGGGGTTTTGCTCCCTTCCAGGGTTATGTCTTAATGAGGAGTTGTCTAGTTCAGCTCCCACTCATTACCACTGGCCAAAGCCTTGCGTATTACTGGTAGGATGGAGGGCTGCCATTGGCATTGCTGTCAGGAGAGTATGTGTCCTCTGGCCTGTTCATGACTCACTGCTCCTAGCAGTCATTCATCTCTATGTTTGGTTCTCCCCCTTTTGAAGTGGGGTAGGGAAGAGATACTTGGAGGTTTCCTTTCTTCCTCTAGGTAGAGGAGTACATTCACAAGTATGTTTCGCAGCAGGAAGTTCCCTCGGTTTATCTGGTATACCAAACTTCTGAAAAGGGAAGACCTCTGTTTAAATCTTAGCAGGAAAATTATACTCATTGAACATAAATATAAGAATAAAATTCTAGTTGTTATTGTGTGAAATGCAAATAAGATCCAGTTCTGCCTGATGCAACATATGTTGAAACACAGTAACAAATCATTTAACTCTTCCTGAATGAAAACATAAAACTTAATCCCTGTGATAAAGAAGTACCTCTACTTACAAATAGTTAAGATTTTGAAAGGCTTTTCCCAGTTCCATTTGTTAGCAAATCCACTGTGACTTATTTCAATTGATGAAAGCATGGTATCTTGGTAAATTTGAGTTTCACTTCTAGATCGATCATGATCGTTTACCTCTTCCAACTTTCTCAACGTTGTCACATTTTTTACACTTGTATTACAGCGAATAACCTCAAATAAGTAGAAAGACAGTGATATACTGTAGACTGAAACTAAAACAATGGTCTATGTTTGCTAACACTGTGCTGACAGTAAAGGTAATGTTCTCTTGCTCTGGCCATAGCTTTGTAGCTAGATTTGTTCTAGCTACAAATCTCTTTAATTCACTTAGCCGCAAAACTAAATCTTTTCATTGTTAGTATACAAATAGATGGAGAAATTACAGCTACTTGGGAAAGAAGATAAGTACAGGAAATATGCTATATTGTTCAACTTAAGTTTTTGTCAGATCCTATGTTTAACATCTAATTGCATGTAGTACTCTGCGAAGTACTATATTACATAACTATACAGACATGCTTCTGGAAACTAGAAGTATGTGGTATAAATCAGGATTTATAAAGTACAATCAGGTACCATATAACAACGTTCTGGCCAATGACGAATCATGCATATGGCGATGGTCCCATAAGGTTATAATACCATGTTTATACTCTACTTTTTCTATGTTTTGATACACCAATACTTATCATTGTGTTACAATTGCCTGTAGTATTCAGTACAGTACCATGCTGTACAGGTCTGTAGCCTAGGAGCAATAGGCTACGCCATATAGCCTAGGTGTGTAGTAGATTATAGCTTTTAGTTTTGTGTAAGTATGCTCCCTGATGTTCACACAATGATGAAATCACCTAATGACGTATCTCCATCATTAAGCAAGGTATGACTGTGTGTGAAAGAACTACTGAGGGCAGAGTAAAAATATAAATTCAATCCAGAGTAAGGTGTTTATGGTTGCTATGATTAACAATGTATGCATTTTGGAAGTAAATAGAAGAGAATACTCATTTTGGGAATAAAATCAAATTATAATAATTGGAAATCTAAGTTGAGGTAGGTTGACAAGAAAATATCAATAATTTTGTGCCAGTTTATTCTGTGAAGAAGAGAACACTGCTTTCCACTCCTAATGTTGCATTCATTGTCACTGTCATAGAAAATATTACTGATAAAATAGGAAAGAATGAACTGGGAATGCTTAATCTAGTGCTACTTTCCTTACTGAAGCCAAGTTGCTTGCAGCAAATAGGCATTCTTCCACCTGCCTCCACCAGGACAGGTTCTTTTCTTGTCATGTGATGGGTAGTGGCGAAAGGATGGAGCTGTCATCTGCCAGCCCTACCTGAGATTGGGCAGGTAAGTCTGCCAGATCCTCTTGTTCAGTTAGCAGATTGGTTTGTCTCAAAATACAACGTATGCTGTATTGTTCAAATTATTCTTTAACAATAGTTATAAATGAGAACATGCAGTGTTTGGTTTTCTTTTCCTGCATTAGTTTGCTGAGGATAATGGCTTCCATCTCCATCTATGTCCTTGCAAAGGACATGACCCCATTCCTTTTAATGGCTGCATAGTATTCCATGGTGTATATCCAGTCTATCATTGATGGGCATTTGGGTTGATTCCATGTCTTTGCTATTGTGAATAGTGCTGCAATGAACATAAGCATGCATGTATCTTTTTAATAGAAAGATTTATATTCCTTTGGGTATATACCCAGTAGTAGGATTACTGGGTCAAATGGTATTTCTGGTTCTAGATCTTTGAGGAATTGCCACACCGTCTTCCACAATGGTTGAACTAATTTACATTCCCACCAGTAGTGTAAAAGCATTCCCATTTCTCCACAACTTTGCCAGCATTTGTTGTTACTTGATTTTTTAATAATCGCCCTTCTGACTGTACCTCATTGTGGTCTTTTGTTTTCTTTCTTCCTTCCTTCCTTCCTTCCTTCCTTCCTTCCTTCCTTCCTTCCTTCCTTCCTTCCTTCCTTCCTTCCTTCCTTCCTTCCTTCCTTCCTTCCTTCCCTCTCTCTCTTTCTCTTTCTCTCTTTCTCTCTCTCTTTCTTTCGACAGACTTTCACTCTGTCGCCCAGGCTGCAGTGCAGTGGCGTGATCTCGGCTCACTGGAAGCTCCGCTCCCGGGTTCACGCCATTCTCCTGCCTCAGCCTCCCGAGTAGCTGGGACTACAGGTACCTACCACCACGCCCGGCTAATGTTTTTTCTTTTTCTTTTTTTGGATGTTTAGTAGAGACCGGGTTTCACCGCTTATTGTAGTTTTGATTTGCATTTCTCTAATGATTAGTGATGTTGAGCTCTTTTTCATGTTTGTCGGCTGCATAAATGTCTTTTGAGAATTGTCTGTCTAAGTCCTTTGCCCACTTATCAATGTTTTTTTTCTTGTAAATTTTAAACACATACTTCTTAATTCAGCTCATCTTTCATGCATTTCCTCAACGTTATCCATAGTGTTGCTTCGGTATGTCACATTTGATGCATTACATTTCTGTAGGACAGATTTTAAGTTTGTCTTTCAAATTCACTTTGCAGCAAGAGCTCTTCTTGTTTCATCTCTAGCAGTAGTGATTGCCAGAAATAGTGTGTAGAGATGGGGCTGCATTTATCATTTCTATTGTCAGTAATTTGAGATAGTTTAATGAATTTATTTACCTGCTAAGGCAGGACTGAGAGAAGAACAGAGCAAAATCATAATTTTTAAGACAATGAAATGAATGTAGGAAAAGATCTATAGATAATCAGACCATGAGAACATTTAGTTCACTGCTCAGTGTATTTTGTCCCATTTCATCTCAGCAAAGAACTACTTGCAGTGACAAAAATACTTTTTCCCTTGGTTAAAACTTTTTAATTTATTCTGAATGCCAATGCTGGTGTTACTTAAACCAGTACTGTGAATCTATTTCCATGCATTGAGGTTGATATCACCTTCAGCTCTGTTTTGTCCTCTACTTCCTTCCTTGGGTTGCTCTAACACAATACAGTGTTTCTGTCGACCATGGCAGAAAAACTTCCTTTGGCTTGCTAATGATCATAAGTGGATTCCAATGAATGTTTTATTCAAGATACTGATTCAACTAGCTGCTTTTTAAATATCAATTTCTGAAGGGGATCACTGTACAGTTGATCCTATTTGTTCATGGGGATGACTGAATATCCACCATATTGCCAGTGATGAAACTGACTCTTGGGCTGTGTCTATTCAGTTCAACAGTTCAGTTCAACAAATATTCACCGAGTGATTACCATGTGCCATATGCACTGCTAGGCCAGGAACAAATGCACATTTGCCTTTTTGCCAATCAAGTAAATGGTTACTTTTAAATCAACTTGATTTGTTGACATTCTAAAAGGATTTTCATCTTTTTTAGGGTTTTGTTTTCTACTCTATGCAAACTACAACCAATTGTCGTGTTCCCTGTTATATATTTGAAGAATTTATTGCATTCACTGAGTAGTTTCTAGGGCTGCCAAGAGGGTTGATGACAAGGAATATTCATGAATGGGCAATTTGGGGATTAAAAGTTTTGGTAAATGATAAAATCGTTTTAAATTCACATTTTATTCATTTCAAACAGGAACTACTGCCATAAGATATAGATTTCTTTGATTGTGTTTTATTTCTGATTGGGTTTCCAGTCTGTGAAGCTGAACTACATGTAAATATAGCAAGAAGTGTGTACACATATTCAGTCTGGGCTAAATACTTTGTCTAATGCAGCTGGATACTGACATTAAAAAAAACAGGAAGGAGGCAAATTCAAACCCTTCCACTTTTGTGTCTCACACACACACTACAGTATAAGTATGAAGAAAATAATTATAACAAAGGTTAAAAAGGAATACTGGGTGAAAGGCCAATAAGTATTGCTTTTAAAATACTCTCTCTAACTACCATAAACTTTTCAAATGTCTGTGTTCAAACACAATATAATTATCTGACAAGAAATGCAAAGCGTATTACTTATTATCTAACAAGCACTGTCACTTTTTCATTCTTTTCTAGAAATAGGAGAAATAATTTATCCATGAGTTTCTCAACATTTATTTAACATCTACTATTTGTCAGATTCCATGAAATGTGCTGCAAATACAAAGTAAAATCAGGTTTCTAGCCTTGGGGGATAACAGCCTGTTTGGAAAGACTTATATATAAACTCACAAAAGTGTTTTATCTAATTTGTGCTATATATTGTTGCTAATGGCAGTTTAAATTCAATACATTGTATATTTTGCCCTAAAATAATAAAAAATGATGAATCAAAAAATCAGCCAGGAGAAAGTAATCATTAGGAATTTTCTTAATTCTGTAGCATCTTCTCCATGCGGCAATTGTTTCTCTTTAGTTTGGTGTCTCTCAAGTTTCCCTAAAATGGCTGAAAATATATAAATATTTTATTTGCACTCTTGTATATGAGATTTGTGAGGAGTTGTGGCTTTGTAGAAAATTCCAAGTTTATTTTACACTATTAGTTTTACTGCTAAAAATAGTCTCCATTTATTGAGCAATGTATTAGTCCCTTTTCCTACTGCTATAAAGAACTGCCTGAGACTAGGTAATTTATACAGGAAAGAGGTTTAATTGACTCACAGTTCAGCATGCCTGGGAAGGCCTCAGGAAACTTACAATCATGACAGGCAGCAAAGGGGAAGCAAGGCACCTTCTTCACAAGGCAGCAGGAAGGAGAAGTGCCTTGTGAAGGGGGAAGAGCCCTTTACAAAACCATCAGATCTCATGAGAACTTACTATCATGAGAACAGCATAGGGGAAATTGTCCCCTTTATTCAATTACCTCTACCTTGTCTGTCTGTTGACACACAGGGATTATGGGGATTACAATTCAAGATGAGATTTGGCTGGGGACACAAAGCTTAACCATATCAAGCAACTATTATATGCAAGGCTCTATACACACATTATCTTAAAATTTTTTTTTATTTCAATAGGTTTTTGAGGAACAGGTGATTTGGTTACATAAGTAAGTTCTTTCGTGATGATTTCTGAGATTTTGGTGCACCCATTACCCAAGCAGTCAGTGTACACTCTATCCAATGTGTAATCTTTTATCCCTCAGTCCCCCACCCTTTCCTCCAAGTCCCCAAAGTCCATTGTATCATTCTTATGTGTCATATCTTATCCTCTTAGCTTAGCTCCCACTTATGAGTGAGGACATACGATATTTGGTTTTCCATTCCTGAGTTACTTAACTTAGAATAATGGTTTCCAATTCTATCTAGGTTGCTGTGAATGCCATTATTTCATTCTATTCTATGGCTGAGTAGTGTTCCATGGTGTGTGTATGTGTGTGTGTGTGTGTGTGTGTGTGTGTGTGTGTATGACATTTTCTTTATCCACTCATTGATTCATGGGTATTTGGGCTGGTTCCATATATTTGCAACTACAAATTGTGCTGTTATAAACATGCATATGCACACATAATCTTATTTAAATAAGCTTCATAGCCACCCTAAAAAGTAGGATATTATAGATGAGATGTATGAGGCATGAAGAGATTAACTTTTCCAGGACTGCACAACAAGTAAACGGTGACATGAGTATTTGAACTAAGGTCTATCTTAGTCTACAGTCTCTGCTCTTTCCCACCAGCTCAGTTGCCTCCCATTTTGTATAGAATCTTCCATGTGCTCTTCTACATTTTCAAGGAATGATGGCAATAATCCAAATAAAAGGAATGAAGTACATAGGTTATATTGATAATTTGGAAAGTTAGAAGCTATTTAAATTGTAAGGAACTATAAAAATATACAAATAAGGGAGTCTTCATTAATATGTATCTCTGTGTTACTGATTGTTGTTTTATTGAAATACACCTTAATCTCTAGCCCAATAAAGTAGGAGTTGGACCAGTGGTTCCTTTCTACTTTTTAGCAAGATCTTCCCACCCTAGTTTGAGGAGTTACAATGAGGGTAAAGGATTAAAACAAATATTAGTTCACAGTGAGAAACCTGATGGGAAACTTTAGTTCCCCAAAACAGATTGTTTCTCATAATACCCGAGACAAGGTACCTGAAAATGAGTCTGGCTGGTGGGCCTATTTATAAAGTAAAGCTTTTGATAAAAATGTATCTTGCAGAACATCTGGTCTGATTTAGCAAAGTCCATAGAAACAGTGCATTTGCCTTAGCAGTTTCATCTCTAGGGGTTTGAGCAAAATGAATTATCCATGAATATTATCTAGACATAAATAATACAATGTTCTTGCCTTTATTAGCTACCTAAATAAGTAGTCATGAGCATTTATTTTTGATGTGTCATGTTACTTTTCTGATGAGTCATGTTACATTACATACTCTTTGGCAGGGAAGAGGCATGTCATTTTGCTAAAATGAGTTGCAGCCGGACATTGAAACAACCCATAAAATAAAGTACCTCGTCAGAAAAATCACCTAATCAATAGCCCTAAAATATCAAACAGCTATGATGAAAAGTACAGAATGTTCACACTGTAAGCCAGCAAACAATTCTCATCCTGTATATTTTCACTCTGCAGTCTCTCCAATGAGCTGAAAAAGAAAGCCAAATTTTCAATTCCTAACACTATCTTCCAACATATCACTCTATTTTAAAACAATAAATCACCTCCCTTTGCTCAAATGCTAAACAGCATATCATACTGACAAGAACCTGGCTAAGAGTCAGAAAACTTAAGTTTCAAAATCTAGATGAGCAATTTACTAAATCCGTGACTTCAGCCAAGTTACTTGAGTTCCCCTAGCTTCTCTATCTGATATGGAAAACTTTATGGCATTATGGTGTGTTTTGAAAGCTATAACAGAAACAAATTGCCTAGCATAATGTCTGTGGAGTCAATGAATTAGTGGGGGCTACTCTGTTACTGGTTTCTTGCTACCTTGCCTTTTATAGATATATGAGCAGGATGCCTCTCTTCATGTGTTGTGATTATTCAATTCAATCAACAATCTGTTTTCTTTCTTAGAATATCCATCATGAAATTGTATGAAAAAGTGGCACAGGCCATAAACTATGAGTCAGAAAGTACTAATCCTGTATATTCAGAAATAAGTCATTTGATCTCTCTGGAATCCCATTTTCTCTACAGTATGTGGGAATTGAAATCATTCTTAAGGTTCCTCCCAGCTCTGACTTGCTATAATTTTATGATTTGAACTTTCAAGACAGACAGACTAAACCAGATCAAAGATACTTTGGGTCCCTGATTATTCCTTTAAATAATAATAAAAGCTCGTTATTTTCTAGTTTATGAACCAGACCTATTTGAAGAAAGAATCTCATAGTCAGAAAGAAACTTATCCAGTGACATGCAGGCCAGGCCCACAAGAAGAGTATAAGTGAGTGGACAAAGAGAAAATTATGTCAGATTTAATTGTGACTTCCTATCAGTATAGAGAATCTCCTAGATATGTTGAAAAGGAAAACAAATTCTTTTGTAGACAAATTGAAATTGAAATTATCTATAATGATGGTTAATTGATCTTTGTGACAAAAGTTTGATGATATTAACATGAAATGCTAAAAATTAATGCTAACAGTAGGGTGCTATCATATTATCATTATAGTAGGTCATAATGAATCGATATAATAAATAGATAAATCATAGATATCTGATAGCATCAACAGCATTCAATATTGGGTATATTCTATGACTGACATATATACAAAACACAGTGTTTATTCTTTAAGGTAAAGCATTTCACACAGGAAGTGAACATTGATTTCCACCGAGTGAAGACTTTGCCTTTAAGAGGGATCACATTTTCTGAAACATTAGATTACACAATGTTAAGAACCATGAGGGAAAATGCTGCACTATTTAAAAGCTGTGTGGGTGGTAGACTTCAGCTTCGTGAGAAATTGGAGGACCTATTTCAGTTTCAGCATCCTGGGGAGGTGATGACTTGCTAATGGGTACTTACAGTCTTGGTAATAATATATGTAGCGGCAATGGGAAGCCTACTTTTATCTGTGAAATAAGAGGTAGTGAGAGTATTTTATAGGATTGTTATGAGGATTAAATAAGTTATAGTTTTGCATATAGTAAGTACTCAATAAATGTAAGTTATTATTAGTAGTAATTATCATATACTACCAAGGAGTACTTGGAAATGTCCTAGAAATCAAAGTTGCCAGAAGATCTCACATCCAGTTTAAATAAGATATCTTCAACCGTATTAGTGTTTTTTTTTTTTTTTTTTTTTTTGTAGATACTAAACTAAAGCGATAAAGCAATCTGTCCCATGAGAATATTCTGTGTGTAATTAGAATTAAGAGCATTCTCAATGGAATGTAAGCTCTGGCATTTCCATTTTTGAAAACTCATAGATTGGAAAGGGCTGGAATAAGGGCAGATTGTGGTACGTGGAACTACTGGAGAAATGAGTAACGTGCACAAATCTCTTAGGATCCACCGCGTGAATTGTAATGCAGGAAAGAGGAGTAATGGCTCCCGATTGGCCTTCTTGAGTCTAGGACACAGAGCCAAGCTAAACCATGAGAGAATTATCTAAAGAAGGGGAGAGGGGCCGGGCGCGGTGGCTCACACCTGTAATCCCAGCACTTTGGGAGGCCGAGGCGGGCGGATCACGAGGTCAGGAGATGGAGACCATCCTGGCTAACACAGTGAAACCCCGTCTCTACTAAAAATACAAAAAAATGAGCCGGGCGTGGTGGTGAGCGCCTGTAGTTCCAGCTACTCGGGAGGCTGAGGCAGGAGAATGGCGTGAACCAGGGAGGCGGAGCTTGCAGTGTCGCCCGCCCACTGCGACAGAGTGAGACTCCGTCTCAAAAAAAAAAAAAAAAAAAAAAAAAGGGAACGATTCTTTGCCTGCTTCTGTGATGCTACCAAGAAACCAAATCTAACAAAGAAGTAGATATCTTTTCATGTTAAAGGAATATCACCAGTTACAGCAGAAATTGATGTAATGGAAGTATATATTTTCTTCTTACATAAGATTTCTGAGCTGTTAATTCATCTCTCAGGATTTGCTTCTGGAAATGCAGGTAAAACTAACAATCTGTTAGAAAAATTTCAAGCGTCATGATAAAAATTTGATTTTCATCTCTCTGAGAGCTGGAAAAGTATGTTTGTAGGATGTTTGCTTCCCAGACAACTATGTACTTCAAAAATTTCATGTCTATTTGGTAATAACAGAGATAAAGCCATTATTCACAGTCTGAATGCAGGACCAAACAACAGAAAAGCATTAGTAAAATCTCGATGGAGTATACATGTATAGTAATGATTGAAGAAATAACTGAATTTGAATCTACTCAAACTGAATTTGAAGATGAGAGAGTTGTTTCTTGAAGTGACTTATTTAAAACTCAAACTACATGGTTCCCTTAGGTGCTAATTGTGTTACTTGTAAAAATAGTTTTCTGACTTTTCTTTCAGTATTGAACTAGGCATCTGCAAGAAGCCTCAGTTTAAAGGCATCCACAAAACTTCATTGCTTGGTCATGTTTGGCTTTGACTGTTTCAAGACCATCAGCCTGATTCTCCCTTCCGGCTCCTGCAAGAATAGTAACTCTTCTTCTGGGGCCAGAGATGCAAAGGTATTCTCACCACTGCTTTTGCAAAGAAAAGTAACATTCTCTCCTCTGTACACTTGACAGTGTTGCCCTTCAGGGACCTCCATACACCTGTCTCTACCAAGGGCCATGGGGATAGATCCACTCTTAATTCTTTAAGTGTCAACATACAAATGGATGTGTGCTATCAAATTCCATGTTAGGCTAGAACTTTATCTTTTATAAAATCAAAATCCTCATAAACATCGTATCTATGTGGAGTACAAGTTGGTGCTTACTAGAGAAGTTTCTTCATAGACACTCGGTTACTGGGATTTTTGGCAACTGTTTTTCATTGTTTTGAAATGATTCAGTGATTTCCTAGGGGATCAGATGTCCTAGACTAGAGCCTGTTATTTTGCTGATAAGGTCTTATAGTAGAAAAAATATTCTTAAAATACCACCTGGTGCCTTTTTAAAATTTCCAGTCGCTCCTAGAGTTTCCTTGTTGCCTAAATACACATAACTTTCCACTCACATAATAACATTCATATTTTTGAAGAGAAGGCAGATCCAGGTTTTTACTCAGCTCTGAGTTTCCAAGTGAGTTTTTCAGAGCTCATAACAAAGATAATGGTCTGAAACCTCAAAGGGCTCTTTTTGGTGTGTAGGAACCAAGCTGATGAGACAGACACATTTTGAGGAAATGTAAAAATATGGTTTGCTTGGATATATCTTAAAATACACTCTAGAAATCTTTGGTCTATGGGCTCCAAGATTTTTTTTTCTTTACTCATTGTTGAAGTCTAGTTCAGTGAATGGGCTGAGGGAAGCAGGTGACCGCCTGCAGAGGAATGACTTCTTGTAGCTAGAAGTGGACTGTGAATATGGGTGAATGTAGGGTTTTGGAAGATAAGGCTGAATAGAAAGCCAGAGGTCAGATGAGGAAGTGTCCTTCATGCCATCCTGAGGTATTCAGATTTGATTCTAGACGACAAGATGGAGCCATTGAAATATTTAGTATTGGAGAGTAACATAAGCAGGTTTTCCTTTAGCAGGGCTTCTCTGGTAGCAGTGAGGAGAACTTATTAAGGTAGGTGAGTGATATCTGAGTTACATCATTACAAAGTTAGGAAGTAGAATAACTGAGAGAAAGCATTAAAAGGGTCTCAATTAAGAACTGGAGGGAGAAGTTTATAGGTCAGATTAGGCATAACATTTGTGAAAACTGGTGACCGAGGATGTAGGGGAAAAAAGGAAAAGGAGGTTCATAGAAAGGCTTCAGGGCCAGGCATGGTGGCTCATGCCTGTAAGTAATCCCAGTGCTTTGGGAGGCTGGGACAGGAGAATCACTTGAGGCCAGGAGTTCAAAACCAACCTGGCAACATCATGAGACCCCTGTCTCTACAAAAAAAAATTTAAAAATTACCTGGACATGGTGGAGCATGCCTGCAGCCCTAGCTACTCAGGACGGGGAGGCAGGAGGATAGCTTGAGCCCAGGAGTTTGAGGTTACAGTGAGCTATGATCGTGACAATGCACTCCAGCCTAGGCAACAGAGAAAGACCCTGTCTCTATTTTTAAAAAAAAGACATCAACATTTCCATTTCAAGTACTGGTTGCATCATTCATGGAGCTGTGAAACTGAGGTCAGAAAAAGAAGTTGGCAGGGTGAAGTGGGGTTGAAAATGGTGTGAATTTCAGACATCTTATGTTTGAGGCAGCATTTGGAAGGAGGTGAGGATTTAAATTTAAGAATCTAAATTTGGTGGCAGTAGATCCCAAACACCTGGGTGAGTTTTTTGCCTGTATACCCTCTCTCATTCCGAGTCGATACTGTTTCTCTCTTTTACTACATAAGGAATGACCATAATGCTTTCATCCAATGTAGAATGGCATAAATTTGGTAGGGCACTTAATTTCTTCAGGTCACAGGAACCAGGCAATTAAAACCATTTTCCAAAACAATTTCATTACATTCTGTGATTTACTATAAGCTCCCCTAAGTTAGGAAAAAGTGAATTTGTGTATCTCTGAAGCATACAAACTGTCTTTGCATGCCCAATGCTCATTTTCTTGATTGGATTCTTAGGACTGAGTTTTGAATTAGATTCCAAATCTACTTTAATTCATCTTTTGGTGAGGAAATTAGGACCTAACCTCAGTGCACTTTCAGAAAGTCATCCTTCTACTAGGGCTCCATTATTTTCCTCTTTACTCCCTTCAACTACAGTCTAACTATTTCCACCTCTGGTTCTTACAGAACTACCCAACTTCTTTTTTCTTTTTTCCTCTCAATATTTCTTCAAGCATTCCACAGAACAAGCTTTTATTCTATGAAAAATTAGGTGATGAAAATATGTGTCAGTAATATTTGATATCTTTACATTGAAAAGACAGGTACCCTTAGGGTTATAATAAGTGAATACCCTACTTGATATCTTTTACACATTACAGAGGGGACATCTGTAAACCTTTTATTTGTTATGGCAGAGGTCTGTATATGCTTTCTTACTCATCGAAAGAGTCTGATGGTATTTTTCTGTCTACAAGATGGTGTTACAGTTGGGTCTCGATGCTGTATAGTGGGACTGATATATTTTTTATGCTTCATGTACTAAATTTTAAAAAAGTTACACCTGCAGATTTTTATCTGTGTTCCATCAGCATAAACGCTCCAGGATCAGCACTTTTCAGTTCTCCCATGAAAAGTGATGAGGTCTTGCAAGGGCTGAAGTCATATGATCTGTCTCAGTGCTGTCTTAAACGGTTGCCAGAAGCTAGGGCATAAAGTGAGTGCTATTTTGGCCACACTTTATTGAATTCCCTCTCCAGATGCTCTACATATTTCACAGCAGAATTAGCAATAGCAATCATTGTGGAAGATCATAAATGTCCCAACTCCTCTCTCAATCCCCAAACCAGTTCACAGCTACTACTAGCCGAAGATGATGACAAACTTATTCCATCCACCTGACAGTGCAAAAAGTCCATGTGCTTGAGGGCTGTGGAATTCCAAGGGAGATAGGAGGGTGGTTAGGGGGAGCATCATGGGAATGCAAAAAGTTTGGCTTTAGTCTGAGACTTTTCCTTGCTCGACATTCTGTGTATTTTATAAGGCCTAAGGGGGCAGCCAATAACTCTCAACTGTGTTTGAGCCCCAAGCTGGACTTGTCATTTTCATTCCAAGCTCACATAATCCTCCTGCAAGCCATTGCATCCAGATCCATTTTAGCAGGTAATTTGCATAGCCAAACATTTCTTGAAAACTCTCTCTGGGGTGAGTTTACCTGGGAGTCTCTGTGGTGTCATCTGAAATAAAGTGACCAGGATTTTAGTTTTCACTTAAAACTGCAATCTAGCTCAGCAGTTCCATCAAAGTGATGTTAATGCATACTAATATTCATAAGGGTCCATGCCTTGTGGGAAGGGATATTTAGAAGTTTTTCTTTCCATGCAGCTATTTAAGGCCTGTGGATCAGTCTCTTTAGCATGGCATTCCCTCAAATATAGTAAATGACTTTCAGCAAGTAAGTGCAAAAGTCAGACTAAATCTTCACTTTTTTTAAATGCTAGGGTTAAAGGACATGCCTGAACCTCAGGGCTCTGTGATAATCTTGATTATTGAGTGTCTATGTGGTCAACATGGTCTGATGATAATTTTTGCATCTATTTCTCAAATATTTATTTTCTTGATCAAGCTCCATGAAACCTTAGAGTGGAGTCACTCTCCATCTCCACGTCCATCAATAATTTCATACCTCCAATACATGACTCTAATATCTGCCCTCTGAAGAATTAGAAATGCTAGGAGATTCATTTATGTGAATGATATAGGAATTTTATGACCTGTATTTTTTTTTTAAATCCTGTGTCTCTTCACTTTAATTATGATTGTTGTGGTGTTTAGTTTTAGACTCTAATCTTAGGTCCAAAAAATGTCAGATAATCTGTAATAATTATTTTAAATACATCCACTAATTTCCCCCAGATTTTCAGGCTATTGGCTATCATGATCCAGCCGAGAAGCTATTTTGAGAAATCACCCAGTCCATAAATTGTCTTCAGGCAAAAATATACCTAAATCAGTCTACGTGATTATATTTTAAGCCTCAAAAAATAATTTCACAGCTACATCTGATGCCCATTCCATGTTCCCTTTTCTATAACTAGAATGGTGTGTCTTCTCTTCTCTAAGGGATCTGCTTTCCCTTCATTACTGACGAATGTACACACACACCCCCTCCTATATGTACCATCCCCTACAGTTGTAGCCCATTTCCTGTGGTTTTATCCTTTACAGAAACCTTTGTATACAACACTGACTTTACAACAGTTGGAAACACATCCTAGTTTTCTTACCCAGGTTTCTCCTTTGGCTGGGGTTGTAAGAATGTTAATGGTGAATGGTGTGGGTGAAGTGAAGTCCCTGTTATCATGCAAGCAATTGCTAACTGTGGACCTCTGACTTTGTAATTTGTTCTTTATGGACTCGCCTGCAGCCAATAAGCAAAATCAATAGTCTTTGCTGAAAAGTAAGCAAGTGCCAGTGTGTTATGTGACAGGTGAAGATACATGTGCTTACCAGGGGTCAGGGGGCCACATCAGATTTCTCTCTGACTTCTTTTCAAAAAGCTAAATCCATTTAGAGAGTATTCGTCATTGGAAAATGTTGCAGCGGGGAATAAGAAAGGCTGCTGTTCTTCTTTTCTCATTTAACGATGTTTGTTTTCAACAGTCTGTTCAATAATGTCACTGGGAAGAAATTATGTGAGAAGAATAAAGTGCTTAGAGTCTATTTATTTATTCATTCATTCATTTTTGTAGAATAACACTAGCTGTTGCTTTCTCATGTATATTAATACAGCTGTGGTTGTCCAAACATTTGTTTGTTCTATTTTTTTCCAAGAAATAGGTAAGTCTCTCTCTATTGCCACGGAATTGATTACCTGTAGTTTAAGTCAGAGGGAAGGTTATATGAGCTTGATGGGAGACACACGTATCTCTAAGCCAACCTTATGGAGGCATGTAAATCTACTCAATAATTTGGCTTCTGATAAGATGCCAAGATCCTTTTCCATTTTCTCTTCAGAACCATCAGACATCAGGCAATTTTGGAGGATATAAAATAAAAGGCTAATGAGAGAAAGATTCAAAAGAACTAAAATAAAATGGGCTTTTAATCTTTGATATTTTATCACTGCACTTCTCTATTTGGCTTCTTGTACTGCAATTTGTTTGAATGTTCAATTCAGAAAATAGGATTTCAGTCACAAGCAGGATTTCTTAACTTGGTATTAAATTGAAACAATAAATGAACAAGGGATTTTCTTTCCCATTTCTTATTCAGCGGATTTTAAGGCATGTGCGAAAGACCATGAATTGACATTTAGCAGTTATCAGGCAGGGGTGTCAAAGGAAGAAAGAGCTGAGTAACAGCCATGTGGCTGCCCATTGGCAGTGCCTGAGCACGTGGTTTCATGGGGCATGGAGGTCTTCTACTTTGACTTGGAAATTCTTCTCAAGGAAAAATTAAATTTAGGACATGTTTATGTAGAATACAGCTTGACTTCAATGGTTTCTGTGGTTCTTAGTGGTAAATTTGATTTTGTTTATATTTTACAATCATAATCAGTATTTATTTTTGCAGTCATGTCATTCCAAGGGCAAACATACATGGTTTATTAAGAACCATTACAAAAACTAAGATGATACCACAAGAGCTGCTTTTATGTATGTATGTATGTTTTTAAGATAAGGTCTCACCCTGTCACTGTCACCCAGGCTGGAGTGCATTGGTGCTATCATGGCTTACTGTAGCCTTGACCTCTTAGGCTCAAGGGATACTCTTGTCTCAGCCTCCAAGTAGCTAGGACTACAGGCATTGGCCAGCACAACTGGCTAATTTTTAAATTCTTTGTACAGACAAGGTCTCTCTGTGTTGCTCAGACTGCTCTTGAATGGCTGGGCTTAAGTGATCCTACCACTTTGGCATCCCAAAGTTCTGTAATCCCAAAGGGATTGCAGGTATAAGCCACCATGCCCAGCAAGAGCTGTTTTAAGAGTACTATGGGTTTCTTTGAAATCCTTTGAGAATTCAAATTTCTATGGCATCAGAATTGATGCTCAGTAAGATTACTGGTCATCTACTACATGAATTCATTGCAATGAAAATTTCTGCCTGCCAGAAGGATATGTAACACTATCTAATAGCTTCTGTATTTCATGTTATATTTAACATTACAGAATTCCAGTGTGTGAAGGTAATTTGAGCAGTATCTTAGAGTACGTTGGAGTTCCTGCATTTAGAGAGAGTATAGACATTTTTCCTTAACTGGAGTGTAAATTCCTCGAGATCAGGGACTGTCTTACATTTTTTATATTCCACATATTTCAGCTACCAATTCAGAGTCTTTTAACAGCAAAATCTGAATCTGATTTTGAGGCTGACATATATACAAATTTATCTACTATGTGTATATGTAAAATATGTATATGAGTTACATAAGGCTATGCCTGTCAAAGTAACATAATTTGTTTTTGAATTAGATAAAGCTATATATACAAGCTTCATTTTCAAGAACACATTACCATATTCATTTTGTATTTATGCTCTTAAATAACTACAGTAATAAAAAAATGAGAAGTCTTCTCTAAGGGAGTTTAACACCCATTCCAGTAAGTTTCCCTGCTACATCAACATGGAGTAATTGTAGAGAGACAAATTCTCTTATAATTTTTAGATATATAAATTGCTAGAGAGAATATAAAACTTCACTCTCCAGTATTCACTTGGCAATTGAGCACTTGAAATGTAGCTAGTCAAAACTGATAAGTGATATAAGTGTAAAATACACACCAGAGTTGAAAACTCAATGTGAAAAATGTTAAATATCTCATTCATCATTATTTTATTGATAAGACATTGAAGTGTTAATACTTACTTATGTTGTATATAATAAAGTAGGTTAATAAAATTAATTTCATGTGTTTCTTTTAACATTTTGAAATATGGCTACTAGAAAATTTAAAGTTTCATTAGTGGCTCTTATTATATGTCTATTGGGCAGTGTTGATAAAGTGTGACTTATCCAGGTTAACACAGGTTGACAGATCCAAATTGCCACATCAGATCTACTTGACCATTGACATAAACATCATTTCCTGTTTCTCTTTGCTATAATTATAAGATCATATTTTGTGCATTTTTTCCGTCAAAAAAGGCATCTAAATAAATAGCCCATGTGGTTAAATATTTCATTTTCTTTAAGCTTCTTACAAAAATGAATTTATAAACCGAAGCAAAAGCTTTGTTTGACCTAGTGTTCTGAGTTTTGGGACATAAAGAAGTAGATTCACATGAAGCAATTTGCAGCCTTATTCGTTGATAAATAGAAAGCAGCTGTAGGTTTTTCCCAGTTAATAGTATTTACTTACCTATTTGCTGTCGTCTTCCTCCTCCTCCTGTGACCCAATATTGTTTCTTCATGATTATCCTCAACATAATTACACCCTGTTTCACTCCAAATGATCTAAATCAGGGTTTTCACATTTTAACAACTCTAACATTGGGATGCAACTTATAATCAATGACATCATGAGCACTGTAATTGACAACATTTTTTCTTTCTTAGAACTAGCTAAAATAATGCTCCCATCTATAGTTGACTGCATTTTAGATTTGTTGAAATCTGGTAAATCATGTAGAGAGCCTTTATAAAATACAGCTTTCAGGGTATCATCCCATGCACAAGGAACCATAATATTTGGATGGTGCAGCATGGTAGTCTGCTCTTGTTAAGCACTGTCAAAGTGATCCTGCTGTAGCCCTAGGACCAGCATCTCAAGAACCACTGATCTCAATTCTTATTTAACACAGTGTGGGTACCCTGACCAATGGTGTCAGTTCAGTCCATCTATAAAACAATCACTTAACCAATGAACAATTTCTACCTAGTACCAGCAATTGTTAGTCACTGAGAAAGCCATTAAAAATGAGTAAGATTGTCTTTTTTTTCCTCAAGAAATTTATAATTTGCCTTTCACATTGCCTTGGAATTTTTTAAGTTCCAACACTGTCCTGAAGCTCAAATATTGTATCCCTTCTGCCATTCTAGACAATCAGAAAAGAAGCATTGTTCAATGAGAAGTTGACTTCTACCTTTGTGAAGAGACAAGATTTTATGATGACCACTCTGGAGCGAAAGGTGCCCTTTGGTTAGAAGCAGAGACTGCAGGCCCACACCTCTGGCAGTGATGTAATCTGAAAGCTAGATCACACGAGCAGCATAGGAGTTAATGAGTTCCCATTTTTGACTTAATTAAGACTTTAATAGTTATAAGGACCAAAGTCTCTCCTTAATTCCACACCAACCGAGGACAGCAATTTCAATCACTTTTATAATGTTGACCCAAAGGTAAAAGAAAGAGGAAAAAGCCTGACAGTACAAAGGATCCTGTGTTATCCAGGTCACTTTAAGCCCAGGGCAAGGAGAGCATTACCATCCCATTGCTTAAGTTATCTCCTAACTCTAACCTAGCTGCTTGATGTAGAGCCATCAACCCCGCAGGGCTGTTTGGAGAAAGATGAGAGTTCACAGTCACAGAAATGGAGCTGGAATGTGATGCACTCTGAGAATGCAGGCAATTATCCTCAATATCTTATTGCAGGGACTAGAAGACCACTTTTGTGGCATCCATTGAAGAGTGTTATGAAGGAGCACTACCCCTTCCCAGGGAGTGTTTTCTCTTTGTCCTGTTGAAGATGCTTGAAATTTTCGGTTGGAGATTCCTTTAAGATATTTTCTCCCCTTGCCTGAAAATGCACTTAGTATGTAGGACATATTAAACTATCATTAGTTATCCATACCTTGAAGTTAAATACTTACTCATCCTCTAAACAATTATTTATTGAGCCACAAGATAGGTCACATAATGTGTGAGGCACGGGGAATATAATGTGAAGGAAAAGTAGATACAGCTTCTGATCTCATGAGGTTACAGTCTAGTAGTAGAAACAGATATTGATAGAAAAAACCACAGCAATAAATGGCTGATCATAAACTGAGGTAAATAAAAGAGCATCAGTGTATGTGTTAGTCACTAATAACCAGTGACAAGTGAACTTAAAACTAAACCAAGTAAAAAGGAAGGAAAGCTTCTTTCAGGAAGTGACCATTGAAATATATCTGATGGCTGGGCAGGGCAGCTCATGCCTGTAATGCCAGCATTTTCGGAGACTGACGTGGGTAGATCACTTGAGTTAAGGAGTTCAAGGCCAGCCTGGCCAACATGGTGAAGCCCCATCTCTACTAAAAATGCAAAAATTAACCCGGCATGGTGGCGTGCATCTGTAGTCCTAGCTAGTCAGGAGGCTGAGGCAGGAGAATCGCTTGAACCCAGGAGGCCGGGGTTGCAGTGAGCTGAGATTGCACCACTGCACTCCAGCCTGGGTGACAGAGCGAGACTCTGTGTGGGGGTGGGGGGGGGGAAGAAATATATCTGAAATAAGCATAAAGATAAGTAGAAATTGACTAGATAAATGACTAGATAAAGAAGGAGGGCAGTGCTTGAGCCTAACTGGGATAAATTTCAGCCCTCTAAAAGACAGATTTTAATAGGTTTTACTATAACAAATAAGGAGAATGGTAAATCTGTTGAAATATGAAAAATATCTTTGATAGGTTATTTCTGAAGTATTTGTGAAATAAAATTTTACATATTTATAAAACATTAATTTAACTGTAAGTAGTAAGTAGAATGTATTTAAGGGGCCAGAGAGTAGATAAAGCTCAGACAATTAAAATCTATAGGTAATATGTATGTTTATTTTAGAAAACACTGCTTTCTTCTCTGAACCTGAATTTTTCTGGAGTATGTAAAAACAATAAGTGCATGTGTGCATGTGTGTGGCAAATGTGGGTGTGTGTTTGTGTGTTCAATTTCTAGCACAGAAGCTGCTAAAATAAGAAACAACTGGTTATCGGGGCAGGATAAAAGAGAAGACAAAAGGCTAGAAAAGAAGGGATGTAAAGGTTTAGAAAATTTATTCTCCATGGTGGCAGGAGAAGTCAAGTTTCTGGGCAAAAGGAAAAATACGACATTCTAACAACTAATGGTAGGACAGATTGACACTGTTTAAATAGCAGAAATTGAGACTATTGAGTCATTGGTGCTGCCATACATCTTTTGAAAAGGGACACGTGCAAAGACTTACCTTTTTTCATAAATGAATTGAATTGGTTTAAATTATGTACAGCAACAATGTCTTGTCTTACATGCCAAGTCCCATAGATGGAAGACCAATACCTAAGAGCACTGAATACAGGCTATGGAAACCACATCTGGGCTTAGCAGGAAAGAGCATCCTGATTAGTAAAGCCGATCATAGACAAGGGAATTGCTTGTCTATCAGAATTTTTGTCATCCGTGCTCTGAATAGTCTCATTCACCTGAATTTTACACGTTTTACCTTTTTTTTTCTTTTTTTGGCCACCTACAGCTATTCCAAGAAACCATTTTTAACATCTTTAATAACTGTCATTATTATACAAGCAATATTAGCTTCATCTGGTTTTTTTTCTTCATTTAATGCTTTTAGAGAGGAAATAAAATCAGCAAACAACAAAGGCAATTTCCTTAACGTAAAGATGAAAGTTTTAAAGAAATTTGCATTTCCAATGTTGAGAGGTGTCAGGCCTTTTTTGGACTCAAATCCGCTATGTCACACCAGGGCAAGAAGGGTAATGTTTATAACATCTGAATCTCTGAACCAATGACTATAAGATGTAAGCGTTACTTAGCTGAGATGTGAATAAATATTTATAACAATGGCACATGCATAGCTAATCGAGTGACTTTTGTTAATATTAAACTAGGTATTCATGGACGTGTGCCTTTTTCTATAATGAAAATACTGCCTTGGGCTAGTTTTGTTTTTCTTGCCTAGAACAATTTATGTGCTTTCACTGAAATGAATATAAACTCCTATTCTCATGACGAAAGAATTCACCATTAATTTGAGGAAAGAAGTTCTTTATTCCCTTTGTAGTATACTTTATTGAGAAAGCAAATCCTCAATGTATCTTGAAATTTTGTTCATGCATTTTATTTAATTTCAACAACACATTCAATGTCTATAAATAGAGATTTCTAGCATTATTAGAACCAGATGTATTGTTATCAAACTCATAAGAGATTTTCTTTCGATTAATTTAAAAAGTAATAAAAGCAAAGCAACAAAGCAAAGCAAAATAAAATTCCTCTGTTGTGGTTTGTGTGAAGTTTGGATCCATTATATTCACTTCCTCACTCTTTTTTTCTTCCTTCTTTTTCTCCTCTTCATTATTCCTTATGTGCACTGCAATGGATATTTGGTTTTTGTTTGTTTGTTTGTTCATTTGTTTTTTGAGACAGGATCTTGCTCTGTCACCCAGGCTGGAATGCAGTGGTGCCATCTTGGCTCACAGAAACCTCTGCCTCCTGGGTTGAAGTGATTCTTGTACCCTGGCCTCCTAAGTGGCTAGGATTACAGGTGTGCACCATCACACAGGGTCAATTTTTGTATGTTTAGTAGAGATGGGGTTTCACCATGTTAGCCAGGATGATCTCGAACTCCTGGCCTCTGAAAGTGTTGGGATTACAGATGTGAGCCACTGCACCAATCTAGTATTTATTTTTTATTGGCTGCTTAGCATTTACTCTCTCTTCTTAATAGGACCTGACTTGCTTTGGAACAATGAGCTCTTCCTTACTGTGATCAGTCCTGCCTCCTACTGGGAAATCTGGGCTGTTGTATCTACTGTCTCCCTGCTACTGGCGTAATCAAGGGAGCTGGCAATGACCTGACTGTGATCAGTTAGATATTCTTCCTGAGAACTTCAGATGATAAACAAGGTAGGCATGGCCAGAATGAGCTCTTGCAGGTCTTCTATCCAAGAGCTATGGTGGCAGCATCTTGACCAGCCTGTTCCTGCTTCCTAGACTACCAAACTTCCTTAATTTCTGCCCATTGACATACCCTTTTTTCCTACCTTCAGCCAATTTAGTGAATCCCTAATATCCTTCCAACAAATTCCTTGCAGCATAAAGTAGCCAAAATCTAAGAAATGCTAACACAAACTCATCTATTCCCTGCTCTGTTCTCTTTCTTTTAAGTGATACATTCATAGCTCAGTCACTGAGGTTATACAATAGTTAGTTAGATCTCAGATTGCCAATACATTGAATTGTCCCCTAAAATTTGCCTGATTATGGTCTCACAAAAGATTTCTGTGACCTGACTAATGTACTAAATACAAGAGCATATAAAATTAACAGTGTGATCCAGGGTTTTCTCCAGTTCACAATCACTCTGTAGTGATAGTAATTGAATTGAACTTGAAGCTATTTAAGTAATTAGACATATCCTGTCAGAGCCTCAGTGTCACTCATTCATTGTTTTCAGGGCTTAGGAAACCAAGAGAGGATCCATAAAAACGTAGACAAAATACAAAGGCATTGGTTGCTATATAATATGTTATTTGGGCCTTTCATATATAGTGATTTCCTAATTTGACTCATAATAGAAATTACTTAAAATCTTCTGTTCAAATGCAAATTGTATATGCTGGCCCCATCTAGGATGTTCGGAGTAACTAGATCTGGGGTGGGATCAATATTAGCAAACGCATGCACTCTAAAGAGAGGAAGACTGTAGTAGAGGACCAAAAACAAGGTGATTTCAATGATTCAAAGGAGAAAATTTGAAGTTACAAATTAAAGCACTAATAATAGGAAATGAATAGGATAGAATGGATTTGAAATTTAGGAGGTAATATAAGCCAGTCATGCTTATGATTAATTTAATGGAGTTGAAATAAATATGCTCAATCTTCAACTCTAGGTTTTTAGATTGTTCATTTGGGTAAATGCTGGTTCCATTGCTAAGGCAGCAAATAAGGGAGAAAGATTTAGAAAGAGATGTGTTTGAACTTAATGAGGTAAAAGTTTTTGTGTGATAACCAGGAAAAATGTTCACCATGAATGTAAGGTCCAAAGATCAGGTTAAAGATAATGTTTAAAGACATAAATTTGAGTACTGACTGCATACAGGTGGTAGTTCTAATCATACGAAGGATAAGATCATTCAAGGAAGGTGTGAGAAGGGAAGTATGCTGAGTTGGAATCAGGATTATTCGCATTTAAAGAGCATTAGGAAAGGAACCTGGGAGGAAGAGGTGAGTATGGACAAAGGAGAAGAGAACACTATGAAATAGGAAGCAGTCCCATTTTCAGATACAGTGAAGATTCATGAGTATAAAGACTGAAAAGTGAAGGTTGAGTTTGTAGAAGAACTTGATATATTTTTTACCAAGATTTTCAGGTGAAATTCTGAGAGCAGACTTTGGGTAGAAATGGGTTAAGGAATCAATGTAACTATACATGTAGGCAATTCTTTTAAGAATCATCAAATCATCAGATTTTTATTCATTTCAGATCTTCTGTCCCATGTATAGGCCAATTCTCGGTTCACAAAAGTTCAAGCATCTGAATTCAGGATAACTATGCAATGTGATACTACCATGTTGTGTTCAACTCAAAGGTAGAGATGGTCACCAAAAATTCATGCTCCCTCTTTCATGGTGCAGAGTTGTTTCTGATTGATAACTGTGCAGCCATACATATTTTCAGAAGCCTTTGTATTTAAGTGTGGCTATATGACTAGTTGTCAATGGAATATAATAGAAACAATAGTTAGCACTTCCTGTCTGAGATTTTAAGAGGCAGGATCCTCCACTCTTTCCTTTTCTTTTCTTTTTAGAGTTGGGGTTTTGCTCTGTTGTCTAGGCTGGAGTGCAGTGGAGTGATCATAGCTCACTGCAGCTTCAAACTCCTCGGCTCCAGTGATCCTCCTGCCTTAGCCTCCCAAGTAGCTAGGACCATAGGTGTGCACCACCACACCTGACTACTTTTTAATTTTTATTTTTTATTTTTGGAAACAGAGTCTTGCTATATTGCCCAGGTGGGTCTCAAACTTCTGTCCTCAAGAGATTCTTCTGCCTTAGCTTCTTGAGTTCCTGAGATTATAGGTACGTGCCACTATGCTTAGCTCCCACTGTTTCCTTTTCTATCAGTTATATGCAACCAAGTGCAAGACTCAAGGTCATAGCAAAGCACAGGGTGGAAGAAGTCTGCGAATCCTGATCGTTCAAGAGGAAAGCCACCAGCCAGCTAGGAACATTTGTGTTATGTTACCAAAATGTTAGTACTTATTTCTTTTATCAGCTTTAATGCAAAACATATCTAAGCATGATATGGACCAAAATTTTAGATAACTGACTTACAGTTTAAATATATTCAATATAAGGATGTGTTGGCATCATATAAATGTAGGTGATAACATTTATTTGATGCAAATTTGAGATAATGTGGTCTACAGCCCAATTCATTGTTTACAAACTTTACTAATTTAAAGTTTGGTGATGCTATTCAAAGGTAACAAGTGGTATTAAGCACTAAATTAACTAATCAATTAATTCAATTCAGAAAGTAAATTGAGATCGTCTGGTAAATAAAATACAAATCTTTCCACTAGATAATTAAAGCTTAAAGTTCCACCAACTATTATTTTCCTTGTGGGTTATATTAAGATATCATCAATCCATTATTTCTGCTCAGAGAAGAGAGATAATTGTTTGATAGTATGCTTATGTGCCAAAAGAACAGATGTTTTGTTTCTTAAATGCCATCTTTAAAAGTAATGTAAGTGTTTGATCTGGAGCCAAGGTGATCACATATGGCTCTGCCTTCCATAAGGGTGTGAGGTTGAGGAGGTGAGTGAGGCTAAAATCTTTTCCTGCCTCATTCACAAACAATGGGTCCAGATAATAACTGTCTATGCAAAAGAAGAGGGAATCTTTTTCTAATTTTTACAAAAGCACCATGTGGGGCAGCAATGGTCCTTGAGAGTGACTTTTTTTCTCCTTTTAATCTTGGAGGTCATTTCATACTAACACATAGTTTTATTTTTAATAGTTTCAAAAGTTTGATTGATGGACATATTGAGTTACTTTCAAACATCTGCCCTTATAGACAATACTCCATTGAATATCTTTGTACATATATATGAATATTACTCTAGAACAAATTTCTTAAACTGGGATTGTTGCATCAAAGAGCAGATGTATTTGTAATTTCTATAGGCATTATCAAGTTGTATTCCATAAATGGGTTAATTTACAGCCCCACAAGCAATATATGAGAGTGCCTGTTTACTCACACCTCCAGACAATCAATGTGTTATGAAACTTTTTGATCTTTAGTAATTTGATAAGTGAAAAGCCCCTTCTATGGTAAATTTACTTTTAATTACTTTATGAAGAAAAGTTCTTTTTCATATATTTAAGAAGCAGTTTATGTCCTTTGTAGTTAACTGTCTTTTTATTTGTATAATAAACTTTTGTACATCTTTTCATTTTCAACATTTCTTTGTCAATGTATTTTGATTTTTTTTTTTTTTTTTTTTTTTTTTTTTTTTTTTTTTTTTTGAGACAGGGTCTCACTTTGTCGCCTAGGCTGGAGTGCAATGGTGTGATCTCAGCTCACTGAGGCCTCGACCTCCTGGACCTACTGGGCTCCAGCAATCCTCCCACCTCAGCCTCATCAAGTAGCTGGGACTACAGGCATGCGCCACCATACCTGGCACATTTTTGTATTTTTAGTAGAGATGGGGTTTTGCCATGTTTCCCAGGCTAGTTTTGAACTCCTGAGCTCAAGTGATCTGCCCACGTTGGCCTCTCAAAGTGCTAGGGTTACAGGCATGAGCCACTGCGCCTGGCCTTATCAATGTGTTTTAAGTGTGGGTTTACTGTATATATCATATGGTTGGATTTTACGTTTTGATCCAATTTGAGAGACTTTATGTTTTAATAGAAAAGTGTATCCCATTTATATTTACTGATATAAAATATACCTTTCAGTTATGGAACTGTTACCTTTTAATGTTATGCCTATTTTTGTGTTTTTATTCAATCTTTTATTCTATGATTCAGATTTTCTTTGTGCTTTTTAAATAAAGGTTCCTTCTGAAAGTTTGCGTTCTGTCCAGTGATATAATCTTAGAGATTATAAATTTAGAACACATTTTTAAAAATATGATAAACATTGTTTCTTTAGGCAACATCTAGTATCTCCCTACATCAAACATAGGCAAAATTAGGCAAAATATATAGGCACAATTATATATAGGCAAAAAATATAGGCAAAATTCCTATATTTTTATTTCTTCCTAACTCTCGTTATTCCTCACTTGATTTTAACTAATTATATTATTGTTATATTACTGTTTCATAGAGCTTCCCTATGTTTCTTTAAATATGTTTAAACTTACACTACTTAATTTGTTAGATTGATGTCTTCTGACACTCAGCTTTTCTCCTCCACCATAAAGGTTGAGGAGATCAGCCTACATATATGGCTTTCCTCTTTTTCATCCCTCTTCTACTTCACTATTATTTATTGTATTATATTGTTTCTATCGAAGCGATATTAGAGAGAAGAAAAGAGAAAAGGCATCTTTACTCCGCTGTCTCAGAAGTTCTAATTCATCTTTGTCTACTCCCCAGTACCAAGAACATTACTCAGCATGTAGTAATTACACAACAATCTAAAATACTAAGCTTGACCTGTTCATGGCTGAGCTGGCCTGGAAGAGTGATCTCATCCATTTGAATATATCCACTCAGTTATATGCAGTGCTAAACAAAAATTACAGGCCTTCCTCTATAGAGTCAGGGCATTTACCCCCTCAGCTTAGGCTGTGGCCAAGAACTGACCTGTGCTCATGCTCCCCGTTAGCAGACAGATCCCAAATGTGACTCTCAACAAGAGCTGAACCATGCACTCCTTATTCCTCCTCCCAAAGTCACATAGTGGTGGGGAAGAATGAAGGGAGAGTATAAGAGAGGCCAGGAGTGTTTTACTAGAGAATCTTTCTCCACATCGAAAGAAACATCAGGAAAAGGAAACATCTGCCCCCCACCCCGTCTCCATCCCAATATCTCACCTGCTTCAAATAGTTCTGCAATACTTCCCAGTTAAACAAGACAGGACCTGAAAAGTCACAAGAAATAATTCTAGAAGGAATGTAATGACATGAGGACACATTACCCCATAATTACCTATCTTTTGGCATTTGGGATTGTGGTAGGCAGGATAATACCTTAATCGCCAGAACCTGTGAATATGTTATGCTACATGACAAAAGGATCTTTGCAGATATGATTAAGTAACAGAGCTTTAAATAGGGAGATTATCCTGGATTATCTGTTGGACCCAATCTAATCATTCAAGCTTTTGAAAGAGGAAGGCAGAAAGCCAGTTCCAGAGATGCAGCACAACGGGAGGAGGGAGAAAAGATTGAATTCTTCTCCATGTGAGAAGGATTCAATGCACTGTTGCCGGCTCTGGATGCAGGGAACTAACATGCAAGGATGGGAGAGAGGCCTCTGGAACTAATGGCAGTCCTCACCAAACAGCCAGCAAGAAAACAGGATCTCAGTCCTGTAGCCGTATGAACCAAATTCTGCCAACAATCAGAAGGAGGCTGGAAGTAGATGCTTAGAGACTTCAGAAAGGAATGCAGTCCTGCCAAGACCTTCATTTCCACCTTGTGATATTCTAAGCAGAATATAAGCTCACTGTACCTGGACTTCTGACTTACTCAATTTGAGATAACAAATTTGTGCTATTTTAAGTCACTTAAGTTTACGGTAATTTCTTACAGCAGCAATAAAAAATAAATACAGGGCTAATTCAGGCAACAGCACAACCCACTTTGGAACCTGGTAGGCTACAGTGGCTATCCTCAAGATCTGTGTAGCCCAGTCTGTGCTATGCAGATATGTAATAGGTACCTGCAGCAATCACCAGGTTAGTATGAATAGACTGGAAGATCTACTACTTTCAGTTATTAATATTTCTGCGCTATTAGGAAACAAAATAAATGAACACAAATTGGTAATTTTATCCATGAATTTGATAATTGAAATATCCAAATCAGTTGTAGGCTTGGTTTTTCTAGTTTGTGCAAATTTTAAATTCAGAATATGACTTTCAATACTCCCTCCTTACCTACTTACGATCATACCAACTGGGTCATGAAGATAAGCTCTGTTAGGCAAAAAAATGTAAGAACTAGGAGCTGACTGTGTCTTCTGTCTTCACTTGATATCCTGGATTTCTGCAACAGCACTCTTAATAGTGAAACTCACATTTCTATCTCTAAGATGAGTGGGTTTGGCCTCAGAGAACAAACTAAACCAGTAGGTATCTTGTTCAATCAGATAGCTAAACAATAGCGACAATCTAAAAGTAAATCAAATTTTTTAAATACTTGCCTCCTAGCCCTATCCCTCACTCTAGTATTATTATTAGTTATATCAATTATCTAAATGCTTTTATTTGGGGATACTTATTTCATTTCATCCTTATATCTGTAGATTACAGATGACCAAGGAAGCACAAAGTTAAGTGAACTGATCAAGATAACACAGTAAGTTCCTGGCCAAACTAAGGCTGGTATAAAGGTCTTAGTTTTTTATTCCTACTGTTGTTCTTGTCTATCTGTCTTTTTATTTCTACTTGTTGTTCTCTTTACTTTGACACTTTGATTTTTGTTCCAAATAAGTAAATCCTCATTGTCCATTAAAGGTCTAGTCAGATGAATGGCCCTAAAACCCATCCATTGTCTTTCACTATAAGCCAGTGTTTTACGAGCCCACTGTCATGATTTTTCTTTATTCACAGTAGATGGTTTATTTTGAGAGAAACATTTTTGTCACTATTGCTTCCTAGTACAATGGTGATTTGCTAATTAATATATGGGGAATTCGACCTCATTGTTAGTCTTTTCTTCTGCATGTCATGTAGTACTCAATAACTTAACAATTTTTAGTTTGTTTCACTTTTGCTTATTGGATGTCATCTTTGTTCTGGGTTCCCATGCAGAAAAGAATTGATTCATTTAAATTAGAAGACAGAATTGTAAAAAGGGATTACATGTACATGAAGCAAGAGACATGGTGATTTTTGCACCATGCAAAATCTGTCTCACGGGATATTTCTGAAAGGATATATAGGAGGGAGATTTTTTACACTACACGATTTTTGACATTTTTGATTTTATTCTGCATGCAAACTATACCCATTCCAAAGGTAAATTAAACTTGAATCTTAAAAAGAAAAAAGATAAAAGTAGAATTCCTATAAATAAAACCCAAAAAAAGGAAGCACATGAACAAAGACAGAAATAGAACTGTAGCAGACAATATTTGTGATCTGCCCAGATGCCTAGAATCCCTTCTTTCCCACTCTGTGCACTCTGACCCTACCGTGCCCACTTCTCCATGTCTGCCCTTCTGTGGACGAGCACCTGCAGCTTTTCTTTGGAGGGTGCCCCTTGGGCCATTGGAGCCATTGTGCCCACACTACACCGAAGTTTGGAAATACCTAGGTATTTAAGATCCAACTGGGTGACTGTTGCCCAAAGACAGACAGATATAAAGGTAGGAAAGTCCAACTCCTTTGCTTCAGGCTGGGACAGCTCTGAGATGTCACTTATACTCCAGATTTCCCCTCTGAGATCAGGCTGAAGTCCACCTTTAGAGTGACCTTTGCCTGAGATTATACCTATGCTGGACTTCCTCTCTGTCCCTATCCTGCATTTCCCATTCTTTTACTAGTCTTCTTCCAAGAATTTTCTGAAATTGTTTGCTTATGAATTCCCACTTCAGAGAGTGTTTCTGCAGAATGGCCCTGAGGTAGTTGATACCAGAAGTGGTTCTAGGAAGAAGAAAATGCAGACCAGATTCTGGAACTGGATATTTGATGGCCACCTGAAAACACAGGGCCCCTTTATTACTACTAAGTTGGGAATTGAATATCCCTGGCAGTAGCATAGTTAGTAAGACTTCCATCTCTGTTAGGTTGGGCTGGAGTAAAGATGGGAAGGATTCTTTGACTCATACAACATTGCTTGCATTTGAGAGAAATGGAAAATGCATAATTATAAGAACAGTGAAATTGGTTGAGTGTTACTGAGTGTCACTGGTGCATCAAAGAGAAAAAATACAGGTTTAGGTCAGTCAGTTGTCAGCTTAAGGCATAAAATGAAAGCCAGCAAGACTTTAAACACATCCTTCAGCCAGAGGGATGACATACCTAAGACCAGGCATAGGACTCAATTGTGAAGGTAACCAAACTTCAGAGAAGACTGAACTTAACAACCAAGCCAAATGCCCTACACCAAAACTGTGGCCCTAACAAGACAGAAAGAGGACCCTGAGACTCAAGACAGGTGTATGAGAGTAGATGTGATATAGAACATTGGATCCCTAGGTTCTATTGGACCCTCTAAGCCTGCAAAATTGCCATGCTCTCTCTCCTTTTCTAGAGTATAGCAGTCTCTTTGATGCTTGGGGATTACTCAGAAGCCTCAACTAAGGCAGATGCATTGAAATGCAATACTTGCCCTCCTCTTGATCTACCCCCACCTTCCCTCCTCACCAGACAGACACCTACGGTGAGGCTTCAGCATGACTGAACTGGGGAGATTTGGGCCTTATTAAGCAGGGAATGAATTATTTGCCAAAAAAAAAAAATCTGTAGGACTTGAGTAACATGTACTCTTAGATACTAGGAGAGTATGACTAGAAGTAGATTTTGAGGATGCCAGTTCAAGATGGTGAATAAAGGAGAGTTGACTGATACAGGGCCCTCTCCTGTGACTCAGTATTTAACACAATAGCAGCTGGGACTGTTCCTCATATGCCACCAGAATAGCTCATTGAGGTTTGAAACAAATAATGACCTGGCAGACAATTGAGAAAGGGATAAAAGGATTTAGAGGCGTATGCATGACTTTGTTCCTCATGAAAGCACAGAGGGAACATCCTTCACTGCAGCAATGAAGAATGTGCTGGTGAGTAGGGCACAGCATTATTGTTAAATTCAATAGGAGTTGAGAAGAATCTAGAATGGACGGTAAAAGAGGGGATGATGAAACGTTCTTACTTCAGGACCAGTTTGTAGCAGTAGAGACTGTAGCTTGTTCCACTTACCTTCCACTTACAATTTTCACCCCGTAATTTTGAGCTACCACTGCTTTGAAGAATTGAAATGTAATAGAATTTGAGCAGGTAAGGGGTGGACTGTAGCAGAAAATGTTCGTGCTTAGCCCTGATCTTTTGAGGTTTCTCACGATATCTTCTGTGCACAACCTCTGTTGCCCCTACTACTAATTTTCTGGGTTTTGTTTGTTTGTTTGTTTATTTTGAGACAGAGTTTTGCTCTTATTGCCCAGGCTGGAATGCAGTGGCACGATCTCAGCTCACTACAACCTCCACCTCCCGGGTTCAAATGATTCTCCTGCCTCAGCCTCCCGAGTAGCTGGGATTAAAGGCATGTGCCACCATGCCCGGCTAAGTTTGTATTTTTTAGCAGAGATGGGGTTTCTCCATGTTGGCCAGGCTGGTCTCGAACTCCTGATCTCACGTGATTCACCCACCTCGGCCTCCCAAAGTGCTGGGATTATAGGTGTGAGCCACTGTGGCTGGCCCCCTGTGTTTGTAATGACTGGAACTTGAAGCTTTTCTTTGGAGAACTGCCTTCAGGTTACTGGAACTGCTTTACTGGAGAGCTTCACATGCTTGCTTGGGGTTTATCTCTTCTCCAGGGTGGAACTGACAAGTGACTATCAGAATATGGAGGTCCACCTCCCTTGCCTCTGTGGAGCATCTTGCCTGAGAGTACACTTTTGCATGACTTCCTTCCTTTCCCTGCTATGTTTGTTATTTCCTTACTCATCTCCTAGGAAATATTTCCTGAATATATCACTTGCATCAAGATCTTTATTACAGGATTTGCTTCTAGAAACTCTAAGACCTCAACTTTTAGTCTAAGACCTCAACTTTTAGTCTAAGACCTCAACTTTTAGTCTCCTATATTTCCGATGGAAGTAAATGTTAGTAAGTCTTTTTGGACAGCAGATTAACAATATTGCCAAAGACAATCAACAGACTTTAAAAGGTATATAACAGTTGCACTATCCAGCCCATATAAATATTTATGCACAATTAGGTTTAATGCAGTGTGGTTTATAATAGCACTGAAATAGAATGAAAACAGTCTAAATACACAGTGATAGGAGATTTTGTAAGCTATGACACATTCACATCATGGAATATTAGTCAGAGACTGAAATTCAGTTAAGAAGCAAGAAATAGACCAAATACAAAAATTATTCCCATTTTCTCCAACTGGTCTTCACCTTCCAACCTGCCTCACATATGTCTTCTAATATGGGGAAATAAGTTCATTCATGAATTACAGAGTGATTTATAGGGTACTTTTAAGTCATCTTGTAGTCAAGTGGGAACAAAACTATACCTGAAAGGCCAAAACCTCAGTTCACATCCCAGTTATTCTATTTACTATCTTTGAAGCTTTAAACAAATCATTTTACCTTCCTGGCAATGAGAAAAATTTGTGTTCTTTCTATTATGAGGACAAGAAACAACTGGGGTTAATCCCCAATTGGACAGACTAGCTTCATTGCAGAAGGAGCCCCAAAAAAGCTGGCAACATTATCCAATGGCTTAGTCAGAGAAGCCAGGGTGCAGCATAGCAGCAGGGTTATAAACATTAAATATTTGATTCAGGAATGTCTAAGTCCATTTGAGGATGTGGGTGTAGAAAAGATTATCCCTCAATATGAATTATTTCCTTCTTTGATAGTGGTAGAATTTCTGATTTGAACAATTTTCTCAGCTTCCCTTGCAGTTAAGAGCCTCCATGTGATTAAGTACTGCCCAATAGGATGTAATCAAATATAATTTGCAATTTCTAGGTAGTGACTCCAAGGAAAGGGATGTTCCTATCCTTCTTTCATGTTCTTGTAGTTGGAAGGTAGACATAGCGGTAAATCATCTTGGACTATACAAAAGAAGATAACACACTAGGAATATTTTCCTTCGTAAGTGTCCGATAAATATTGGCTGTTTTTATGATGCACAGATACTGGCACATAGCAGATAATAAATATTCGTTTATTTTTCTATTAGATTTTCAGGATGCCATAACAAAATACCACAGATTGAGTGGCTTAAACAACAGAAATTTGTTTTTTCATAATTCTGAAGGATGGAAGTCTAAGATCAAGGTGCTGGCAAATTCAGTTCCTGGTGAGGGCTCTCTTCCTGGTTTGTGGACAGCCACCTTCTGGCTGTGTCATGACAAAGACTTTTCTCTGTATAAATGCAGACAGTGAGCCCTAGTATCTTATCCTCTTTTTATAAGGATATCACTCCTATCAGGTAAGGGCCCCAACCTGATGACTTCATATAACCTTAAAGGCCCTGTCTCCAAATACAGGAGCATTTAAGAGTTAAGGCTTCAACACATTAATTTGGTGTGTGTGTTGGGGGGGACAATTTAATTCACAAAAATCTTGTTCACCTGTCAGTCCATGTCCCTCATATACAGTTGCTGTAAAGAAGAGACATAATAAATAGCAAGATTCCTGGTAGTCGAGCACCTGAGTTTCCTAAACATTGGTATACACTTGTTGAGTCATTTGTATTGGATATTTGGAAAATCATATTCTTGTTATAAAACTAATCTAAATGCTTGGTATCAGTACATTGTGGGGAATTAGATTTTAAATAGATTAAATTTGTAACTAGTCTTCACAGGGGCAAAGTTAGAATACTACTTTCTTATTTTTATGCCAATAAAAAGTATTTAAGTTGGCTGAAAATTATGGCTGACATATTTTTTCTTTTTCTGAGTGTGTAGCTTTGCCTGGAGATTCAAATCTACAAATGCAGGAATGATATTTTTCTACTGCATCACTGGCACATAATAAGTGCTCAATAATATTTATGAATAAATGAGTCTTTATTTTTTTTCTTTGCTTAGACTATAAGGTTTAGATGAATCAGGTTCCACCTTATGATTTTTCAACTGATTTTATTTATCTCATTCAGTATCTAGCATGTTGGTATCCATTCAGAAAACAATTTATAAGACTAAATATCTATGAAAAATATCAAATGGAAATATTTTTAGAAAATCAGTTGGTAAGACTCCCTTCAACTTAAGGAGGCTTTTATTAAAAGTCTGTATATCTTAAAGAATATATTATATATTTTAGCTATAAAAATATTAAACAATGACTACTTCTTGGCTGTTTCTCAAAAAGCAAAATACAAAAAATATATAACCAACTTATTGATGTTATTTGCAAGAAGTTCCTTTTCCAAGAGATAATTTATCTTCTAATGGAATATTTGTTCAATGTTTAGTAATTTGTCTGTGAACACTACACCATTTTTAATAGAAAAGCCCTGAACTACCTGTAATTCAGATGGACTCAGAAGTAGAGACCCAACCACGGGCTCTACCACATGAATGAGAAGTCCATTGTCAGCTATGTGGGCCAAGCAATATGGAAAGGGGGAATGATGTGGGAAAGGAAAATGTTGGAAAAGGCCACACAAGTAGGAATGGGCCTGGGTGTACAACACATGAAGATAGTGACAAGACTGGCCTCACAAAAATAGAGAAAGAATATTTTCATAATTTCCTTATGAATGAGGAAAAAAACTTTCCAACTTCATATGTGAAGAATTAGAGAGCTCATGAAAGATACACTCATCATATGATCATATGAACTCCAACTTTATCACTCTGTTGGATTTCAGTCTCTTCTTTAAAATGCAACACACACATACACTACACTACATACACACACACACACACGCGCACACACACACACACACACACACTTCCTGGAGCCCAGAGGTCCCTCTAGCTACTTACCTTTCTCCTTCCCTTGGCAGTTACTTGTCCTCTCTGTCTGATACCACAAGTTGGCACCTACTTGTTCTCCAATTTCAGCTTAGTTCTCACCTTCCTACAGGGAATCTTTGGCTTTACACTGGTTAGCTCTTAGAGCCTCATACATTTCTTCCATTTAAAAATGAGCACAACTACAATTTCACAAATTTGTGTATGACAATTTAATATCTGTAACTCCACTAGACTGTAAGTTTAATTGGGGTAAGAATCATATTCTTGATTGTTATTATTCTTTCTATTTCAAATTTCTATTTCCCAGATCTTAGCACTTAATGAAAAAAAAAATTGGCATTAGGGGCAAAGAATTATGAAAATATGAGATGGCTCCAGCCCCTGAACAACTCCTGTGTGTCACATGAAAGCTTTTATTCCAAATAATTAGGACTCCTTGTATTCTCTGGCACTTTTTGAGGTTGGCACCCAGTGTGACTGTAGTTTTCTCTTATTGTATGCTATAGCTCTTTGATTTGCCATGTACCTGAGCTACCATGAGCATGTGTCTCCATGCTGAGCTTTGCCTTAGCCTATTTGTTATGATGGCCAGATAAACTGTGGCCAACACAAATGGATTTGAACCTTACTGGCTTTCTTTCATGCAAGCTGCTCCTGGGTAACAATACTTTTTCCATTTCCAGATGAGAAGTCGCTGTCAATCTACTTGAGACTGAACCTGGACATTGTTTCCACTGTGAATCTCTTCTCTGGGGTTTGCTTAGCTGAACTGATTCTATATTTCTGGGTCTCTTATGAGCAAGCTGCCAACCAGGCCAAACTGTCTGCTGGGGAATTTGAGGCAAATGCTAACTGGAGCTGAGTATGAGCTTGCCAAATTCACAGCTCACGCTGACATTCAGTGGAGACATTTGGTGCACTTAACACAGTATCCCAGCACCCCTTGCCTTAGTTAGTATGATGATTAATTCCTTCCTTGCAGGGTGGAGTTCACTGAACCAAAGTGCATGCTCACAGCCTACATCTGGCCAGAGGACAGACTTCCCCGTGCAAACATTTATAGAACCCAGGCAGTTGGTCTTATGGGACCTGAGGCCTTCTTGGAGTTCAAGTGCCTGAACTGACTATTTGCCATGATATCTTTGGATGTTATCAATCCTCCCTTCAGAAAAATGCAGGGGGATTTGGGAGTTTGCCATTAGGTCTCATGCAGCTCTGGCCTCCACTGTGGCTCAGTGCATATATAATCTCTGGTGGGAACAATTTAAATGCATCATTAATCCCTTGATGGTCACGAGTAGTTGTACCCTCTGGGGTTTCAGTGGCAGGGAAACCGGCATCTGCTTTCTCATGATTTCCCAATGAAGCCAACAGTTTTTGGCTTTGCATCTTGGTCTCTTTCCACAATTGTAGCCCTGATTCAATTTGTTAACTTTGTTTTTTTTCATGAGAACTTTCTTTGGCTTCACCTATATGAATGCCAGTGCTTGGGTACGAAAATAATGTTTTTGCTTCTTTTAGAAGGTGATTGTATAAAAGAAAGGACTGGGTCTTATCTTCATCTGTATTCCTAACATCTAATACAGCACCTGGAAAATTGTGGGTCATAAGTGCATACATAGAATTGAACCAAATTCTTCCAGGTCTTCTAAAATTAAGGCTCTGTATTTCCTACTATATTATTTCCGTTCCTTTAATAAAAAAATTACATACCAAGGATTACCATTATGATGATACCATTTTCTTGGATGTTGTGCTAGTCATCATAGAAAGAACATTTTACAAATGTAGTTTTGCTCCTGTAGGACTAAATCTCAGGATTGGTAACATTGCCCTGGGTCTATGTTACAGAAACAAGAATAACAGGAGACAAGAGAATAAATGCTCTGAATCAAAGTGTAGATGTTAGATTGTACTTAGGTAGTGGAGGGAATGTTTGAAGTGGGGACTCAGATCTTACATATACCAATGTTGGACTCAGAGAGAGGATGA
Source organism: Macaca thibetana thibetana (assembly GCF_024542745.1). NCBI lineage: Eukaryota > Metazoa > Chordata > Mammalia > Primates > Cercopithecidae > Macaca > Macaca thibetana. The sequence continues at coordinate 145,899,846 of NC_065578.1, forward strand.
GAGTTTCTTGTCAACAGAGATCACAGAGAGGGGAAGCACACTGCACACCTCCAGGAGGCACCACTAACATGGTGTATTATTGAATAGAGTCTTACCTGAGCCCCCTTCTAGACAGGGGCCTACCTTTTGTCTAGAATTACTAAAAGTTAAGGCCTGGAAGAAATTATAGATGTCATCTAATCTGACTCCTTCATTTTACGATTGAGGAAACTACAACCCAGACAGGTGAAAATAATTCTGAGGTAACACAGTTAGCTGGTGGCAGAGCTATGCCTAGAATACAGATTTCTGAAATTCAAAGTTAACATAATATAGAGAGAGTGTCTAGAAGAGAACTTGACACATACATTTAGTAATTCCTGTACCCCAAAGACAGGTCCATGTCCACATCCCTGGAACTTGTGAATATTACCTTATTTGGAAAAAGTGTCTTTGCAGATGTAATTAAGTGAGGGATCTAGAGATGAGAGCCTCTTGGACTATCCAGGCAGGCCTTAAGCCCAATGACAAGTGTCCTTCTAAGAGACAGAAAAAGAGAAGACATGGACAGAGGAGGAGGAGGCAACATGAACACAGAGGCAGAAATCAGAGTGATGCAGCACATTTAATACCAACAAACACCAGAAGCTGGAAGAGCTGAAGAACAGACTCTCCCCTAGAGCTTTCTTCATGCTTCTGGACTCCAGAACCAAAAGAGAATACATTTCTGTTGCTTTTAGCCATGAAGTTTATACTGATATGTTACAGCAGCCTCAGAAACCTAATGCAGAAGGTATTACAGAAGTAAATCCTATTCCTTAATTCTGCCTCTCACTTCTTGCCTCTGCATAAGGATGTTCACAGATCACTTGTTATTTTAAGTAAGTGGCAGTTAGAGCCACCAGGACCTCCGCTCAGCACTGTAGCCTCCCTGGGATCCAGGGTAATGTAGTAAAGAGAGAGACCAGTGCAGTGTGGCTCATTGAATTTTAGGAAATTTTATCGATCTCAGGATGCTACTGGCATCTTGAGAGAAGGCAATAAAATATTACAAGTCTAGTTTCCAGGAAGAAATTTTCATGAAGATTTATATGACTTCTGTCCCTGTTCATGTTATATAATTTTTCCTAATTCACCCCACACTGTAATTACTACAACCATCCACATCCCACAATAGGTTACAGATGATTTATCAGGCGATCTGGAAGAAATAAACCCACAGGTGTGATCTTAGCTTCCGATTCAGAGAAGATTATTACTTGAGATCCCACCCAGTAGCCTCAGCTGCCACTTATGAGCTCCTGGCATCATGTGAAAAATGTACCAGCTTGCAGACACTGGAGAAGTCCCCGGGTAGACCTGGACACTTTCAACATCTTGACACAGGGGTGCACATGTGTCCTCTGCAGTGCCCAGTCTCATTCATAGAGAAGACAAATATACAGATACAGAAATCACATATGATGGCTAAGGGGAAAAGAAAGGGAACTTCTACTCTGAAAGTTCTAAGACAAAAGGAGATGCCAGGTACCACCAGATAGTGCTACAGAAAATGAGATGTCAAATTGTAGAGAACAGTAAAGGTATTGTCCAGGGAGAGCAGGGGTGGGAAATAGTCAAAGCAGGCTGACTGCAAAACCTGTCTTCCTAAGCTGGGCTGGTAGAGCTTAACACAGTTTTGAAAGAGTGTGCTCTCCTGCTTTCCTGAGACCAACGATGACTGCCAGGGAAAGGATGTCAGGAGGACAAAACATGGCCGCTGACATGTGAGAGGTCAGGAGGGCTGTCAAAAGACCCACACACAGCTTGACGCAGGCTCCTGACTAAGGCTTGCTCAGTGAACCTCACAGCTGCCATTACCATGAAAAACAAGATATTCCAGAAAATATTTGTTTTAAATGTTCTGGATTTTGCCTTTTGGAATGCAATTCTCTATAAAAGGGCCAACATCTTAGGCAGGTTGAAGCCCTTTTTTCAACTATACTACCATAGTCCTTTTTTTGTCGCACTAATATAGCCCTCATTTCCCTGTGCAAATTGCGCACACACCTGTCTCTGGAGGATCCAGATGGCAAGGTAGATAATAATGATGGATGATGAATAAATGAATGAATCCAATATTGTTTCTTTTATGACTGTGCACAAGAGTTTTTGTTCCTTAAAACAAGTATATCTTGCAGAGACCTTATGATACAAGGATGTAAGTAACTTGTCTGGGAGCAGGACAAGTATCTTTACTATATAGATAACTATTTCCTCTTCCTTCAACATCTAAGGCATAATCCTGGATAACAAACTCACTTTTGAGGGAACTCTTGAATCTTTTGGTCAAGTATTTCAGGCACTTCAATTTCACCCTTAATAAAAAGCTGTGTAATAAAATGGTATGGTTCATTTTCAGGCTTTCCCTAAAGACTCTTTCATTCCCCAATAGGCTCAGCAAACTGACGATGTTCATTAAATTAGGATTACTATTTGGCTTTGACAGGCAAATGTGTTTCCTGGAGCAATGTTGCTTGTACATTTAGAGTGTTGTATTGCTTTGTTTTAAAAGACATCAGACTGTTTCTTGGTATATTACCAGAAAAGCAATATTAATCCTTCTGGCCTCAAGTAGGCATATTTTTCAGCAAATGTAGCAATGGGATTACATCACTTAGGAATATAAATCTACAGATGTTGCTGCTATAAATCTAGGTTTTTACAGATGCTTGTATTTTAACCAATAAGTAATAAAACTCTGTAAGATTTGCTGATTCATTCATTCATTCATTCAGATATTTTTTCATTCAACACTCAATGCACGTCTATTCTTCCAAGTACTTAATCTTCTTCCTTTATTGCTGACTGCAAGTTTCTTAAAATCTTTAATAGTAATAACCTAATTGGCTTGTCTTCCATGAGTATTTAAGTTTACCATGATTTATTACCTGTTTGGTCTTACTTGGTTCTTTGTTTCTCTTGGATCTACTCTTCTCACCGTCAAACTTCTGGAAACCGCTTATTGAATATATTTTAACATTTTCCTAAACTGAAAAGAGAAATTTGCATTTTCCTCTCAGAATATATTACCTTTGAATAATTTCCAGGGTGGCTTTGGTAAATATTAGTAAGAATTGAATTCATCTTCCTTTTCTATAAGAGAAGAAAACTAGCACAAACCCCTTAATGAGTTGATACTGTTCTAATATCCAGTGTAGTGTTGCTAATCTGTCAGATATTCATGGGCTAGACAAATAGCTTTAGAAATAAAAGACCTTTCTAGCTTTTTCTGTTCCTACATTACTAAGAAGAGCAACATGGCTGGGCGCGGTGGCTCAAGCCTGTAATCCCAGCACTTTGGGAGGCCGAGACGGGCGGATCGCGAGGTCAGGAGATCGAGAGACGATCCCGGCTAACACGGTGAAACCCCGTCTCTACTAAAAAGTACAAAAAACTAGCCGGGCGAGGTGGCGGGCGCCTGTAGTCCCAGCTACTTGGGAGGCTGAGGCAGGAGAATCGCGTGAATCCGAGAGGCGGAGCTTGCAGTGAGCTGAGATCTGGCCACTGTACTCCAGCCTGGGCGACAGAGCGAGAATCCGTCTCAAAAAAAAAAAAAAAAAAAAAAAAAAAAAAAAAAAAAAAAAAAGAAGAGCAACATTTCTTCAGGACCTTCTGATAAAGACGTGATCTCGCCACTGAAACTGAAAGGAGAAAGGCTCCTGGCCTTACACAAATCTGTAAATCAGCTCAAGAAGAAAAATGCATTTTATGAGAGATTTCATCTATGAACTGACTCTTACTTAAACCCTCAGGAGCTGGTAACAAAAGTTTTGATTTTTTAAGTTATTAGTTTTAAAAACCAAGATAGAGAAATAATCTTAGAGTGTATGAATTTCTTGGACTCAAAAAAAATTAAAGTTAAAACATGGAAAATTTAAACCAGTGTGGAGAGGATAAGACATCACAAGTAAGAGCTGGAACCAGGATAAAAGAGTAGAATTGATGAGGGCAATTTAAATGGGTTTTTGTCAAATAGAGTGAAAAAAAAAACTCAAATGAATCAACTGGCTTCATTTTTATCAGAGGCTGACACCAAATGAGGACATTGGGCTTGACATCAGTCAGTTCCTGACAAACAGAATCTATCTTATTTTTCCCTTCCCAAAGTGGTAGACATAGTTCAGCACTTGAACTAGTGTTCCTTATTTCACTTAAACCAATCAATATTTACTCATCTCATTTACAACAGAGCTCAAAATATAACACACAGCTGCTTGAACATTAACTTAAACTCACATCTAATCTCCTTGATGACACGTGTGTGTGTGTGTGTGTGTGTGTGTGTGTGTGTGTGTGTGTGTGTGTGTGATGTAAGAAAGTAAGTGGACAAATAGCCAAGTAACCATTTTGGCGTCTTAATAGGTTGCTTGTTTGGGGCCTTAATAGGTTGCTTGTACTAAACATATTCAGTACTGGTAAAGCTTGAGAGGGGTACCAAAACTATATTCCTTTCTATCCTTTACCCCCTATATCAAGGCAATTCTAATGGTTGTGATTAAACCCTACCTCTTCCAAAAGTCTCTCTGGTTGCTCTAATGCATAGCATTCTCTCTTCTGAAATCTTATAACATTGTCAAATGTAATTCTTGTAATAGACTTGATCCATATCACACACTAATCTGCAGTGTGTTTGTTTATGTGCTGCTTGGGTGTGTATGCAATTTGTATGGCATACCATTTGTAGTGAAACTACAAATTGCTCAAAGATTGGAATTAAGCCTTAAACTTCATGGTCTGCCTACCTAGGAGAGAGCTAAGCACACACGGGGTCTTGATTCATTATTATTCATCATTTAAAATATGTACTTAATTATAAACAATTGGATTAATTAACAGTTAATAATTGTTAATTTACTCTACAAACATTTATATAGGATCTACTATGTGCTCAGCACTATTATAAGTGCTAGGGATTTCAAACGGATAATATCTCTGCCCTCATTGAGTTTGTATTCTACTCAGAAAGACAGGCAATAAACACATAATAAAATAACAAAATAATGCCAGATTGTGATAAGGGTTATGAAGAAAAATAAAGCTGAGTGAGAGAATAGAGAGAATTGGGCTATTCTAGATAGGGCACTCCCAAACAACTTACCTGAGGAGGTAATATTTGAGCTGCAGCCTAACATAATTGAGGGAAAAAGCCATATGAATATCTGGGCATTGAATCTTCTAGGCACTTGAGGTTGGTTTATTTAAGGAACAGCAAGAAGACCCCAATGGCTAGAGGAAAATACATGTGAAGGCAAATGGTAGATTAATATATATGGAATAAAATATTTGTTTTTACATATTTTAGAGAAAACCCCAGAAAACATTATTTTCCAAGAAGCTTCTCACTCTTTTGTATTTATTATATGTGCCTTTTGCTCCCATTGATACCTCCAATGTGTTTTGGTTCTGATCTCCCAGTCTTTTGTCTTCTGTATTTACCTCTGTTAGGCACTCTTGAATCCAGAGCAACCATCTCAACTGAAGTACCAGAATCCTGGAATCTGTTTCATACTGGACCTCCCTCACTTATTCAAGCATGAATATGTCCCAGAGATCATCTTCTTTTCTCTTACCACCAAGTTCCCATGTGGTTGCCGGAAGGCATTTCCATAGTATATAATGGGTTCCACGGTACCCTGAGTTCCCTAGTCTCAACAAAGATCTGAAATCCTTTTACTCAACTCCATTTAACTCCTGTCTTAGTCTGAGGTTCCTAGTAAACAGAGGCTGAGCATAGATTAAATGCCGATCATTTGTTTGGGAAGTGATACACAGTGGCAGTGAGAGTAAAATAAAAGGGAAATGAGGCAGGAAAGGCTGAGTAGCAATGCAAGGCGATGTGTTATAGCTAGAGCCACTGCTTCATGGCAGGCCATGAAGAGACATAGCCAGTTAGTCAGTGAGTGTGTCATTTAAGCTCACTGGTGTGTACAGTAAATATTTAACAACCATCCCTCCATGGAGTGTAGTGTTTGCCAATTTCCATGGTGTAAATAGTCCAACCATGACTGATTTTAAGCTATCAATGTGACATCACTGAATGCAGGATTGGAAAGGGGTATATACAATTGGCTCTTAAAAACCTACAAGAGTCAGTTCCATTACACCACCAAATATACTGCACAAGGTATATTCCCACAGGCTATTGAAAAAACATGCATATAATAAGTTCATTGGAGAGAGAAGAAATTTATCTACTCGACTCTTTTTCATCTCCTTTCCTCATTGGTCAAATTTCACCACATAAGGAGATAAGTACCTTGCACTTCTAGGCTTATAATTGGGCCCCTTGACAACTACTTGAGAAGCTAGATTCCTCATTTTGTGGTGTGGTATTTCATCAGATCCATAAGTAGAAGGAGAAGTCAGGAACTTGGATATAAGGTTGGTAGGGCTCAGGCTACAGAACCACAGATTTAGGTCAAAGTGTTGGTTTTGGTAGAATGAGTAGCAGAGGTTCTAGAAGGCAGATGAGGCTGAGACAATCTGAGCAAATAAGAAATGCTTAATACAGTTATGCTGTGAACCACACATCCTCCTAATTTATTTCCAGTGTGCATACTTCAATATAAGGTATCCTTTGTGTGCACGTGCATGTATATGTGTGTGTGTGTGTGTGTGTGTATGTGTGCATGTGTGTGAATAAGACGTTCTTATTTCTTCCTAAGAGGACAATCATAAACCTAGACAATTTCTTAGTCCTCTTATGACAATACTCCTTCTCAAACTCCTGAAAAAGCTAAGGCCTGATGGGATAACCTGGACTTTGTCCCCAAGGAGTCTGAGACATTGGTTGCCCTTCTTTATTGGGTTGCAATTGCTGTAATTGTCCATTAACAGTATTACTAGGCCTGGAAATTAAAAAAAAAAAAAAATGATTCCCCTGGGATCCAGACATACTTCTCCCTGTCTAATTGCATTGTGTAGTAGCAGGCCCAACTTCTTATGGTAATCAGGGTCAATTGCTCTTCATGATAATCAGCTACAATTATTCCAGCAACTCCTGCTGATATGCTAGCATGAGAAGCCCAAAGTGGCCAAGTGTTAGTCAAAGCTTCCAGTTCAAATGAATTCTTGCTGTTTCCTCTGGAGGAAGTGTTCCATTTCTGACAACCAGGGCTTTATCCTGGTAGAGCCTGAGGCTGCAGGTGCATGAAATAGAAATTCCAAAAGTGAGTCATTAGGTATGAGAGGGGCTATTCCAGCTTTCATTGTTTCCCAAATCCATGTATTCTAATATGAGAGAAATAATTCCATATATCATCCTTTGGCTTAATGAATATTCTGCATGTTGGAAAGCAGAGCCCAACCCTGCACAATGTCCCCATCTTGCATCTTAGCTAAGCTATCAGCAGCTGACTGCTTTTAGACAAGGGGGTACATGGTAAAACCAGTGACTCTCATGGTTATAAGCCCACTGTCATATCTTTGTTATAAAAGCAGCCCTCTAGTCTGAAGTTATCATATATGGGTTATCATGTTAATGGCTAAAGCATTCTGTAAGCCTTCAGATTCTGTAAGTGTTTTGCTAGCAGAAAACTAAGAGTAGGAAAGGAAAATCAACAATTATATTACGTATCAATTTGAGTACAATGAATCTCTGCCTTTTCAAGGTAGAAAGATCTACTTGACTGGTCTACTATGGTAGCTGGTTAGCCAATGGTACCATAAAAGTGGCTCGACAGTGCTGTATGCCACTAGCAGCACTCAGCAGTGTCAGCAGCTAGAACAGTCTTGGTGAAAGAAAGACCATGCTGAGCCCAGAATAGCCTCTATCCTTGCCACCAAGCCATTCCTATCATAGGCCCCTTGCACTAAGGTGAGTGTGGAGAAAGGCTTTCTGACTAGGGATATGCTATTCCTAGGGAATGCTATTTTGTCCTTCTGGTAGGATAATGAGAATCTCTACTGCAGTGAATGTTCTTTGGTGGCCATGCACCTGAGACACAAGGATCTCATGTTTGGGGCCCACTTTCATATGTTCAATTATGTACTTCTTTCCCATACTCCTTATCCCCTAATCTTACAGTATTATGCTTTCCAAGAACCTGATCAATTGGGCAAACTGTTTGCTTCTGCCTAGGAATAAATGCATATCTATGCTTCAAACTTCATGTCATTTCCCTCCATACAAAGTATAGGACCTAATGTATTTCTCAAAGCTCTGCCTATGGGAAGGATCTCCTTTCACTTCTATCCTGTAATTCAGTAATGGTCCATTTCTAGTGAGAGCCAACATAGTGCCAACCCATTTATAAATGAGGCCTATGCCCATTCTCTTCTCTTGGTTAGCTTAGGAATATCACCACCTCCCACCTCACATATACACACACTTACCTGCATTGAGGTCATCATGTGAATTGGGGGAAGTGCCATTGGGGAACAGCCCAGGAAGGTGATGAGGTAGTACGGGCTCCTCTTAAAATTTACTTGTGGTTTTCTGGATCTGTTTGAGCTTTGTCCTGAATACATCATTCCCATTCTATAATCAATAACTTATCTTTCTGCCCAAATTTATAACTAGGTGAATCTAGTAATACTGAGTTCATGATGGCTAACTCAGGTTATAGAGTCATTTGGGCTCTGTAGTGAGATGTTCAGTGTCTACTATGGCCAAATAGTAAAGCAGAAGCTATTTTACAAATGTAGAGTGATCCTTTGCCAACAACAGCATAGTCTTATCCCAGCACCCTAAGGTTCTGAGCTTTATAGGGGCTTGCTAGAGATGACATACTGCAATCTTATCCGTCACAGAAAGTTCCAGCATCATAGGATTTGCTGATATGGCCCAAGTATCAGAAAAGCTTGCACCATAGCATGGAACCCACTGCAGAGATCCCTCTTGTTCTGAAGTTCACTGAAAACTGAAAAATTTCTGGATTACTTCACAAATGGGTCATTAGTGTTCCCAAATGCAATATAATATTGCTTCCAAAACTCAAAGGGGTCTAACAAATATTGGACTTCTTTCTTAAGAAACAAGGTACAACAATTTGTTCTTTATCCCAGAGGAGATATCCCAGCATGTCCAACTAAACTCTTAAAATCTTCACAAATGAAGGTCCATGAATCTTGATGATTTTCTCCCATAGTCTGGCATGCAGCTATTTATTTTACTGGGGCTATAGCATACTTAACATTTCCCGCTTCTCGAGGCCAGTTAGTGTGATATCATCATTAGAGTAGACTGGTGTGACATTTTATGCAATATCAGATGATTGATCAATCAAGATGATTGAGGTCCCAGTAGATTATATTACGTCAAAATGCAGGAGAACTAACATGACTCATGAATAAGATAATGTAGGTATATTCCTGTCTTTGCCACGTAAATGAAAACTGCTTTTAATCTTCTCTATTACTGAGTTTTGAGAACACAGAGTTTGCCCAATCAATACCTACATACCAAGAGTGGCTGTGTTCGTCTTTGTAAGAGACAATACTATATCCACCGCAACAGTTGCAACTGAGTCTACCAGCCAACTAGCTACATTTGTAAAAGTTCACTATCAGCTGGGCATAGTAGCTCATGCCTGTAATCCCAGCACATTGGGAGGCTGAGGCAAGAGGATCACTTGAGCCGAGGAGTTCAAGGCTGCAGTAAGCTTTGATAGTACCACTGCACTCCAGCATGGGCAGCAAAGTGAGATCCTGTCTTAGAAAAAAAAAAATGTTCACCGTCATATGTTAAGATCCACTAGCTTTTGTGAAGACTAAACAGATGAATTAAATGGATAGATGAGAAACCACCATGCTTTCTATTCTTAATGACATTGCTAATGTTTTTCATTGCTTTAGGAATGTGATTTTGCTTCTGATTTACTCTTAACTTGGGTGGGGAGTTGGGAAGGACATTTTTAGGGTCTTCCACTTGGTCATTTCCTTTAATAATATCCCTTACTCCCATGTCAGGGAATAAATATGAAAATTCTGATACCTATTAAGTATAATTAACCCAACTCAACATTTGGAAAGCACAAAATGAAAATGGGAGATTATAAGTGCCAACTGTGAAATGAACTCAGACCACATCTGTATTTATCATTTGGCTTCCATCGAGTCTCTAACCAAAGAACTACAATGGTACTGAAGTTACTCTGGGGTTAAGGACAGCTCAGTACCCTTTTTAATAGTCCTCAAAAATACTGACATTCACCTTTATCCAGAGTGTATGGTAGGAGGCTACAGATCCCACTGGGGAAAAGGATTGACAGAATATTTACTGGATATACTTGTGCTGGCCTCCAAAAAATCCTTCATCTGAAAGACCTGACTTCCTCTTCAGTCAATGAGCCCCATCAGGAAGCTGACTTAGATTTGAAAACTGGTGAGAGACCACTGAGCTTTTCCAAAATGCTGGTGCTCTCCACCCCCTACAACTGGTGCATTCTGTATAACCTCTCAGAGAACAGAGATGGTAAGCTCTCAGGCCATATTTAATTATCCAGCATTCTCACTTCCCTGATACGCCAGTCTTAGTTCCATGTTAACAAAGAAAGTTTTGGCATCTCCATTTCATTTACTGAAAGCCATCTTTGAGTTAAGTCTTCAAGGAAGTATCTTGATAAACCATTAGGTCCAGTGCCAGTTGTCCCTGTCAAGACATTGAACTGAGCCATCACTGAAGGCTTCCACGTCAATGAATTATTTCCTCTCCAGCCTACATCATTCCATCCCCTCTCTTATCTAACACCTTCAAGATGTATTTCTCCACTTCTCACAAGTATTACCCTAATTCCTTCGGCACATAGTGTTTTTTTCTAAGAGAAAGACTTGTACTTTCTTGCTTGGGATTCTGAGAGGTGACTCTATTAATCAACCTAAAGGCAATATTGGGTGTGGCAGATGGAACTTGAGGATAACGGGCATCATCTTGCGAGGGAACTACTTCCCATGTGGTCACTGCATGATCTTTAGGAAAGGGGAGACTATTTAGTAATGAAACAGAGTCTGCTTCTGCTGGTCAGGACAGTTAGGGGAATCTGTGGGTTCAAGAGTCTTAGGCTTGTCCTTAATGTTTTCATACCAGGTATCCGAGTCCCACTTTTCCCTTGTCAGAGGCAATGCTCTGTCACAGGACACCTCCAGCCTCTTTGCATTTAGTCTTCTGCACTCTACCACTTTACAACTCAAACCATGGATCTGATTTTCAGATCATCTGTCACATAACTGCATGAGATAAGAGTCTCTTTCGAATTTTCCACAGAGACTCTGTGGCTTTTAGAGTGTGCCTTATGTTAACAGCTAACTACCTTCAGCCTGTTATTTTATTTTTTTGCAAGTTTCCAATTCCATCAAAATGTTGCACTTGCCAATCTCATAATTATAATTGCTCCCATTACATTAAGTGCCTCAGCTAATTGATTTCCCAAAGTCCTCTCCTTTGCTTCCACCTCATCGCAATTAACCATGATTGTATTCATTGTGATGCTGTTGCTTGCCATGAATTACTCCATCCTACTGGCCAACTACACTGGCCTCCCTCTCGCTTTCACATACACTGGGAGCTCCACTTCAAAATCACATCCTGTAGGTGTGCTTTTTAAAACACTGTAGTAATTATCTTTGACCTGGTCCTTTAGAATACAGAGACTGGGACAGGAATTAACCTTTGATGCTTTACTGTTGAGGTGAAATTTCAGAGCATTGAGAGTGAAAGAAGTGAGACAGGGAAGTGGGGGAAGCCAGACAGAGTGATGGATTACTACAGAGCCACCACTTCATGGGGGCGGCAAAGAAACTGCCAATCAAACAGAAACAAAAATATTCACACTAAATGGGATCAAGTAAGACATTTAAGGCAAAGTCTTGCCATTGAATGAGTTCAGTTTAGGTCAGGTTTTGCTATCAAAGAAATTATGAAAAAAAAAACCCTTCCATTTTTAGACATTGACACTGCAACTAAAAGGTTGTAAAGATAGATTTCTCTAATGGCACATACCTCATTTTGTCTTTTAATAAGCTAATTTACTTCTTGTATTCTAAACTGGCGTGCCTTTCTCTCCTATTGCAGTGTAGACACTGTCTTACGTACATTGGTATCCCCAAGCATATAGCAAAGAATCTGGGAGTAGACACTCAGTAAATAATTTTAGAAATTAATTGAAAATAATATTGATGAAATAATTAAAAAATCAATAACTATGATCATTTATTGTGATCCTATTACATGATAAATGTTATGCATGGTGTCTGTATTAGTCTTCTAGGGCTGCCGTAACAAAATCCCGCAGACTTGGGGGTTTAAACAACTAAAATTTGTTTCTCACACTTCTGGACACTAGAAGTCTAAGATCAAGATGTCAGCAGGTTTGGTTTCTTCTGAGGCCTCTCTCTTTAGTTGCAGATGACCATCTTCTCATTGTGTTCTCACATGGTCTCTTCTCTGGTTTGTGTACGTCTGTGTCCAAATCTCTTCTTCTTATAAGGATACCAGTAACATTGGATTAAGGTCCATCCTAAAGACTTCATTTAAGTTAATTATGACTTTAAAGACATCATTTTCAGCCAGGCGTGGTGGCTCATGCCTGTAATCCCAACACTTTGGGAGGCCGAGGTGGGCAGAGCACCTGAGGTCAAAAGTTTGAGACCAGCCTGGCCAACACGGCAAAACCCTGTCTCTACTGACAACACAAAAACTTTAGCTGGGCATGGTGATAGGCCCCTATAATCCCAGCTACTCAGTAGGCTGATCCAGAAGAATTGCTTGAACCTGGGAGATGGAGGTTGCAGTGAGCTGAGAATGCACCACTGCACTCCAGCCTGAGTGAGTGACAGAGCAAGACTCTGTCTTTAAAACAACAACAACAGCAAAACTAACAAACAAAAAAGGACGTCATTTTCAGGCCACATGTGGTGGCTCATGCCTATAATCCCAGCACTTTGGGAGGCCAAGGTGGGTGGATCACCTGAGGTCAGGAGTTCAAGACCAGCCTGGCCAACATGGTGAAACCCTGTCTCTACTAATAATACAAAAATTGGAATTAGTGGTGGTGGGCTCCCATAATCCCAGCTATTTGGGAGGTTGAGGCAGGAGAATCGCTTGACTCCAGGAGGTAGAGGTTGCAGTGAGCTGAGATCACACCATTGTACTCTAGCCTGGGCAACAGAGTGAGACTGTGTCTCAAAAAAATAAAATAAAAAAGAAAAGAAAAATAAATAGACATCATCTTCAAATATGAGTACATTCTGAGGTACTGAGCTTTAGGACTTCAACATACAAATTTGGGGAAAATGCAATTCAGCCCATAACATGTCTTAGGTTGAATTCTATAAAATCCCATTATCATGAAATAATATATTAAGGAATTCAATTTAAGAGAAAATTCTGAGCCAGCTCATTTATTTTTAGGTTTGGCTTCTCCTATTTCATTCAAAATAAGCCAATTCAAAAATAGTCTAAATATAAGTTCTTAATTGGGCTTATGGTATACATTTTTTGAAACACCAGATGGTGCATGCTGCCTAGTTCTTGTTCATACTCTCTTGAATTCTCTGGGTGCAGACTTGTTAAAATGCAGTGAGCCCGGGTCAGTGTGTGCAAATGTTTCTTCTAGCATCTGGGTGTTATAAAATCATTACTGAGGGATCCCACAAATAATGGTCCTCAGGTGTTCCTGAAGCATTGACACCCTGCACAGTTTGCCCAGGAGATCTAAATATCACTGTTGGTGCTCTCACATGTAAAGTAAAGAGGAAAATTGAGTCAATTGCCTGAATAATCATAGCTTGAACGAGCTCTTCTTTTGCTTGTCTATTTCAGGAAAATATTTGAGGGCAGGAGCTTAATATAAGATGACTGGAAAATGGTCTCTATTCTCTGCTTTGCTTAGGGTATATATATACACAGACACTCTTTACATCAGTGATTTTTTAACTGGGGTGATTATGCCTCCCCCACCCATCCTTGATCCCAGAGACATCTGGCAGTATCTGGAGGTGTTTTTGATTGTCACAACCTGAGGGTGCTACAGGAATCTAGCAGGTGGAGGCTAGAGGATGCTGCCAAGCACCCTCCCATGTACAGGAAAGCCCCCTCTGCAACAAAAAAGTTTCTGGTCGAAAATGTTAATATCATTGAGGTTAAGAAATTAAACCAGGCTCTATACACATCTGCATCTATGATAGTTATACCCAAAGATTTGTGTCGGAGAATTATAGCCAATTAATAGGATATGTTTTCTTCTTTGATTGTGTTTATTGAAATTATTAAACAAAATCACTCACGCAAAAAGAAAAGGAGAGGCAGTCTTACCTAAAATACTATATAACTAGCTAAATTGGACTAGGACAGACCTACAATGCATACAGAAAACCCCTTCCAAACTTACAGTTCTAATTTTGTTTTTAAAAGATAAACCTCATATTTGAAATCCTGGCCTAGCACTGCAGATAACAGCCGCCTCTTTGGTCAGATTTAAGTGTTTCTGCTCTACACATGGTTTCATGTCATGTAGCTGAATTCTAAATCTTTGAAATCTTAATCTTTCAAAGAAATTATCTTTTTCAGAAAATTATACATCATGAAGAACAGTAATTGGTGTGACTGCGTTCTTTAAAGTAGCAGATCCAAGTGGAAGATCCAAAACTTTTCTTGGGCTTTTCTTGGCTCTTCATTAATTTTTCCTTAATGAAATGGGGAAGTGATGACTTTATCCATTGTTGGTCTTTCCTGACATAAGAAAAAACATAGCTGTGTATTTTGAGAAACCTAATAGTCAGTCCTTAGATGAGGCATGTGGCCCTATGAAATTACAGAAATCCTAGCCATCAAGAAATGCGATTTTTGATTCCTGACTCACATCTCTGTGAAGTATCCCTAGTGCAAAGGACATTGAGGTTGATTGTTTTCCCCAGGTTTTCCAAGTTTGTCAGATTATAAGGATTTTCAGAGGTGTTTTTTAAAACGCATTTGCTGGTGAGTGTGTTTATTTTAAAAGCTCTGCAGATGATTCTTTTGATGCCATCCTAGAAGGTGGGCCAAAACTGGCCTGCCACTTGTATTTGTACATAAAGTTTTATTGGAACGCAGCCACATCCATTCGTTTACTTATTGTCTGTCACCTCTTTTGTGCCATAATAGCAAAGTCGAGTAGTTGCCTATGACCGGCAAAGCTGAAATATTTACTCTCTGGTTCTTTACAGAAAAAGTTTGTTGACCCCTGCTCTAGGCTAGGATAAAGTAGGAAGGTAAATGTGGGCAAAACAGACTGTTCCCTGCCTGGAACTGCAACACGGCACTTGATCCAAAACAAACAGAGACACTTAGAAATTTCAAGGATCTGATTTTCTCCTTCAGTTAATCAAGACTTATGGAGTCCAAAAATGCATTTAGGAATATTTTAAAATCTGAATACCCCTGTCCTTTGACAAGATGGCCAAATATAACATATATAAGCCAATTAAAGCAACATTTGGGGCTAAACTGTATGTTGCTGACTAGAAAATCAGAAATTTTAAGAAGGAAGACATGAGTTCAGATAGGATTAGTCTGGGAAGATAAGATAGGGAAGGGTCCGAAGTTAAAATGTGAGACTATGCTGGGCATAGCAAGAGTGAGTAGTAAACACATACTCGGTTGGCTGATTGACTAATGTATTGGTTGATACATGTCAGGAGAGTTTGCATCTTGAAGAGCAATGGGAAATGAGGTTGAATACTAAATTAGTTGTCTGTTGCTACGTAACAAATTACCGCCAAACTTAGTGGCTTAAAACAACATTGATTTTCTCACACATTTTCTGAAAGCCATGAATCTGGCAACAGCTTAGCTGAGTGGTTCTGGTTAAGAGTTTCTTACAATGTTGAAGTCAGATACAGGCTGAGATTGTAGTCAAATGAAAGATTGCCTGGGTCTGAATATCCACTTCCAAAATGGCGCACTGACATGGCTGGAGGGTGGAAGCCACCGTCTTTCGCTGGTTGTAGGCAGAAGGGCTTTGTTCTTTAATGAAAGAACCTCCTCTTGTGGCTGCTTAAGTCTCCTCGTGATACCGCGGGTGGCTTCCTTCTGAGTGAAGGACCCAAAGGACGGAGAGCAAGAAGGAAGCTGCAATCCTTTGTATGACCCAAGACAGACAGATCATCACTTTTGTCATAGTCTACTTATTAAAGATAAGTCAGTAAGGCCAGCCCGTATGCAAGGAGATGGGAATTAGGTCCCAACATTTAGAAGGAGGAGTGTTGAAGAATTTGTGGATATATTTTAAAATTGCTACAAATACTAACAGTAGATGAGAGTCAAAGCAAGAATCTGGGACAAGAATAAAGAACTGCTATTTTCTCCAGTGTCAAGAAGACATGTGGTTTGTGTCCACCTGTAAAACCCCAAAACCATCATCCATCATTAATCAACTGAATTATCTTGTTTGTGGGTTTTTTCAACTGGCCTTGCTATAAACCAGCAGAAGGATGCTTTATCTTGATTTACACAGGACAAAGAGAGGTCAGTTCAACAGGCTCCTCTCTCTACATACCCCTTCTCTTTTACCAGGGGAAAATATGGGGAAGGAGGTGGAGTACCAAATATAACATCTTGTCCCTTTCGTGGCTCCAGTGAGTATACTGCTAAACTGTGAAGAAAAATCAGAAACTTCATATTAAGGTACTATAAACAAAAAGGAAACTATGGCTCTGTAATAATAATTTATAAGAAGACATGTGAAATCTTGTTTTTCATAGGTATTTAGTAATAGATCTTATTTGTAAGTAAAGTCGTTAATTTAATTTCATTTGTAGTATTGACTTGGTGTTTATACACTTGCATTTTTATTCTTATGCTTTTAAAAATGTTATCATTCATTAACCTGCGTACTTAACATTATAAATTTCTGGTGATCAGTTATGGGTAAGGCCAGCTTACCACCACACTTTTAAAAGATGATTCTAGCAGTAGCATGAACTAATTCAGTAAACATTCCTCAAACCTGTTTCACCTGTCTCTACCAGTGGTTTTGGTCATGCAGTATCTTCTCACTGGTGAGAAGTAAAACAGTACCTTGAATTTCTTCTGAAAATCACTTCTGATGGACACCTCATTACTTGCCTTGAGAGGGTATGAATCCCATAATCCCATTCCTTTTTTTTTTTTTTTTTTTTTTTTTTGAGACGGAGTCTTGTTCTGTCACCCAAGCTGGAGTGCAGTGGTGCGATCTTGGCTCACTGCAACTTCTGCCTCCTGGATTCAAGCTTTTCTCCTGCCTCAGCCTCATGAGTAGCTGTGACTACAGGTGCCCACCACCACATCCCGCTAATTTTGTATATTTAGTACAGATGGGGTTTTACCGTATTGTCCAGAATGGTCTCGAACTCCTGACCCTGTGATCCACCCCCACCTCAGCCTCCCAGAGTGCTGGGATTACAGGCGTGAGCCACCTTGCCTGGTTATGAATTCCACTCTTAATGTCAGGATGTGATGTCAGGATGTGTGGCCTTAAATGAATCAGTACATCCTATTCCTCCTGCCACAGAGATAGGAATGAGCATGTGACTCTATTCAGGACCCTCTTCAAGAGGCAGGACCTGGGCTTTTTTTTTTTTTTTCAGCTATTATGGGGAAAAAAATCTCAACTCTGTTCCTTGGAAGCCATTTCACTGTCACATGAAATGCCTTGCTTTCACATGGAGAATAAGGATGAAGTTGACACCAACAAGGAATAAACAGAAGGAAGAAAAGGAGGGGGCCTTTGTGACATCACACGAGCCTCTGGATGGAGACTCAACCAAAGCTAGATTTGAGTTTTCTGTTACTTGAAAACAAAAAAGTCATGACTGATAAAATGTGTACTTGTTTGAGCTCGCTGAGCTCTTTTTGTTTGTCTGTATATGTCTTGCTTTCAAAACTTTTTTGTATAGACAGTACACATTTTATCACTGGACACTTGCTGGGCCATTTTTCAAGTCTCTGATTTGAGTAAATATTATTACAGTTGACTTGTCTTGTTTTTATGTGGGCTTAAGGTGGGAGAGTATGATGATTTTTTTTTTTTTAAACATAAGTCTCCCTGTGGGGCATGTCATTTGAGACTTCTGTTTGTCATGCTTATGGTGCAGGCAAAAACACTCGCTAAATTCAATCTTTGAATTAAGCTGTAACCAAGCTTGTATATTCATTAGAGGAGAAAAATTCTCCTCGAAGAAGTTCAAATTGTTTATTGATTTTCATTTCTGTGTTCAAAGGAAGCCTGAGTAAGTCTGTTTTAGCACAGTCCCCACGGGGCTCAACAGCCAACAAGTGCATCACATTTAAACCCAACTGAACAGCTACCAACCAAAACGGGAGGATTCTTCTAAAACTGTATTAATAAATAGTAAAAGGATGATATTTCCAGTTCAATAAAGTTGATTCTTAATGAGAAATATCAAATGTGCCACAGCTGGCAAGGAATGGCAATTTGGGGAAAAAATGAAAATAAAATAGTGGAATCTTGTTGCATTTGGATGGTCTCCTTTTGCTCATGGCTAGGGATTAAGAGAGGGTGCTATTAAAAAAACTACTTCTTCCTGGCCAGGCATGGTGGCTCACGCCTGCAATCCCAGCACTTTGGGAGGCCGAGGCAGGTGGATCACCTGAGGTCAGGAGTTCGAGACCAGCCTGGCCAACATAGTGAAACCCCATCTCTACTAAAAATATAAAAATTAGCCAGCGTGGTGGTGCGTGCCTGTAATCCCAGCTACTTGGGAGGCTGAGGCAGGACAATTGCTTGAACCCTGGAGGCGGAGGTTACAGTGAACCAAGATCGCACCACACACTCCAGCCTGGGGGACAGAATGAGACTCCGTCTCAAAAAATAACAACAACAAAACAAACAAAAAACTACTTCTTCCTTACCTTTGATGATCTAACTACATATGTGGTAACTCCACTGCATAATCATTGAGAGAGTGTATTAAATAGGTCATGAAGAAAAAATATGAATGTTCCATTTGTCAGTGATCATAGTTATCTACGTGAATACCCTCTCAGGCATCACTGAAAGAGGGAGATACCAGTTTCTGGAAAATGAGTATAAATGTGAATATTTTATGTTTCTTGAAGCAAAATCTAAAAATTGGCGTTTAAAATGAATGCGGAGGTTGCCGACTTTTTCTGGTACTTTTATAGATGTCCACTCCCAAAACATCCTCACCACACAATGATACATGTGTCTCAGCACAGTCACCAGGGGAACTGGGGGAAGTCTCAGTCTGTATCAGGTTGTAAGGTTTTCTTTTATTGTCTTTATTTTAGAAACACATTTGGACAGAATTTTACTCTTCCAAGTACAAAGATAGCTTAGGAAGATGTATCTTCTCTCTTGAATTCAATATTTATAATTTAAAATATAATATTTGTAATAAATATATGATAAAGATAATATATGATAATATAAAATAAAATATATTATAAAATATATATTTGTCATTATATTATAAAATATATATTTATATATAAAATATTTATAATTATAAAGCATAATATATTTCATATTATATATTAATATGTAATATATAATATTAATGCCAATTTATTTAATAATTTAATATGTTATATATTTATTATTAATATAGCAACATTAATAATATGTTAATATAATGATATACTAATATTAAATACTAAATTATTATTGATACTTAATAATTAATATATTATATATTAGCTAATAGATAAAATATATATGTATATTATCCATGTGTGGTGGCACATGCCTATAGTCCCAGCTGCTTGAGAGGCTGAGGTGGGAGGATTACTTGAGCATCGGAGGTCCACGCTGCAGTGAGCACATTGTGCCACTGCACTGCAGCCTGGGTGACAGCAAGACTCTGTCTCAAAAAATAAAATAAATAAGTAAATAAATAAATAAACCAATTTTTGAATTAGAAGATTATGTAAACTAAATCTTTACCTTTGTTGTACAAAATAGGAGAGCAATTTCCTTGCCTATTCTATTCCTTGAAGACTCAGGTTTTAGCCTCTGTTCTGCCAATGTCTTCTGTAGACCTGAAGAAAATTACTTCATCTCTATGTGTGACAGCTTCCTCATCAGTAAATTGAGAATAAAAGCACTTCTTCTGCCTCAAAAGGGTGTACTGAGGATAAAAGATGGTAATGTTGGCAGTAATGTTTTTGCAAGAATAAAAACATGTAAAACTATAAAGTGTAATAGCATGAGTGATGTTACATGATGCATGTCAGGCAAAAATCACATTGCTAGAAGAGCAACTGTTCAGAGCTAATATTAAAGCCAATCAATGCTTTCCATGAAAACAACATTGTAACAGAGAAAACCTCTAAGTATATGATTGCATCCCTTCCATTTACACCAGCAAGCATAAGGAGTTCTGGGAAAGCTATCTGAAAGATGTAAGTCAAGATGGTTCTCAGAAACTCAACATTGTAGGACTAGATTCAATTTGGGGAGGTTGAGAAAAGAGAACCTGTAATTATAGGATATCAAAATCTTCAAATTAAAATGAACAATCAACCAGATGCTTTATCTATACAAAGATAAGCAGTCAATATCTAGAAACCTGCACCAGGTTTAATATTTTGATTGGGTTTGATCCACATGTTTGGCCCTGAAGAATTTGTCCTGGACATGTGGCTCAACTCTTCAGTGAGCAAAATTCCATCTCCGTGTATTGAAATAAACTTTATCAAATTTAGGAATCTGTAGTAATGTTCAGCGCTATAAACTATCTCAGCATCATGACATTAGTGTGAGAAGCCTAGAAAAAATCACAGGGCTAAGAGAATGCTTTCACTTATCAGCAAGGCTTCATTAAGATATGCAATTACATTTCTAAGAAGGTAATTTTCGCCGGTACTTTTGTATTGAAATAAATTTGGTTTTGAAAAACAGTGTCTGAACAAGACATCTATTTAAAAAAAAACAAAACAAAACAAATAACAGTGAAGTCTAGTGTAACAAAGTTCAGGCAAAAATCTTTTCATTCTGGTCCTAGATCAAGCACTAGTTTACTGTGCACACTTAAGTCATTGACTTGTCCTTCTCATGTTTATGAAGACACACCAAACACCTAGATAAGACTGAAGAGGATGAAGGCCATAACTGAGTTATCTGTTAGGGCTTCAGGTGTGTACCTTTCTCTGGGGACCAGGAGGTACCCAGCAGAATCCCAAGGGCCTGGAGGTGCTTTGGGGTCCAGAAACTTTCACAGAAAAATCCTGTGCTTTTAAAGTCCATGGCATCTAACTAAGCCAACCCTCCTTCCCTCATATAACTATAATCAATTGACTTCAGGTTATTGCCTCATAGTCATTGGCTAGTCCAGTCTCCAACTTACAATTTTCCTCTTGAGTCCACTTCCTGACACATTCCAAGAAATTACAAAACGCATGTTAATGATCCAGGCAATATGTAAGATCTTAGAATTCCTTGGCTTCAGTGATCCTCACTTCCAGCCCTGTGAAGCCCCTTGAACCTGGAGACATTCTGGACCTTCTCCTCCCATAGTGTAAGTCCTTGTCAGGCTCTTTAAACTCAGGCATTCTGCTCTCAGGGTACCCCATGCTCTCTAGGAAGCTCTCACTGCTCTTTCTCTCTACACCATGGAGAGACCAGGTCTTTGATTCTCTAAATGTTTTCCAGCCGATCAGAGCTCTTCCAGCTTCAAGGCCTTTGCTTCCCAGTTTGGACCCTACAATTGATCACCTAGTCTATCTTTTTACCTGTGCTCACCTCCAAGACCTTATATGATCTCCTCGGTACCCCACCAGACTCATCGCCAGGCCCAGCCTGCCTCACCCTCTGTGCAGAAAGAGGATCAACTCTTGTAGAGTTCTCTGCAAGCATTCCACTCGGCTGTTTTATGTCCTGGGAACTTACAGAAGGTTGCCATACTGTCTGAAGATTTGGCACTGACATCCCCACACTTAGGCATCATCCCCTGGCACTTTCCCATTCTGAGATAGGGGCCTCTACCACTCACACTCTGTTGTTACAACCATCATGGTACTGAACACATGCTTGTGACAAGATCTGCTGTCATTTCTGTCTTTCCCAGTAAACTACAAGCTCTCCTAGAAGAGAGATTTTATTTGTTCAATTTTTGACTTCTGTCAAAATAGTTGGGATACTATGGCGCTCAGTAAATATTTCTTGATATGAAATGAATGAAACTTTTGCCTTTCTTCCACATTTGCTCCTCAATTTTTTTTCAATGTGGTGCCGTTAACAACTGGCCTTCTTTATTCTTACACCAGAGAAAATGCCATGATTGTTATCCCTCCAGAAGATGAACTACATAACATTTTGGCTGTATCCCTCATGCCTAGAACAATGAAGCACATATTAGGTATTTAAATATTTATGGCATTTCAAGATTCCATTTAAATATATTCACTTCCAACATTAGGTGGGCTCAAAACATAATTGAATTTTTTTCTTGCCTTTGACCAGGCTTTTCTCCTATTTTCTTCAAAGATTACTCCACAATGCTCTCAGTCTCCTCAAGCCTTATAACATATCTCCAACTAATGCCTCTGCTTCCCATTTCTTTGGAAAAAATAGACTATCAAGTATGTACTTTGTCAACTTCCCTCACCAAGATTTGCTAGTGGCTCTATATCTACATTAGAAATGGTGAATTTTGGCCACACATGTTGGTTCACACCTGTAATCCCAGCACTTTGGGAGGCCGAGGCGGGTGGACCATCTGAGGTCAGGAGCTTGAGATCATCCTGACTAACGTGGTGAAATCCTGTCTCTATTGAAAAAAACAAAAAAATAGCTGGGCATGGTAGTAGGCCCCTGTAATCCCAGATACCTGGGAGGCTGAGACGGGAGAATCGTTTGAACCCGGGAGGTGGAGGTTGGAGTGAGCTGAGATCGCGCCATTGCACTCCAGCCGGGCAACAAGAGCGAAACTCCGTCTCAAATAAATAAATAAATAAATAAATAAATAAATAAATAAATAGGAAATTGTAAATGTTTTTATAAGTATGATATGCTAAATACCAGCATTTTCACCAACTTGACTACTGATTAACAGCAGGATTATAATTTTGTGCTTTCTAACAAGCACAAATAATATAAATAGGTCTATTGAAAAAATTATTTTACATTACTGCTAATAACTCTTTGTTTTATTAAATCATCTTGTAATAACAAAAAGTTATCTTTCACTATTGTTATCAACAAATTATTCATACAGCCTGCTCACATGGATGTCTGATCACATAACCCACTATGGAAAACTGTAAGAGAAGAGGCATGGAGATTTTTAATCATTCATTACTCTTATTACTAAATATAAGAAGCAATTTTCATCAGGACTCGGGCACTAGAAACATTGGATGGTAGTTGAAGATAATTGTAGATCTCACAAACAGTAACATATCTAAACATTCCCTTTATGCCTGTTTACAAAACAATAATCCAGATGAAAATAAAGAGATTAAATATGTTTGATCTTTTACCTATATTTAATCTATGTAAATCACAACTCCAACTGTTTCATAATTTTCAGACATTTGGCTTTAATTTATTCCTTTGTATATATGCACCACGTTTTAGCTCAAAAACTGTTCTTATCATAGCTTTCAGAAAAACTATAAATAACTTCAGGTAAACCACTTTTACAAAACTCTCAAAGGATCAAACTTTCTTTATATTAGGGTTTTGTTACATCAAATATTATTTGAAGTAGAGGCAATGAGAGTTAAAAGTCTGTGGCTCTAAAGAAAGCTTTCATTGCAATGTAATTTGTTGCAATGTAATTTAACCCTGGATATAAGCTATAATCAAAAAGCAGAAAATGGATCATTTGCAAATTAAGAGGCATGACCCACCAAAGTACAGAAGCTTTATTTATTACTTAAAAACACAGAAAATTTATTTATGACTTTAAAATGATGACGTTAATTTTTAAAAAGTATTGAATTCAGCAATAATGGGTTTAGAAACAATTAAATTAATATCATTGATTTGAAACTAAATAAAAGCTTTTTTATTATTGTCATTATTTTTGAACCCATGTCAACTCAATAAATGTTTGTTACTGAAGTTAATTGTTTTGACTGAAGAAAAATAGACTTTTACATTAATGTCATCATTTGTTTCAATCCTTGAATCAGATATTTTTCACACAGGGAATGCTTCCTGCTGGTTTGCACAATATTTGTCCACTTTTCAAACAAACTGATTTTGTCACAAGGACCACTATATTCACTCAAGGTCTAGAAGACTCTCAGAATAAATAGAAAGATTGGAAAGATCAAATGTGATTTATACTGATGAATATGCTCTTCCTAGACCAGACTATCCTTACTACCAGAAATGAATATTGAGTAGAATTTTTAAGAGAAAGAATCTGAACTAGCAATATATTTCTGGAAGGAGAAATACTGTACATAAGGAAAAGGGGCAGAGCAAGATGGGGAAAGGGACTAGAAAACATGTTTACGTGGAGATAACACATTCTACTATAGTCTTTCATATGAGAAAGGCAGACTTTTTACACATAGAAGTCTATTGTTAAAGACCGCATATTTTTACATCATAACCCTTCTGGAGATATTGTTTCCTATTGGGAAAATAAGCCCAGAAAAATAGATGTTAAAAATCTGTATTTCAAAATTTATTATTGTAAACTACTGGAGAAAAACATCTTTAAATACATTCGTACATGATTGTAGCTCAACTGGGTTTATAGTGACACCATATTGATCCAAGTCAATGAGAATTTGTCAGATTTTGTTGCTGTCATTTGCTTATAATATAATGGACGTAATTTGGACTTTCTGTCTTGAGACCACAGCACAAAGTTAGGGCATATCCACTCATGACTAAGAGTACTACCAAATTACTCACAGATAGCCAAAATCTAGCTGTGTGATCAACGAAAGACAGATTTTGGAGGACAGCTATTAGTCTATACCACACCGAATGTGGGCCACCATGTGTGATCTGAAAATGCAAAGTTGGATTCTCAAGGAACTCACAATCCACTAGGAAGTCAGACACAGAAATAGATCGTTATAAAACAATATAAAGATCCAGTGGCAGAGATGTGAGTTTATAACCCTCTCACACTAGGCCTTCTATTGCAGTTGATAGTATAGAAAGCATTTAGTTGTTCAATTGTGATTTTACAAAGAGCTCTGTAAAGCAAACAGGCTCAACAATTTTATGAACTTGGCCCAATCATCTTGGCCAAGGGTTTTATGTCAATTTTAGTGTTTCATTTTATATCTATGGAGCATATTGGATGATGAACAACCCAAGAACTGAGGGTTTAAAACTGGCCTGATTTTTAGATGGCTAAGAAAATTATTTCATTCCAATTTAATACCCTGTGCTGTTCAGAAACTGTCCCAAACCTCCCTTGGTGTACACACTGGTAAAAGCTTACTTGTTGCAAAGTAATTAAAATTAGCATTCAAGTTGGGTGAAATCTTAGAACTTATGAGAAAATTTTTTTTGCCAAAGGCCTTGCTATAGTAGTTCTTGCAAAATAAGGTTCTGTTCATCCTTTCCTTAGTGTGCCTATGGAGACTCACATTTAGCCACTGCCCTTTGGACGGTGTCCAATGTGCCCTGGTGAGACGCTGAGTGCCCACATGTTGACAAAGCTGCAGCTTCCACCCCTAACACTCATTGTGTGGACGTACACCACTTTTATTTATATCAGTTATATCAGTTTTGGGGTTGTGTTCCGGTTGCTTAATATTCCTGCCCTGAACCTCAGCACACTTGCCTAAAGACCTGGTCCTCTAACTAGCTTCTGCTTTATTATTCTCTCTTGGAAAGTAGACCTTGCTACACTCTAAGAATCTAATAAAATTCCCTACAACAATGATTATGGAACCATACTTGTTAGAGAATCCTTATGCCAACCCTTGCACCAGATTGGATCCTTTGGATAATGACCCTCTGAAAGAACTGAATTTACTACACTCCTTTGGAGGTGAAAACAATAACGCTCCCCAGCCCCAAGTCCACTATTTCCATAATAATATTCTCTTTCTGTTGACTTGCTTTAGTTTCTTAATATCCTGGGGGAAAAATGAAAGTTACAATAAGCATTTATTTGGAAATTGCAGCAAAAGTTTGTAAATGCTGTTTTTTCATTTCTAAGATTGGCACAAGGGCTAGAAAAGAGATTTGGTTATAGACATCCAACATGGAAGAGGTGGTTCAAATATTTTTGGACCCCTACTATGTTGCGAGCATGATGTTTGGCAGAAGGGCTCTTATGGTAAACAAGACACAGAAACAGCCATAAAAAATGTTCATAATCTCACTGGAGAATTGAGCAAATGAAAAGGTGGCAACATTTCACTGTGCACATGCTATCTTAGGTGCAAAAATAGGGTGCTATGGGGACATATGAAGGAAACCTAATTTAGCCTTAAGAGTACAAGGAAAACTCTTTATTGACAGTGACAACTATGATTTGATATTATGTATTAAGATGATTGATGGGAAAGATGGGAAGAAGTAGAAAGAGGTTAAAGTGTTACAAGCAGGGGAGCTACAGAAAATAAAGCATGCAAAAGAACAGTGATGAGAGAGTATATGATGCTTTCGAAGTACCAGAAGTATTTCATTCTCACGGGATTGTAATGGCTAGAAGTAGATAGTTCTGTAAAACCTGGAAGTAGGCTGTCCTATCGATTTAAAATACCCACCATCCTCAAAATTTACCTCCAATTTTTTCCATGAAAGGCTTCCCAAAATATTTATCTGGCAAATGGACTAAAAGTCTCTGACTTCCACTATGATCATTTGTTTTGATTTTTCAGTCTATTATCTTAAAATTCATTCTTCCTTAGTCTCTTTGCCTTCTGGTCTTCAAGGGCTATGACGAAAGCAAAAGTGGAAATTAAAATTAAACACTGAAGTACAGCTTGCATGGCTGCACTGCAACAGCAGCCAACAGTCCCAATAGGTGTGTAATAAATGAACACAGAGGTGGAGTGGAGTAGGGTAAAGATGGTGGAGGCTGGTGAGCCAGGAAAGATCTTCAGTAATGATTTCAGAACAATTAACTAATGGAGAATAAGGGATTTATGCTATTATTCAGAGCATTGTATGAGACTATGCCTATAGAATATAGGGCTCAATTTTTTGTCTATTGCTTGATTGCCTGTAGTCAATTGCTTTAGACAAGTCGACTAGAACACTCAAATTCAGACATAGGCAGACTGGGTAGAATATTATTTCCTTTCCTCCTCTCCTCTATGAAAACTCCTTTCTCGGGTCCTTCATTCCAACCAAGGGGAAAAAAGCCTTATAATAATTAATGTTCTCACAGAAATTCATAATTTAATGGATAAGCGCCTGACTCCTGAGTTTCTAGGCATTCAATTACTGGTTATGTAAAAAAGATTTCAGGAAGGCAGTAGCACCTTCCTGCTACCCAGAATCCACATCAATGGGTGGGCACCTACTCTGCTCTAATTTGTATTCCTCAGAGAAACCATCTAAAAGTGCCCCTTTTAGGCAGGAAGGCTACTATGTCTGAAGGGTGTGAATGTGGATAACAAACCCAGGCTCAGGAAACTATCCAACCTAGGATGGTCAGACAGATGAAAGATAGCAATGGGAAGAGTAGGCAGGACTAAAGAGAGCAGAAAGATACACAAAAACCATGTGATTATCTCAATAGATGCAAAAAATGGCCTTAAATAAAATTCAACATCCCTTCATGTTAAAAAAAAAAATAGGTATTTTAACATGTAAACTCAGTAAACTAGGTATTGATGGAACAGACTTCAAAAAAATAACAACCATTTGTGAGAAACCCATAGCCAATATCATACTGAATGGGCAAAAGCTGGAAGCATTCCCTTTGAAAACCACCACAAGACAAGGATGTCCTCTCTCACCACTCCTATTCAACCTAGTATTGGAAGTTCTGGCCAGGGCAATCAGGCAAGAGAAAGGAGTAAAGGGCATTCAAATAAGAAGAAAGGAAGTCAAATTGTCTCTGTCGACGACATGATCCTATATTTAGAAAACCCCATCATCTCAGCCCCAAAGCTCCTTAAGCTGATAAGCAACTTCAGCAAAGTCTCAGAATACAAAATGAATGTGTGAATGCTTGTGAATCACAAGCATTCCTACACACCAACAATAGACGGAGAGCCAAATCACGAATGAACTCCCATTCACAATTGCTACAAAGAGAATAAAATACCTAGAAATAGAGCTAACAAGGGATGTGAAGGATCTCTTCAAGGAGAACTACAAACCACTGTTCAAGGAATAAGAAAGGACACAAACAAATGGATAAACATTCCATGCTCACAGATGGGAAGAATCATGAAAATAGCCATACTACCAAAGTAATTTATAGATTCAATTGTATTCCCGTTAAAGTACCATTGACATTCTTCACAGAATTACAAAAAAAAAAAAAGACAAAAAAAAACTACTTTAAAATTCTTATGGAATCAAAAAAAGAACCCATATAGCCAAGAAAATCCTAAGCAAAAAGAACAAAGCTGGAGGTGAAAGGACACAAAGATAGATGTGTACCCGCCCCCCACCCGCTACACCCTTGTTCTGCTCTCTAATCTTTGCACATACCAGAGATTTCGTAAGTTCTGTGAGTACCTGGTTTTCTGCACGTACCAGAGATTTTGTTTTGCACATACCAGAGATTTTGTAAGTTCTGAGGCAAGGTCACAAGACGTGTTTAAGTAAGATAAACTCTTGCTGCCATAAACCTGCTCTCCCGCCTCAAAGTTTGAACCAAAATATCAGAAATGGCAGGAACCAATCATAGTTAGCCAAATCGCCTTGTTCAAACACTAGCCAATCATATATCTGATTTGTATAATAACTCTATGCCCACTTTTCTTAGACTATATAACATTGTTCGGAGCTGAGTGGGGGAGCTCTCCTGCCCGTCTCGTTTCACGAGCGAGGGAGAGTTCCAGGTTCGAACCTGTAATAAAGATCCTTGCTGCTTAGCTTTGACTCTGGACTCTGGTGGTCTTCTTCGGGGAATAAACGGTCTGGGCATAACAGAGGCATCATGCTACCTGACTTCAAACTCTACTACAAGGCTACAGTAAGCAAAACAGCCTGGTACTTGTAACAAAACAGACACATAGACCAATGGAACAGAATAGAGATCTCAGAAATAAGACCACACATCTGACCCAGCCATCCCCTTACTGGGTATATACCCAAAGGATTATAAATCTTGCCGCTATAAAGACACATGCACGCGTATGTTTATTGTGGCACTATTCACAATAGCAAAGACTTGGAACCAACACAAATGTCCATCAATGACAGACTGGATTAAGAAAATGTGGGACATATACACCATGGAATACTATGCAGCCACAAAAAAGGATGAGTTCATGTCTTTGGAGGGACATGGATGCAGCTGGAAACCATAATTCTCAGCAAACTATCACAAGAAGAGAAAACCAAACACCGCATGTTCTCACTCATAAGTGGGAATTGAACAATGAGAACACTTGGACACAGGAAGGGGAACATCACACACCGGGGCCTTTTGTGGGGTGTGGGGAGCGGGGAGGGAGAGCATTAGGAGATATACCTAATGTAAATGACCAGTTAATGGGTGCAGCACACCGACATGGCACATGTATACCTTTGTAACAAAGCTGCACGTTGTGCATATGTACCCTAGAATTTAAAGTATAATAAAAAAGAAAGAAAGAAAAAAAGACCACACATCTAAGACCACCTGATGTTTGACAAACCTGACAAAGACAAGCAATGGGGAAAGGATTCCCTGTTTAATAAATGGCGCTGGTAAAACTGTCTAGCAACATGCAGAAAATTGAAACCAGACCCCTTCCTTACACCTTATACAAAAGTTAACTTGAGATGACTTAAAGACATAAATGTAAAACCCAAAACTATACAAACCCTACAAGAAAATCTAGGCAACACCATTCAGGATATAGGCATGAGAAAAGACTTTGTGACCCAAACATCAAAAGCAATTACAACAAAGGCAAAAATCAACAAATGGGGCCTGAATAAACTAAAGAGCTTCTGCACAGCAAAAGAAACTATCATCAGAGTGAACAGACAACCTACAGAATGGCAGAAAATTTTTGCAATCTACTCATCTGACAAAGGTCTAATATCCAGAATCTACAAGGTACTTAAACAAATATACAAGAAAAAAACCAACAACCCCCAAAAGTGGGCAAAGGACATGAGCAGACACTTCTCCAAACAAGACATTTATATGGCCAACAAACGTATGAAAATAAGCTCAACATCACTGATCATTAGAGAAATGCAAATCAAAACGACAATGAGATACCATTTCATACCAGTCAGAATGGCGATTATTAAAAAGTCTAGAAACAACAGATGCTGGTGAGACTGTGGAGAAATAGGAACACTTTTACACTGTTGGTGGAAATGTAAATTAGTTCAGCCATTGTGGAAGACAGTGTAACCTTTTCTCAAGGATCTAGAACCAGAAATACCATTTGATCCAGCAATCCCGTTACTGAGTATATATCCAAAGGAATAGAAATCATTCTATTATAAATATACATGCACTTGTATGTTTATTGCAGCACTATTCACAATAGTAAAGATGTGGAATCAATCCAAATACCCATCAATGATAGACTTGATAAAGAAAATGTGGTACATATACACCATGGAATACTATGCAGCCATGGAAAGGAATTAGATTATGTTCTTTACAGGGATATGGATGAAGCTGGAAGCCATTATCCTTAGCAAATGAACACAGGAACAGAAAACCAAACACCGCATGTTCTCACTCATAAGTGGGAGCTGAACAATGAGAACACATGGACACAGGGAGGGGAACAACACACACTAGGGCCTGTTGGGGGGTCAGGGGGAGAGAGAGCATCAAGATAAACAGCTAATACATGTGGGGCTTAATACCTAGGGTCGATAGGTGCAGCAAATCACCATGGCACACTTTTACCTCTGTAACCTGCACATCCTGGACATGTATCCCAGATCTTAAAATAAAATTAGAATTTTAAAAAGTGAAAGGTAAGTGGTAGCAGAGAAGTCTGTGGTAGTAAGTTCCCACATACCAAACTAAAACTGAGAGACAGCGCTGAAGTCAGAAAAAAGACAGTTGCCCAATTATTTGACCAGGAGAATCAGAGGTCAGAGCTAGACCTAGCAGCAAGACTGATGACGGTGAATCTCAGACACTGTCCTTCTTGACTTTTAAGCCAGCCCAACATATCCACCTGCCATGTAACCATAAATGTGATGAGGCAATAGTCAAAGACCTCCTCAGCTCTTCTTGGCATTTAATCTCCCCAGTGCCTATCTCTTATATCAACCTTGTTTATGATCTTGTCCCTCTCCCTCCACATTTCAATCTCCTTTCCCAGGTTAGGACTTACCCCTTGGCTCTCCTTGCTTCTTTATCACCTTGGATATTCTTGCTATAGCCAGTCCATCACGAGGCAACCCTCAATCTGAAACTTTTTCTGACTTTTCTCACTTTTAGGAATGGGCCATTGAGACATTAGTATATTGTCCTAAGAGCTACAGGCAGGATGAATTTATAGATGAAAGATTCAAGTAGTCCATGCTTTAGGAAAAAATATCAACAGGATGACAACCACTAGACACACCTTTAAATATAAATGACTTCTCAGACAATGCCCAGCATCTCTAAAAACATAAAGACAACATTCTAAACAGACTTTCAAATGTGAATTTATTCCCTATTTTTCTCACATCATAAAAAGTCATAGTTTCAAAATTAGCTTGTTATTGAGAGTGATTCTTTTCTTTCCAGCCCTGTG
This sequence comes from Macaca thibetana thibetana, assembly GCF_024542745.1. Classification (NCBI taxonomy): domain Eukaryota; kingdom Metazoa; phylum Chordata; class Mammalia; order Primates; family Cercopithecidae; genus Macaca; species Macaca thibetana. Next base: position 145,931,620 of record NC_065578.1, read on the forward strand.
TGGATACTTTCCTCTTTGTACACTACTATTACACATGGTCTCAATGTTATGGCTCCTGGCTCTTAATTCTCTCATGCTATACCTGCTCATGATCACCAGATGGACTATGATATATGCTTTTACATTTTATATCTTTTTCAGAACAAATTCAAGATGATTAACCATATTGCAATCGAATTCAAACACTGAAACAGTGTTTATATTTTTTATTTTTATTATTATTATTTTTTGAGATGGAGCCTTGCTCTTTCATTCAGGCTAGAGTACAATGGTGTGATCTTGGCTCACTGCAACCTCCACCACCCAGGTTCAAGTGATTCTCCTGCCTCAGCCTCCCGAGTAGCTGGGATTACAGGCCCTTGCCACCATGTCCAGCTAATTGCTGTATTTCTAGTAGAGATTGGGTTTGGCCATGTCGACTAGGCTGGTCTCGAACTCCTGACCTCAAGTAATCCACCCATCTCAGCCTCTCAAAGTGCTGGGATGACAGGTGTGAGCTACTGTACCCAGCCTGAAACAGTATTTTTAAAACCCTGGTGTTTGAATTGGCATATTTTATGCATTAAGAACCCATGTAATTTGATTTTTAAATTTTTTTTTTTTTTTTTTTTTTTTGAGACGATGGAGTGCAGTGACCCACGATGAAGTGCAGTGACCCAGTCTCGGCTCACTACAAGTTCTGCCTCCCGGGTTCACTCCATTCTCCTGCCTTAGCCTCTTGAGTAGCTGGGACTACAGGCGCCTACCACCACACGTGGCTAATTTTTTGTGTTTTTCTGGTAGAGATGGGGTTTCACCGTGTTAGCCGGGATGGTCTCAATCTCCTGACCTTGTGATCTGCCCATCTCGGCCTCCCAAAGTGCTAGGATTACAAGCATGAGTCACCGTGCCCGGCCTAAATTGCTTTTTTCATAACACCCAGGAGCATGCTCCATTCTCAATGTAAATGATGAAAATCTTAAAAAAGAAACAATGGATCCTATTCCTAAAGGCGACCTCTTGTCAGCAAGTCAGCTCACATTTGTATATTTCCATTTGTAGGAAATATTTCCATTGCTATGAAGATTCTAATCTGAAAACTTTTTATAGTATATCATTGGCAAGTCAACTTTCTGAAGAGCATTCTAATTAGTAATGTTGAAAGCCTTCCATAAATAAGATGACTGTCACCAATATTCTTTTTTCCTGTCCCGAGTGACAATAAAAAAGAACAAATAAAAAGAGAAAACTATAATTGGTCTGGTAATTGAGCCATGAAAATGTACTATAAAGAATGTAAACCTAAAAGAAAACCACAGAAATTGTGGCACTTCGAATAATTCAACTAGCATTCCAAGTAAGTCACCGGTTCATCTTGGATGGCGTACCTGACAATGGGTTTTTGTTTTTGTTCTTGTTTTACTTTTTAACGTTAAAGGAATGTCAACAACACTTTGGAAAACAACAGGATGCACTTCTGGATTTCCTCTCTTCACCAGTGGAATGTAAAGACATCTGAAAAGCTGTCATTTTATTTAGAGCTTCACTTGTTTGAGGCTTTGTCCTTATATGAGGAGAATAAAAGGACACATTTATTACAGCTATCTAAAACATAATAATCTGACATTTTTCCTGCCTCCTCTGCCCACAATTCATTGTTTTCTATCTAACTCCTTATCCAAGGAAATGTATTAACAATTTATATTGTGGTATCATCCTACCACATAAGACCTTAGATTTATGTCTCATTAAATAAGTACTTTTTCGTTTGGGTGAAGTTGTAGAATCTAATCCTGTACTCTTTGGTCACTGTTCTCTCACAAACAGACTAAACTTTTCAGAGTCTGGGGAAGATTGATTAATATTGATTAAGAAAAAGATATTTTTCCCTACAAATATACATATTGGTCTTACATAATACCTATAAAAACCAGAATCATGGCATAATATATATTTGAAAAATAGAATCAGGCTTCTGTTTTTCACCATGAGATGATAACTGACACTAGACTTGTCCTCTCACTGAAAAACGACTATATAACTGGAGAAAATGTATGAAACAAGTATTTTCAGGCATTAAGCAACAAGCAGAACAGGACTGTAATCCTTAAGAGAATGAAAACACACCAGATGAGTCCCATGACTTTCTTGGCTTCCTGCCTGCACCATTTACCTGTCATGGTGAAGGGAGTTAGAGCCCAAGGGTAACAGAGGTCTAGCTGAGCAGAAGAGGCAGATATTAGAATTTTAAGCTTTTAAAAAAGCTGGAATTTTTCAGGACAGAGTACCAGAGAGAATAGAGTTACACACAGAGAGAATCCTAGAAGTCTAGGTAGGGATTCTCTGCAGCTTCCTGAGTGAGTTTTGAGAAACATACACCCAGAGAAAGGCTTTGTGAAACCTAATAGGGACTTTTCCGTATGGGTCTGAGAGCTGAAGAGTAAAACCAGAGATCATGCTGTATGAAAAACATTAATCATCTCATCAAGTCTAAGTGAAAAGACCTCACTGAGCACATTGGGTTTTCCACTGAAACCCCGAAAAACCATAGTTTAGTAGTAAAGATCATGCCTGAAATGAGAGCCTCATAAATAGCACTTGTTCACATCAGACTGAGACCTGCCCACACAAAAAGTAACACAGCCTGACAGGAACAAAGGATCTCACAGAACAGTATACAATCCCTTTAAGAAAAATGAATAATCTAGACTACAAATCATATCATTTACACTGTCCAGCATACCATAAAAATTACTAGATATGGAAAGAAGCAGAAAAACATGAAGCCATGTTTGAGAGAGAATAAAAAACCCTCTAATATTGAGATGAACTAGATGTTATAATTAGCAGACAAGATATATACAAAAAATGTTAGAATATGACCAAAGGCATAAAAGAAAAGATAGTCGTAATGAATAACAGATGAGCAATCCAGAAGAAATTGAATCCTTGAAGGACCAAATGGAAATTCTAGAATTGAAAGAAACAACAATTTAAAAGAAAAATTTTCTGTATGGTCTGAAGAACAAATAGAAAATTATAAAATGAATGGGTAATAAGCTTGAAGATAAAACAATAAAATGATATAATCTAAAGAAAACAAAAAAAATCTACCAAAAATAAATGAACAATGCCCCAGTACCCATGAGGTTGTATCAATCAGGCTGGCATTTTGAGTACTTGGAGTCTCAGTGGAAGAACAGAGAGTAAATGGGATAGGAAAAGAAATTTGAAGAAATAATGGCTGAAATCTTCCCAATTCAATAAAAATATTAAATTATATGCATCAATAAAATCTCCTTGAGATAGGCCTTGACAATAATTTTTTGGCTATCACACCCAAACTCAGGCTACAAAAGCAAAAATAAATAAATGGGACTACATTAAACTAAAAGGCTTCTGCACAGAAAAGGAAACAACTAAAATGAAAACGCAACCTACAGATTGTAAGAATATATTTGCAAACTACATGTCTGATGAAAACAACTCAATAGCAGAAAAACAAATAATTCAATAAAAAAAAAAAAAACTGCAAAGGACCTGAATAGACATTTCTCCAAAAAAAGACATAAAAATGGCCAACAGTTATATGAAAAAGTGCTCAACATCACTAATCATCAGAGAAATGCAAATAAAAGCCAGTATGAAGCCAGGTGTTGTGGCTCACGTCTGTAATACTAGCACTTTGGGAGGCTGAGGCAGGCAGATCACTTGAGGTCTGGAGACCGAGACTAGCCTGGCCAACATGGTGAAATCCTGCCTCTATGAAAAGTACAAAAATTAGCCGGGCATGGTGGTGTGTGCCTGTAATCCCAGCTACCCAGGAGGCTGAGGCAGGAGAATCTCTGGAACCCAGGAGGCAGAGGCTACAGTGAGCCGAGATAGTGCCACTGCACTCCAGCCTGGGCCACAGGGCAAGACTCTGTCTCAAGAAAACAACAACAAAAAAAGCCAATATTAGATACACTTCACAACTATTAGGACATCTATTATCAAAAAGATAAGAGATAACAAGTGTTGACAAAGGTATAGAGAAAAGGGAATTCTTGGCCAGGCACAGCAGCCCATGCCTGTAATCCTAGCACTTTGGGAGGCCAAGGTGGGAGGATCACTTGAGTTCAGGAGTTCAAGACCAGCCTGGACAACATGGCAAAACCTGTCTCTACAAAAAATATAAGAATTAGCCTGGTTTGGTGGTGGGTGCCTGTAGTACCAGCTACTTGGGAGGCTGAAGTGGGAGGATGGCTTGAGCCAGCGAGGTAGAGGTTGCACTGAGCAGAGATCATACTTCTGCACTCTAGCCTGGGTGACAGAGCCAGACTCAATTTTATTTATTTTATTTATTTATTTTTTTAAAATTCTTGTACATTGTTGGTAGCAATGTAGATTGTGTAGATTGGTGCAGCTGTTACATAAAATAGTGTGGAGGTTGCTAAAGAAACTTAAAATAGGATTGCCAGATGACCAACAATGCCTCTTCTGGGTATATACCCAAAGAGAGTGAAATTGCCACCTCATAAAGATATCTATGTCCGGCTGGGCATGGTGGCTAACGTCTGTAATCCTAACACTTTGGGAGGCCGAGGCGGGTGGATCACCTGAGGTCAGGAGTTCAAGAACAGCCTGTCCAACATAGTGAAACCCCGTCTGTACTAAAAATACAAAAATTAACCAGACTTGGTGGGGGGTGCCTATAATCTCACCTACTTGGGAGGGTGAGGCAGGAGAATTGCTTGAACCCAGGAGACGGAGGTTGCAGTGAGCCGAGACTGCACCACTGCCCTCCAGCCTGGGCAATAGAGTAAAATTTTGTCTCAAAAAAAAGAAAAAAAAAAAAAAAGATATCTGCATCACAATGTTCATTGCAGTAATAATACTGCAATTACTGTGATTATTCTGAATAATCACAATAGACAAGATATGGAAAAACCAAAGTGTCTATCAATGGACAAGTGGATAAAGAAACTGGAATATATACACATATGCTCAAAATAAAATATGATTCAGCCTTAAAACAAAAAGATATTCCTGCCATTTGCCACAACATAGATTAGCCTGGAGGATATTATCTAAGGGGAATAAGCCAGACACAGAAAGCAAAATACTCCATGATCTCATTTATATGTGGAATCTCTTTTAAAAGTCAAATACATAGAGATAGAGAATAAAAGAGTAATCACCGGCCAGGCGCGGTGGCTCCCTCCTGTAATCCCAGCACTTTGGGAGGCCGAGGCGGGCAGATCATGAGGTCAGGGGATTGAGACCATCCTGGCTAACACGGTGAAACCCCGTCTCTACAAAGAAATTTTAAAAATTAGGTGGGCGTGGTGGCGCGTGCCTGTGGTCCCAGCTACTCTGGAGGCTGAGGCAGGAGAATGGAGTGAACCCGGGAGGCGGAGCTTGCAGTGAGCCAAGATCGCGCCACTGCACTCCAGCCTGGGTGACAGTGTGAGACTCGGTCTCAAAAGAAAAAAAAGGAAAAAGAGTGGTCACCAAGGGCAGAAATGGGAGGAGAGAGAGAATGGGGAGATGTAGGTCAAAGGATACAAAGTAGTAGATAGGTATGATAGGCAAGCCTAGAGATTTAATGTTCAACATGAGGACTATAGTTACTTATATTTATTGTATTCATGATTCTTACTAAGTGAATAGATTTTAGCTGCTGTTAACACAAAAATAAAAGGTGACTATGTAAGATGATAGATATGTCAATTTGCCTCACTATAGTAACCATTTTGTACTGTACTTATGTATCTCACAACCTTATGTTGTATACCTTAAAAATATACAATAACATTTTTTTTTAATCACATACCCCATTGCTCAGCAAACCTTAATCAGGGTAAATACAATGAGAACCACACTTGACTTGTACATCATAGTAAGAATGCTGATAGTCAAAGAAAAAGATAAAATCTTAAAAGAAGCCAGACAAAGACATTTCTCATAGAATAGGCAATAATATTACTGAGGGCTGCTATTTATCAGAAACAATTGAATGGCACCTTTAAAATGCTTGGGAAAAAAAAGTTGTCAACACAAAACTTTATATCCAGTGAAAAACTATACATTAAAAGTAAGGGCTGGCTGGGCACATTGGCTTATGCCTGTAATCCCAGCACTTTGGGAAGCTGAGGCAGGTGGATCACTTGAAGCCAAGAGTTCAAGATCAGCTTGGCCAACACAGTGAAACCCTGTCTCTACTAAAAACACAAAGATTAGCTTGGTGTGCAGGTGTGCGTGCACCTCTAACCCAGTTTCTTGGGAGGCTGAGACATGAGAATCACTTGAACCAGGGAAGCAGAGGTTGCAGTGAGCCAAGATTGTGGCACTGCACTCCAGCCTGGGGGACAAAGCAAGCAAGACTCTGTCTCAAAAAAAAAAAAAAAAAAAAAAAAAAAAAAAAGTGGAAAGGTCAACTAAAGACATTTCCAAATAAATAAAAGTTGAGGACCTTCAGCCCCAGCAGATGTACATAAACAGAAATACACAGGTAAAATTGTTTAGAGGAATGGAAAAATACTAGATGAGAACTTCCATATACCAGAAGAAATGAAGGGCACTAGAAATGATAAGTACTTGGGTAAATATAAAAGACTATTGTTCTGTTTTCTTCTCTCTTTTTTTTTTTTTAGATGGAGTCTCATTCTGTTGCCCAAGCTGGAGTGCAGTGGTGTAATCTTGGCTCACTGCAACGTCTGCTTCCTGGGTTCAAGCAATTCTCCCTGCCTCAGATCCCCGAGTACCTGGGATTACAGGCGCCCACCACCACGCCTGGTTAATTTTTCTATTACTTACTAGAGACAGGTCTATTACTTACTAGAGCCATGATGGCCAGGCTGGTCTTGAACTCCTGACCTCCAATGATTCACGCTCCTCAGCCTCCCAAAGTGCTGGGATTACAGATGTTACCCATCACGCCTGGCCTTTTCTTCTCTTAATGTCTTTGAAAGGCATTTGATGGTCTAAAGCAAAGTTAATAGCATTGTATTATAGAGTTAAATATATTAAAACGGTATTGGAAAGGATAAGAGGAAATGTAATTTTACTGTTGTTAGCTTTTTACATTTTACATGAGATAATATATTATTCTTTTATTAAGAATGCATATTATAATCCCTAGAGTAACCACTAAAAAGCAAATATAATGGCTGTATTAGACCATTTTCAGGCCGCTGATAGAGACATACCTGAGACTGGGAAATTTACAAAAGAAAGAGGTTTAATTGGACTTACAGTTCCATGTGGCTGTGGAAGGCAAGTAGGAGCAAGTCATATCTTATGTGGACAATGGCAGGCAAAGAGAGAGAGATTGTGCAGGGGAACTCCTCTTTTTTTTTGAGATGGAGTCTTTCTCTGTTGCCAAGGTTGGAGTGCAGTGGTGCGATCTCTGCTCACTGCAAGCTCTGCCTCCTGGTTTCACGCCATTCTCTTGCCTCAGCCTCCCGAGTATATGGGACTACAGGCACCCACCACCATGCCTGGATAATTTTTTGTATTTTTAGTAGAGACGGGGTTTCACCGTGTTAGCCAGGATGGTCTTGATCTCCTGACCTCGTGATCCACCTGCGTCAGCCTCCCAGAGTCCTGGGATTACAGGTATGAGCCACCACGGCTGGGCAAGAACTCCTCTTTTTTAAAACCATCAGATCTCATGAGACTAATTCACTATCATGAGAACAGTGCAGGAAAGACCCGACCCCATAATTCAATCACCTCCCACCAGATTCCTCCCACAACACGAGGGAATTGTGGGAGTTACAATTCAAGATGAGGTTTGGGTGGGGACTCAGCCAAACTGTATCATGCCACCATTAGCCCCTCCCAAATCTCATGTCCTCAATTTCAAAACCAATCATGTCTTCTCAACAGTCCCCCAAAGTCTTAACTCATTTCATCATTAACTCAAAAGTCCATAGTCCAAAGTCTCATTCGAGACAAGACAAGTCCCTTCCACCTATGAGCCTGTAAAATCAAACAGCAAGTTAATTACTTCCTAGATACAATGGAGGTATGTACAGGCATTGGGTAAATGTACCCAACTCAAATGGGAGAAATTGGCTAAACTAAGGGGCTAGGGACCCCATGCAAGTTAGAAATTCAGTGAGGCAGTCAAATATTAAAGCTCCAGAATGATCTCCTTTGACTCCATGTCTCACATCCAGGTTATGATGATGCAAGAGGTGGGTTTCTATTGTCTTGGGAAACTCCACCCCTATTGCTTTGTGGGGTACAGGCTTCCTCCCAGCTGCTTTCACAGGCTGGTGTCAGTGTCTGAGGCTTTTCTAGACACATGGTGCAAGCTGTTGGTGGATCTACCATTCTGGGGTCTGGAGGACGATGGCCCTCTTCTCACAGCTCCATTAAGTGGTGCCCCAGTAGGGACTCTGTGTGGGGGCTCCAAAGCCACATTTTCCTTCTACACTTCCCTAGCAGAGGTTCTCTATGAGAGCCCCACCCCTGTAGAAAACTTCTGCCTGGGCATCCAGGCCTTTCCATACATCCTGTGAAATGTGGACAGAAGTTCCCAAAGCCCAATTCTTGACTTCTGTGCACTCGCAGGCTCAATAACACGTGGAAGCTGCCAAGGCTTGGGGCTTGCACCTTCTGAAGCCACAGCTCGAGTTCTGTGTTGGCCCCTTTTGGCCATGGCAGGAGTGGCTGGGATGTAGTGCACAAAATCCCTAGACTGCACATGGCAGAGGGACCCTGGACCTAGCCCATGAAATAATCTTTTCTCCTAAGCCTCTGGACCTGTGATGAGAGGGGCTGCTGTGAATGTCTCTGGTTTGGCCTGGAGACATTGTCTTGGGGATTAACATTTAGCTCCTTGTTACTTATGCAAATTTCTCCAGTCAGCTTGAATTTCTCCTCAGAGAAATGGGATGTCCTTTTCTATCACATTGTCAGGCTGCAAATTTTCCAAACTTTCATGCTCTGCTTCCCTTATAAAACTGAATGCCTTTAACAGTACCCAAGTCACTTCTTGACTGCTTTGCTGCTTAGAAATTTCTTCTACCAGGAACCATAAATCATCTCTCTCAAGTTCAAAGTTCCACAAATCTCTAGGTGGGGGCAAAATGCCACCAGTCTCTTTGATAAAATATAATAAGAGTCACCTTTGCTTCAGTTCCCAACAAGTTCCTCATCTCCATCTGAGACCACCTCAGCCTGGACCTTATTGTCCACATCACTATCAGGCTTTTGGTCAAAGCCATTCAGCAAGTCTCCAGGAAGTTCCAAACTTTCCTACATGTTTCTGACTTCTTCTGAGCCGTCTAAACTGTTCCATCCTCTGTCTGTTACCCAGTTCCAAAACTGCTTCCACATTTTCGAGTGTCTTTTCAGCAGCACCCTACTCCTGGTACCAATTTACTGTATTAGTCCATTTTCGTGCTGCTGATAAAGAAATACCCAAGACTTGGAAACTTACAAAATAAAGAGGCTTAATTGGACTTACAGTTCCATGTGGCTGGGGAAGCATCACAGTCATGGTGAAAGGCAAGGAGGAGCAAGTCGTGTCTTACGTGGATGGCAGCAGGCAAAGAGAGAGAGATTGTGCAGGGAACTTCTCTTTTTTAAAACCATCAGATCTCATGAGACTCATTCACTATTATGAAAACAGCATAGGAAAGACTCTCCGCCTCCCCATAATTGAATCACCTCCCAGTGGGTTCCTCCATGGCATGTGGGAACTGTGGGAGTTACAGTTCAAGATGAGATTTGGGTGGGGACATAGCCAAACCATATCAATGGCATGTAGAAAAAGAATCAGTTAAGAAATTAAAATGGAAAATGAAGAATGATTCAATTAACACAAAAGAAGATAGGAAAAGCTAAACAGAGGATGAAAAATCAGCTGAGATAACTTAAAAACAAATAGCAAGATGATAAACTTAAACACAATCATATCGATTATCATATTAAATATAAATAGACTGCACTCCAGTTAAAAGGCAGAGGATGTGAGACTGGATAAAACAATAAGAGTCAGCTACAGGTTATGCACAAGAAGCTCACTTTTCATATAAAGACACAAATATATTAAGAATAAAAGAATGAGAAAAGTTTACCACATAAACAATAAGTATAAAAATGTGATTTCACTATATCTTTATTAACTTTTATTATATCTTTACTATATAGTGATATATTAATGTATCTTTTGTCTAAAAAACATCATAAAAGAAATTAGAAAATATCCAGAAGAAAGTAATAATAAAAATGTGACACATGAAAACATATAAAATGTATCTTTCAACAGGGAAAGGAGAGTCTTTTTAATAATGCTGGGAAAACTGGATATCCACATACAAAAGAATGAAGCTGGACTTACGCTTTACATCATATACAAAAATTAACTCAAAATGGATCAAAGATCTTAACATAGAGCTAAAACTATAAAATTCCTCTAAGAAAGCATAAGAAAAAAGCTTCATTTTATTAGATTCAGCAGTGATTTTTTGGATATGACACTAAAAACACAAGCAATAACAGTAACATAGATAAATTTGACTATGTCAAAATTTAAAATGTCTATGCATCAGAAGACACAATTAACAGTGTAAAAGGCAACTCACGGAATGTGAAAAAACATTTGCAAGTTATATCTGATAAGGGGTTAATATACAGAATATATAAAGGAACTGTAATTCAACAACAAAAAATGAACAGTCAAAATAAAAAAATGGACAAAATAATAGATATTTCTCTAAGAAGATAGATCAATGGCCAATAAACACATAAAAAAGTGCTCAGAATTACTAATCATATGGTAAATGCAAACTAAATGCACAATGATATATCACCTCACATCTATTATTATGGCTTCTGTCAAAAAAAAAAAAGGGTTGACAAGTATATGGAGAAATTGGAAACCTTGTATACTGTTGATAGGAATGGAAAATAGTAGAGCAGCTGTGGAAAACAGTATAGTGGTTCCTCAAAAGACCAAAAATGCAATTATTATATAATCCGGCTATTCCACTTCTGGGTATACACTCAAAAGAATTGAGAGCAGAGTCTCAAAGAAATAGTTATATACTCATGTTCATATTAACATTATTTGCAATAAGTGAAAACACCCTAATATCTGCTCATTGACAAATGAATAAACAAAATGGGGTATACACCTATAATGGAATATTATGCAGTCTTAAAAAGGCAGGAAATTCTGATATATGCTACAACATGAATTAACATTGAGGACATTATGCTAACTGAAATAAGCCAGTCACAAAAAGACAAATATTATATGATTCTACTTACATGAGATAGCTAGAGTAGTCAAAATCAGAGAAAGAAAGTAGAATGATGCTTTCCAGGAACTGAGGTTAGGGGTGATGGACAGTTGTTATTTAATGAGTATAGAGTTTCAGTTTTATGAGATGAAGAGTTCTGGAGATTGGTTGTACAACAATGTGAATGTAGTCAACATTATGAAACTGTACATTATAAAATGATTAAGATGGTCAGTTTTTCTTATGTGTATTTTACCATAATTTTTTAAAATTGAAATAGCATGCAGCTAAAAAGGTGATTAGAAGAAAATGTACAACTTTAAATGCTTTTAATACACAAGAAGAAAAGTTTACAACTAATGACCTAAGCTTTCACATCACAAAAACAGAAAAAGAAGAGAAAATTAAAGTCAAAGTTAGTAGAATGAAGTAAATAACAACCATAAAAGTGGAAAGAGATGAAATACTAAAAAAAAAGAAAAAAAAGAAAAACTGGTTCGTTAGAAAAATAATTAACCCCTAGCAAGACTGATCATGGAAAAAAACACTAATTCCAGTATCAGAAACAAAATTAATAATACATCTATAGGTCCTGGAGATATTATAATGAGGGAATATTATAAATAATGTCAATAAATTCAACAACTAGATGAAATAGACATATTCCTTGGAAAAATACAACTTACCAAATTCTGAACAGACCAGCACTATTGAAGAAATTAAATAAATGATAGGGATCCTTACACGAAGAAAACTCCAAACCCAAGTTGTTTCACTTGTGAATTCTATGAAACATTTCAGAAAGAAGTAATGTATTCATGCATAAATGTTTGGGGAAAATCTGAAACAGTACACTTTATGGGTAAGCATAACCATAACCAAATTTGGCAAAGGCATTACCAAAAAAACAGAATTCTAGGCTCTATTCCTCGTGAACATAGACATAAAAATCTTTAGCAGGTTGTTAGTAAATTAAATCTAGAATTACATTAAAGTTTATACATCATAAGCAACTAGGGTTTATTCCAGGAATGCAAAGATGGTTTAACATTTGTAAATCAACCAATGTAATCTAACTAATTAACAGAAAAAGGGAGGATAATATATGATATATATGATCACCTCAATAGGTGCAGAAAAAGCATTTGACAAAATTAAGCGCATATTCATAATGTTTTAAAAAACAAAATCCTGAGAAATCTAAGGATAAAAGTAAATTTTATCAGTATGATAAAAGGCATCTATGAAAAACCTTTGGCCAGAAACCTGCAATGGTGAAACATTAAACACTGACCCCTTAAAAACAAAAATGAGGAAAGCATATCACCACTAATTTTCACCATTACATTGAAGATTCTAGTCCATGCAATAAAGCAAGGGAGAAAGGACAGATAGAGGAAGAAATAAAATAGTCTTTATTTACAGAAAATATGATCATAGATGTAGAAAGTACTAAGAATCTGCAAAAATTTTTTAAAACATTTTATTAGATTAATAATTTAGCAAAGTATTAGTATATAAGGTCAATCTACAAAAATCTATATTTCTATACAATTGGACAATAAAATTAAAGATTTTCATAACAGTATAAAAAATATAAGACAACCCACATAATAGGAGAAAATATTTTCAAGCTATCTGTCTGAGAAAGAATTAATAGCCAGAATATATAAAGTGCTCTAACAACTCCATAGGAAAACAATCTAATAATCCCATTAAAAACAGTGAAAATATCCGAATAGCTATTTCTCAAATACAAATGACAATCGGGTATGTCAAAATGTGCTCAACATTATCAATCATCAGGGAGCTGCAAATCAAAACTACAATGAGATATCATCTCACCAGAGTTCAAATGGCTTTTATCCAAAAGACAGGCAATAATGAATGCTGGTGAGGATGTAGTGAAAGGGGAACCTCTCATACACTGTGGGTGGGAATGTACATTAGTACAAACACTATGGAGGATGGTATGGGCGATTCTCAAAAAACTAAAAATAAAACTACTGTATGATACAGCAATATCACTGCTAGAAATATACCCAAAAGAAAGCAAATCAGTACATTGAAGAGATCTCAGCACTCTCATGTTTATTGCAGCATTATTGACAATAGCCAATTTTGGAATCAGCCTAAGTGTCCATCAACAGATGAATGGATAAAGAAAACGTGTACATGCACACAATAGAGTACTATTCAGCCATAAAATAGAAGGAGATCCTGTCAGTTGCAACAACATTGATGCAACTGGAGAATATTACGTTAAGTGAAATAAGCTAGGTGCAGAAAGACACTCATTTATTTGTGGGAGCTAAAAATGAAAACAATTGAATCCACAGGGATATGGAGAGTAGAATGACAGTTTCCAGAAACTGGAAAGAGTAGCAGAGGGGGTAAAGTGGTTATGATAAACGGGCACAAAAATATAATTAGATAGAACGAATAAATTCTAGTATTTGATAGCACAATAGGATGACTACATTTAACAATAATTTATGATACATTTATAAATAACTAAGTACAATTAGCATGTTTGTAAACATAAAGAAAGGAAAAATGCTTGAGGGGATGGATACCCATTTTACCCTGATGTGATTATTACACATTGTATACCTGTATCAAAATATCTCATGTGCCCTGTAAATATACACACCTACTATGCATCCATAAAATTAAGAAACTTTAAAACTATATACAGTATTTAGAAATAAACATTTGTAAAAGATGTATAGTACCTCTCCACTTGAATCTTCAAAACATAACTGAGATAAATTTTAAAAGGCCTTAATAAACAAAGAGACATAAAATGTCTATCATTTGGAAGAGTCAATATCATTATCATTTCATTCCAAATTGATCTATGGAATAAACACAATATCAATCAAAATCTCATGGACTTTTTTTGGTAGAAATTGACAAGTTGATTCTAAAAGTTATGTAAAAATTCAAAGGACTTGGAATGGCCAAAAACGTCATGAGAAAGCACAGATTTGGAAGGTTCACTCTACCTGTTTTGAAAACTTACTACAATGCAACAGTAATCAGGATAGTGTGGTATTAATGTAACTAAAGACAAATAGGTAATTGGAACATAATAGAGCTCAAAAATATACCAAAGCATATCTTATCAATTGACTTTCCACAAATGTGTTAAGGCTACTCAATATGGACAGGATAATTCTGCTAAAGCAACTGGAAAAATGTGAGAAAAATAAATGAACCCCAACATCAACCCTTAAAATATGCACAGATATTACTTTGAGATGGACTGTATACCTAAAATTAAAATCCATAATTTTAAAGCTTTTAGAGGAAAATAGAATAAAGTTGTGACCTTGGAATAGACAAATATTTCTCAATGAGAACAAAAAAGGTACTAATTATTTTAAAGGTCATAGTGTTCTTCATCAAAATTAAAAGGTCTGCTAATCAGCAGACATACCAGGTAAAAGAAAAAGCAAGCCTTAGATTGGAAGAATACTTACATTACACACATGTGACAAAAGATTTAAAGCTAGAAGATAAAAGACAAGTATCCAATAAAAATATATGCCAAAATCTGAAACAGGCACTTTACAAAAAAGTTACATGAAGGGTCAAAAAAGACATAAAAAGTTGATCAAAGTCATAAGTTATTAGGGAAATCCAAAATAAAAATCACAATGGCCTAGCACTTCAGACCCACAAGAACAGCTTGAATTAAAGATCGAAAACACCAAATGTTGGCAAAGATGTGGAAAATGAAAACCAATGGTACAACTACTTCAGAAAACTGTTTGATATTTTCTTATAAATTTAAAGGTTTGCTGACCCCAGAATTTCTACTCCTGATTATATGCCAAGCATAAATCAAAATGTATTCACAAACAGGCTTCTAGAGGAACATACTTAGTCACTTTCCTTATAACAGGAAAACACAGTAAAGATTCTGAATATGCTTCAATAGGAGAACTAATAAGTAAATTGTATTATAGTTGCATAATGGAATCTCCAAAACACTGTGTTGAGTTAAAAAAAAAGCCAGACACAAAAATATATATTGTCTGATTACATTTATATGAAGTTCACAAACAGGCAAAAGTAATCTATGATGATAGAAATTAAAATAGTGATTCTTTTGCGTGCAGTGGCTCATGCCTGTACTCTCCGAGGGCTGAAGTGGGAGGACTACCTGATCCCAGGAGTTTGAAGCCAGACTGAACAACATAGCAAGACTCTATCTCTAAAAAATAAAATTACCAGTTGATAGTTGGGAAGAGATTGGAAGGGGGGCAAATGGAGACTTTCTGGGTTGATGGAAATGCTCTATGTCTTGATTAAGCTGTTGGTTATACAAGTGCATATATTTGTTATAAGTCATTGAATTATACACTTAAGATTGATGCATTTCACACATCAAATTTTTACCTCCATTACAAAAAAAATGAAATTTGTCAAAAGATAAATGAAAATCATTCATAGACAAATCTTCCACACAAATAACTCTTGTGGTAGCTGGTAGTCCTAAAAAATAGAGAATACTTTAGGGTAAAGTGCCCAGGTTCAAGGTGTTTTAAGATATAACATAAAAAATTATCTTTAGGGCTCAGAATTTGATCTTATGTCTAAAAGTACAACAGTATAGTTATACATTAAAAGTGAGAAGACTAAAAACAGAACTTTCTAAATTTCCCCAGAAACAGGTTGGCTGATGAAGGAAGAGCAGCAGAAGCAGCAGCAATGACAACAGTAACTAGAGTCCAAGGTTGATCTCTGTTGCTGTCTTTGCTCAGCTTTGCTTTGCAGACATAAGTAGGTCATTTGGTCTCTGTGGTTTTCACAGAGGCTTCTAATAAGAGGGTTAGTCAGGTCATTGGCTTTCTGAGAAACATCTTCCGAGAAGCACGCTCAGATTGCCTGTTTTCTAGATGAATCTGATGGAATGCAGTTGCAAGCATAAATATTGGAGGGTATGTGTGCTCCAGATTCACCTAGTTAATAATTACCATAAAGATGTATTTTCCTGCTCTGACCCCAGTTGCCCAGCTCTCCAACAGACTAAAAGGGAATTGTGTGAAGTTTTGATACAGAACTTGTTACAGGGAAGCCTATTCTCTGCCTTAGTTCTCTGGCTACCATTAAGTAGTAAATGAGCACTCTAGAAGACAGACAGACGGGAGCATGGACTGGTTCTTATACAAGCACACCTCATTTAATTGCACTTCACTTTATTGTGCTTCTCAATCACCAAGAGCAGTTATCTCTCTGTGGGACAGGACAATACTAGTGAGATGGCCTGATATGCTTCTTTCACAGTGTCTTGGTTCATAATTAAAACAAAATTTAGGGTACATTTGAATCCTGTTTGTGTGACTGATGATCATTTAAGATTCTGTAGAATCTAGGATGACAGCTGAATAATATAAACATGAGTTTTATACTGTGGCCTTAGGGAATAAAGAAAGCTATTATAATTATAGGCATACCTCAGAGATATTGCAATACTGCATTTTTTCCACAGATTGAAGGTTTGTGGCAACTCTGCATTGAACAAGTATATAGGTGCTATTATTTCCAACAGCATGTACTCACTTCATGTTTTGTGTCACATTTTGGTAATTCTCACAATATTTAAAACTTGTTTGTTACTATTATATCTGTTATGATGATCTGTGATCAGTGATTTTTGGTGTCGCTGTTGTAATTGTTTTGGGGTGCCACTAGCTGTGCTCATATAAAGCAGCAAACAATTTAATAATGTTGTGTGTGTTCTGACTGCTGCACTGACAGACTATTCCTCTGTCTCTCTTTCTCTCCTTGGACTTTTCTCACTCTCTGAGATACAAAAAATAATAAAATAGGCCAACTAACAATCCTACAATTGTCTCTAAATGTTCAAGTGAAAGAAAGAGTTGCACGTCAATTTAAATCAAAAGCTGGAAAAGATTAAGCTTAGTGAGGAAGGCATGTTGAAAGCTGAGATAAACCAAAAGTTAGACTCTTGCACCAAACAGTTAGCCAAATAGTGAATGTAAAGGAAAAGTTCTTGAAGACATTGTAAGTTCTACTCCAGTGAATACACAAATGACAAGAAAGTAAAACAGCTTTATTGGTGATGTGGAGAAAGTTTGAGTAGCCTAGAGAGAACATCAAACCAGCTCCAATATTCCCTTAAGCTATAGCCTAATCCAGACCAAGGCCCTAACTCTCTTCAATTCCATGGAGCCTAAGTGAGATTGGAAGGCTGCAGAAGAAAAGTTGGAAGCTAGCACAGGATGGTTCATGAGGTTTAAGGAAAGAAGCCATCACCATAATCTAAAAGTGCAAAGTGACGCAGCAAGTGCTGATATAGAGGCTGCAGAAAGTTATCCAAGTTATCCAGAAGATCTAGCTAAGGTCATTGATGAAGGTGGCTATATGAAACAACAGTTTTTCAATATAAATGGAACAGCCTTCTATTGAAAGAAGATGCCATCTAAGACTTTCATAGCTGGAAAGGAGAAGTGGATGCCTGGCTTCAAAGGACAGGCTGACTCTCTTGTTAGGGGCGAATGCAGCTGGTGACTTTAAGGTGAAATCAGTGTTCATTTACCATTCTGAAAATCCTAGGGCTCTTAAGAATGATGCTAAATCTACTCTGCCTGTGCTTTATTAATGAAACAAGAAAGCCTGGATGACAGTACATCTTCTTACAACATTGTTTACTGAATTTTTTAAGCCCATAGTTGAGATATCTTGCTTAGAGAAAAAGATTTTGTTCTAAATATTACTGGTTATTGACAATGCACCTAGTCACACAACAGCTCTAATGGACATGTACAAGGAGATTAATATTGTTTTTATGCCTATTAACACAACATCCATTCTGCAGCCCAAGGATCAAAGAGTAATTTTAACTTTCAAGTCCTATTACTTAAGAAATATATTTCATAAGGCTTTAGCTGCCATAGGTAGTGATTCCTCTAATGGATGTGGTCAAAGTAAATGGAAAAACATCTGGAAAGGATTAACCATTTTAGATGCCATTAAGAACATTAGTGATTCATGGGAGCTTTTCAAAATATCAACATTAACAAGAGTTTGGAAGAAGCTGATTCCAACCCTCATGGATGATTTTGAAAGGCTCAAGAGTTCAGTAGAGAAAATAAATGCAGATGCAGTGGAACTAGCAAGAGAAGAAGAACAAAACAGAGCCCGAAGATGTGACTGAATTGCTGCAGTCTCATGACGAAACTTGAATAGATGAGGTGTTGCTTCTTACTGATGAGCAAAGATAATGGTTTCTTGAGATGGAAATGTATTCCTGGCGAAGATGCTGTGGACATTGTTAAAATGACAAGAAAGAATTTGGAACATTACATAAATTTAATTGATAATGCAGCAGCAGAGCTTGAGAAAATTGACTCTAATTTTGAAAAAAGTTCTGCTATTGGTAAAATGCTATCAAAGAGCATTACAACAGAGAAATCTTTCATTAAAGGAAGGGTCAATCAATGAGGTAAACTTCACTCTTGCCTTATTTTAAGAAATTGCCACAGGCACACCAACTTTCCACAACCACCACCCTGATCAGTTAGCAGTCATCAGCATCAAGGCAAGACTTTCCATGAGCTGAAAGATCACAATTTGCTGAAGAAACAGTTGACTGTCTGCCTTTCTTAACAATAAAGTATTTTTAATTCAGGTATGTACATCGTTTTTTAGACCTGATGATATTGCATATTTAGTAGACCACATTATAGTATAAATATAACTTTATATGCACTGGGAAACAGAAAAAATTACTTGACTTGCTTTATTGTGATATTTGCTTCATTGTGGTTGTATTAATCTGTTCTTATACTGCTATGAAGAACTACCTGAGCATGGGTAATATATAATGAAAAAGAGGTTTAACAGATTCACAGTTCCACATGGTGGGGAGGCCTCTCAATCATGGTGGAAGGTGAAGGACAAGCAAAAGCATGTCTTACATGGCAGCAGGCAAGGATGTGTGTGCAGGGGAACTGCTTTTTTTTTTTTTTTTTTTTTTTTTTTTTTTTTTTTGAGACAGAGTTTCACTCTTGTCACCCAGGCTGGAGTGCAGTAGTGTGATCTTGGCCCACCACAACCTCCACCTCCGGGGTTCTCCTGCCTCAGCCTCCCAAGTAGCTGGGATTACAGGCACCTGCCACCACATCCAGCTAATTTTTGTATTTTTAGTACAAACAAGGTTTCACCATGTGGCCAGGCTGATCTCGAACTCCTGACCTCAGGAGACCTGCCCAGCTCGGCCTCCCAAAATGCTGGGATTACAGGCATGAGCCACGGTGCCCAGCTGGGAACCGGTCTATATAAAACCGTCAGATCTCCTGAGACTTATTCATTATCATGAGAACAGCATGGGAAAAACTCACTCCCATAATTCAGTTACCTCTCACCAGGTCCCTCCTATGACACATGAGGATTATGGGAGTTAATATTCAAGATGAGATTTGGGTGGGGACACAGCCAAACCATATTAGTGGTGGTCTAGAACCAAACCCACAATATCTCCAAAGTATGACTATAGTTATAGTAATAGCTTTCTTTATTCCCTAAGGCCACAGTGTAAAATTTGTCTTTATATTGTCCAGCTGCATCCTAGATTCCACAGAATCTTAAATGATCGTTATTCACACAAGCAAGATTCAAATGTACCCTAAATTTTATTTTAATTATGAACCCAGATGCTGTGAAACACACATCAGGTCATCTGAGAAATATTGTCTTATACCCCAGAGATAACTGCTCTTGGTGATTGTCAGAAAATTTGGTTACTTTTCTATTGGCTTTATGTAGAATCATAAAAATTTTGAAAAATTAATTAATATCTCAGCATTCATTTATCTCACTTCCACAATTGAAACTGCTCCTAGGCACCTCCTTGGCTAGAGTGTGATCAGTGGAAACAGTAGCACCTAGGTACACTTTAGTGACACTTATGGGTGCAGTAAATGGAGAAATGTTTGGCAAATGCTGTTGCAGAGAATACTCCATTTTTCATTTACCTCTTAAGTCCTGCTTATCTCCTATTTTGTCACTTAGCCCATTTCTCACTCAAAAGCAAATGACCAAAACCTAGTATCTGGCTTTAAAAAAAAGACTTTATGCCAATCGTGCAATAAAAGGGAGTTCCCCGGGGGGGGGGGGGGGGAAGCATACAGGCACACACACAACCACCCAACAAGACCCTCCATCATTTCTTCACGATCCTATAAAAGGGACAAAGGGGAAGACAAACATTTATGGAGAGGGAGATTTTTCTCATAATGGCCCCAATAAATATGTCTGTTGTAGAGAAATAAATGTGAAGGGAAGACATGTAAGCCTGATGTTGAAGAAAGGCTTGCTCATGCTTAATACATTGGAGAAATTTTCAAGAGCTGTTCATCCATGTTAAAAAATATTACCCCTGTAATGCTGCCAAGGACAGGGAGACCTATGGTGACCAGTGGAGTAAGTGCTGGCCATTCAAGTTAAAGTGCCTAGGGGCAGAAATAATTTACATATCCAATTTTTCCAGCATGTCAACAACTGAAATTTCAAGGAGGAATACATGTATCATGGGCATACTTGTTTATAAACACACACATGCACACACATGGATGCACATACACCAGAAAGTCCCTGAAATATGCTTTTTGAAATACGCTTTTTGAATACGTGTATCATGGCCATATGGGCTACTTGTTTATAAACACACACATGCACACACACAAATGCACATACCCCAGAAAGTCCCTGAAATATGCTTTATGAAAGAAAAAAGTAGAGCGGAGGAAACTGTGCTGACCACTTCTGCTGACAAGCGTCCTACTGCCTCCCCTGTATCCCAGGATTACCTGTGGGCTGTGAAAATAATCTGAAAAACAATCCAAGGACACAGGGTAATTCCAGAATATAGGGTTAAAGACAGTGGTATGCTTCAGTGACAAATAATAAGAAGACAAGCCACATATCTATAAACTACTCAAACCTTGTCCTCCAAGGTGAATTTCTGGAGGTATTAAAGCCAGAAGAATAAGCCAGAAGAATTGGATAAGCATGATAACTTTCTTACGATTTATACACCCAGTTAATTATTTAGCAAAAATTTGGGGAGTAATGAATATGTTTTGGTCACTGTCCTTGGTGCTGGGACTAATGCTTGAGAATCTGACATTGTAAGTTAAAGCTCTAAAATAGTGTTTTAAGCACATTACAAAGATAAGCACAGTGTTGTATTATTTGGTGAAAATATTTATTTTTATGAGCTCTTTTTTTTTCCCCAAAAAGTTCCAAACAATTACACATTCACTGCTTTGTTTCTTTCCTCCAAATGAGACTGTTCACCAGTAATAAGATAGTTAAAAATTCAGATTTCACAATGGAATTGGGGTGGTACCAAATCCCTCTCTGCCTGTAGCAAAATTTATTGCAACTCTGAAAGCTCTCTGCCAATCACAATTATAATCACGAAACTGAACTAGTATTGCAGGTCATATAACCAAGTCTTCAAGGAGAGGATGACAAGATGGATAGGAATTTAATGGATTTATGGTATTAGACAATGAAGAAAAATACCTGTCTGGACTAATCATAAACTTTTCTTTAGCTGCAATTAACCTCATGTTGAAATACTATGTGGCGGCTATGTAACTGATAGCACTTAAGGAAAGCAATGAATGTGTAATTGTCTGGAGCTTTTTGGGAAAAAAAAAGTCTCTTGAAAATGAACATTTTCCCCCAATAATACAGCATTGTGCTTATATTTAGAATGTGCTTAAATATCATTTTAGAGCTTTAGCTCACAATGAAAGATTATCAGGCATTAGTCCTAACACCAAAGACAATGACCAAAACAGATCTATTGCCCCCAAAAAATTCTAAAGATTTTCTAAATAATTAACTAGACATATAAGTAATAAAAATATCATGCTTATTCAATCAGTATAATAAAATTTGAAATGTGTATTTAACAACAGAATGAAATCAAAGGTTAAAGGACTAGACAATAAGCTTCTTGAGAGAAGTGATCTTATTGTTTGTTATCATCATTGTAGTTTTCCTCTTTTCCTCTCAATTTTGCATCCACTACATAGCAAAAAACCTGAAGCATAACATTACTCAAGTATTTGTTAAAAGTGTATTCTGTAAATAAAGTCACTCCAGACACTGTCTCTGGTAAAAATAGTGCCTGATCCCTGACCTACACTTCAAACCAGGTCATCTGCCTTCAGTTACCTTCCTTAGCGAGTATTTCATCCTATAACAATCAGGAATTTTATTCTACCAGAGTGGGAAGGAAAGTAATCAGTTAAGTTTGGGATGATGAATGAATTATCATTAGATTTTATTTGATTTCCATGGCATTTCTATGTTCTTCATCCTGGATTCTTTACCTGATGTTTGACCTCAGCTGCTTGGGTGAACTTATCCATGTAGGTACTTGAAGGGTATTACCTCTTAATTATCTTCTGCCAGGATTTGCACCCACAGTTTTCTTTGACCTAAATATGCCTATGTCCTCCATTTTAACGTACCTCTTCAGTGTCTCCTCTCACTCTCTTTTCCCTTCTCAACCTTATTATGATCTATAATTGTCTTTAGAATCACAAAGCATGGTAGAGCATTTCTGGTCTTGTACAACATAATAGAATTGAAAAGTGGGGCTCTATTAATATATATTATTGATATATTCATAGTTTCAGAATACATTACTTGATTATGTTAGTTTGGGTAGATAGAAATACTTACTGGTAGGCTTGTATATTTTTAATTAAAAATGTTATTATTAACTATGGAAATAAGCCCACAAAATGCATAGTGGAATTCAGAAAGCATAGAGTCAAATTTGTCAAACAATTTGAATTTTGCATATAAGCTGAGTTTGAATTTAATAAGTACTTACATTTGCTACTTTCATATGTGTGTGTGTGTGCGCGCGAAGTACTGTTCTAATTTGGAATGTATAGTGCAATGCATCATAGAGTGACCATATAATTTATTGTCCAAACTGTGTGACACTTTCGAGAGTGAAAAGTGCATAGGGAATACTTATACCAGAACAATAGGCATACATTGAGATGGTTCTGAGAAAACCAGGACGCATGGTCACCCTCAAAGAAGTGACTGGGGCTCATGTTAACAGAACTGACAGACACCCAAAGGTAACCTACCTGGGAACCTGCACCAGAGAAACTGATCAGCAGGTGCCCCACATGTAGCCAGACTGTGCGTCATCAGTCTGGGAGAAATTGAGTTTTCAGTTTGGACTTTAGTGGTGTTTTGTAATCTGTTTCCTAGAGATCTGCCAAACTCTAGGTTGAACACATGGATTCTTAGAAATTATCCATCATGAATTGTTTGGTATAAAAATAGATTTCAGAAGTCCCAGGGCAGATATTACTAGATTTCTATGAAAAAGAAATAAAGAATAGAAGTATAAACCTACAGGAATGGAGAAGCAAGGAGGATAATGGATGTTAGAAATACTGGCAAAGAGGGCAAAAATGTGCAGTTAGCTAATGATTACATGAATATAAATATGGAATATTTATTAAATAGGAAAATTAGGCCCTAAAAGAAGTCTTCTGTCACTGTTTTAATATCTAGGTTTTTGGTCATTTCCAAAACCAGGAGTTGAAGTGGGATCTATGTTACCTTGGTAATATAGTTTGAATGTGTGTCCCCGCCCAAATCTTATGTTGAAACGTAATTCCCAATGTTGGAGGTGGGGCCTGATGGGAGGTGACTGGATGATGGGGGTGAATTTCTCATGAATGATTTAGTACCATCTCCCTTGGCACTGTCTCTGCAATAGTGAGTGAGTTCTTGTGAGATCTGGTCATTTTAAAGCGTGTGACACCTCCCTCCTTGCACTTTGTTGCTCATTCTTTCACCATGCAACGTGCCTACTCCCCCTTCACCTTTCACCATGATTGTAAGTTTCCTGAGGCCTCCCCAGAAGCTGAGCAGATGCCAGTTTCATACTTCCTGTACAGCCTGCAGAACTGTGAGTCAATTTAACTTCTTTTCTTTATAAATTACCCAGCCTCGGGTATTTTTTTTTTTTTTTTTTTTTTTTTTTTGAGACGGAGTCTCGCTCTGTCGCCCAAGCTGGGGTGCAGTGGCCAGATCTCAGCTCACTGCAAGCTCCGCCTCCCGGGTTTACGCCATTCTCCTGCCTCAGCCTCCCGAGTAGCTGGGATTACAGGCGCCCGCCACCTCGCCCGGCTAGTTTTTTGTATTTTTTAGTAGAGACGGGGTTTCACCGGGTTAGCCAGGATGGTCTCGATCTCCTGACCTCGTGATCCGCCCGTCTCGGCCTCCCAAAGTGCTGGGATTACAGGGGTATTTCTTTATAGCAATTTGAGAACAGCCTAACACACTTTGAGTTCTTAAAGATATGCACCATCTGTAATTTGCTTGTATGTATCTAAAACCCCTCAAAAAGCAGATTCTTACATGCATCTTTCTGTCCTAAGTACAGACAATTTCTTATTCTTGTGGTATAAGGTACTGGGTAGTCGTCCAATATCCCCATTTCCTGGTCTACCTGCCCTGTGTGATCCCCTTCCCACCAGCATGGTTGAGATGTACGAATACGATAGGATAATCATTCCCTTGATTGGGTAACATTATTTGACAAAGATAATGGAATAGTCACTCCCATGATGAATTTGCTGGAAAAGCTGATTTTTGGTAAAGCTTAGTGGAAAGACCAAATGGGCTTGTTAGGATCTTCTGAATTGAATGAAACCTCCCAGACACATGCAGTGGCTGGAAAACCACAGGTTAAGACATGATTAAAGTGAAAAGGAGCAGAAATGACACAGTCCCTGCACACAACAAATCCCAGAGAGGCAAGAGCTTCACTGAACTCACTCACAAACTTTCCCAAATTCACCAATCAGCTAGCTCTTTAAACTCACCCTCTTGGTGAGGGGACAGGCAAAGAGGCAGAAAGGCAACTCTAGGTGAGCTGCCTCTATATAGGGCACTATGCAGGCAAGGGCAAATATATTTCTCCTCCAACAGAGAACTGGGGATAAACAGTCATTGTTCTGTTTCTTTATATTAGGTCTAGCTGGCTTAAATATGTCTCCCATCAAGTGAAGACATATGTGAGGCTAAATAGAGAACTATTTAATAAAGCAAATTTTCAACTCAATACTAAAGCAAACAACCTAATTTTAAAAAGGGCAAAAGATTTGAAGACATTTCACCAAAGAAAATATGTAAGTGGCCAATAAGCCATTGAAATATGCTCACATCAATGGTTATGAGGAGTAATGTCCTTAGTCTAACTAGGGAAATGAAAACTGAAACCACCATGAAATATCAATACATTCCCTAGAACAGCTGAGATTAAAAATCTGATAACACCCAGTCTTAACAAACATGTGCAGCATGTGGAAATCTCATATGCTACTGGCTGGATGCAAAATGGTACAGACACTTTGGAAAAGAGTTTGGCAGTTTCTTATAAAGTTAAGTATGTATTTACCTTACAATTTAACAATTCCTCTGCTAGATACTTACCTGAGAGGAATAAAAACATATGTCCCACATAAAAAGTTGTACGTGAATGTTCGTAGCAGCTTTATTCATAATAGCCAAAAGCTGGAACGAATTCAAATGACAATCAACTGGTGAATACACAAATTGTGGTATATCCATATAAACCTATGCAGACTACAAATACACACAACAATATATTTGGATTTTAAAAGTATCATACTAAGTGAAAGAAATCCTTTATGAAAAACCATATGTTTTCTTGTATATAAAATTCTCTAATAGGTTAAAAACTATAGTGACTGAAAACAAGTGAGAGATAGCTAAAAGCTAGACACAGGGGAAAAGGGTTGACTGAGCATGAGGGAAATTTTCGGGATGATGGAAATGTTCTATATCTTGATGATGGGGGTTGCTACATGTTAAATCTCATGAGACTGATACCATTTAAAGTGAGTAAATTGTATTTTACAAAATTATATTTCAATAAAGGTAATTTTTTTAAATGCTGTAAAGATGACAATTTTGGTTTTAAGATTATTTAACCCTCAAGATACTGGAGAGTGATCATCAGGGCTGCTGCATATGGTTATGTAAGTCGTGTGTTTATGTAACTGTCCAGTTAAAAGCAGACACTCACTCAAGAATTTCAGTAGTACCAGCTGTCCACCAGCATGCATTATTTTCCTACTCTTGCCTCACCCAGAATAAGGGGTAGACACCATCCAAAACCTAAATTGGTAATTAAATTGCCTTCTAAGGTTTTAGTTAAGAAATCTTATCCACAAATGTTTAGAAACTTCAGTGAAGTACCAGGTTTTATTAACATCATATCTAGTAGAAAGGGGACTGGATAAATATTAATACAGGTAGCAGACAACTCCTTGTTTATCTGCTTCATACCCTTTTACTTGGATACCATGTCTCCCCTATGTTGCAATTACACAGTTCACTCAGCATAAATTAGGTGTGATATTGCTCTGCCCTTGCCCCAGGTCCCAAGGGTGGGCTTATAACCCAGGTCCAGGCAGAGTATTTCATCTCTTTAGCTATGATATTTGATTCATGGAAGGTCATGTGCCCCAAGAAGGCCATCAGGAGATTGTGAGGTAAAAAGACTGTATAAAACTGAAGCTCTTGGTAGCTTTCTTTATGCCTCATAGAAAGAGCCTGCCTGGGAATGTAGCCAAGAGCTAAAAGCAATACTGAGAGATGAAAACAAACAGAGCCCTGACAATACATTTTGGGCATTGGAATCCCACCATGCAGGGACTTTTCAGTTACTGGAGCCAATATATTTCTCTTATGTTTAAGCTAGTCTGAATTAAGTTTCTGTCACATGTAACCAAGAGTGCCAACTAATACTCAACAAAGGCTATTGGAGACTTTCTATGACAGAACAAAAAGTAAAATATAAAAAAGTTTACTCAAAAATTTTTTTATACTCAATTTGTTTTTAGATTCTTTCTTTCTTTCTTTCTTTCTTTCTTTCTTTCTTTCTTTCTTTCTTTCTTTCTTTCTTTCTTTCTTTCTTTCTTTCTTTTTTTTTTTTCTTTCTGACAGCGTCTCATTCTGTCACCCAGGCTTGAGTAGAGTGGCGTTATCTTGGCTCACTGTAACCTCCACCTCCCAGGCTCAAGTGATTCTCCAGCCTCAGCCTCCCGAGTAGCTGGGACCACAAATGTGCACTACCACATCCGGCTAATTTTTGTATTTTTTGTAGAGATGGAGTTTCGCCATGTTGGCCAGGCTGGTCTTGAACTCTGAAGCTCAAATCAATCCACCCACCTCAGCCTCCCAAAGTGCTGGGATTACAGGCCTGAGCCACCATGCGTGGCCTAGTTTACTCAAAATTATAGGTAGCTGATGTATAGAATATTGAATTGAAGTCAATAGCCTCACCCTAATCCTAAAATTACCACTGACTTATTTTGTAACACTGAATCAATATCTCAATCTCTCTAGGAAGAGTTGTCTTATATCTAAAATGAGAGTATTGAATTAATCCACTTTGAGCTGTCTGAATTCACAGGGACTCCATGACTGGCAGAGATAGAGCCCTAAAGTTGTTAGTGCTAATAACTCTCTTCCAAGCCTTCCCAGTAATGTTATCAACTATTGATAAGCATAGATTTTATTTTATAAGCAGTAGAAAAGTTTTTGCTCTGGGTAGGATAAAAAAGTGCATGGCAGTAGCAACACTTAGACTTCTTCCAGGGATTTCACAAGCCATGTTAGAGGGAAGGCATAAAACAGAAAAGAGCAGCCAAGTGTGATGGTGCATGCCTGTGGTCCCAGCTACTCAGGAGGCTGAGGCTGGAGAATTGCTTGAAGCTGGGAGGTAGAGGTTGCAGTGAGCCAAGATCATGCCACTGCACTCCAGCCTGGGGAAGATACTGCTTGATGACTGCAGGGTGAATGCTTTTATGGGAGGTACTCTTTTGAGGACTCAAAAAACAAACAAACAAACAAAAAAACTGAGGTATATTTCACGGACAGTGAGGAGGAGAGATATTTGTCACAATTAGGCTGGTGGTGGCTCAACTTTAATACAACTTCATTAAAAAAACTGAAACATGAAAATATGCTCAACTCCATTCATAATAAAAATGGGAATTAAAATTATGCTGAGATAATATTTTAAACTTTTTATTATTCAACTAAAAATCACTCTTACAGCATATATTTAGGGCATCTTGAGTCTCTATACTCTTAGGTTGCAAGGGAAAAAAATCACTCTAGAACCTAGCAGCTTGAAATAACAATGGTTTGTTATTTCTCATGATTCTGAGAGTTGACAGGGCTCAGCAGAATGGTTCATCTGGAGATGGGAGCTAGGCTACAGTCATCTGGGGATCTGAGTAGGCTGGAGCACTCATGATGGCCCACTCATATGATGGGTGGCTGGTTCTGACTGTCATGTGGCAGTTCATCTGGGACTGTTGACTAGAGCACCTTGATTCTCCATATGTCTTCTCCATATGGGCTGGACTCCTTGTTGTCTCAGCTTCACAAGGGTAAATGTTCCAAGCTTGAGAAAGCAGAAAATGTAGATTTCTTAATACCCTTTTATAACTTCTGAATGTTGTACTATATGATTGTATTCTTATTAAAAAATAATTGAGTACATTTACATTTTCTTAAATCCAAACAATGAGACATAGAAATTTCACTTCTGAGCATGAACTCCCAGAGAAATATAGATTCCTTATAAAAGCAGACAAAATTAGAAAGGTTATTATTGCAACCCTGTTTGCAACAGTGTAAAAAATGGAACTAACATAAATGTCTATCTACCAAGAGTAGATGACCAATAAGTCACAGTGTAGCCATATTATGGAATACTACACAAAACTTAAAAAACTAAGAATTATATACTTACTAACATGGAAAGATTTCCAAATGATAGTGTTGCATATTAAAAACTCAGAAAACATATTATGAATTGTGTCAAAAGTGATTAAAAATAAATGTGCATATATATACATACATACATGTACAAACATAGCACAGAAAAGGACCTGACAGTTCTAGAGAACTTCAGTGCCTCTATGGTTTCCTTTTTACAATAAAAATTACATTTTTATTACATGTATTATTATATATTAATGGAATTAAATTAAAAAGAAAGTCAACTTTTGTCTCAAGATGGTGGATTAGCCATTCTCAAACCATGGCTACTGTGTTTGTCTTCTAAGGCTCGCTTTCACCTTATTTTTCTACAACCCTCACCCTGCTTCATTGAAACACATGATAGAAAGATATAAGAACAGCTAGAGCAAACAGTAGAGTTAAATAGAATGTAGTAATAAGTAACAGGAAGGAAGATTAGAGAAAATGACTAAATAAAAACAAAATAATACCATCACTTCCACTACCAAGATACCATGTAGTTTGCTAAAATGCACTGTAAAAAATAATTATTTTATAGAAAGCAGTGTATGATTCAAATCAGTGAAACATGGGCTCATTAGCTGTCCTTCACATATTCTTGAAAAAAATTTAAAGCCCATTTTCCAATAAAGGGGAGATTGATAATGCACTATAAACTGCCATAAGGAATTCTGAGTTGTAATGGGTATGAAAAAATGTACCTTATTCTACATTTACAGGAGCAGTAGAGTGAAGTTTTCCATTTCCTCATTAATTAATTCATGAGCCTTCCATGTGAGACACACACATCCTGCAGAGCCTATAAGAGGAGACAGACTTTCAAACAATTACAGCAAGTGTCTGGGAATATGGCTGATAGACCACTTATCTGGACCTAGGAGAGGCATAAAAGAATGATTAAAAATTGCTAATAATATGGTCATATCTAACACTTTGAGTCCTTACTAAGTGCTAGGCACTGTACTGTGAGTTTTACATACATTCACTCTTTGATTCTTCCATAATTCTTATAATGTAGATACCATTGTTATTTTTTCTGGTGAGGATTCTGCTGGTTAGAGACTTAAGTAATTCCTTCCAGGTCATGCAGCCAGTCAGTAGTGGAGCCTGGATTCTAGCTCATGACTGTCTGGCCTTCATGCCCTGATTTTTCCAAGATTTGTACAATATTGCTGACCAGCTGGCTCTTAATGAATTGGTAAGCTGGCACTATGCTGGTTGTGGGGAGGCATGAAAGAAAGTAGTATCTTTGAAGACCTACTGGTGGTTTAACTTGGCGAAACTCAGGAATGAAAAGTGGCAGGACATGAGGCTGAACATGGAGGCATTGGCTGAGCCATAAATGGGTCATAAGCCAGTAAAAGAATTTAGGTTTTATTATATAAACTATAGAAAGATACTGAAATGTCTCTGGGAACAAGTCAAGTCAGCTATCATAATTCTTGTAGCATAGAGTGCAAATTATTCTAAAGGTATTGAGAAAGCAAGGAGATCATTTAGGAAGATGTTTCAAAGAGTCTAATCAATACATAAAATGAGCTTGAACCAGTAAGGGGAGAGAGAGATAGTATGAAAACTGTTCTCTTGAATCCATTTGTTGCCATCCTTCTGAGAGAAAAGTAACAGAATCGTGCTGAACAAAACTTACCTATCAAGGCACCAAATGTACTGTGTTATTAACATTCACATTCCAACCCAGTGGTCATAGCCATATGTTGCTATTTCCTACTCGATTTTAATTCCTGGACCATTGACCTCAGTCCCTGAGAAATTCCTATGTTAACACAGGGCTGAGAGAATGTTGATTTGAGTTGTTAGGATTTCATAGCTCAGAAGAAGATTGAAAGATATAGTGCAGAGTTAATGGATTTTTCAGCAACTTCCTAAATAAAATGTATGGTCTTTGCTAAATATCACCTTGTTTGCTAATGTGTTAGCCAAGGTTCTCCAGAGAAACAGAATCAATGGGATATATAAAATAGGAATTTACTTGCACAATTATGAAGGCTAAGAAGTCCCACAATCTGCTGTCAGCAACCTGGAGGTTCAGGAAAGTGAGTGATACAGTTTGAGCCCAAGCTCAAAGGCTTGAGAACCAAGAGAACCAATTATGTAAGTCTTGGTCTGAGTTCCAAGTCCTGAGTGCCAAAAGTGCTGATTCAAGGACAGGAGAGAGAGAGAAAAATTCACCCTCTCTGTCTTTCTATTCTATTCTGGACCTCATTGAATTAAATGAAGTCCACCTAAATTAGAGAGGGTCATCTGTTTCATTCAGCCTACTGATTCAAATGCTAATCTCTTCCAGAAACGATCTCACAGACATACCCCAAAATAATGTTTTACCAACTATGCAGACATCCTTTTACCCAGTCAAGCTAACACACAGAATTAACTATTGCAGTTAATGTGTGAGGTCTTTGTGTTTCATATTTCCCTAGTGTCCCAGGATGAAATCACCCACAGGTCTTGAAGGGAGAAAAAGACAAAATTCAAGTAGGTCAATTTTATTGCATGATGGAAGCTCTGGTAAAAGAGTTGGTCATGAGGAGATTGAAAAGATTAGTTAGAGTAGGCCTCGAGATTATTGTTTTTTCCCAATTATCCATGCTTACACTTTACCCAATGGCCATGGAAAATCAAGACTCAGTCACATTGTCAAGGATCCTCTTGTGAATGGCACACATCTCATGTAAAAGAGCTTTTTATAATAATGAATTATTTAGGGTTACCTTTTCAAATTGAAGGGTGCTGATATTTTAAATGTGTCCACTTTCTGTAGTATTGTAGCTACAACATGGCACTCTTCAGGTAAGTATTTGGACACTTGAATTTTAAATTCTAAGGACAATTTTTACTAAGGAAAACTGTTTTACTAAGGAATTTTACTAAGGAAAATCTTTAAGTTAGCAGAGAAAAAATATTTTTAGAATTATGAATGCTAATAATAATATGAATTGAAAAGAATTGCTTTAAGTCCTTCTGTACAGAAGAAGTGTATTACGCAAAGAGTAACGGTGTGAACTGGAAGCTGGGAGAGCTGGCTTTGTTCCCTTCACCAGCGATCATTGGGGTGTGTCACTTGATATCAAGGACTTCCGTTTATCAACCACAAAGTGGTGGTAAAAATGGCTTTCTTTACCACTGGCTTCTGGGGTAGATAAATGATAGTCAGACTCATGCCAGCTACTTGGTAAAATATGAAGATTCTAGTTAATTAACCTTTTTTTTTTTTGATCGCCATAACAAAGAGTCAATTCAGTTTTTCCACTAGATTAAATGACCTTCCGTTTTTTTTTAATTGAAGGAGTTGGCCAAGCATTTTGACTTGAACTGTCCCTTCTTCCTAGACTAATCCTATATCCAATTAAGCCCAAGCCCTGCTGATTTTACTTTCTAAATGTTTCTCATATCTGTCTACTCCTCTCAACACCCATTCCATTTCTCTAGTTCAGGGCTCATTATCTTTTCAACAAATGCTACAGTAGCCTTTTAATCTCCCTGTCTCCATTTTTGTTCTATTTTAAAATTTCCCTCTTCTTGTAGGCAGAGTCATTTTTCTAAAACTCAGCCTGACCATCTGTGGCTTCCCATTTCCTGTGGGCAAAGTCCATGCTCCTTAGCCCAGCTTGCAAGAATGTTCTTAGACTGTCTCCCCATTCTGTCTTCCATTTTTGCTTCCCCTACTATCTACTTTGTATGGTATGCCCTAGTAATAGCAAACCACTGCAGTTCCTTGCATATACCAGGGCATTTTATTCCTCCTCTATGTCCCTCTGCCTGGGACATCAATCCTACCTTTCTTCACTCAACTTACATTTTTTATTACTTAAGGCTTAGCTAGTCATCATCTCCTCCAGAGCCCATCCCTAAACATTTCATTTGACCCACACTTTCTCCTCTGTTTTCATAGCCTCCCAGCCTTGCTTTTTCTAGTACACCTACCTTTTATATTAACATGGTATTTCCCCCACAAGACTACAAGTTCTTCAGTGTCAGGAACCACATCTTGATCACCTGTGCCTCTAAAACCCAGGACTATGGATGGTTCATGGTAACCTTCAATAATGTCCCTTGCTCTGATTCTTCCTCAATTTTCTATCCTTATTCTTTTGCTTCTATAGAAGTTTAATGCTGGAATTAGAGACCATCTGGTCCAATTCTTTTCTCTATCACTCCATTTACAGAAGAGAAAACTGAAAGTAGGTTTTTGTGCCCTAAATCATACAAGCAAATAGTAGCACAGTCAGATGCAGAACCCAGTTCTCCAGAGAACAAAGGTTAAACTACATGAAATAAAAGTTATGGTAAAGTTTTTGGCAGAATGCCTGGCATGTTGTAGGAGCTTAGTATGTGATAGGCCATTTCTGTTCTAAGCCAATTGTCTTTCCACGATATTCCCCTGCCTTTCTGCAAGAGTAACTCTTCCAGTTGCTTTTTTTTCGCTCTTCAGTCTCTCAGGTTGATACAGCTATCGAGATTATGGCTTTCAAAGTGTTTGAGAGGAACCATATTTTATAAATCCAACATTGCTGACTGTTGAAGGTATGCTATTAAAAATGTTAACTCACCAGGACCAGAAACACCCCGATGAGGGTGCAGAGTTTTCCTGTTACATTTAATTAAAAGATCATTTTTATGACAACATCATATTAGGGGTGATAAAAGGATCGTAAATTGCTTCATGAGGTCACCAAGGAAGTTCCAATGCCCCATTAGTTTTCATTGTCCAGTCCCTAGATATCAACACTTACTTTTATCACAAAGTACATAAAACATACTGACCTTTCTGGTTGCCATACACAAATGTTCCCCAAAATCATATTGAACTTGTTTCACATCTGAAACTTATTACTGCCAAGGGCAGATGTAAAATGTGGCTAATATTTTATATGCTATAAAAGGAAGAAGTTCTGGAAAATTACAGATGTAAGTGCTTTGGTCTCTGAAACTTAACATGTCCTTCTGTAAATATAATAACTTTGACCTCCTGTTTTTGATTATAGAATTATAACCTAAAACATAAGTGGGAAGCCATGTATCAGCAAGAATACGGATAAGCAGGGATGATTATTTAACTGAAGTACATGTTTGTTGTTTAAAATGGAAGGAAAAATTATTTTAATTTTGTTACTTATGGAAATACAGATGTTATTCTACAAACATATATTTTATGATTGTAATTAAGAAATGGTTTTACACAACATCAAAAAAAGTCTAAACTACTAACCACAATTTTATGAAGAACCTGTCAATTTCCACAGAAGTGACAGAATCTTCTGCGTCTTTGTTATTTTGGTTTGGACATGCCTGTTTAATATTCAGAAAATCATAGTGCAAAGGAATTTCCAGAAGTCAGGTTCTCCAAAGTGGCTTTACAAAGCACTGATTTCTAAAACCTTTATAAAACAATTTTATTAAGACCTTCACTGAAAACCTTGATTTTTTTTTTATCACCTGGTTCATTCCTCTTTCCAAAGGAAGTGACCAGCCAAAACTGTCTGTATGCAACAAAAAGATAAAAATTTCAATTAGGCTCAGTGCTGTCATAAGCGGACCACATGAGAAAGCTTGAGATAATCCACATTACATATTGATGTCTATCAGCTTCGAGACCACAGCCGTGATTCATTCCAGGCCCCTTTTGTAGGTTTGGCAGCCACTGCACCCAATAAAGGCCTAATCATATTAATTTATGCCCCTATCAATTATACATTCAGATTCCCCAGATAGCTTGTCAGTTTTTATTCACTATTTTCCAAAAAATACGCCTATTACAGTTACTGTGCAAATAGTAGGACTGTCAGAAATGGAGATTTAAAGAATATTACTTAAAAGAGGTGGGCTTCCTTAATTTATAAATGTTGTATTATATGTCATACATGTGCTAGTTTTAAAATCAGGGGCACTGTGAAGATGGATGTCACATGAAGGACTTTCTACAAAGGGGAAGGGTGAACCTTCTCAATTCCTTTGTGGTGTTTTAATAGTTCTTTAAATCAAACAATCTTTGGTTTATCTGTAAAATATCTCAGATACTATTATTTGAAACATCATTATTCTCTCAAACAAGAATCTTCAATTAAATTACTTTACAGGCACTATCTTCCTACTCTATTTTGCCATGTGGCTGAAGGTCTTGTGAAGGTGGTCTTCAGAGTATCTGCGTATTATCTTTGGTGATGGTATTGATAGGCTGCTTCAGGCAGGTATAGGGTGCCTCAGCGTGGTGGGGGAATCCCTGTTCATAAGCAAGGGAGTATCAGGACCCCAGGAACCAGGAACTATGGGCAATTCTGCAGTAAGGAATAATACAAGTTATAAGATCCTGGGAGTCAGGCAGTGAATTAGCCAGAGCAGGGGGTAAAGTAAACCAAGTCTAGCTCTGTGCCCTTCTGCTTTTTCTTTTTCCCCCTCCATCTCCCAAATCAGCTGCCCATTCACGTCCACGCTTGCAGAACCTTGTCCTCCTCTAGCTGACATCTAGTTCTTGATGATATATTTGTGAATCGGCTCAAAGCTGAGCCTTTTCAAGGAGAGATATAGAGAAGAGCCTCTGTGTGGGTAACCTGAGCACCCAACTACTATAGGGAGGGCTGGAGGGATTGGAACTGTTTGGAACATATCAGACAGTGGAAAGTCCTTTGCTTGTTGAACAAAAACATATAGAGATCTACAAAAAAAAAAAAAAAAAAAAAAAGATGTAGACTCTGATTCATAGAGCAGAGATTCTAGTGGTTGAGTGGTAAAACAACAAATAAAGATAAAATTACAAATTTTGTTCAGGTTATAAAGACTAATGTAGGATGTTATGAGAAAGCAAAAGAGGAGACCTTTTGATGGGAAGATCCAGGAAGTTTCATTCAAGCTCAGGATTGGGTAGGACTCTGCAGGAGGAGAAGAGCAGCCTGAAGACATACGCTATCTCCACTTCTTTCCTAATCCCTCAGACATGACAATAGAAATGTACAACTATAAATCCATAAAGACAAAAAAAGAGTTAGAGAAGAAACTACAGCATACGTATTGACAAGACACCAGCAATTGGAAAGTCTAGTTGGAACCTTGGGTTTCCCTAAAAGCAGAAAATGAAACAAAGCCTTATATGGAAAATGAACCAGGACAGCAGAAGTGAGAAGGTGGGGAATGTGAGACTGGAAGGGGGCTCATGAGCTGGCTCCTATGTTGCACAACTGGGTCTCAGATCCCTTGGGAGCTTTCAGAGGAGCTGTGTAACTTGGAGCAGACTAGAGCATGTGTTCATGACGCCCTCCCCTACCTTTGAAGGGCTGCCTTCAGGAGGGTTAAAATCTTTATACCTCTGGGTTGCTTCCAGGCTATGACTTCAGACAAAACTTTGGGGTGGCAAAGCAGAGAGAGACTGAAGTCCATGCTTGATGTGGGAAACAGATCGTACATGTGGAACTGTCTACCGCTACACTGAACTCAGCTGGGCAGACAGTTTGTGGCACACAGTGCCTTACAAGTGGTTGGTACAGGCAGGGAATAGAGAAACCAGGATTCCAACTGTCTGCAGGGGAGAATGCCAATAAGAACCAAGATAGCTCCTGTCATAAGCCCCACTACCTTTGAAGGCAGGAGTGTGATGTGGAGTTGATTACAGAAGAATGGATTGGAAACCTGTACAACGAGCATTCATTAATCCCACCATGCCTGCTCCAGCTCCAGCAATCAGGCAGTTTCTCCTTCCCATGCCAGAAGAATGGAGCTTTCTTTTCTAGGGAGCCCAATGTAGACTACTGCTGAAAGTAACCATTAGTGATAGTAATTGCTCCTGCTCCCTGGCTACCCATTTTCTCTTTTCTTGTGCAGGTCTCTGAGTAGCTAGACTTTTTCTCTATGCATTTTCTCTTTCTCATTTTATGTGGTTCTGTTAGTTTTTGATAAGAAACTTCCTCTGTGCTTTGTGAATCTCAAATGAACTTCTGTGTGGATGTCACCAGGAGTTACTGAGCATCATATGAAGGTTTTCTAAGTTCTACTCTCATAATCTCACCCCATGGGAAGAAAAGCCTGCTTAGTTGCCTTATAGACAGTCACCTTTTCCCATTGCCTTCATCTTGATGGATAATTCTCAGAGAATTCCATTCTTTAATTGTGTCAAACTCCTCCCCACTTTCCTGCACCAACCTTTGTGCCAAACCTGAAGGTGGGGTGGATTACTTCCACAAACATATCATTGAACAGAGCTAGTCATATAGCCCCACTTAGATGCAAAGGAGGCTGGGAAATGAGGGCTTCTTATGCCCAGAAGCAAAACAAAACAGCAAGTAAAAACATAGTGTAGGATCTAGAACTAGATGTACCATATGACCCAGCCATCCCATTACTGGGTATATACCCAAAGGATTATAAATCATGCTGCTATAAAGACACATGCACACGTATGTTTATTGCGGCACTATTCACAATAGCAAAGACTTGGAATCAACCCAAATGTCCATCAGTGACAGACTGGATTAAGAAAATGTGGCACATATACACCATGGAATACTATGCAGCCATAAAAAAGGATGAGTTTGTGTCCTTTGTAGGGACATGGATGCAGCTGGAAACCATCATTCTTAGCAAATTATCACAAGAACAGAAAACCAAACACCGCATGTTCTCACTCATAGGTGGGAACTGAACAATGAGATTACTTGGACTCGGGAAGGGGGACATCACACACCAGGGCCTATCATGGGGAGGGGGGAGGGGGGAGGGGGGAGGGATTGCATTGGGAGTTATACCTGATGTAAATGACGAGTTGATGGGTGCTGACGAGTTGATGGGTGCAGCACAGCAACATGGCACAAGTATACATATGTAACAAACCTGCACGTTATGCACATGTACCCTAGAACTTAAAGTATAATTTAAAAAAAAAAAAACAACAACAATGTAGTGTATTCTCTTCACAGTGACTTTGGTCAATGGCCACTTTCAGTATTCTAGAATCCCAGGAATATTACTCTTCTGCCACCTCACTCCAGCCACATTCAATTTGCACTCACCTCTATTTGCACATTGACTTTTAGGAACCAGACTTAAGATATCCAGTGCAGTGCCTGGGAAGTTCTCTGCCTATTGCTAGGAGAATGGAAATTTCCCTGGAGTATATGAGAGGAAGTTGATGAATGCTGGAGTAGACTAGAGGAGACAAGAATTGTTTCATTTGAGAAAAGTGAATGGTGCTGGAGCAGACAAATGAATCTAATGCAAGGACTAATCAGAAGACACAAATGAAACAAGCTATCTCCTGGAAAACAGAATCACTAAAACTGGTTGAACCAGAAAAAAACGGGCTCAATGAGAAAGAGAAAGAAAATGGGGGAAAGGAGGGTAAGGAGGTATCTTAGCTCAGGTTGCCATAACATACACTGGGTGACTTAAGCAACAAAATTTATTCCTCACAGTTCCAGAAGTCTGAGACCAGGGTATCAGCATGGTCCTGTCCTGGTGAGGGCCCTCTTCCTGGCTTTCAAATGACTGCCTCCTTGCTGTGTCCCCACATGGAGGGGAGGGGAGAGGAAGCTCTGGTGTTTCTTCTTCTTGTAAGGACACTAATCCCATCCCAAGGGCTCCACCTTCATGACCTCATCTAAACGTAATTGCCTCCCAAATATCCCACCTCCTAATACCATCATATTGGAGGTTAGGGTTTCAACACACACATTTTGGAAGGACACAAATATTCAATCCATAACAGCTGGTCAGTTGAGAAATAAAATTTGTTAATGAGTAGCTTTTTGGCAAACATGTCAGAAAGGACAGGAAGTAAGTATCAAGGACTTTCCTATTCATTAAAGGATATTTGACGACTTGTTATGAATCAGAAGAGAACAGTTGAAAATGAGTGGCTGGCAAGATACTAATCCAGGGACCTGGGCACTGTTACATGTGAGTCACATCACTGAAAGGGAACTCCTTTAAAAAGAAATTTAACATTGTAAATTCCTTTAAAAGCCAGTAAATGTCACCTGAGTGTCTAAAAGACATATCTGTTTCCTACTTTAAAATAGTTTTCTATTATTTTATCATTTTAGTTATACAGATTTCATATAAATTTCAGCTGAACTGGGGTTGTTCAATTATAGTCAACTCTCGGTTTCCCATAATAGAAAAAAGACTCTTCATTTGGCATTTGAGAATGCTATTTAACAGTTGCTTAAATATCCACTATATGCAAGGTCCATTCTTGAAATAAACAAAATGAAATCCCTACGCTCACAGAGCTTACTTTTTTTTTTTTTTTTTTTTTTTGCAAGGGGTTGGTGGTTATGCATGTGAAGCAATAAACAAACTAGAAGAAATCAAATGATTATAAATACTATAAACAGAATTTACCCAGAGAATAAGATAGAGAATAATCAGGATATAGGAGAAAGCCTGTCTCAGAAGAATACATTTAATCTGAGTCCTCAATGCAAAAGAGGAGCCTATCATACCAAGATTTGGGGGAAGTGCGTTCCAGAATAAGTTCCTGGGAGCTCAAGTACAGCACGATGACTATAGTTAACAATACTGTATTGGATATTCAAAATTTCCTGAAAGTAGATCTCAAATGTTCTCACCCTACACACACAAAAAGACAACTAGGTAAGGTGATGGATAACTTAATTGTGGTAACCATTCCACAACATATGTATATACCAAATCATTACATTATATATCTAAAAGGTATACAATTTTATTTATCAGTTATACCTCAATAAAGCTGGGGAAACAAACATTCCAGACGGAGCATCAGGTTCTTTGAACCAAGAAAAAGTTTGTTAACTCATAGAAAGACGAACATTTTGGCTCAAGACCTAAGGTATAAAAGAGAGCAGAT
Source organism: Macaca thibetana thibetana (assembly GCF_024542745.1). Classification (NCBI taxonomy): domain Eukaryota; kingdom Metazoa; phylum Chordata; class Mammalia; order Primates; family Cercopithecidae; genus Macaca; species Macaca thibetana. The sequence continues at coordinate 145,971,565 of NC_065578.1, forward strand.
GGTGGGGATGTTGATAATGGGGAAGGCTATGCATGAATAGGAGCAGGAGTATATGGGAAATCTCTGTACTTTCTGCTCAGTTTTGAGGTGAACTTCAAACTGCTGCGGAAAAAAATAAGCCTACTTAAAAAGAAAGACAGAGAGTAGAATGAGATCATATTAAAGAGGGAGCAGGGGTCAAATCATGCCAAACTTTGAAAGCCAGAGTAAGGATTCAGAATTGTCTTCTAGGTGCAATTTTAATTCTTCCCGGCTCTTCTTTGCATATTCCTCTTTGCAATGCGCCTTTGCAGTGCAGTGGCTCTCATCGAGAGTTAGAGCCTATTTCTCCACCTCCTAGCGTCCGGGCAGGCCCAATGACTTACTTTGGCCAGTGGGACATTAGCAAACATGACATAAACAAAGAAAGGCCTAGGAAGGTTCTTGTGCATTAGGGTTTGCTCTCTGACTGCTCTTTGGAACTCTAAGTCCACCGTTGGAAGAAATCTGGTATAGCTTGCTGGAGAATGAGAGGCCACATGGAGAAGAGAAGAGACATCTCAGCTAAACTCTCTATGACTTGGCCAACTAAGCAACCACAACACACAGGAATGAGGCCTTCCTGGACCATCCAGCCCCAGTTGAGCACTGGAGAGCAGAATAACTATTCAATAGACCCACAGAATCAGGAATGAAAATGAATGAATGTTACTTCAAGCTACTAAATTTTGAGGTGACTTGTAATACAACAAAAAGCTAACTAATTTGGCACGATGGAAATCCTCTGGAAGATATTAAACAGAGCAGTGACCTTATCTGATTTGTATGTAGGTCTAAAAAAAAAATCCCTCCAGCAGCAGCATGGAGAATGGATAGTAGTAAAAGGGCAGTGGAATCAGGGAGACCACTGGAAAGTTAATGAAGAAGTCCAGGTGGGAGATGGAGGAAGCTTGGATAGGTCTGGAAATATTAGCAATAATTGCTATGATCTCATCCAGTTTTAAGGTTTTAAATATCATTCGTCAATGACTCCAAAATGTATTAACGTATGTCCAACCTGGACCTCACCCATGATTCATAATTCATACACTCAAGTGTTCCTTCTGGACATATTCACTTTGATGTATACTTGGAATTCCCAATTTAACAGAATTTGTGATTCTTACTGATTCAGTCTGTCAAAAAGTTACCAAGTCTGTTCTTCCCATAGTCTTTCCATTCTCAGTCACTGAACATTCCAAACATTCAGTTAACTCAAGCCAAACATCTTGCAGTCATTCTTGATGTCTTTCTCTCACACTCTACATTCAATCCATCAACAAATCCCATTGGCTTGACCATCAAAAGATAAGGCATTACTAACCTGACCCAAGCCACCATCATCTCCCATCTGGAGGACTGTATAGACTCTTAACTACATAGCCTCTCTGCTTGTTTGCCACCATTGCCAACTGGATTTGTTTTCTATTGCTCTGTAAAGAAGTGTTAATATACACAGTGGCTTAAAAGAACATAAATCCATTTTTTATTACATGTATTTGTTTATAATTTATTATTAAAACCACAAATTATTATCTTACAGTTTCTATGGGTCAGGAGTCTGAGTGCAGTTTAGCTGGTCTTCTCAGTATTTTGTCAGTTTGAAATCAAGGTGTCAGTATAGCTGCAATCTCATCTGAGGCTCATAGTACTCTCCCAAGCACAAAGATTGTTGGCAACTTTCAGTTCGTTACAGCTGTGGGACTAAGGTCCTTGTTTTGTAGTAGCTGTCAGTGGCCAGGGCCTACTCTCAGCTCCTAGAGGCTGCCTGCAACTCTTTCCCATGTGGGCCCCATAGACATATCACAACATGACTCTGTGCTTTCTTCCAGGCCAGCAGGGGTGCACCTGCTGCAGCTGCTTTTCTTTTAAAGGGCCTATCTGATTAGGCCAAGGTTAACTAATTAACTGGATCACAAGTTCTACCCATCCTCAAGGCGAGGGAATTATACAGGATATATACACCAGGGGTCAGGGTTCTTGAGGACCACCTAGAATCTTGTCTACCATACCCACTTTGTTTTTCCATTGTGAACGCACCAACTTTAGCCGGGTTCTCCAAAGAGCAGGTAGAGCAATCCTGCTTTTATGTTTTAAAAAGTGAGATCATGTCAATCTTCAGCTCAGAACATTCCAATGGTGTTTCATCTCTGTGATAGGAAAAAATGCAGTCTTTATCTGGTCTGCAAGACCTTAAGAGAGCTGGCTCTCCACTGCTCATCTGCCCTTATCCCCTACAGTTCATTCACCCCCTTGTTCATGTCATGCCAGATATCTTGGCTTCTTCTTGGTCTTTAAACACACCCAGAATGTTCCTATCTCAGGGTTTCTGCACTTGCTAATGCTTTTGTCTGAAATACACTCCTTCAGGAGACTGGCCTACCTCACCCACCCACAGATTAACAAATTCTGCTCATCTTATTAAATAGGCATTCAGTAAATGCCCTGTGTATCTCTGAGTCACTTACTAGCTCCCTGACCCTGTTTTATTTTTCTTTTTAGCACTGGGTCAGTTTGGGTCTCCCAAAAAGCAGATGCCAAGATGGATTTAGATGTGCAAGAGATTTACGAGGGAAAATGTTGTAGAAGGATAAAGGGGAGAGGGAGGAGAAGTGGGTGGGTAGAGCCTTCAGACAGCAATACAGGTCTGATATCCGTAAAAGAAGACAGGTAAGATGAGGATCAGAAGGGAATAATGGGTAGGGAGGATCTCAGATTACAATGCAGCTCTGAGAAAGTCTTGGGCAGGCTGGTGGGAAGCCCTGGAGCAAAGATGGTCAGTTAGAAGAGTCTCATGTTGAGCAGAAATGACCTGGCTGTAGCACCTTCTGGTCAGTACTGTCTAGGATTAACCTGGGACAATCCAGGCCTGTGTGAACACAGTAGGAGGTCCAAGGATGTGATAGGTAGAGGCCATCAGCCAGTTTCACTCCTCATAGCTCAACTTCCATAGTAACCACAAACACTATCATCACCCAATGTACATGACTCTTTTATATCACTGCATATCCCCAGTGCCAACAACAGTGCCTTTCATATGATCGTCGCCATTCTATAGCATTTATGAACAATGACTAATAATATCTAATACTTTTTGAGTGTTTACTGTGCCCTAAGGATTGTTAAAAGTATGCACATTTTTACTGGACTAATTATCACAAAAAACTCCATGAGGTAGGTGTTATTTTGTCCTCATTTAGAAGTGGGAGTATAGAAAATGTAAGCAATTGAACCAAGATTTCACATCTAGCAAGAAGCAAGATGATAGACATATTAATTTCCCTGGCTGTAGTCATCATTGTACTATGTATATGTATATCAAAACATCATGTTGTACATCTTAAATATATACAAAAATAAAATAAAAGTTCCTTAGAATACTTAAAGAAGAACCCAGATCCCAGGTGTTTAACCTCTGCTCTGCACGCTCTGCTCTTCTAGAGAGAATAGCTACATTCAAACTCAGGATATGGTTGTAGGTGTAATCAACAGAATTATTAAAGAATTTAATGCGAAAAGTAAAAGAAACAGAAAAATCAAGGAGAGTGCCTCAATAGCCATCTTGGCAAACAGTGGGTGTTGAAATAAAAAAGATTGGAACTTTCTCCAATTCTTTTCAGTTTTAAGAAGAAATTGTTTTGGCCAGGTTAATTTTGGGAAATATATTAAGCATTCACAAAGTCATAAAGTAGACATCCGAATATCCAAGACTGAATTTCTAGGAACCTGGAAATAAAGATTTAGAAGTCATCATCATAGAGTTTATATTTAAAACTACAAGACCAGAAGAAATTATAATAGAGGAATTAGAGAGATAAAGAAGTGAAGTAGTGCAGCTATTGTGGAAAACAACATGGTGTCTCCTAAAGAAATGAAAAATAGAACTCCCATATGACACAGCAATTCCTCTTCTGGGTATATATCCAAAAGAAATGAAATCACTGCCTTCTGAAGATATCTGTGCCTGGCCAGGCGGGGTGGCTCACGCCTGTAATCCCAGCACTTTGGGAGGCCGAGGCGGGTGGATCACCTGAAGTCAGGAGTTCGAGAACAGCCTGGCCAACATGGTGAAACCCCATCTCTACTAAAAATATAAAAATTAGCTGGGCACGGTGGCAAGAGTGTGTAATCCCAGCTACTTGGGAGGCTGAGGCAGGAGAATTGCTTGAACCCGGGAGGTGGAAGTTGCAGTGAGCTGAGACTGATCCATTTCACACCAGCCTGGGAGACAGAGCGAGACTCAAAAAAAAAAAAAGAAAGATATCTATGCCCCATGTTCATTGCAGCATTATTCACAGTAGCCAAAATATGGAAAAAACCTTAGTGTCTGTCCATTGACAGATGAATAGATAAAGACATTGTGATATGTACACACAACGGAATAATATCCAGTCCAATAACACTGCTGAACTTAGAGGACATTATGTTAAAGGGAATAAACAAGACCCAGAAAGAAAAACATTGCATGATCTTTTTATTGGTCATAGAATCTAAAAAAACAAAACCGGAATACATAGAAACAGGAAGTAGAAGATGGGGAGATGAAGGTCAAAGGGTACGTAGTTATAGTTATATAGGATGAATAAATTCTAGCAGTCTAATGTACAATGTAAAGACTATAATTAATAATATTGTATAGCATACTGGAAATTTGCTAAGAGAGTAGATTTTAGGTATCTTCACCACACATGCTAAATCAGTAACTATGTAAGATGATAGATATGTTAATTTGCTTGACTGTAGTAATCATTTCATGTGTATATGTATGTCAAAACATGCTGTACATCTTAAATATATACAAAAATAAAATAAAACTTTCTTAGAATACTTAAAGAAGAAGAAAAAAAGAGAAGGAGAAGAAGAGATGGAGGCTCAGGGCAAAGCCTGGAAGAACCTCAAGAGCACTGAGCTGAGTGAGAAAAAGTCGATTACGAAACGTACGTGCTGTATAATACCATTTATGTAGCGCTGTCAAAATGACAAAATTATAGAGAAAGAAAGTTGCCAGAAATTGGCTGGGTGCGGTGGTTCACTCCTGCAATCCCAGCAGTTTGGGAGGCCGAGGCGGGCGGATCACCTGAGGTCAGGAGTTCAGGACCAGGCTGACCAATATGGTGAAACCCCATCGCTACTAAAAATACAAAAATTAGCCAAGTGTGGTGGCCTGTGCCTATAGTCCCAGCTACTCAGGTGGCTGAGATGGGAGAATTGCTTGAATCTGGGAGGCGGAGCTTGCAGTGAGCCGAGGTAGCCCCACTGCACTCCAGTCTGGGCAACAGAGCCAGACATCATCTTAAAAAAAAAAAAAAAAAAAAAAAAAAAAAAAGTTGCCAGAAATTTGTCTTGTGGGGAGGAGTGTAAATATAAGGTGATAATGTGAAGGAGATGAACACAGTTCTGTATTCTGATGGTGGCACAAAACTATAGATGGGATAAAAGTTTTTAGGACTCTAAACAAAAAGAGTGTTTGTAAAAACTAGCATCCCAAAAAACTTAAGTATGGTCCGTATTCTTATAATTGTTTGTACTGCAGCAAAGTCAATTTCTGGGTTTGGACAATGTATTCCATATATAAGTGCTGGGTGTCCCGGAACTCCCTGTACCATGCTGGCAACTTTTTGTGAATCTTAAACTATTTCAAAATAAAAACTATTTAAAAACATAAAGACAGTTTTTCTGCAAAAGTGGTATCTGTACATTTATTTAGATGTCTTTTTATATTTTTAAGAAACTTTATAATTCTCTATGGCCAAAAGAATTAAAAAATAACTAAATTAGTTTTGCTTCTAGATTGAAATATTTTAATTAAAGAAACAGAGTGCAGGGAAGAATAACTTAAACTGCTGGAGGCCATTTAATTTATTAAACTAAACCTGATCACTCATTATGTGGTGTACAATATGCCAGAAGAAGGGGGATGCACAAGTAAATAAATGGTGCACAGTCCTGGTCTCAGGGAGATCCCAGTCTGATGTGGGACATACCACAAAACTCATACTTACAATTCAGTCTTTTACAGGTGATTTTAATTTCTCATTTGATGCTCTTATTATGGGAGATATGGAATAAGAAACAAGTACCGGCTTAAAATCTTATAAATACTTACATTTGTTAAAAAGGCAGAGATATTAACCTTGTATTACTCTTCAAAGCCTGAGGACAAGATTATTTTGGCTTCCAATTTTACCAGACCATGGCTCCTAATAATATTAAATTGTTTCCTAGGCAAGAAAAATGACTTGGGTCAATAGTAATTAGGCTATCCTTCTACCACTCAGACCTTAGAAGTAAATAAACCAGTAGAAAGTCTGCCTGGTTTTGATGTACACTTAGTGAAGTTGGAATAGGCAGGAAGGGATCCCTGCTTCTGATGCAGGAGGAGAGAGGAGAATTGCAAGTGGACCGAGTCCTGATCCCAAGAAAGTGCTGTTGGGGTTGGTTTGTTATTTTTACTGAGACTCAAATTAGCTCCTTCAGTTTTCTCCTAAAAGAAGCTTTACACGGACCCAGCAGAGACAAGTTCTGATTTTAAAGAGACAACCCTGGAGAACCATAGTGACCTGCCTTGGTACCAAGGACAGGGAATTAGGAGTGACTGGACGGTCATGTCATTTCCTTTTGTTGCTCACTGTGCCCAGTGAATTGTCCTCTTTTCCTTTTAAAAAAGTGGTTGGAGTTTTATGAGGAACAGCATACTTGCATGGCTCAAGATATCTTCCACAAATTATTTAGAAATTTAAAATAGTAACTTTATAATAGAGAAAGCTGGCAGACACACCTTAACCAATCATCAGAGTGAACATCATGAGTATCCAGACACACAACATCATGTGACTGCTGATGTAAGACACTGAGAAGGACAGAATATCATTTCTGGTATTCCTGCCAAAAATGAAAAAGCTAAATCTAATCATATGGAAACATCAGACAAAACCATATTGCAGGACAGCCTACAAAAGGAGCGTCCTGTCCTCTTCAAAAATGTCAAGGTCAAGATGCAGAAAGGCAGAGGAAGTGTTCCAGATGAAAGGAGACTAAAGATATGTGACAACTAATTGCAATGCATGATCCTGTATTGGATTTTGGACCCGGGGAGGGCAGAAGGAATATCTATTAAGGACATTATTGGCACAGATAACAAAATTTGAAAAATGGACTACGGATTAGATAATACTACTGTATCATTGTTACCTTTCCTAATTTCGAGTATCGTACACTAAGTATATAAGAGAATGTCATTGTTTTTAGGAAATACACACTGAAATATTATTTACAGGCAAAGAACTATACAATGGTTCCAACTTTCAAATAATAAAAAGAAAAATTTACATACATGTATGTGGGGGTACAAATGTATATATAGATAGAGAATTATAATACAAATGGGGCCAAATGTTAATTGGTGAATCTGAGGAAAAAGGAAAATTTTTCTCTAAGTTTAAAATTAAATCAAAATCTAAAATTTAGAAAATATGGGTTTGGCATTGAGTGCTCAGTGTGATCAGTTTCCTTGTGAGCATCAGGTTGAAGTAGGGTAGCAATTTTCCTCAGCCCCTGATGCATCTGACTCACGTGGGGTCTGTTCCAACAGCATGATAACCACAATAATCAAGGTCTGCAGAGATGCTGTAAAAGCACAGAGGACAGCTCCCAACTTAAGCTGTGGGTAATAAATGATTCCCCAGGGTTGGTGATCCTTAAGCTAGGTTAAAAGGAGGAAGAAGAGGTACCCAGGCAAGGGAGGGCCTTCTGGGTGACAGCTATGTTAGCAAAGGCAAGGAGAACTTGTATCTCTTTTTGCCCCTAAGATCAATTCTCTGCCCTTCCTTCTCTGTGTCCAGGAACCCAACCTCTTTGGCCTGCATCTCTCAGATCCCCTTGACCTCTGTCTTCCAAAGACTTGATCAATAGAAGACACCAGTAGGAGATGCAAGGGCAGGCAGGGGACAGGCTGGGGTACTTATTCTCACTGATTTTTACAGTACCTATGTAAAGCTATTGCTCCTGTTGCCTGACCCCACTCCACTGTGTCTGTGCACTCCAGACTTTGTTATCACTATTTATTCCTCTTGCCTCTTCAGTCCTGGGGTAGTAATGGCTTCCTGTTCTTGCTAGTCCCTAAGTGCCTTGCCAGCCTTTGTCAGTTTCCCTAGCTATCCACTTTTCTAAGAATAATTCCTCATTATTTTTAGTTAAACCCATTTAAGTGTGCCATGTTTTTCCTGCCAGGAACCTTCCTAAAACACAAGGTGTGGTTGAAGTTGAGGCCATATGGAGAGATGGTGGGAGATGAGGCTTACATGGTGCAGGGACCAGACCAGAAAAGGCCAGGTTTGGTTTTTATTCTGATATGCAGCAATCCAGACATTACAGAACAGATGTGCTGTTTAGAGGAGAGACCTACACAGCTCTCTCCTGTGTTAGATAGACCTCAATTGTGTGACCTTGGTAAGTGACTTAATCTGCCTGAGCTGTTTCCTCATTTATGGAAAGAGATTAACCTCACAGGGTTAATGTGAGAAATAGATGGGGATATAGCAAGTTCATCTCCTTTTATAACTATATCCAGACAGTATTTTAAAGATCAATTTCAGTACCACCTCCTTCATAAGACTTATCTGACTATATCAATCTCTAGTGACCTCTCCCTTCTCTGAATGTCTGTTGAGCATACAGTCATAATCCAGACTTTTATATTCCATAATTTCCCATTGTTTCATCTGTGTATACGCATATTTGTTTGCTGTGTTTCTTCAACTAGGTTTTAAACTGTTTCAAATAAGAGGCAATGTCTCACAGGTCTTTTACTCTCCCATTGCTAGACATGGTGGGGACTTATTTGGACTTGTTGGTTGACAAAAGGAGAGGAAAGATTTTGAGTGTCATAGCATTTAAGGGCAACATTCTTAATCCTCTTCCATTGTTTCCGACCTTTCTACCTCTACCTCTATCCTATTATTATTCTAAAACCAAAACAAATGAAAATTCTTTCATTCCTTCCTTCATCCATTCATTCATTCAAGCATATCTTTTAGTATTTACTATATAAAAATCCATAGGCATTTCAGATATTTGGTTAACTTTAATCATTTGGAAGAGAAGGATTTGTAGTAGACATAGAGTTCCAAACTTAAGTACAATTATGCTCCCCAAATGGGCCGGGTGAAATGAATGATAAAGAGGAGATGGTACTCTAGATTTGGGTATAAAAAGGTCCCCCTCTGTGGCTGAGTAAATTTGCTATTTTCTTTGCTAAATTTGTTTCAATAACTATTTTAGTTTTTCCTACACTCTTTGTAGAACTAAGCATCTTTATTTAACAAATTTTTCCTAAAAGAGAAATGAGAAGCTTAAAAAAAGTAGAATTAGGACTAACATTACCATAGAACTTAATAATTTTCTCACATTGTCTCATTAATGCTCAGGGCACCCGGGAGGTCACTAAATATGATGATTATCACTTTCAGACAAATTAAAATACCAAGGAACAGAGAGGTTAACTGAATTCCCTATTCCCTACACATGAAGTTATTGTTGAAGCTTGTAAATGGAACTCATTCTAAGATTCAACCTGATTTTCATAGCTTCTTAGGCCCCTCTAGATGCTTTCTCTAGCAAAGAAAAAAACAGAAGAAGAAATTCTAGGCCAGGGGGATCTAGAGTTAGTGTTTCTCAGTCTGGAGGATGTCTACCTCTTCCTCATGCTCAGCAAATGATCCAACACATCCCTGGCCTGGGCATGGTCAGAGGTGGGACTGGTCAGTTGCGTGGGCCTGGTGTCAGGCCAGTGTAGTTCCTGCAGGTCTGTGCTTTAGTGTTCTCCTTTCCATCTATCCTCAGAAAGTGAGGTTTCCTTCTGGTCCTAGATCGTCGGCTCCAGGGATGAAGTAGGAAGGAAGTTTCTGAGCCTTTTTTTTAATGTCTGGGCTGAGAATGGGACAGCTGTCCATCATAATCAACACCACAGGAGGAATGACTCCCAACCTGCCTCTGTGCATTTACTCCCCCATATTTATCAGTGACAAAACACCTAAGTTCAATGCCCATTGTTGACTCAGTGCCTCCAGGAACCTGATGGATTGTGTCCATGAGAAAGGGAAGCAGGGGGTATCTGTATTTGCATTCCTAAAATGAGTCAGGCCTGGGCTTAGCTGTAGAGTGCAGGACCAGTCTAAGGAGAGCAGTCCCCCCTCAACACCTGTGGGCTGCTGTTGGGCGGGATGTGGGACAGGGGAAGTATATAGGTCAATGTTTTTCAGTTTTGTAGAGATGACATCTCGTTATGTTGTCCAGGCTGGACTCAAACTCCTGGCTTCTAGTGATCCTCTTACCATAGCCTCTTGAGTAGCTGGGACTATAGGCATGAGCCACTGTGCCCAGTTCCAACATTTTCAAAGAACCAGAAATGTAGATTTCTGGGGGAAGATGATTTACAAAATCGCTAAATGTTGTTAAAAACATCATGTAAAGCAAATATCCTATGAGTACTCAGTTTATGCCCTCCCCCCACTTTGATAAGCAGATTTCACTCCTTCTTTGCCATTGCATGAGGTTTGGTGGCAGACTTGAAGTGTAAATGATCCGGGTGGAGAGAAAGTAGAGACTCTGTATATTACTATTAGGACTGTTTCTTTCCTGCAAGTGGCTTTAGCTAGAAGATAGAAGGGAGATGATATGGATGTTCTGATGTACATTAGAACTTAAAAGGAGGAGGCAGAACAAGAAAGTGCTGATGAAGCAGCATTTTTCTTTACTCGTTTAAGACAAGCAATTTCTAAATTAGTGAATGAGCCAAAAACTTTTACGTTGTCCAGTCATGGGCTGGGAGGAGCTTAAAGTCATGCTCTGGTGTGGGACTGATATTTTGCAGAGTAGGGAAAAGTTGACTTACTTCACAAAGATGATCAAACTCATAGAAAGATACAAAGGGACCCTGAGAGGTCATCAATTCAATTCAAAAAGCTTTTATTGAGCACCAATATTAACCACCCCGCTAAAGGTCTATTTCCAAATACAGTCACACTAGGGCCTAGGGCTTCAACATATGAATTTTGTGGAAGTACAATTCAGCCCATAAGCGGAGTTATTAGAATTTTAATTTATAAATTTCAATCAAAACCATTTTATATAAATAGGAAAATAATTCCTGTAACAAGATGCATTTCTATAAATGTAATTTGTTCCTATTTCTCCCTTCTATGGTAATTTAGCCAATTTCCTACAATCCTTTTGTTAGTTAATTTTATATATAGACATAGATATGCACTGTGTACATCTATCTATAGCTGTCTGTCTATACCTACATAGAATACATCTATATATGATATATAGATATATAGAGCAATGCACATATATAATGTATCCATATAAACTTATCTATATATCTATAACACATCTGTATTTATATGTATGCAGTATATCTTTATATGTATATATAATGTATATATATGGATTGATAGCTAATATAGATAACTATATAGTATGTGCTTATATACTGAAACTTCAAGTTGCTTCTATTATCCATCAAATGAAAGATAAAAATATCCCATCCCTAAATTACCAAAGTATAGTTGTTTTCTGGGACTTACTGTCTGCTCTAGCCAAACTTATTTTCTTGTCATTTGCGTTCATTTGTTTTTCACTCGGCAGACTAAACATGCCCTCCATCCAACTTTCCACTAATCTTCGTCCTCACTTTTCTCCTAAAGTCTAGTTAAACGGTACTTTGTGTAAGAAAAGGACAGAAAGAAGGACCAAGGAAGGCAGGGTCAGTTTTTCTACTATGCCTCCTTCCCCTAGAAATGTTTCCCTTCAATTCAGGATTTTGTGGGCACCACTAATTGGCATTTCTTAGATTTGTACATTTTGTATGTTCTTAAATACTTATTTGGACTTCCACAAAACACAGGGACTAAGACTGAAGATAGAAGATACCAAAACATTCATCAATCAAGTTGGAAAAAAATCAGTTAGACTCTTGGCTGAATCCCCTGTCTACAAGACAGAATGACTTCTGCTTCTTCCACCTTGTTTGGATTTGCCTATAATACAGCACGTCATGACAACCTATATTCATTAGGCTCTCTGCAAGAATGTTGACACAGGTCACATCTATTCCATGGAAAACTAACTGGCTTAAAGCAAAATTTTAGGTTAATAAAATTATCTACAGAATGATCTGAATTTGTGACCTGATTGAATTACTATAAGGAATGACCATCTGATTATTTGGATGGAGGGGAATACACAAACAATTGTTTTTATGTCACAATACTTGCATTCTACGTGTGTTTCTGTATGTGTGTATATATATATCCTATATATTTTATGTATTGAATATATATTTATATGTTGTACTTATATATTATGTATACATACATGTATGTGTATTTATATATGCACATATACACATGTATTTATAGGTATATGTATGTTATCTTTACATATGAGGAAATATGTATATAATGAGATTTTATATTGGTCTAGTATAATGAACTCAAATTTCTTCTGTACAGAATATGTTTTATCATCAGTATATCTCAAGTGGTATTACTACAGAGGACTTATTCACATAAATGTGCACACCCAGAGTAAAACTTTGTATATGAATATACTGATAGCACACAAATCAAAAAAGATAAGGAAGAATATAGTTCAAATTTACAGGGCTTTCCCAAACTCAAATTTTACATTACAATCAATTGTCACCGTTATTTCTTTTTTATATATATGATCAACCAAGGAAAGGCTGGCTGCTTATTTTGTATCTCCTAAATTGTGTTCCCCTGCTGAGTGTGTAGTTTTGTTGAGGATGTATCTATCACATTCTGTAAAACCAAACCAAGCAGATCCTTTCAATGTAAAGGAAACAATAGGGCAAAATTACATTCGGATTGGCCCCTGCCACCAATCACCTAGGACCAGCTAGCAAGAAGGAGGAACAAGATCTTCTGGCTTTAAGGATGTTTCCGTTGAAATCTGTCTGAAGCAATGTTTAATTCAAGTGTCTTCTGCAAAACATGTACATGTTTCAAATAGATGCTCCACAAGAAAGGATTCTGTGGGCAAGCAAGTTTGGAAACCTTGACTACTGTGTCTTACTTTAGGAGATTCTTAATATACCTTAACCTATTACAGGCACTGCAAAACCCCAGAGAAAAGCAATCTTCTTAACTTTGTTTAAAGCAGTATTTCTAAATATAGGTGGACATTAAAATTGTTTTCTCATATCATTCCTTTGGGAAGTGTTGGTGTAGAACATTTTAGTTTGGTCTTGGAATAAGCAAACTGATGCAACTTTTCAATGACAGGGAGATACAGAAGGCACTTTCCTTTTCATGGTTAATTAATATAAAAGAAACCTCAAAGCTCTTCAAGAATTCCTAAGGAAAGCAATTATGACAAAGAGCCCACACTATACCCCAAAAGAAGAAAGAAAATACATAGCACTATGCCAAATGTCTAGTACTGCCTTACTTTTTCCTCACTGTTATTAAGCTGCCTTCCAGCTGATTCCAGCCCTGTGCTATACAGACTTACCTAGTAGGATTGCTGCAGAATATTTCATATGAATTTACTGAGGTAAGGTACTGGAAAGGCTCCACTGTATAAATTTACACACAAAGATTATGCACTGATGAGAAATACATGTTGTTCTATATTTTGAGTAATGACCCTTTGAGAGCTCTTATTTTGTGTCTTTTGAGGTCACGCCTCCTGCTAATACATTTTAGAGATGTTTTACTGTGAGAATGGTGTGTGTTTCTGCGTGTGTAAATCTCTGATAGTAATACTATCTGAGAAACAGAAGAAAAGCTACTGCATCAGACCATTGGTTCTTTCAATCCTGTATTTTATCTGTGCTTTGTTGTATCAAGAAAGGGTGGGATGAGTGTTTGTCCAATCCTTTGCTTTCTTCTAGGTAGTATGTTTTCTTGGCTTTACTGTCATCTTGAGCCTTGTTTTGGAGGGCAGAAGAATGCTTAGGTCATGTTTAGTTTTTATAGCCTCATTTAGTGGAAATGGATCCTTTGGGCCTAGTCTATGCCCATTGCCTAAATTTAAAGTTCCTTTTCTTGCAGGTGGCTTAATTTATATTTGTTGATGGCACAAGGAATGCAAATAACCATGCAGGTGACCTTTAGGAGGCTGTGAGAGCCAAAGCAGTTATATGAGTGACTTGAATTCAGAAAGAGATTTTGATCTATTTTTAGCATTTCTACAAATATCTTTTTCTTGAGAAAAAAAAAGTGTTTAATTATGCAGTAGGCATTTTGGAAGCATATAGAGAGCTAATCTGAGGTGAATAATCAGATATTCCAATACTATAACACTAGATTAGTGATAAGGTAAAAGGAAACCTGAGCAGAATTATAGAACCGCTAGAATGGATCAGACTTTGTGGGGATTATCTGTTCAACCCATTTTATCATATTGCTTTCGATCCTGGCAAGTCTAGACCTATACCTCAAGTGAGAACATAATTGAGGGTGAATCATGACCTAATATGAAGTGATATATGACAGAAATAAACTGTTTTTTAATGATCTGAGAGCTCTTTTTTCGAGATTCTGTCCAAGAATCTGTCCAAAGTGATACTTTGGCTGCCGCTAATAATGAAATTAGGTAAATGAAATACCTGAACTTTACCACCTATAAGTTTCTAAGATACCTACTAGGTGATCAAATGACTTTCTTCTTCAAGAAAAGGTGGAGCGGGCACAGTGGTTCATACCTGTAACCCCAGCACTTTGGCAGACTGAGGCAGAATGATTGCTTGAGCCCAGGAGTTTAAAGCCAGCTTGGGCAACATGGTGAGACTTTGCCTGTACAAAAAAAAATTTAAAAAAAACCAACAAATATTAGCCAGGTGTGGTGGCTCTCACCTGTGGTCCCAGCTACTGAGGAGGCTGAGGCAAGAGGATTGCTTAAGCCCAGGAGTTGGAGGTTACAGTCAGCTATGATTGTGTCACTGTGCTCCAGCCTGGGCAACAGAGTAAGACCCTGTCTCAAAAAGGAAAAAAAAAAAGGGTATTTGTGGAAATGCTAAAATGAAAGGGATTTTTTATTTAGAAGCAAAGTAGAAGTTTCAGAACTTTTAAATATTTACTCAATTTGATCAATAGAATGAATTCTATAAATCTACATATTTGAAACTAATTAAACATTTCAAATATAAATGTCTCAATTTAAAAATTGATTCTGGAAATAAGAATAAAGACCCATCTCCATTGTTGGAGGTGGGTGAATGGGGGAAGGTAAAGACAAATAAAACCTGCCACGTATGTTTCATACTACCAAAATCTGTGTGGTTTATTACCTATTCATCTCTTCTCTCCCCATAGGGAGGTTACTCCCTAACCCTATTTACTGTTTGAATATCAGTGTTGAGCTTAAGTAACAATTTCAACCCCACAGCTTGGAGTCCAGTATTACCACTGGAGGCATTCTTATTGCTGGCACTCCTCTAGACTGACCTTCTAACTATGCCACTGTACCTGATTCTCTGTCTCAGAACCCATCTTTATTTCAGTCACAAGGACTGGCTGCTTTGGGCTTTTAAGCAAATTAGAGGCTAAAACCTGATATCTGAAGTTCACTGTAGTTGCCTTAATTTGAACTAGCCTCCTGACATCTGCATGCTTGGGACTCCAGTCATCTCCTGAATGTGGCTTCCCTCATATCTTTACTTGAAAGGTGATTCAATTAATTTAACCATGTCCAGTTGTATTCTGTGACATAACAGGTATCTCATTCATAATTTTTTGAAAAGCTATAATATCCTAGTGTTCTTAAAAGATAAAGTAAACTCTTCATTATAAATTTGCCAAATTCATGGGAATTTGACAATCTTTGCTGATTTATTAGGATCACTTATCTTTATTGAAAGATTTTTAGTATGCTTCAGTATTTATGGGAAGTAGGGGCATTTAAAGTGCTTAAAGTTAATAAAGAATGAACACAGTTTTATCTGGTCTCCCTTGGTGACTCCTTTGGTGGAAAACAAACAAACAAAAAAGAACACTACTATGTAAGGAGCAAAGATAAAACCTCATATGATGATACTTAGAAGAAACAGCTTTAGGCTGGGCTTAGTGGCTCATGCCTGTAATCTCAGCACTTTGGGAGGCCGAGGTGGGCAGATCACCTGAGGTCTGGAGCTGAAGACCAGCTTGACCAACAGGGAGAAACCCCATCTCTACTAAAAATATAAAATTAGCCAGGTGTGGTGGCACACGCCTATAATCCCAGCTACTTAGGAGGCTGAGGCAGGAGAATCGCTTGAACCCAGGAGATAGAGGTTGCAGTGAGCCAATATCGTGCCATTGCACTCCAGCTTGGGCAACAAGAGTGAAACTCAGCCTGGAAAAAAAAAAAGGAACAGCTCTAAAACTTAGGAGATTAGAAAGTATACACTATATTAGTCCAAAAATATGAACATTGAAACTTGGCTGGGGCTACCAAAAGTCCTTACCTGTGCAATAAAGTAAGAAAATGAAATAAAAGACATGCAGATTGGAAAAGAAGACATAAAACTACTTGCAGACAGCATGACTGTCTATGTTGAAAATACCAAGACATCTATTTTAAAAATCTAGAACTTATAAGTGAGCCTAGCAAAGTTGCAGCATACAAAATTAACACGCAAAATTAATCTTATTAGTAGCAATGAACAACTGGAAACTGAAATTGAAAATAATAACATTTATAATACTACTGAAAAATGAAATATTCAGATATAAACCTAAGGAAACATATAAAAGATCAATAAGATCAATAAGCTGAAAACTATAAAAACTTGATAAAACAAATAAAAGAAAACCTAAATAAATAAATGGAGATAAATACTATGTTCATGGATTGGAAGAGTCAATATAGTAAAGATGTTAAT
This sequence comes from Macaca thibetana thibetana, assembly GCF_024542745.1. Classification (NCBI taxonomy): domain Eukaryota; kingdom Metazoa; phylum Chordata; class Mammalia; order Primates; family Cercopithecidae; genus Macaca; species Macaca thibetana. The sequence continues at coordinate 145,988,474 of NC_065578.1, forward strand.
TCCCCCTAATGATCTATAAGTTTAACATAATTCCTGTTGAAAATACAAGGAGAATTATTTGCAGATATAGACAATATGGTTCTAAATTATGTGTAAAGGAAAGGAAGCAGAGTAACCAAAAGAATTTCAAAAAAGAATAAAGTTGGAAGAACTGCACCTCTCATTTTTAGACTTACTATGTAGCTACAGTGATCAAGACAGTGGAGTATTGACAAAGGGTAGATAGGTTGATCAATATAAGATAATTTAAAAATCCAGAAATAGACCCACACAAATAGGGCCAATTGACAAAGATGCTAAACCAATTTTAGGGAGAAAGAATATTTTCAACAAATGGCATTAGAACAAGTGAATATTTACGGGCAAAAAATAAGCTTAAACCTAAATCTCATACTTTATACAGAAATTAACGCAAAATGGGCCATAGATCTAAATGTAAGATGTAAAACTAAGAAAATTTCCAAAAGAAAACATATGAAAAAGTCTTGGTAACTTCAGATTCAGCCAAGAGTTCTTATTGATGGTATCAAAAACACAATTCAAAAAATGGAAGAAAGATAAATTGAACTTAAGCAAAATTTAAAACTTTCGCCTTGCAAAAAAACAATATTAAGAAAATTAAAAGACAAGCTCGACTGGGAGAAAATATTTGCAAGTCACATATCTAACAAAAGACTTGTTTCCAGAATATATAAAGAACAGTCAAAACTGAATAATACATACACACACACACATACACACAAACTCCCTGTTGAAAATTGGCCAGACGTGGTGGCTTATGCCTGTAATCCCAGCACTTTGGGAGTTGGAGATAGAAGGATGGCTTGAACCCAGGGGTTTGAGACCAGTTTCAGCGACATGGCAAAACCTTGTCTCAACTAAAAATACAAAAAAAAAAAAAAAAAAAAAATAGCCAGGTGTAGTGGCATGTACCTGCAGGCCCAGCTAAGGTGGGAGGATCACCTGAGCCTGGGAAGTTGAAGCCACAGTGAACCTTCATCTGGGCAATGGGAGTGAGATCCTGTCTCAAAAACAAAAAGGAGCTGTGTGGAGGCAGAGACTTGGATACTGCATCAAAAAGAATATATAGAAGGTGAATAAAGGTATGAAAGCCTGGTTAACATCATTAGCCATTAGGGGAATGCAGAAACCACCATGAGATACCCTTACATAGCTACTAAAATTGCTAAAATAAAAATTATTAATACACTGTGCTAGTGAGGATGTGGAGTAACTAGAATTCTTATACAATGATATTGAAAAGGTATAGCCACTCTGGAAAAAAGCTTGGCAGTTTCTTATAAAGTTAGGCATATGTTATTTGTTCCAGCAATCCCACTCCTACATATTGACCCTAGAGAAGTGAAACCATGTGCACCCAAAGACCTGTACATGAAAGTTTATAGCAACTTTAGTCATAACTGCAAAAGACAGGAAACCACCTAAATGTCCTTCTACAAGTGAATGGATTAAAAAATTGTAGTACATCCATACAATGCAATACCACTCAGCAAGAAGAAGGAACCAACTGTATCAATAATGCAAAAACTTGGATGAATCTCAGAAGCATTATGCTGAGTGAAAGAAGCCCATCTCACAAAATCATATATACTGTATAATTTCATTTTTATGACATTCTTGAAAAAATGAAGCTATAACGACAAGGATCAGATCAGTGACTCTTTGACAATTCAGGTCAGTAGAGAGAGGGTGTGGTTACAAAATGATTACATATGGGGGCTTTTGGGAGTAATGGAACTGTTCTGTACTAAAAAAGATAAACCTCTCTCCTGAAAATGAATTGTGAGTGCAGGAATGCATCCAGACAGAAAGTACAGAAACATTTACTTTTTATGTTAAAATAATTATAGACCCAAAATTAGTTGCAAAAATAGTACAGACTAGTCACATGTGTTCATCACTCAGCTTTACCCCGGTAACAGCTGACATAACTACAGTAGATTATTAAAACCAGGAAATTGACATTGGCACAGCAGGTTAGCCTACAGAAAGAAAGCAAAAGACACACACTTGAAGATTGGTGGACTGGAGTCATATAAAGAATTAATGGAAACTTTTAAGGAATTAAAGGGGAACTTTGGTGTCTTGTATCCTGATTTTACTGGTGATTACACAAATCCATGTATGTATTAAAATTCATGGAACTGTACCAAAAAAGGGTCATTTTTACTGTATGTTAATACATTTAAAAATAAAAAGTAAAAAAACCATAGCACAGAAATTTCACGCTAAAAGGAATATGTGCATATTTGATATTTAATGTATTTTTATGAGAAAATCTCTTTTAATGGAAGGATAGCCTTCTAACTCCTATTGAAGATGTGAAATTGAGCAATTGCTTTAGACTTGTGAATATAAGGTGATTGCTTACTACATGCATGTATTTTTTTGGAACATCTAAGAATATTTTGTGTTTGCCATATATACATGCATATGTTTAATCTCTTAGATGTATAGAAGTTATTTATTCCTTGGGAATGTTTGTTTGTTAATTCAGATAAAAATAAGTGAATTATTTAAAAATAAATCTAGAACATATAAAATTCTAAATCTGTTCAAATGCTTAAAGCTATTCAATAAGTCTGTAAAAGGGAATAAACATTTTTGAAATGCTCCTTTGAAGTTATTGATCAAATCTGCAGATTTAAAAATAACATAATATGTATAGCCGATCTTAAGAGGCCACGAAAAAACTGACATTTGGCCGAGTGTGGTGACTCACGTCTGTAGTCCCTGCACTTTGGGATGTCGAGGCGGGCGGTTCCCTTGAGGCCAGGAGTTTGAGACCAGCCTGGCCAACATTGTGAAACCCCAACTCTACTAAAAATACAAAAATTAGCCAGGCGTGGTGATGCACGCTTGCAATCTCAGCTACTTGGGAGGCTGAGGCAGGAGAATTGCTTGAACTCAGGAGACGGAGGTTGCAGTGAACCGAGATCATACCACTGCACTCCAGCCTGGGCGACAGAGTGAGACTCCATCTCAAAACAAAACAAAACAAAAAAACAAAAAAACCCTGACATTTTGTATTTGTAATTTTAATATATTGAATGTCACTTTTAATGCTCAAAATGAACTTTCTGGTGAAAAACAGGCTTGATTGATTAGGGAAGGTCAATGGCAGTAGAATCTAGGACCAAAAGCAAACACACATATAAGACTAAAAGGGGCCACTTAGGAAAAATCAATAATCTAGTTTTAAAATGAGAAACTGAAAAATATTCTTCAGATTCTCTCTTGAAATTAAGAAGCTTGACTACAAAATTCTATTACATAAGTAGGATAAAATATAAAAAGAATCTTGGTTTCTAAATTGAAGCAAGGTAAAAGAATATCCAAGGTGGAAGGGAAGAGGGTCAAAGCATTACCAGAAAAACAGAGAGCTGAGAGACATGAGGGGAAAGCCCCAGAGAGATTCTCATAGGAAACACAGTCACCGAGTGATATATGGAGGAAAAAAGTTCATTAAGTATTTAACAGCCTGTGATTTCTTAGGATATTACTACTATTTAAAGTAATTCTCTCCCCATCTCCCACCAGCAAAGATAAAGCAAAGTAAACGATTTTTGTGGTTTTTGATCCTTAAGTCAGATAAAAATAAATTCCAAACTTGGATATTTTAATAATATATGGTACATTAAGAAGAACATCTGACTAGGAATTAGAAAATACAGGTTCAAGTCTTAGCTTCTCCTGAGAAAGTACACTCATCTTCTCTGATCCACAATTTTCTCATATTTAAATGGGAATAATAATCGCTGCTTTGCTTGTGTAACAGAATTTTTATGAAGATCAAAGAGATAATACATGTGAATTTTGAAAATTGTAAATTACTATATACATAAGGTATTATTATCATATTTAACAGATGCAAATGAAGAGCTCCAAAGAAGTATTAATTCTATTTGAATACATTTCATCGTGAGAAAGACAACTTTATGTGAACATGCAAAATATTTGTGCTTTTGATTACCTCCTTCTTAGACATTAAAAAGCAATCTGTTTCTTATGCTTGTGCTTAAATGTGTTTCTCCTCCTGTACCCTCATACTCTACCATCCAGCTCCCAAAAGCCCCTCTCCAAAAGCAGTTAAAACTTCAAAATAGAAGATAACTCCTGTAATAAAGAAAACGATCTCCTCTCCCCAATACCTCACCCCAACAGTAATTCTGAGTTACATGATTATTTTGAGAGTGCAGCAACATTTTTACTCATATGTAATTATGAGCTGTAGGTAAAATTAGCTTTTAGCATGAATAGGTCTGATTTTTAATTTTTTTATTTAGAAATAATTACAGACAAAAGAAATTGCAAAACAATGCAGAGAGAGCCCATGTATCCATCACCCAGCTTCCCCTCAATGGTAACATCTTACACAACTATGGTAGCTTATCAAAACCAAGAAACTGACATTGGCGCAATTAATCATATTACAGAAGGAAAGCTGAAGACATGAGTTTGAAGAGTGACGGGGAATCAAAGGAAACCTTTAGAAAAAGAAAGATATAAAACCCAGGGAGGTGGTTTCCAGAGTGCCCTGATCAAGTTGAAGGCATGGGAATATGGTTTATTATAAGAAAGAAGACAGAGTTCACAGGCCACATATGTAAAGAAGGTGGCCAGGGTGGGGTCCGGAGAAGTGTTTCCATCAGTTTCGCAGTGACTAAGGATGATATGACGACCATCCTTAGGTTTACACTAGAAGTTTTAATGATGAGGAAAGAAGGAAGAAGAATGGTCAAAATGTTTACAGTATTTGGGAGTTTGTCTACTGGAAGTGAATCATACTGAGATTTTTCTACCCGTAATTTGTCTTACTTTCATACAGTTTGTACTTTCACCCTGTCTAGCCAGCTAGCTGAAATATCTCTGGAATGCTGAGCAACATGTACCAGGAGTAGACACCATGCGTGTGGAGGGTGCCATTGCAGAGAAAGAAGGTATATCAGGAAGGGGAAGGGAAAAATTCTAATTCTTCCAAGAGCCCAGGCTTTGAAGGAGAAAACCCTAACTTTTTTGGCAGGTGGTGAAGTAAAATCCACTTTCCCTAACAGAACATTTTCTGTTTGCCAACCACCAGAGGACTTATTTTTCTATAACCTCAGTGAAGATTCTAAAAGCAGCCCAAATCAAATTCTATTCAGCAAATTAGTCACAACCAAAATGTATTAAAAGTAAACCACTCAGTATTCCAGTAGGATAAAATAATTTGAATTTAATCTTTATTTATGTTATTCTCTTTAGTCTAGACCAAATCATTTATTTAATTAACAAATAATTTCAAAATTCTCCTGCTCTCCTACAAGTCATACAGAGAGAGTTGGAAAAGAGGCTAATTTATGTCTTTGATGCACTCTCTGTGATCTTTACATTTTGACCTTGTTTATATTTTCAGAAGCCATGTGTGGGACTGTGGAGTTAGTCAATATTATAATCCAATCATCAATAAAATACAAACTTCTTGTTTATTAATACATGATTAAAAAATGTATATGATAAAAAGATATCGACTGTAGCCAAGTGTGCAGATGACAAGAACAATTATGGTGCAGATTCCTAATCACTATGTGAGCTGTACACTCCAGTGAAAGTCAATAGTCTGTTTAAAAGTCACGATGCATCCTTTTCTTTTCATCCTCTTTTTTTATTAATTTAAAGTCCAGCAATGGGACTTGTTAGCTTTTATTTTATAGCTGGATTTACTTTTGTAACTTTAACTCACTGAAGAAACATTTACTGCGCAAACAGCCTGACTCTGGTTCCACACCAGGCTCTGGTGATACAGAAAAAAATCGTGCCCACCAAGGGGCCATGCTGACTGAATGCTACCTGAATCTGCAAATGAAAACAAGTGTTTGAGACCAGGGGTATCAATGTTTTACTCTCCTCATTTGAAGATGCATCACCAGTAAGCATGAGCTCTGAGTTGTTTTAGTAAGAGTGGCGATAACTTGTGATCTGCCTGCCTTCTTCCCCAGTAAACACATTTTTAAGAGACTGTGGAGACTGGGGGTTCACTCTGTGACCAGGGAACCCAGTGAGAAGGACTGACTGTACAAGAGCTGCAACTTCACCTGTGGCCCCATTAACCAAGTGAGTTGCCCAGACAATTACATTTTTGTAGGAAATATGGTTATTCTTTTCAAATATAGATAGCTATATGCATGCATGTATGATTTACATTCCAGTGAGTTGGAAATGGCTAACCAGAGAGCTTCCAGGTGGCTATAGGCAAAGGGGATGGTTGCTGTTTATGTTCAATATAAGGAGGAATCTGTGTTTCCACAGGACAGAAGGAGGGAGGGGAAATTTTTTTGTTTTGTTTTGTTTTGTTTGTTTGTTTCAGTCTCAATATGGTAAGCATTCTTTCCAGCAGATTATAAACTGTGCCTTCCCAATGCCCAATCTCTGCCCCCACAAAACATAGAACACAGGTAGGAGAGACAGAGATGGAGAGACAGAAATGCTATACTACACACACCAAAACCATTTCCGAGTAATAAATAGCTGGTAGCAGTCACTTCCCAGAGCCCATTGAAGGAAAGCAATCTTCTTAAATGCTAGCTTTGAACAGATCTGGAGAATAGCTACAGCTTAGCAACATGGTTAGCAATATGATAAAGACCAGAGGTGGAGTGCAAACTTTGGAGAACTAACACTAGGATTTGAGAGCCTAGGTATTCTTTGCAATTATTTTTGAAAGCGGTTAGACAAGGAAATGATTTCAATCCATCCTGACAAGGATGCACAAGGAAAAAAAAGATGAAGGATGATAAAAAATATAAAGGCATTTACTAAAGCCATCCATGCATGAGAGTTTCAAATTTCTTTAATATATTTGTAAATAAAAACTATAGAAGTTAATATCCCTCCTGTATGCCATTTGTAATTGCTTTTATTATCTTTTTGCTAATACTATATCATCCTCATCTGTGGTACAGATTCAGACATTCTCAAATAATTCTTTTGTAGCCATTATGAAGTGGCTACTTCACTTTCAATAAAAGCACACAGAAAGATAGAGGCAACAGGAAAAAGGTCAGTTTGCTGCCTGCCACAAGACTTTCCATGGTAGTATTTCACAGTCCTGGAGAATTTACCAGGTCCAGAATATGGTCCTTCAGAAATTTGATTTTGATGCTATGTCAACACTGTCCACTTCCAAGGACTAGACTCATGTTACCACAGCTCATGAAGCACTGATGTATGAAACTAGGAGAGTGCTTCACACTGTGGGTGAAGGTAAAACAAACTAGTGTTTAAATCCCGCCTCTGCCATATACTTGGTTCTATTACCTACCCAAGTTATTTTTCTTCCTCATCTGCAAAATGGGTATTAAAACTTGCTGTAAAGCATTTTTAAAAGAATTATTTGGAAAATATAATGTTATATAATGTAAATTATGCTTCCCAGTTGTATTGTATTGTATTGTATTGTTGTTCCACTTAATATAATACTAAAAATCTTCCAAAACCTGCTTGTTTTCTGTCTTGGAAATATTTCTTGGAATTGATTTTGTTGCACTAATTCATGCTATTTACAAGGATATTTTCACATTCAGTATTGTATTCATACTCCTTCATTGTTAATGAATAGAAATAAAAATATTTATGGAAAGATTTTACAAAGCAGCAGGACCTAGTACCTAGGAGCTGAAATATGCTAATAACGATTTATTAATATCATGACAAATCACTGGCTTTTAAAAATAACTAATTAATACATTTTATTTTATACAGTAGTTTTAGGTTCCCAGCAAAAGACGAGCAGAAAGTTTCCATATGTTCCCTGTTCCCACACACCCATAATCCTTCCCACTGTCAACAGTGGTATGTTTGTTATAATGGATGAACCCAAACTGACACATCATTACCAATGTCCATAGTTTACATTAGGGTAAACTTGTGTTGTACACTCTATGCATTATGACAAATTTATAATGACATATATCCACCACTGGAGCATCACACAGAAAAATTTCACTTCCCTGAAAATCCTTCATGCTTTGCCTATTCATTCCCCCCTCTCCCTTAACCCTTGGCAACCATTTATCTTTTCAATGTTTCCATAGTTTTGTCTTTTTCAGAATGTCATGTACTTACAATCAGAGAATGGAGCCTTTCAAATTGGCTTCTTTTGCTTAGTAATAAGTATTTAAATTTCCTCTCTATGTATTTTTATAATTTAATAACTCATTTCTTTTAACACTGAATAATATGGATGTATTACAATTTATCCATTCACCTATTGAAAGATTTTTTTCCAATTTTTGACAATTATTAATAAAGCTCCTATAAATATCTATGTGTAGGTTTTCATGTGGACATAAATTTTCAATTCATTTGGGTAATAACAAGGAGTGAGACAGCTGGATCATATGGTAAGAGAGAGCATATTTACTTTTGTAAGAAACTGCTAGATTGTTTTCAAAAGTGGTTGTAGATTGTTTTCAAAAGTGGTTGTACCGCTTCTCATTCCCATGAGCAATGAATGATAGTGCTTGTTGCTCGACATCCTTGACAGCATTCGGTGTCATCAGTGTTTTGGATTTTGTCCATTCTAATAAGGATGCAGTGGTATCTCAATTTGTTTTAACGTTCAGTCCCCTAATGACATACGATGTGGACCATTTTTTTCATATGCTTACATATCACCTGTACATCTTCTTTGATGCGGTATCTCTTCTGGTCTTTTGCTCATTTTTGAATTGGGTTGCTCATTTTCTTACTCTTGAGTTTTAAGAATTCTTTGTATATTTTAGATAACAGTCTTTCACCATATGTGTCTTTTGAAAATATTTTCTCCCATTCTGTGGCTTTTTTTCTCCTTCACTTTATATTGCTTTCACAGAGCAGAAATTTTTCATTTCAATGAGGTCCAGCTTATTAATTGTTTCTTTCATGGATTCTGCCTTTGGGGCTGTATCTGAAAAGTCATCACTATATGAAATATCATCTAGGTTTTCTTCTGTGTTATCTTTTAGGAGTTTCACAGTTTTGTGATTTTCATTTAGGTCTATAATCTATTTTGTGCTAATTTTTGTGAAGGGTGTGAAATCTGTGTCTGGATTGTTCTTTTTTTGCATGTGAATATCTAGTTGTTCTAGCATTATTTGTTGAAAAGACTATCTTTGCTTCATTCTACTGCCTTGCTCCTTTGTCAAAGATCACTTGACCATTTGTGTAAGCCTATTTCTGGGCTCTCCATTCTGTTCCATTGATTTATTTGTCTGTTCTTTCACTAATGCCACATTGTCTTGTTTACTGTAGCTTTCTAGTAAGTCTTGAATATGAGTAATGTCAGCCCTCTGACTTCGTTCTTCTTCTTCAATATTGAATTGGCTATTCTGGGTCTTTTGCCTTTCCATATAAACTTCAGAATCAGTTTGTCAATATTCACAGAATAACTTCCTGGGATTTTATTGAGAAAACTTACTGGGATTGCATTAAATCTACAGATCAAGTTGGGAAAAACTTGCATACTGACAATATTGTGTCTTTGTATCCATGTCTCTTCATTTATATAGTTATTTGATATCTTTCTTTAGTCTTGTAGTTTTCCTCATTTGGATCTTGTGTATGTTTTGTTAGATTTATATGTAAACATTTCAGTTTTTCTATCTAATATAAATGGTAATATGTTTTTAATTTCAAATTCCATTTGCTCATTGCTACTATATAGGAATGTGCTTGGCTTTTGTATATTAACCTTGGATCTAGCAACCTTTTTATAATTGCTTATTAGATCCAGGAGGTTTTAGTTGTTGTTGTTGACTCTTTCAGATTTTCTACATAGGCTTTCTGAGAACAAAGACAGTTTTACCTTTTCCTCCCCAATCAGTTTATCTCTTATTTCCTTTTCTTGTCTTATTGCATTAGCTAGGACTTCTAGGATAATGTTGAAAGACAGTGGTGAGAGGGAACATCCTCCCCTTGTTCTTAAACTTAATGGGAAAACTTCAAGTTTTTCATCACTAATTATAATTTTAGCCTGTAGGTTTTTTGTAAATGTTCTTTATCAAGTGAAGAAATTTCCCCTCTAGTCCCAGTTTGCTGACAATTTTAGCATACATGAATGTTGGATTTGTCAAATGCATCTATTTATACGATGATGTGATTTTCCTTTTTTAGTCTGTTGATATAATAAGTTACATTAATTGTTTTTCTTTCTTGAATATTGAACCAGCCTTGTATACCTGGGAGAAATCCCCCTCGGTTGTGGTGTATAATTATTTTTATATATTTTTGAATCATATTTGCTAATATTTTGTTCAGGATTTTTGCATATATGTTCATGAGAGATATGCAGTCTGCAGTTGTCATTTCTTGTTATGTCTTTATCCACTTTTGATATTAGAGTAATGCTGGCCTAATAAAATGAATTAGAAAATAATCTCATTATTACTATTTTTTGGAAGAAATTGTAGAAAATTGGTATAATTTATTTCTTAAATGTTTGGTAGAATCCATCAAATACATTTCTTTCTGTTGAGAAGAGTAATTGTTGATTACATTTCTTAAATTTCTTTAATAGATATAGACCTATTCAAGTTGTCTATTTCTTCTCAAGTGAGTTTTGGCAGCTTGTGTCCTTCAAGGAATTGGTCCATTTCACCCAAGTTATCAAATTTACAGAAATATAATTGTTCATAATATTTCACTATTATCCTTTTAATGTTCATAAGATACATAGTGATGTTCCCTCTTTCATTATTGATATTAGTAACTTGTGTCTCCTATATTTTTTCATAGATAGCTTGACTAAAGTCTTATCAATTGTATTGATCTTTTAAAAAATAGCTAATAGTTTTGTTGATTTCCTCTATGATTTCCTGTTTTTAATTTCATTGGTTTATGCTCTAATTTCAATTATTTCTTTTTTTCTCTTTATACTGGATTTAATTTACTCTTGTTTCTGAAGAAAATTTAATTTACTCTACTTTCCAAAGTTAGAAGCTTAGATTGTTTGTTTAGAGGTTTCTTTTTTTTTCTAGTATATGCATTCAATGCTATAAATTTTTCTCTAAGCATGCTATAAATTTCCCTTTAAGCACTGTTTTCCCTGCACCTCACAAACATTAATATCTCAATGTTTTCATTTTAATATTTCGTATTTTCATTTTCATTTAATTCAGAATACTTTTTAAGTTCTTTTGAGACTTCTCTTTTTTTCAAGTGTGCTTTTAATCTCTGAGTATTTTGGGACTTTCCAGCTGTTATTGATTGGTAGTTTAATTCCACTGTGATCTGAGAGCAGACATTGCATGATTTCTATTCTTTTAGATTTATTATGGTGTGTTTTATTGCTTAGAATGTGTTCTATCTTGGTGAATGTTCCATGAGAGCTTGAGAAGAATGTGTAAACTGCTGTTTTTGGACAATGTCATGTATAGATGTCAATCATGTTCAGTTGATTGGTGATGCTGTTGAGTTCAACTATGTCCTTAACTGATTTTCTGCCTGCTAGATCTGTCCATTTCTGCTAGGGAGGTTTTAAGTCTCCAACTCAATCTAATAATAGATTGATATATTTATCCTTGGAGTTCTATCAGTTTGTGCTTTACATATTTGATGATCTGTTGCCAGGTGCATGCATATTAAATATTGCTATGTCTTCTTGGAGTATTACATCATTATGTAATGCCCCTCTATCTCTGATAAATGTCCTTACTCTGTCAGGAAATTAATATAGCTACTGTCTGAAATTAATATAGCTACTTTCAACTTCTTTTGATTAGTGTTAACAGGATATATCTTTCTCAATCTCTTTACTTTTGACCTATATGTGTCTTTATATTTAAAGTAAGTTTCTTAGTTTTGATTAATTCCGACGTCTGTCATTAAATTGGTGCGTTTAAACTATCGATGTTCAAAGTGATTATTGATATACTTGGACTAAAATGTCTACTATATTTGTTACTGTTCTCTATTTGTTACACTTGTTCTCTGATCCAATGTTGCCTTCCACTCTATTTCGCCTTTTCAGATTTTTAAATGAGCATTTTATATTATTATAATTTCTCTCCTCTCTTAGCATATCAGCTAAATTACTTTTTTTAACCCTTTTTTTAGTGGTTGACCTAGAATTTGCAATACACATTTATAAGTAATCCAAGCCCACTTCTAAATAATGTTTTACTACTTCACAGATAATATCAGTATTTTATAACAAAATATTTCGAATTCCTCCTTCTCATCTCTAGTATTACCGCTGTCATTTATTTCCCAAATACATACACATACATAAGCCTATATATATGCATAAATGATAAAATACATTGTAGTTATTATTATTTTGCACAAACTGTTATTTCTTTAATCAATTAAAAATAAGAAAATAAAAGCTTTTGTTTTACTTTATTTTTTCTCTGATGATCTGCCTTTCTTTATGTAGATCCAAAATTTTTACTTATATTTTTTTCTGATAAACTTTTAAAAAGATTTCTTGCAAGGCACATCTACTGGTAACAAAGTCCCCCAATTTTTTTTTTCTTTGAGAAAGTATCTATTTATCCTTCACTTTTGAAGAATAATTTCACACGGTATAGAATTACTTGTCTTAGAGTTTTTTCTCTCAATACTTAAAATTTTTACTCCATTCTTTTCTTGATTGCATGATTTCTGAGGAGAAATTGGATGCAATTCAGATCTTTGCTCCTCTATAGGTAACATCTTTTTCTTCTCTGCCATCTTTAAAGATTTCTTCTTTATTTTGATTTTCTGAAGTTTTAATATGATATGCCTACACATAGTTTGGGGGATTTTTGGCATTTATAAGTTTGGAGTTCTCCAAGCTTCCTGTATCTGTGATTTGGTGTCTCATATTAACTAGTAAAAATTCTGTCATTATTGCTTCAAATGTTGCTTCTGGTACTTTCTTGTCCTTCAGGTATTCCCACTGTGTGTATGTTACACCTTCTGTAGTTTTCCCACATTTCTTAGAAATGCTGTTTTTTATTTCAGACTTTTTGCTTTTCAGTTTTGGAAGTTTCTACTGACATAGCCTCAGGCTCACAGATTTTTTTCTCAGCTGTGTCCAGTTTACTAATGAGCCCATCAAAGGTAGTCTTCATTTCTTTTACAGTGTTTCTGATCTCTAGCATTTTTTTGTTTCTTTCTTAAAATTTCCATACTTCTGCTTGCTTGTCCATCTGTTCTTGCATATTTTCTACTTTTTCCATTAAAGCCTTTAGCGTATTCATCTTATTTAAAAAAAAAAAAAAAATCCTGTTCTGAAAATCCCAACATTCTTGCCATATCTGACTCCTTCTCATGCCTGTTCGGTCTCTTCAAACTTTTTTCCTCTTAGTATGCCTTGTAATTTTTTTGTTAAAAGGTAAACATGATGTACTGGGTAAAAGCAACTAAAATAAATAGGGCTTTAGTAATGTGGTGACAAGGTGTAGGGGAAAGGAAGTGTTCTATAGTCCTAGATTAGGCCCCAGTCTTTTGGTGAACCTGTGTCTCTGGGCTATAAGATTCACCAGTGCTTCTCAGTCACCCCTCCCTATGTTGGACACAATGGCTAGAGATCACTGAGTTGAGTGTTGCCCTTCTTCCAAGTAGATTAGGCTCTGATAAAACTCTAATAAGGCTCTGGAAAAATAGCTTCTCCTGAGGTTAGGCCTTGTTCAGAAAAACAGAATGCTCTGAAGTATTTCAAAACGGTTCTTTTTCCTTTCTCCCTGCTGAACATACAAGGGAATTTTTCTCAGATATTCACTGTGAGAACCTGGTAGAGTTCCAGGAGGAGGAACAGACAAAAGTCTAGGGGCCAATCTATGACTGAGGTTTTTGGAGTCTTTAACTCTCAGATTTGTCCACATTGAGCCTCCAGCAATTTGTCAATTACAGTTTAGGTTTTTCTACCCTGATACTGTTTCCTACAGAGGTTTCTTCTCCTAAGCACCTGCTCCTGTAAGTTATGATTCTCTTAACTGCCTGTATGTCTTTCCAATTTTGGGGACAGTGGTTTGCCCTATGACTTCATTTCTCTGGCAGATCTAAGAAGAATTGTAGATTTTTCAGCCGATCAGTTTTTTTTTTTTTTTTTTTTTTTAACTTGTTAGGATAGAGTGGTGACTTCTAAGCTCCTTACATTCCAGACTGCAATCATTGGCATTTGCACAGACATTACCTAGCTCATAGTTCTTGGAAATGAATATGAATAAATGGCCATAGAATTAAGTACTGACTTAACAAAGCTTCTGTCTGCTTTTTGATTTGTATCTGCTGAACCAAGGATGATCAGTTGTAATGGTCTATGTTTTATCTTTGTTAGCCATCATATTTCAAAGAGGCTATGATATTATGACCCATAACAAAGAAAGTCTTTGAGGGAGAAATAGAATTATTCTGCAAGCATAACCAAGAGATGAATGAATAAGCAAATATGGAACTCCTTCAGATCTCCCATATCCTAAGTTTACTGGTAGCACTAGTACTTCCAGAAATGTTTAATATCAGTATCCAAGCTCAAAGCATGCAAACAAACAAATCTTCTCTTTACCATAAAAAGATAAGATGGATATACTTTGAAGTAGTAGCATCCTATCTATAAAAGTTTTAAATTATATACCAATATCAAAATAGGTATAGTAGTTTTCTTCATCATGCCTAAGCTCTCCTTGTAGCCTCAATTAGGTATTCTTTGCTCCCTTTTCCTGCTTTCTGATAAATTTTGCCCAAAAGATTTCATCTGAATTGCAAACATATACTCCCACTCTTGTATTTAATGCTGCAAGTAACATATGTTCTTTTTAAAATAAGGTTTTTCTTTGATATGTGCAGATTCATCTACATTCTTGGTTGGCCCTCCAATCACTTCTGGCACACAATTGTCCAGGGTTGATTGGATTAAGGGATGCAGTATGTGACTCTCAAGTACAGACACAATTAACCACAGAATCAATTCTGGACCATGTTCTAATCTGAACAGCTAAGCTAGCTAGCCCCAACAATTGGATGTTCTAATTATCAGTGAAATACTGATACTAAATATCAGTAAAATACTGAAGTTGGTAATAGTTTCCATTATATAATATCAAATAACAGTTTTTACTTTCACCCATATTATACTGAATTACTGTTCTAAAGTTAAAGAGGTTTTTTTGTTTGTTTGTTTTTTGCCAAAAACCTTTTGTGTAATGGAGGGCAAGAGAAAGTTGTTCCATGTGACACACAAAACATCTAGGATTTAATTGAATAGCAGAGATCTTAGCTACTTTTTGGTTAGGTCAAATCAATGTACTGGTAGTATTTGCAAACATCTGGAAACAAGACATTAAAATAGACTATTATTTAGACTCATGCATATTTATGTCATTGCACATGCACATTTGTACAATAGTGCCTATTAGTTCCAAGTATGTTAAAAAAAAAAAAAGGATGGCACTATTTTACTAATTATTGTCATTTCATTTTTTTCTAAATACCTTTTCTTGTGCCCAAAACACTATAAAATGGATGAAAAACCATATCTTTACTAGCATATCTTGTTAGTCATCATAATTCTGGTACAGGTTATCTTTTTGTTTGCTTGTATGTCTGTGTGTGTGTAAGGTTTTTGTTTCACTTTGCAATATACCCACACTTTGAATTTGACTTGATAGAAGCATCTGAGAAGGATTCAGATTATTTGCAAATAATTCCATGAAACATTGACTTTGACCACAAACGAGAAGTGATTTCAAAAAAATGTACTTATTTCATACCTCTTGGTTTTGAGTCCAAATACTTTCTAGTTACCCCAATGTTAAAATGTACAGTTTTTTTTTTAATGCCCCGAGTGACTGAACTGAGTCAGACAAAATAAGAACTCAATTTGTTTTCTGATTCCAATTTGACATTATAGTTTCTGTGGCTTACAGACCACCAGAATTCTCAGATAATCAGACACATGAAATATAGGATTGGTAGGATTCGATGCAGACAATTGCTGTGGATGTTAGACAATGGCCCCTGTACCATCACACAATGTCTGGAAAAGCAAACATCTTCCAGAACTGCTGTTTTGCTCTCTGACATCATCACTACATGCCAAAATGCCAAGGTCTTAGCTATCTTCCCTCAAAGGTATTACCTCCATCAAGTATCAAAAAGTGAAGACTGATGACATAAAGAATTATCTAATGAAAAGTTCCTCTGGAATGTCTCTAAGCAAATCAGAAGGACACTGATGACAGTGCCTTTTTTTGACTACAGAGTTGAATCATCAAGGCCCCTTTCTCTACATAATTATTTTATTATATTTTATATACTGTTAATTCATTATTTTAATTTTAAAAAGTAACCAGGGAGGCTAGTTACTTCAAATATTCCAAAATCTTCCAAAGAAATAGGTTGTTACAGGCCACTTAGGTGCTGAGGGCCTGAAGGAAACAGGAAGATTTATACGTCTTTAAAGTCTATATGGTTTTCCTATAAGCCACTTACCTACTTCCTTTGAGAAAGACAGAAGGGAGAAAAAAAAAGATAAATGCTCACAGGAACTGATGATATAACACCGTGCAGCTGCTAATGCATATGGATGTGTCATGCAAATGTCCCTAGCAGAAACACATTCTTTAGTTTAAACCTGCAACCATATTCAGCAATAAAAGAGTTTACAAATCAAACTGCTGACTCCTTTTTTTTTCTTTTTTCTTATCAGAACACTGCAGCATACATCTTACCAGGCAGAGTAAATCAAAAGAAGAATCAGCTGGAGTTACCAACGCTTGTTTTCCCCTGGATATCAGGTGTGGGCTGCAATTTTGCAGATCAATTTGTGAGCTGAAATAAGTAGCTGTGGTCCACTAAAACTCGAAATAAAGCTGGGTTTGGGTGATACTTGTGCTAACTTTGCAAAGGCCTTATCTTTGCAAAGGGACATTGTAATTTACCAGCTGATTGGTTTTTCCCTGTCTAAAGATGTACGTTGATTACACCTTTATCTGAATATAAAAAGATGTGGAGGAGCTGAGAGGAATACTGAGTAATAGAACTTTGTTTTCTTGTCTTTATCTTTTCTATTCTTTTAGTCTCAAAATTTGCAGATTCTCTGATAAGTGGATAGGAAAGTAGACTCAAGAGAAGGACAAAAAAAGGAGAATAAGAATAAGAAAAAAAAAAAGAGGTGGAAGGAATTTGGGGAGCAATCTTGTCACATTAAATTTTCCAAAGCATCGACATAGTTAGAGCATATAGCTGTGAATTTATTGTGACATAGGCTTCTCCTCACGCTAGTACTGCGCATTTATTGAAAAGTTCTGTATTGGGGAATGAAAAATGTCAAACAGGAAACTTCAACTGTTACCTGGAGGGGACGTTAAATGGTGACTTGGGAGTGATTCGCTCCAACTTCTTTATGGCTGGGAGAAGGAATACCACTCTGACATTTTTTTATAGGCTTGTATGCAGAAGCTAAGCACTTAGAAGCACGAGGCAGTTGAGATTAGATGCGAAAAGAGAAAATGAGTACGTATTTGGGGATTAACCCGCATTTGTGCTCTACAGGGAAGCAAGCTAGGCACTCACTTTGAAGGCACCACTCCAGTGAAACGCCATCAATTCTGAATGAAATTACTTAGGGCGAAATTGCATATCTGCAGGTGGCATCATCTTTGCTGTGCTCTAGGTTTATTTCTCCCTCTAACCTGGGTTTGACTGGTCTTTGCTAAAGATCACCCCTGAGTAGCCTAGACCTCTGGGAAAGGGCCTGGTGTCCTAAAAATAGCCACTCATTTCCTTTACCCTATGTTGACCACTGCGTGCGCCAAGCAGGGATCGGGCGAAGGGGTGGGGGAGGGGGGAACACCCGTATTCCTTTTTCTGGGACCCGGAGCCAAGAGTTTGTGGCTTAGCCTCAGAGAGCCTCGGGCAAAGGCGGGGAGGTTGGAAGGAGGAAGAGCCGAATCTCAAAAGGCAATCAGTGGCTCGTTCTCTCCTTCCACCAGGATCCTAGGACATTCCCATATTCACTAGCAGAACTCGGTCCACTCCAAGAGCCCAGGCTGGAGTCTTCACTCAGGCCCAAGGCAGGCTGGTTAGAAAATAGCTCTGGCAGGCCTTCCCTCCCATTCCTCCAAGCCCCCTGCCCGGGGTCAAGTCACGCCTAAAGGATGTAAGAAGCTTGCTCCAGGAGCGGGTCATTTACTCTTTTTCTTTGTTGTTTTCCTAGAGGTGAGGCGAGAAAAAACGCTCACAGAAAGAGAGAGAACGGTTGCAATTTGCACCCCCTCCCGCCCCTCGACGCAGGCAATTCCTCGCTTGCATCTGGCGGCGCGGGCCGAGCCGCCTCCGCGCGACTAATATACATATTTAGAGGGGGAGGTTGGGCGGCTGCTTCTTCTCTGGGTCAATGTGTTAATTAAAAGTTGGTCTGAGTTGGTCAGCACGCAGTCCCAGATGTGCTTAACAGCATGCAATTAACACATAAGGCAAATCTTTTTGAAGATACCAGAATTGAAAACCCCCCAAAGAAACTCCACCCCGCCCCCGCCCTTAACGTGAAATAGCGATGGCAAATAAGGGAAAAGTCATTAAAAGACGTAATTAAATGTGAGCCGCCATTCTTGAAGGGGGTCGAGCTGGAAAAAAAAAATTCCCTAAATCTATATATTTCAAAAATAAATAGCAAATTGATTTTTTTTTTTTTTTTTTTTTTTCTGCAGGACAGGCAGGCTCGGAGATCCGCTTCGCCCCGTTCCCACCCCATGTATATTAAATAGCTGGCGAGCGGCGGCCGCGCGGCGCGGGTGACCTAGCAAGCGCCCGGAGTCCCCGGCCTCTGCGCGGGCCCGCGCGCCGCCGCCGCCGCCGGCGATTGCAGAGGGGCCTCTCCCAGCCAGATTGGTTTCTCTATCCAGGGATAATTACCGCAAGCTCACTTGCCTAGCGTCCTTTATATTTTCAAAAAGTGCAGGGGAAGAGTACGGGTGTATTGGAGAGGGAGTGATAGTCATTCTAGATTTTAAAAATATTTATATGAAAAGTAACAGTATTCACGGAGACACCTAATATCATCATCGACCTCATCGGAGGAGCAGGTCCAGGTTCCACTGGCCCAAGGCTGCATCTGCCAGCTCCCGCCTGCCCGCAGTTTTCTACCTTATTTAGCCCTTTGCCCTCGGTTCTCAGGCCTCCACGTGTCACTTTGCTTCTATATGTGTTTTCATTTGGGTTGACTTTGTGTGTGTGTGTGTGTGTGTGTGTGTGTGTGTGAGAGACACTTCTCAGAATCCACCAAAGACCTTGAGTAAGAGCTGTTGGCTGCATCTTCCCTCTTTCTGAAATCTGTTAGCACCCCTCCCCCCTGCCCACATCCCTCCTCATTCTCCTGCCCATACACATTCACAGGGGCAGGCGCTCCTATGCACGCCCACATTCACCCACACTCCCACACAGCATTCATTGCAACTTCTGTACTTGCAGAAGCCATAGGAGGACTTGGTGCTGCTCAGTTGGGCACCTTAAGGCCACACCGACCTCTAAGTCAACTTATTGGTTATCATCCTAGACTTTTGTCTTAACATGTTTTGGTTTCAGGGATGCCACAAGATCCCATCACCAACACCGCCCAAAAGGGGGCCGGGGATAGCAAATCTAACCAATTAATTATGTGTGTCGTATCTAAAGGGCGTGCCTTATTGATGACACCTAATGAAGCAAATAATGGATTTGCAGTATCTCGGCTATTCATCTGGTCCTTCCAGAATACCAAGTATTAAGGAGAGATGGATAGTGACGGATGGAGAGACAGACAGAGAGGAGAGGGGGAGGGGGAGAAGGGGTCGGCTACAGATCCCTGGAAACAGACCAGATTTGTTGAGTGTCGGCTTGAAGAAGGCAGTCTGAGCCATGATTTAAACACCGGAGGCATCATTGTTAACTAGTGTCCGACGACTGTCCCCCGCCCCCACTGTGCCTTCCTCCCGCTCCTTTCTTTTCTCCCTTTTGTACGATACAGAAGGTGAATAATGAAACCATTTTGCTAATAGTTTATGAGCCATGAGATTGGAAATGTATATGGATAGACCGGAGCACCAGACTAAAATCATTTGAAAGAAGCGTGAGGCTTGGCAGAGAGAGAAAGAAACCCTCCGTGTCCTGTTTTCCCAGCCCGAAGCGGAATGGGACGAATGAGGTCGCCTCGTGCCTCTCCCTCTCCCCTCCGTCCGAGGACAGCGGCTTGGCCGGTCCTCCTGCCAGCGCCTAGCCCTCCTAGTCTCCCCAAGGGGCTGGAGCGAGAGGGAGATGAATTGGGGCGATGGAGAGATAGCGCGAGCGGGAGATAATCGTTATCACCAGGGTTTTTCTTCCAGTGATGGATCTGAAAAGATCTATCACGCAGGGTAGCTCTCCCGGAGGCATGAAACAATAGACGTGAACCTCGTGCTGCAGACTGCCACAGGGACGCTGTCCGTGCGTCTGTCATTTCTGTCCCCATAGGGCCTGTTCCCCTAGTTGCGAACACCCAGAACCTTGAGAAATGCCGCGAGCACTCACCCACCCACCCACCCACCCGACCTCCACATTCGGCCCGCTAGGAGGTTTGCCCAACGGCTTTCTTTGCGGAGTTGCTGCAGTTTCAAAGCCTGGACTCTGGAGGAGGCACGCGGGGGCACCTAAGGGGATTGGAGGTGGAATAGGGTGGAAGGTGAGGCGCTGGCCTAGACCCACAAAGGGGCCGCAAAGCCTGGGGAAATCCTAGGAGCTGACTGGGAACGGTGGCCCAAGCCAATGGCCCGCGAGAGACCGCCCCGCATTTGGCCAGGCGTCCCTGAAGAGAGCGGAGGCGCGCGGGGGAGGGCGAGGGCGGGCTCCTCTGGAGGCAGCGGGCTACAGGCCGGGCTCCAGGCCGGGCTCCCTAATCGGGTCAGCAATTGGAGCGGGAAGGCCGGACAGGTAGGTGGCGTGGGGCGCACAAGCCCGGCAGCGGTAACGCGGGACGCCTGTACTCCTTCCAACCTGGTCTTTGAGAACCCTTAAGCGCGCTCGGGACCGGGACCCAAGGGCGGCACCGCAGCCTCCCAGGCCCTTGGGGCAGCCTGGGAAGGGCGGTCCATCAGCTCTCGCGCCCCGGGCGCGGTCTTCGCGGGGTCTGGAAAGGGAGACGCGCGCAAACGCCTGCGTGGAGCCATGGGCGGTGGGCACACCCCGCAGGGGGAGCTACTGCTGTAGCCCCCCTAGAATTTCTGCATTTTTCCACTCTTTCCAAACTGGATTCTGGGGAAAACAGAGTAACCTTTGCGTTTAAGAGGAGGTAACTAGCGGGAAGCGGTCTTAGGAGGAGGTAACTGGTGGGCAGCGGTATAAGGAAAGGCGCGATTGGGTCAGCAGCACCACCACATAAACTGCATGGGGGACCCTCTTTGGTTTTCGCCCTTTGGGGTACGAGTAGAGGTTTGGTGTTTCACCTCTTGTGTAGGGTAAGCGCTGCTGGCATTGGGCAGAGGTGGGGCACTGGAAAGAAAAAGCACCACCGTCCCCCGGCTCCCTCCCCTCTCCCCCGAGCTACTGCTACTGGCCGCCTTTAGGCCCACGGGACTGGCTTGGCCCCCACTTCGCAGGCCTGACGCTGAGGCATAAAGCGTCCAAAGAGGAGCAGAGCAACCTCCCTGCACCTGCGGACTCTCCTCTCCCGGTACCTGGCGTCAGCTGCAAAATCTTCAGTTTCCTCAATCCCCACACCCAGCCATATTGATCGTCCTATTGACCCTCGTTTCTGTGCGCCATTCAGGATAGATTTAGCGTAGCAACCTCTTGAACTGGGGGAGTCAGGTGTATGGAGCGAGTGTCTTTTATCCTCGGGGGGCTTTATTTTTAAGGAAGCACCTAGAATCAAAATGAAAATCTTACTGAGCCACTCACCACCCACAATCCGGCCTGGCCAAAAGGAAAGGGGAAGGGCGGGCAGTAAGTTGTGTTCAGGAATCTCAGTCAAGTAGATCCCATCCGTTGGGTCTGCAGGTGTGAGCGGGTGCAGCAAAAGGGCATCCAGGGACAGGGTTGAGGGCGTGCGGGGTGATTAGTAAGGAAGACCCCATGGCAAAACCCCACGGCGCTAGCCCGCAGCTCGCGCTTACCCTGGAGCTGGCACCCCCAAGCAAGCGATGACGTGACCCGGGTGCCCGCGTTTGCCCTACCGGTAGGCCAGAGCCTAGGGTTGAAGTAAAGTTGCTGAGTGGGTTATTGTCGCTTCTGGGGAAGGAAATCTGCACTGCAGGAACTCCTTGTGCCTTCTGCACTCACCTTTCGCACTTCCATCCAAAATTCTGGGTTACCTAAATTCCTGTCCCAGTACCTCAGGAAAACGCCAACTCCTGGCATTGCTTCCCGGTTTCCCTCCCAGTCACTCCGGTACTCCCAGAGGGAAACCGGGCTCCGGATCCCCCTCCGCCCCCGGCTTCAACAGCCAGCCACCCTGGGAGCTCTTTGCCCTTCCCAGCCAGTGCCAGTTGCTGGGTGGGGGAGAAGGTAGGTGGGTAGGGAGGGTCAGGTAAATGGCGCGGTTCTTCCCCCCTTCCGCAAAAGTAACAATACTACTGTAAATTCTATTAAAATTGAATTTCATCTCTCTCTCCCAATCTGTCCCCTCACAACTACTGCAAGGGAGGCGGGGGTGGGATTAAGGTCGTCCCCGGAAAAGGGGGGCAAAATGCACGCCTGCTCCTCTCATTTGTTAGTTGCTTCGGTCAAAAAGTTTGCTATTTATAGGCTACACGCTGCAGCCCGAATCTCCGCGCCCGCTTCCGAGTGCAAAGTGAGAGCGATCCCGGAGACGCCCAGCGGCCCGACTCCGTCGTGTCCCGTGATTTGTTTTGTTTTAGTTCTGCTCTCACGCGGCAAGCAGCCAGGGAGAAGACCGTGGGGAACCCCGAAACACCCTCTGGTAGTAGCAAGGAAAACAGTTCTGCAGTCGGTGAATGTGAGTCCGCGCTTGACCCCGCTCCGCGCGCGCGAGCGAAAAGGCTGGGAGGAGACGCAGCCGCCCCGCGGCCGCCACCGCCGCCGCCGCCGCCGTGCGCGCCCCTTGCTCAGTCCTTGGCCTCCGCCTCTGCCCCTTCAACCTGCAGCTCCACGCGCTCTCTTTCTCTTGTCCCTCCTCCCCCTTTGATTTCTCCCTTCTCATTCTCTATTTCGCTGCATCTCTTACCCTCCCCTCACCTCTTTGGCACTACTCTCAACTTCCAGTTGAGTTTGCATCTGGGCGCAAAATGAGTCAAGACTGGCCTTTACGTGGGAGACGGGGTGGGCGTGTGTGTTTCATAAAGAATAAAACTGTGCGGGGCTGGGCGGGTCGGGGGTGATGAGGGGGGAAAAGCGCGTGCCCGAGCTGGCCGTAGAGCGCGGCCCGGCGCGCTGGGGGAGGGGACGAGGTGCTTCCAGATGGAGACCTTTCCTTTCGCAGTGGCTCCGACCTCGGGATGAGGACGCGGTGCCCAGGAAGCCTGGCCATTTGGGACCATCCCTACGCGGAGCGGGGACAGATCTCTCTTAATCAAAATCTCAGAACCGCCCTGGGCGGAAAGCCGGGAAAGGAGAGGAAGGACGTGGTCTCATGCTGTGGCTAGCCGGAAATAGAGTCAGGGTCAGGTCTCTGAATTCCAGGTACACTGGGAACTGCGACACCTTTTTCCAGCGGCGCGGCCAGGACTCGCTTGCTGTGAGAGCAAAGGTGCAAGCGGATCGCGGCGGTCGGTCCCTAGGCCTTGACCTTGTCCTCTTTTTCTAAATGCCAGAGCCGCAGAATATGCGGTGTTAGAAATCAAACGTCAAGGGGACGGGGCCACAGCAGGCTGGCGAGGTTCCTCGAGCCTCAGCCCGGAGCGAGAGAAGCTTAGCCGCGCCAAACGCGCGGGGAAGAGCGGCGCGCTCGGAGCCGCGGCCAGGCGCTCTGTCTCGCAGGCGCGCCGCGGCTGGCAGGAAACTCGCGCACGGTGGGTCAAAGTGCCCTTTCCCGCCTGAGTTGAGGCACACTTTTCGGGGTACGGGATATGGAGAAGGTTGTGACTGAAAATAAACCCGGGGCTTGGATCCGTGAGGCCGAAAATGAGAGGCCAGAGCGAGGGTAGAGAGGAATTAATAACAAGTCAGGGGAGACCGCTGGCTTCGCTTCTCTGGCGCGCAGGGCCCTGTGCCCTTAGTGCGCGCATCGGGATCAGCTTCTTAGGCACCAACAATTTCTCCTTCCTCTGTAGAAGTCGCAATTAGAGTCCCCTTTTGGCCACATTCCCCCAAAAGTGCCCAGGCGGCCTTTGCGGATAGACTGGTAAGGAGAGAAGATCCAGCGCCAGTCTGTGTCGGTGCCGTTTGGAGGAGACTTGCTCCCCAGGGTGTGTGCGCCCGAAGTTCCCCGTCACAAACCATGGGGGCTGGGGCGTGGTCTGTTCCCAGCCCGCATCCCCAGTCCCTCCCAAGCTCACATTGCAGCAGCAGTCTGGTTCATACAGGACCCGGGGCGCCCACATCTGGCCCTGAGCTGCCCAGATTCTCAACGTGGCCCTCCCAAAACCGCTTTCCAAAACTCAACTGCCCAGTTAAAAGCAGAAACAAGTTTCTGCCACTAACTCTGGGCCACATTCGGGGATATGGGTAGATGCGAAACTTAGTACATCTTCATAGGCAGAAACCGGTGGCACTGACCTATAAATGTTGGAATTCAGGTACTGGAGGTGCGATGTCTCAGTAGCTCTCAGCCCTATTCCCCAACAGTAAATGCGCTCAGCTCTTTGGTTGAGGGTTTATCTTAGCTGTTGATCTTTGCCCTAAGCCCTAGTGAGAAGGGAAGGAAAGGAGAGAACAGGTCAAAGTAAGAAAGGTTTACTTTCTGAGGAAAAGAGACAAGGGAAAGACTCAAAGGAAAAGCATAGTTAAAAAAAAAAAGAAAAGAAAAGAAAAGAAAAAGAAAGAAAGAAAGAAAAAAAAGAAAGAAAAAGAAAAACCCCATTGCCAGCTGTCTGTCTTTCCACCTTGCTTAGTTTGAAAAGCCCACGACTTTCGAGAGCGAAGGAGTTGGTTAGCCAAGGACCCTCAGACACATTTAAATACCCCATCCCCAAAATGTTTCTATGACAGGCGTCGCTCAAGTGTTGGCCAAAGTTGGAGAAGGCCTGAGCGCGGGCTCCTAGTATCTCTGGCAATTTTGCTTTAGCGTAAACTCTGGGTCCTGAAGATGGGGCGCTAGGCGCCAGGCTCCTGGGTAGCGGTGGGAGCAGAGTGTTTGGAGTCTAAATCATTCATTCCGCTTTCAAGAATTTTTTGAAGCATTAGGGCTTTTCCCG
The DNA here is from genome assembly GCF_024542745.1 of Macaca thibetana thibetana. NCBI lineage: Eukaryota > Metazoa > Chordata > Mammalia > Primates > Cercopithecidae > Macaca > Macaca thibetana. The sequence continues at coordinate 146,013,760 of NC_065578.1, forward strand.
CCTTTGACGGGATCTTAAAACTCCGGAGCTTCTGTCGCTTAGGATAGTGACTTGCTCTGGCTGTGAGACTCACTCGCTCAGCTCTCCATGCGGCAATGCTGGCCATATCTTTCTAGTTCGCGCTCCCAACAGCAGGCTCCTTTCTGGCCTGTGCTTCTCCAGGCTAGGCCTCTGTGGCGCGGCCTCTAGAGCCGTGGGTCTTTACTCATAGTCCGGGGCTCTAGATAGGAAGGACCCCAAGTTCTCCTTCTCGTTGTGAGTAAAGATGGCATTTCTACCATGTAGACAAAACTAGACAACAAACTTTTGGGGTATGGAAGGGAGGTGGTGACAGAGAACGGAGAGGCCCATTTGTTTCCAAATCAGGTAGTCAAGAAATAAGAGATTTCACTTCCTCCAAATTAGCTCGTTTTCAAGCAACTCTGGAAAATGGCAGGAAGAGGAATTGTCCTCTTACAAATACTTCAGGTCTGTGACCTGTAACCCCCAAAACGAGGCAAGGAAAGGGTAACCATACATCTATAACCGCCAAAAAGAGGAAACAAGAGAGCGTCCATGCACGTGGAATTGGACAGAATTGGGTACCTGTGCCCATCTGCATATGGGCCCTGCTTTTCTTAGATGGCCTTAGATCATGGTTGTAAGTGGCAGCCACTATTTTACCAATAATCAAAGCATAATCTCTTGACAGTTCCTAAATTGTGTTTTTCATGGTGCCACTGGCTGCTAAGTTGCCAGGGATGCAATAATCAGCTTGAACCATACCAGACCAAGATAACTTTATGAGCCTTAAAATTCCCCCACCTTTCTCAATCCCACTTGTAATTCCTCAGCCACCATCCTGCCTTCTCTACCAGCATGGCTGTGTCATCTGGGTACTAAAATGGCCTGAGAACCAATCCCAGTTGTTCATCTCCCTTTCCCCAGCTAGACCTTTGACTAGAATAAAGAATTACTCGGCCTAGCTCAAGGTGTCACACACCTGTAATCCCAGCACTTTGGGAGGCCAAGGCAGGAGGATCACTGGACTCTGGAATTTTGAGACCAGCCTGAGCAACACAGTGAGACCTCCCTCTCTACAAAATGTAAAAAATAAAAATTCCTGAGTGTGGACGGATGAAGGCAATGGCTAAACTTTTCCTAAAAGTTGGAACAATTCCTTTCCTCCCTCCTTTTTCACTCTGACCCCCAACGCCATCTTTCTTGGGTCAGCAACTCCAGAACTCCAGCAATGGGGTCTTCCTAATCTTGTGCTCTCCCTTATTGGGATTTCTTTTTCTAAGAGGTGAGTGTGTAGAGGAACTGAGCACAATCTCCTTCCAGGATTTTATTTGATCATTAAATTTACACATTTCAAGGCAAAGAAATGAGGCCTGAAATCCAGATGGCAGGAGGGAGGGAATTAGGGAGAACCCAGAGAACTAAGTGACAATTTGACAAGGAATTTCAATTAACTTGATACTCTTCTATTATGTCTCACCAATTTGAACTCAAATTTTTCCCCTTAAGCGGAGAAATACAGTTCTCCAATTATGTGACTGTATTAGCCATACATTCAGGGCTGTATTCTGGCAGAGCATTTTTAGAAGTTGACCACTGAATACGTATGCAACCTCCAAAGTCTTCTGCGCCCTCCAATATCTCACTTCATTTTGACATCAAATAAAAGCATTTACTTTCATCCAGTTCTTGGTCACCTTCAACAGGTTGGTTTCAGTTGCTATATTTCTCAAATTTCCTTACAATAACAGCACATGAACCAGATATGTTTGGATTCCGTGGGACAGGATTACTCCCTCTTCAGTTCTCCAGGTAGTTCTAGCTAAAACTGCCTTTACTTTCACCTGAGTTACACACCTGCTTGAAGTGAAACTGAAGATTTTTTTTAACCTGAATTATTGAAATACTTGTTCACTTTTTTTTCTTTTCTATTTGGAATAAACCTGGTCATTAATAATTATGGTCATATGAACATTTAAACAGACATGTCATAAAAGATAAACACGCCTTTTATGTAGAAATTTTCTTTGAGGTATTTAAAAATCACAGCTTGGGTATTTAGCATAGCTTCAGGAAATTGGAACTTTGCAATTAATGGACAACTGAACTTATTTTCAGAACTTTTCATTTAACGTTAGCATACTTCTCCAGAATTACATTCTCTAATTCAACTGAATCTGCCATTAATTGCTTTAACAAGTATGTGCTTAAATGAGATTGTTTGCAACATATCCACCTGTACAACCTATTTGACAGGAGTTTACAATTCACAAAAATTAAATTTGGGACAATATAGTATATTCTATTGATCCAATTTATTTAAGCTATAGTGTACTGCCAACATCTTAATAGTAAAAAAAATAAAAGACATTTCTTTGTAGAAGAAATTGTATGCGTTCTTTTTCAGGAAGGCTTAATGAATACTTAGTTTGTCTCCCATGTTCTTTATTTTTTCTGTCAGATGCGTCATTGCTTCTGATTCATTGATCTCATATAAATTAAAAGAAGATTCAAGTTACTGATTTCTGAAAAATTATATCCCCCTCTTAGCCAGAATAATTAATATTCAATTATTTTAAACATTTTAATGTAATTTAGAAGAGAGAAAACTCCTACACATATTCATCAATCGATGATCACCAAATTAGCTAAACTATTGACAACATTTGGTTCACAACTATTAGTGAACATTTGGAAGTGAAGATGTAACATCAGGAAAGGTGACATTTCAGGTCCAATGCAGTGGCTCACACCTGCAATTCCTGCTCTTTGGGAGGCCCAGGAGAGAGAATTGCTTGAGGCTAGGAGTTCAACACCAGCCTGAGCAACACAACAAGATCCCTTGTCTAAAAAAAGAAAAAGAAAAATCAGCCAGGCATGGTAGTACATGCATATAGTCCTAGCTACTCAGGAGGCTGAGGCAGCAAGAGAGCGTGAGCGCAGGAGTTTGAGGTTGCACTGAGCTAAGATCCCACTGCTGCACTCCAGCCTGCAGGACATAGTGAGACCCTCTCTATATATAAATAGGTAAATAAGTAAAGTTGCAGTTTCTGCTATCAATGTGACAATCCAAGAATGATATTCGAGATCAAAGGGCAAATGATAAGTGGTACAATGAAATAAAGGGAATAAGGACAACTTGTCAGCTGCTATCTTCTAGATGTAGTATTCCACTCCTTAAAATCATTTGGGTGATATATTGTGTGAAATTATTTTGCATGGGAAGAAGCAGCTTCTTCCTTCTTCTACTGGGTGTCCAAGTTAATATTTACTTTTTTTTTTTTTTTTTTTTTTTTGAGACGGAGTCTCGCTGTGTTGCCCAGGCTGGAGTGCAGTGGCCGGATCTCAGCTCACTGCAAGCTCCGCCTCCCAGGTTTTTACGCCATTCTCCTGCCTCAGCTTCCCGAGTAGCCGGGACTACAGGCGCCCGCCACCTCGCCCGGCTAGTTTTTTTTTCATATTTTTTTTTCTTAGTAGAGACGGGGTTTCACCGTGTTAGCCAGGATGGTCTCGAACTCCTGACCTCGTGATCCGCCCGTCTCGGCCTCCCAAAGTGCTGGGATTACAGGCTTGAGCCACCGCGCCCGGCCTAATATTTACTTTTTAATGAGGTAAACTTCACATAACATCACATTTATCATTTTAACCATTTTAAGGAATATAATTTGGTGACTTTTTTTTTTTACAACACTCACAATGATGTGCAACCATAATCACCGTCTAAATCCAGAAAATTTTTATCACTCCAAAAGGAAGCCTCATCCCATAAGCATTCAATCCTCATTCTTCCCTCCCTTTCAGCCACTGTCATGCCTTAAACTGCTTTCTGTCTCTATGGATTTGCCTATTCTGGACATTTTATAACTGGAATCATTTAACATTTGGCCTTTTATATCTGGCTTCTTTCACTTATTATCTTCGTATAACTTCATTTGTTTTAAAGTTTCATCCATATTGTAACATGAGTCAGTTCTTCATCCCTCTTTATGACTGAATAGTATTCAACGTTATGGATATATCACCTTTTGTTTACACATTCATCCATTGATAGACATTTGGGTTGTTTCCACTTTGTGGCCATTATGAATAATGCTGCTGTGAACACCTGTGTACCAAGTTTTGTTTAAACATACGTTTTCTGCTGTCTTGGGTCCAGTTTTGTTTAGGAACCAACCATACTGCTTTCCACAGCAGCTGCATAATTTTACATTCCCACGAAATATGTATGTGGGATTTAATTTCTCCATTCCTCATCAACATTTATTTTTCTTTTATTTCTGATAGCCATACTAGTGGGTATAAGTGGTAATTCACTGTTGTTTCAGTTTGTATTTTACTAGTAACTAATGATGCCAAGTATATTTTCATGTGCTTATTGACCATTTGTGTATTCTCTTTGGAGAAATGTCTATTCAGAATCTTGAGGATTTTTAAATTAGGGCTTTTGTCTCTTTGTTGTTGTTGAGTTGTGAGAGTTCTTTATACATTCTGAATATTAAACCCTAAGATATAGGATTTGCAAAGATTTGTATTTTCTTTTATTCTGTGGGTTGTTTTTGTACTTTGTTGATAGTGCTCTGTTATTCATAGAGGTTTTTAATTTTGATGAGTTCCCAGTAGTATTTTTTTGAGACTAGGGTCTCATTGTGTTGCCCAGGCTGGTCTCCAACTTCTGGGCTTAAGCAATCCTCCTACCTCAGCCTGAGGATATTAGCAGTAGTTATTTTTTAACAATAAAGACATTACACATCCATGAAAAGACTCAGATTAAACACAACACAAAACAAAAATTTAAAACGCAGGTAAAGAGAAGACACTTCTTTAATGCCTAACCAACTTTAGCAAAAGCAGACTATCAGGCAGTATGTAAAGTTAGTGCTGTTCAAGAAAAGGAAACAGGTAGGGCAACACTGACCTTTTTCTTAGAAGAAGTCCTGAGTTATTCAGATAAGGTGTCGAGCCTTTGAATGAGATCTTTTATCTCAGGATGACAGTAGTTATTTTTTTTTAAATTATCATTATCAAATCCATCTACCAAGAAATTTCAAATAGTCTCCTCTGTTTAAATAACATTAAGGAGCTGCCTTAAACCAACAACAACCAGGAAAATCAAAAGGTTGACAGGGTGTTTCCAATTTAGCAGTTTCTGACACACAGGCCGCAGTAGTCAGATGACATGCTTGTACAGTTACAGAGAGAAAATTCTTGGAGTCAGAGAGAAGAGAAATTAAATCATTGCAAAACATTTTTAAGACAAAACTTAATAAAAGAGTAAGGATATCAATGGACATTATTAAATGTAAAGGCTTTGCCTATTATTTTAAATTGGTTGCTTTTAGACACTTAATTTATCGATTAAAAACAATGAATGCAGTGGTTTGGATGAGATCTTCATTTTATTTTAATTATTTAGCTATTGAGTAAGAAGACTTATGGTGGACACTGGTTTGGAGACCTCTGATTTTGTCCACTAGAGGTCTTGAATCAAATTTCTGCATTTGTCATTTTATGGAGTGTGCTAATGGGCAAACCGCTGGATACTTCCTAAGTACCTGTGCAGAGTGCTCTTGCGTGGCCAAGGAGTACGTGTGTGTCTGTCACCTGAACACATTCTGAGGGATCCCAGGGAAATTCTGTTTCCTTATCTGCAAAATAACACCTTTATCTGATAATTATTGTGGAGACAAAAAGGAATAACATATGTGAAAATGGTTTTTACATATGAGACATATTTATTTTAAAAAGTGGAAGCTTTAGTGTGTTTCCTTTCTAATGTAGCTCTTACAGTCTACCAGATATTGTCCCAAGATTTAAAAAATATTTTAAAATTAACTGAAACAATTTTACAAAGTAGGTACTATTATTTTCCCCCATTTTACAGGTTAGAAAACTGAGGCAGGGAGTTTTTCTGTAACTTGCCCGAGGTCATATAGCTGATGAATGGCAGAGCTAGGTTTTTAAGTCAGGCAGTCTGATTCAAGAGTCCATGTTCTGAGTTACCTACCACATTATGCTGCTTAGAATAAAATAATTCAGAGATTTCAGATGAAAATCTGAATATTTGTATTGAATCAACAAATACTTATTGAGTACCTATTATGCATTAGACTTCTCTTGAAACATTGGAAGGTCTAGCAATGCTGGGGCTGCTCTCCTGAATTCTCTTATGGCAACCATCAGCTGGAGGTGAGTTTTCAAGGCCATCTTTTGATGGGGTCACCAAACTTGGCATGATTTATTCACCTGTTTACCTGCATAAGACCTGTCATTAATCACGTTTGTTGCTGCTAACATAAGACACGGGCACAAAAAATAGCTTATAACCAAAACATATAAGCAAAAGGCAATAATAAACATAGAAAATGAACATTGTGGCATGAGTTTAGCTTTGCAAAGTTCTCTTGCTGTTAGTATTAACCCCAGAGCAATGATACTTTGAACAAGCTTTTGCAATTTAAGTGTTTAAGATCAGAAGAGTAAGAAACACCAACACAAAAAGCAAATTAATATCAATCAATACACGGGGAATGTAGTTGACACTCCCCTAACTGGAAATCTCTAATAATTAATCTTTTACGCAGAGATTTTTCAGTTATAGAATTTATTTCCTTATTTTATGCACAAAAGGTAAATAATGAAGAATATCACATCTATTTCAAAAAGCAGACTTCAGAATAAGCCACAAAGTTGGGAAACAATCAACCCAACGTCTAACGCTTTCAAAGTATTCGTGCAGTGCAACTGGGCAGTGCTCATAGCAATTAGCCTGAGTACTGTGGGCTATAGTAAGGTCTCTTGAATAGAGAGATAATTGAATATGCAGAGTACCATATTATCATTATGTGTATTCCAATGCACTCTATTTTTTTCACAATGGTTAATTATTATTGATGAGGACACTTGATTAGCGGGAACCTTCCCTTTGTATATGTGTCTACACCAAGGCAAGTTTACTCCTGCTATTTGCCTACTTAAGATCAAAGAGTCTGCTTTTTGAAGATCTGGTACCAAGCAGAAGAAATATTTTAATATTCTGTATGTTGTGGCCAATGTCATAGAGCTTGAGCCTCGCCGTGATTTGGCCAACACTATTTCCATAAACATGGGCCAAGTGTACTATGGAATTTGCCAGGTTGATGGCACGGGTGTATATAGCACATTTGGCCCAGGCATTTTATCTGTGTCTAAATAACCAGCAGAAAACCTTTCGGTGCTGTACCACTTGGTGTAATATAATTTGTTTAATATTATAGAATGTTGAAATAACTGCAAATTTATTGATTTATTGAACAATATGTGTTAAGTATCTGTTAGGCTTCAAGGCAGGGTTTTATAGATACTTTCTTCCTACATGGTGCTATGCAGTGGATGGGTAGGTAGCTAGGTAAAGAAACATATTTTGAATCCCACAGAGAGGAAAGTGAGGCTTAGAGATTACTGCCCACGACCCCACAAGTCTGGATGCAGAGCTGAGACTCAAACCTAGACCTCTGATAATCACAGGCCTCCTCTATCACAATAATCTCTTGATGAGGTTTTCTGAGAGTGCATTCCATCCAAAAACCTATGACAGAGTGACCTGGGTCATTTGTGTAAAATGTAGAGTCCTGGGCCCTGCTCTAGAAATACCGAATCCCTGGGCCTCAGAAATTTCCATAGTACCCTCAAGAGGTTCTCATATACAGCAAATTCAAGCATCAGGGATCTAGCTACCAAATATCTTGACATATTTGGTTAGCTTAATTGGATACTAAGAAAAGATAGTTTGAGAGGAAAGAAGAAGTTGTCTGACCACATATGATATTAATAAATACCAATGTATTTTTAATGTTGCCTTACACATTGGGATTTAAACAGATTCAAAGTGATCTTCCAGTTCAGGGAGGTTGTTCTTACTTGAGGTGTTCCATAGATATGTGATGTTTTTATCACACAGTCTTACAGAGCTGGTTCTTTGGGACCCTACTTCCACACAATATTCATTGATTTGTCAAATATTTACTAACATATCAAATACTATGTTAAGCACTTGAGGAAAAGAAGTGAACAAAATGGCATGGTTCCTGACCTCATGGACCTAACCCACAATCTATGGAGGGAAGATGTCAACAAAAATCTTTGTCTGAAGATTTTTCTTGTAGACAAATATATTTGTGAAACAATGGATTCAACAAATTTCTTCACTATAGGATGTTTCAGAGTCTAGTATGTACTATTATGTACTGTGAATATCTGAGAGAGGACTGTGGTTTGTGATGTTTTCCAGATTTATCACAGCATCCTTCGTACAGACAACAACTGCTAGGCCTAGTGCTCTACAGGGTACTCCAGTGACATCCTGTGACCCCTGGAAGGCCTAGTACCCTTGTGTTACTGGTATGGATATAGAGTATATCATAAAAATGGAATCCCACTGCCCTCCCTCCCCAGGGTAGTATTGTTCTGATAACATAGTGAGCACGGGGATCTAGGATAGGGAATGGGCAGACTTGATACAGATCAGCCCTGAGCTGTCTTCAGAGGCCCTGGAGTGAGAATTTAGAAATGGAGTGGGTCCATGGATGTGTCTCTGGTCTCTTCAGCTGGGTGATGGTTAAGACAGAAGGGTTGTTTTAGCATCCTTCAGGAATTCTGAGGCTATCTTAGACCATTTGGTGTGAGAAGGGCAGCATGAGAGGGGATCATATACCATCTCTTATATACAGAAGACTGTATTATTTGAGGGATACTCAACCTTTGACTAGGGGCATAGAATGAGGTTATTTGCTGACACATACCTCCTTTCTATGTATTGCCTACTTTTATAAGGACCGTTGTTGGATAAAGGAAAATACAGGCATTTTCAGTGAGATATGTAAGCCCGATTACCTTGGTTTTTTTTTCGTTTCTTTTTCTTTTCCTCAGGCAGTGACTATATCTAAGTAGAACAAAGTGACCTGGCAAGTGCTCAGATAACTCAAGAGTGGCGTATTCATCTGATGGATGGATTTAAATAGTTTGGTTGTTGACATTTATCAAATTACCCAGAAAACTGCCACATCACCACCTTGATTCATACACATGGAGAGTTCTTAAGGAAGCCTCTTCAGAACTGTTTGCTTCTCTTAGGGATAATGATATTTAAAGATATGTTGCTTTATTGTTCGTTAAGTACATACTTTATTCACGAGCAGGTCTTGCCACATATGCTTCCTCATAGATTTACAAAGTGAAATCAAGAAATATAGTACTATTCCAGTAATTTAGGTGGTCATCACCTGAGTAAATACTTGGGAAAAACTGCTTTTTCCTCCTTTCCAGAGTTGTGGAATAAATGTTTACTTCTTCATTCATTGCTAGGAGACCTCAAATCTCTGAGTGTTGGTGTCTTCCATTCAAAGCCTAAATTCAGTTTAGTCTGTTAATCACTTTGAACAAAGAGGAGTTAAATGCAATTGTTGCCTTCAGGGAGTTTGCATCTCAGGCTCAGAAGTAGTCAGGGAAGGTGAGTGCACAAATTGTTATAATATCAAACCAACATCTGGAAAGTGCTAAATGCAGAGGTTATATGTGGTGTGATAGTGGCTCCAAGGTGTTTCATCTGCACATGAAGAATTAGAGAAAGCTTATTCCAGGAGATTGCTTTGAGACTGGTGTTTTAAAATGGGCATGTTTTTAAAATTATTACTTCATTTTTTTAAGCTCTGGGGTACATGTATGGGATGTGCAGGTTTGTTACATAGGTAAGCGTGTGCCATAGTGGTTTATTGCACCTATCAACCCATCATCCAGGTATTAGCTCTTTTCCCTAATGTTCTTGCTGTCCCCCTACCCTTCTCTGACAGGCCCCAGTGTGTGATATTCACCTCCCTGTGTCCATGTGTTATCATTGTTCAGCTCCCACTTACAAGTGAGAACATGCAGTGTTTGTTTTTCTGTTCCTGCATTAGTTTGCTGAGGATAATCGCTTCCAGCTTCATCCATGTCCCTGCAAAGGACATGATCTCATTCCTTTTTATGATTGCATAGCATTCTATGGTGTATATGTACCACATTTTCTTTATCCAGTTTATCATTGATAGGCACTTAGGTTGGTTCCATGTCTTTGCTATTGTGAATGGTGCTGCAGTGAACATATACGTGCATGTAAAGAGGTGGAATTGGTGGAGCAGAAAAAGGAGAATTGTACTTAACATTTTGTATACAAAGGCAAGAATGTAATTAATACACTGAAATGGGAAAATTGAAGGCCTATTTGGGACATAATAGAAGTGTATAAAGGATGGAGGAAGAAGGAGAATGACAAGGAAGAAGGTGAGTGCTAACATTATTTAGGGCCCCTTAGGCATGATATACTGTTAGGTATATTATCTATTCCTTTTCATTTCCATGAGAAACAAAGCAGAATATTATTGAAGGGCTGCTTCACTAAAGATTCATGCACCATTTCCATTGGACAGCTTTTCTGCTGGGAAGTGACTGCTAGGGGCATAACATTTCCTAGGCTGTTTTGCATCAAGTTGGGATCAAATAATTGCTCTCAATAACGAAATAAATATATGTCACTTCTGAGCTAAAGTGGTTAAGAAGTGTGTGTGCCAGCAGGGCGCAGTGGCTCACACCTATAATCCCAGCACTTTGGGAGGCCGAGGCGGGCGGATCACCTGAGGTTGGGAGTTCGAGACCAGCTTGACCAACATGGAGAAACCCCATCTCTACTAAAAGTACAAAGAAAAAAAAAAAACAAAACAAAACCCGGACATGGTGGTCCATGCTTGTAATCCCAGCTACTCATGAGGCTGAGGCAGGAGAATCACTTGAACCCAGGAGGTGGAGTTGCAATGAGCCAAGATCATTGCACTCCAGCCTGGGCAACAAAAGCGAAACTCTGTCTCAAAATAAATAAATAAATAAATAAATAAATAAATAAATAAATAAATGAAAAAAAGAAGTGTGTGCCTTTCCCAACATGGACTATGGAAGGAAAGTGGCTGTAAATGAAAGAATTTAAGATCCTAGGGGAGGAAGAACCACTGGATGAAGAAGCCTGGGTCCTGCTGTATATATCCCTGGGCTTCATCTGAATAAGAAATCTTCAATGTATTAAGCTACTGAGATGTGATGACTGATACTTTGTAGTAGTTAGAGTTACCTTAATACAGGTATCATTACAGGCCTGTAGAATATAGGTTCTTAGCGATAACTTAGTCAAAATCACATAACTAATAAGAGGTGGGGCCAGGATGCAAATCCAGGTATGTCTTCAGATTGCTTTTCTTTTTCTGGTCTATTCCCATGGTTTAAACTACTACTGTCTACATGCTAATTCATATTAGTGCTCCCTTGTCAGTCTAGGCCTCTGGAGAACCAGACCAGTGTTGGCAGTTGTCTCTTGGATATCTCTACTTGAAAGTCTATATTATTTAGCATATAAAAGAAGATCCCATAAAAATGGAACTCCAATATATAATGGATTAAATAAGCAAAGTTTCTTTCTCACAGAATAAGTGGTCCAACAAGAGGAACGATTGATCTGGCCTGTCTGCTTTATATCCATATTGCTTCCCTGCCTTCCTCCAAGGTGTTGTGTCATTTGTATAGTTAACCTAACTCGTGGTTATCTGAGCAGAAATTCAGGACAAGCAATTTCCTTTTAAGCAAATGGCACAGAGGTTGCCTTCTTCTGCTCCTATTACATCATCAAGAACTTAGTCATATGGCCACATCTAGCTGCAAGGGAGGCTTTATAATATGGTCACTAGTAGGTGGTTATGTTCTTGGCTGAAACATTATTAGATGAAATAGGAGGAAAAACCATTTTGGAAGTTAGTTTTCTTTCTGGCACAAGAATCTGGCTCTCCAATATTAAATCTCAATGGATTTAAAACCATACTCGGCCATCTTCCCCACTTAACTTCTCAACTTGTATTCCCTGACTTGGTTAATGGCCACACCACCCTCCCAGATGTCCAGAGAACAGGGTGGTATGCTTTGACTTTTTCTTTTTCCTTCCTTTCTATTGCCAGTCATTTTTGTCTCCTAAGTGTCTGTTGAAACTGCACACTTCACTTAATCCTCTGTTTTTATCTCAGTTTGTGCCTCATCATCTCTCATGTAGTCTTGTAGGATGAGGCCTCCTAACTGGTCACACTGTCTCCAGTATCAACCTATCAAGGACATCCTTCACACTACCAGGAGGGTGATTTTTCTAAAATGCAAATCTGATCATCATTTTACTCCCTTTTTACAACCCTTCAGTGATTTCCCATGGCAAAAGTCCAAATTGCTTTGCAGAGCACAAAAGTTCCTCTGTGGTTTAGTCCCAGAATCTCTCCAGCCTCATTTCTGACACTTTACTATTCCCCTCCCCAAAATGGATCACACCTACAGCTTCGGTTATACTGAGCGATGTCAGAATGTTGCATTTCTTTTTGTCTCGGCTCATGTGTTCCTTCTGCCTGATAAATGAGTGTGTCATTTATATACACTTACATACATTTATATACACACAAGAATATATAAATATACTCTTGAAGACCCAACACAGCTGACACCTCTGCTGTAACATTATCCCCACTCTCCCCCAGGCAAAGCCCATCACTCTTTCCTTGTTATGTTTCATTTACTCCACAAATATAACGGATTGGATGAGTGTCTCTAGGCACCGTGCTAGACACTGGACACAATGAACAGACATGTGGAGCTTATAGTCTAACGACAGAGACAGACATCAATCAAACATTCCCACAGACAAATGTGAAATTGCAACTGTGATAAATCATATGAAGATGAAAAAAATGGTACAATTATAAGTTCATTACAGGAGGCCTAGTAAGGGAGACTTCACCAATTTGGTACGTTTGAACTAAAGTGTGAAAGATGAATTAACCACATGAGAAAAATGAATTGTCGGCAGAGAGAACAGTGGTTCAAAAATCATATGTTAAGAGGGAATTTGGGATGTATGAAAGGGTTGAATAAAAACTGAGTTCAGTGGGGGTGTGGATGGCAGAGTGAGGTACAGGATGAGGCAGGAGAGGTAGGAGCTAGACTCTGAAGAACGTCATAAATGATGTTAAGGCAGTTTCTCTTTATTCTAAGAGGAATGAGATGCCATTTTAAATGAGATAGAGAAGACATGATCAGTTTTTTTTTTTTTTTAAGAATTCATTTTGACTACTTTGTGAAGAATGAATTTGAGTGTTAGGTAATTGGATGATGCTTAGACTTGTTAGTTCAGGGAAGAGATTCTGATATACTGAATTAATGTTGTGATAGTGGAGATGAAATAAAGCATCTCTAGGATTAGGTATGAAATAATAAAATATTTCTAGGATTTGGTATGAAATGAAATAAAATATTTCTAGGATGAGGGAGAGGGAGGTGTCAAGAATGGTCCCTGTATTCCTGGATGTACGGCAAAGGTGGTCATGGAGGCATGGAACCTGGAAGAAAATTAGTTTGGAGAGAGTTTAAATGTGTGGTGCTTTGGAGAAATCTAAGAGGAGGCATCTCACTGTACATTAATCATATTTCTATTACTTCAGATACTTTGTGATCACTTTTGTATATGTTTCTCTTTCTTAGACTGTGAGCTCCTCAAAGGAATGGAGCAACATCTAAGTATTTTGTGAGCTCCTCAAAGGAATGGAGCAACATCTACATATTATTACTGTTAATCTTTTCCATTTTTGTACCCCAAGTACTTATTACACTAACTTGTATACAATATATGTCCACCAAATGTTTGTGAATAAATGATCTAACTGACCCCAAGGCCCACCCAATTTCTGCCACACCAGTAATAGGAAGGAAAACAAACTGGAAAGTCAAGTTTGGGCTCAATTGTAGAGTGTTTTAAATCCCTGGCTAAGAAGTTATATTATGACACAAAATGTAATTAAACCTTAAGTTTACATTTAGTTTCCAATCCAACCTTTGTTTCAAATAATGCCTCTGTTATTTTTAAAATCATATAATGTTTACTCAAGGGATATTCTCTCCTAAGTAAATCAAAGCCAACCGAGCTACAAGAAAAACACAGAGATCATGCTATAAAAACAAACTATGCCCTTATGCTGCAGGACAAAATGAAATTAGAATGAATTCACAGGAAAAGGGTTTGTGGATACAAAAGAACTGTAACCAGGACTATTTATTTGTTAGCTCTTTTTCTTTTCATTTGTATGAGAGGTTAGGATTCAGTCCTTAGGGCAGATGTAGAGAGGGATTCAGATTTACATGGTCCATTGTTGGGATATTTTCACAGCATGTATCTGAAGGGATTAATGTTGAAGAGCTACCACTGTTTCTTGGAGTCAGAGTGACAGAACAATATTTTGAATCTATTGGATTTAGTCATAATGACACAAACAGCCTCTATCTGAAGTGAAACAAAGCTAATTCAATAAATGCTCTGTGAAGTGTTAGGGATGAAGTGTTAGGGATGTGGACCCCTTAAAATTGACTTGTGCAAGACCTTATTTGTGCACAATACTGAATGGTGCTATTTTAATTGCATTAACCCAAACTGGCATGAGAATTCTTTTTATTCTACTCCTGAAATTGGATGCATCATTCTTTACTGTTTCTTGAAATCTGTCTATCTGTATCTGTATTTGGGTCTGTGTCTATGTCTGTGTCTCTGTCTGTCTATCTATCTATCTATCTATCTATCTATCTATCTATCTATCTATCATTTATCTAATTTCTAGAGATAGGGTCTCACTCTGTCACGCAGACTGAAGTGAGGCATGATCATGGCTCACTTCAGTCTCCGTTGCTGGGCTCAAGTGATCCTCTAGCCTCAGCCTCTGGAGTAGCTGGGGCTACAGGAATAAGCCACCATGCTTGGCTAATCTTTTATTTTTTTCTAGAGATGGGGTCTCATTATGTTGCCCAGGCTGGTCTTAAACTTCTGGCTTCAAGTGATCCTCCAGCCTTGGCCTCCCACAGTGCTGAGATTACAGGTGTGAGCTACCACATCCAGTCTGAAATCTACATTTTAAAGGCTCCATGCCTATCTTAACCCCACATTAACTATGCAGATAACTGAGGCCAAAAAATGTATTTTTCCCCTTTGTATGCATTCTTTTTGCATGTGTGATTCATTCTCTTCCTTTATAAGATCGTATAATCCCTTTCTAATGTGAGCAGAGGGAACAATGGTTTACTTGAATGAACCCACAGTTTCTTCTTGTCGATCTTGTTGAGAATCAGAATTGAGCATCATGTGACTGATGGCCCAATCATATTTATTTTAATGACTGGCTGTGGCAAGCAGGACTAGATAGAGCTATAGACTCTGAGGCCAGACCTGCACAGTGCAAAGTATAGATGTGACAGTTATTCAGTAACTGCAGGCCACAAAGACAGCCAGGCTGAATGTAGTTCTTGGATCTGCTAGTGTTTGCATTAAGACGTTTAGTAGAGTGGTTAAGAGTCCAGGATTCAGAATCAGACTGTTTGGGTTAATTTCTTTCCTTAGCTATTTACTAGTGGTATAGCCCTGGGCAAATTATGTTACTCGTGGTTTCTGAGTTTCCGCACATGGACGACAGGGTGAGTAGTATACTTATTGCATAGGGTTGTTGAGAGAATTTTAAGTGTTATTATCAGTCAAATGCTTAGAACAGGGTCTGGCTCATAGTAAGTACTAAATAATTTCTAGCTATTATTATTAGATTAGGAAGCTGCTTCAGATATGGGCTTTATGGTGACAAAGATGAATTTGTGAAAGCAAGGTCGGTGCAACTTTTGGTGAAATGTAAAGAATTTTGAACTTTTTGGTGAAGCATTAAATACACATCATCTGCTTGAACCTCTTTAAACTGAATTATTTTAGAGACTGCTCTCTATAAATATGCTCTAAAAGTAATGACAGTATCAAAAAATTTTCCAGAGAAGCAGAAGATATGGTGTTATTTAGTGAAGATTAAGGACCTCAGTTTGGTAAAGAGAAAGCCAGAGAAAATTACCAGGTTGAACTCGGAAATGGGTTTAACAACATATATAATAATGTCAAGTATTTGTTGAGTGCTTTTTATCCCGTGATAACTTTATTTGATTTCATTTAATTTTTAAATTAATTTTTCTTATTTATTTATTTATTTATTTTTAGAGACAAGGTTTCACTCTGTCATCCAGGCTGGAGTGCAGTGGTGTGATCATGGCTCACTATAGATTGGAACTCCTAGGCTCAAGTGATCAATCCATCTCAGCCTCCAGAGTACCTGGGACTACAGGCCTGCACCACTACCCTTAGCTAGACTTTTTTTTGTTTTATGTAGAGATGGGGTCTTACTGTGTTGGCCAGGCTGGTCACAAATTCCTAGACTCAAGTGATCCTCCTGCCCCAGCCTCCCAAATCACTGGGATTAGAGGCATGAACCACCATGGCTGGCCAATTTTACTTCATTTTAAAATTTCATTTAATTATTTAATCATTTTACTTAATCCATACAAAACTCCATAAAGTATTGTTATCTTCATCTTACATGTAACTAAGCTGGGGCTTAGGGAAGAAATGTGGCTTTTCAAGGTTCCATAGTTGTTTAGTATGCAATTAAGGATTTGAACCCAATTACGCAAAACGGCAAAGTTAGTCTTTTTAACCTCTATGCTATATTTCTCTCTATATGCTGTTATTATTTATATTAATAACTATCATCAATATGGCATTTTGGAGTTTATGGAACACTTTGAAAAGCCCTATAAGGTAAGCATTCTTTACATCCCAGTTTTACAGATAAAGAAATTGAGGCTTAATGAGGCTGATTGATTTGTCCAGGAGTCTTCAGTTACTGCATGCCCATTCTTAAGGTTCTAAATGTTTAAATTTATCCTCAATTCTCTAATAGTAGAGATTCTTGCCAACTCCATGCCTACCACCAGCCCAATGGGCTGACGTAGGGGAGGGGGAAGAAAGAGAGAGAGAGAGAGAGCAGACTCATCAACGGGGAAAGTGTTCAAAGAGGAGGGAAAGCAGCCAAATGTGGGAGAAAAGCAGAGCCTAACTTTGCCCACATTGTCTTTGCAAGTAGGAAGCGTCTTGGTTGCTGCAGTCTCAGTAACAGGATGACTGACTTCATTTTCTGTCCAT
Organism: Macaca thibetana thibetana; assembly: GCF_024542745.1. Classification (NCBI taxonomy): domain Eukaryota; kingdom Metazoa; phylum Chordata; class Mammalia; order Primates; family Cercopithecidae; genus Macaca; species Macaca thibetana. Next base: position 146,030,840 of record NC_065578.1, read on the forward strand.
CAGTGACGTCAAAATTATAACAGGAAATATCAAAGTTAGACTTCAGTAAGAATATTCTGACAGTATGGGTTTTGAAATACTGAGGCATTGGGAAACTGCTTTCCCTATAAGATTGTAAGACACAATATTTGTTCTATTACCATGTTATATTTCAAGTAGGCATCCTTACAGTCAAAACTTTCAGCTTTTTGATCAAACGCTGCCCATAAGTCTTACAGATGCTACAGGACCTCTCTTCTTAAAACACATTAGGAAACTCAGGGATTGTTAATAGTTTGGTTTGAATTAGTAGCAAACCATTTTACTCTATTTGGGAACTTGCCAGTGAGATGACAACCAGAGTTAGGACCTGCCAGCAATCACTGTTATTCCTGGTGATGGCTTTATACATTCCTCTTAAGATAATTAAGATATTTATATCCATAAAATGGAAAAGTGCCTATCTTAATCTCTTTTATCTATAATGCCTCCATAGAATCCAGACATTTTAACAGGCTGAGTATGAGATCAGGATCTTGGGAAAAAACACACACTAATAAATCTTCTATTGTTTTCTCTCTTTTCTTCATCCTCTTATGATAAAAATTACCCTTGTGAAATATCCTGGAAACTGCTTGTCTATGGATTGGAAGTTAGCCTGCTGTAAACTCATTCATGAATTTATTCTTTTACTTATCAACTTTATATTGAGCAGCTATTAAGTATCAGGCACTGTTCTGGGGACTGAATAGATATGAAACAGACAAAAGCCCCTGGGCTCTTGTGGCTTAGGTTCTAGTGAAGAGATACTTAGTGAGCAATATGAGTAAGTAGATCGACAAGAAGAAACTGTTTCATATATCCTCAGTTAACAAAACCTGCTATGAAGAAAAGAAAAAGTAAGGAAAGAGAACATGGGAGGGTGAAATCTGGATCAGGCAGACAAAGAAGGAATCCACGAGACAGTGACTTTTGAGTGTAGACCTGAAGGAAATGAGGAAGCCAACCTTACAGAAGTTTCAGGGAGGAGCGTTTCAGACAGAGGGGACAAGTACAGGGTTACTAATGGACGAGCATGCCTGATATGTTCGAGCAAGCAGGAGAGTGAAGCTAGAGAAGTGTGAATAAGGGCATGAGCATAGGATATGCAGTAGAGATGTTGTTGGGTGGGTGGAGGGCCCTGTAGGGTGCAGCTTGCAACATTTGACCTCCTATCAAACTAAAACCAGGCTGATTGGGGCAGACAGGAAGGGGCTGTTCTGGATCATGCATGGATGAGACTCTTTTCAGGTCAGCTGACATTTATTGTGTAGGAGCCACATGGCATGTACTGTGTTGTGCTCTGAAGATCCAAAGAAGAAAGATAAATATATTTCCCCCACGTTATTCAGTCTGGGAGAGGAGACTTAAAATGCTGCATTCTAAACTTACTTTTCCCCAGCTGGAGAATTTTAATACAGGTAAGAATAAATGCCTAGTCATCTTTTCCCTAAAAGCTGAGACAAGGACTTTTTAAAGGGAGGAGTAGCATTGTGAAGGCACAGGGTGACACATGGAAACCTCCTTCCTCAGCAGCACAGAGTGCCGCCCTCTTCCTTACACAAAGCAGATCCTTCCAGAGAGAAGACACCGTTAACTATACAAACCTTGCCAGGGCGCGGTGGCTCACACCTGTAATCTCAGCACTTTGGGAGGCGGAGGCGGGTGGATCATGAGGTCAGGAGATTGAGAACATCCTGGCTAACACGGTGAAACCCCGTCTCTAAATACAAAAATTAGCTAGGTGTGGTGGCGGGTGCCTGTAGTCCCAGCTACTCGGGAGGCTGAGGCAGGAGAATTGCTTGAACCCAGGGGGCAGAGATTTCAGTGAGCCAGCACTCCAGCCTGATGATAGAGCAAGACTCCGTCTAAAAAAAAAAAAAAAAAAAGGAAACTTTTGGACCTCCATGCACAAATGACAGGTGTACCCCATTCAGGACAGTAAAAATGTTCTGCAGATAAACTGAATTTAGGTTCAGTTAATTATTTTCAGAATCAACTCTGAGACATTAGTAACACCAATAATCTCTGACTGGAATGAAGAAGCACCGCCTACTGATTTGGTAAACCTAAATGTTCCCATTCTGTTTTATCCTGAAGTTAGACCACAGCTGCAATTAGACACCTTAATCTGGGAAAACTACTTTTTTTCAGCCTTGTCCAAATTGCTGTGCAGCAAGAATGCAAGATCTTACTAGCTGAGAGGTACTGTAAGGAATGTAAGGTGTTGCTGGTACTGCCCTCTGTATGGAGACCACAGGTGTGAGGGGATAACATAACTCAGAAAGTGCATGGGGCTTCCTGACACCTCTAAGGCCCACAACAAGGTTTATTCATCACTCACCGGAATTTTTTTGTGTGTTGGTTATTTTCTTCTACCTAATATTTATTTAAAGCTTCACATATCAAACTAACAGTAATCTTTAAATCTTAATAGTTTTACTTTTTGTGGTACCGTAAAAGGAACAATCCCAAATCTCTTTGATGAGTCTTATCTATAAACAGTATTAGGGGTGCTACTCTCTCCCAGTCCAAATTCTTTTTTTTTTTTTTTTTTCTTTTAGAAACATGGTCTAACTCTGTTACCCAGGCTACAGTGTTTGCAGTGGTGTGTGTTCATAGCTCACTGAAGCCACTAACTCCTGAGCTTAAGCAATCCTCCTGCCTCAGCCTCTGGAGTAGCTGGGACTACAGGCATGCAGCACTACACCCAGCTAATTATTTTTAAATTTTTTGTAGAGATGAAGTCTCACTATGTTGACCAAGCTGGTCTTGAACTCCTGGCCTCTAGTGATCCTCCTGTCCCAGACTCTCAAAGTGCTAGGATTACAGGTGTAAGCCACCGTGCCTGGCCCAGATTCTTAAAGGGAGGAGTAACAAAGTGTTTGGAGATGCTTTTATTCCAGTAAGGTTTTCCTTCTGATAACAAACTATTTCAATTCTTCCCAAATGAAAAATACTCCCTCCCAAGCCCGCAAAAGTCTCTTCCTACTGTAGCATTGGTTTAAAGTTAAGGATTTTCTCATCTAAATCACATCCACATGTGGATGGGCTCCCGGGGAGACAAGCAGTTCCTGGAAAATGATTTCTCTTAATCTGAAGATAAGTTACCTGCCCCACTCCTACTCAATATATGTTGGTGGTACAGAGATAAGATAACTCCTATGAACCCTCCCATTCAGAAACGGGGGAGGTGGGATGGGAGACACACAGCAGTTACTGATCCACAGCAATTCTGAAATCAAGCCAGTCACATGTTGCCAGTTCCTTGATTAGGGTCCAGTCTTAACTGCCTTGGAACTACTCTCTGAGGCTCTTGTCTCTACTGTCTCATATATTGGTTCCACCTTTAAATCAGCCTTACTTATGAAAAAGAAAAAAGCCCATGTCTGCAACTGAGCTGCTTTCTCAGACTGTTTCCTGCTGGTAGAAAGGCGAGGAAACAGTTTGGCCTCTTTTCATTTTGTATTTTCTCTGTCTCTTTTAGTCTAAGTGGATAGCTCTTCTATCAATACGATTCTCTTAAAAAAATCTATGGGTTTCCCATGACTTATTGGCACTTACTCTATTAATAAAAAGACTCACCTACATATCTTTAAGATACATCCTCATCTGTCTTGAGTCCTATATGAGGCTCCTGTAGATTAACACAGTTCAGATGCTTACACATTCCCTTGATTCACAGAGAGGGTCTACAAAGCTTACTGTTAGATCCTTAGAAAGCCCTTCATGTGGCTGAAAGTTTCTGTGAGGCATCCCTTTAAACCTTCTTGAGGTCTTAAGAAAGACTCTGGATTTGATCTTTATCCTGAAGTAATTAACCATTTCTTATATTGAAAACCCTTTTAGAGAGAGACTGGAGATGAGAAGCAATTTATTTTGAAACCCAGCAAATCCTAGATCCTTTGTAATTCCTTTAAATTCTGTTAAATTTTTTTGAAGTCTTTTCTTTAATCCATCCCTCTCTTCCTGAATTTATTATAGGCAACTACAAAAAGCACTTTCAACATTCTGCCGGGAAATCTTAGTCAGATCCTGAAGATCTTTAGGTACACTGTCTCTTCTCTTTTCTACATTACTGTAGGCAACAGTTTTGCTAACTGTTGGTCAGTATTTAGTTCAGGTGCCCTTTCTCCAGCACCCACATATAGGTCCCTCTCTCTTTCAAGTTCTTATCTCCTTGAAAGCCTTATAGCTTTCACATCTGTCTCCTCAAGTGCTTGCCACTTGGTCCCAAAGCCATTGTTGTAGATTTTTATGACAGAATCCCTTTCTGGTAACAAATTCTGCTGTAGTTATACATGGTTATGTGAAAACTCACCCCAAAACTTTGTGACTTAAACATTTTATTTTGTTAATGGTTTTGTGGATCAGAAATTTGGGAAGTGTTTGGCTGGATAGTTCTTGCCTGGGTTCTCTTCTGTACTTCCAGGCAGGTGCAGGACTATGCTTATCTGAAGACTTGAATGGGTTGTATGTTCAATGGATCACTCACAGGGCTGGCCATTATCTTGGAGCTCAGGTGGGGCTGTCAATCTGAGTACCTCCATATGACTTCTCCCTGTGGCACTGGCCGAATTTCAAGAGGGAATGTTCTGAGAGAGAATATTTCAAGAGATCTGGATGCAAGTGGCAAAGTTTCTTAAGAGTGAGCCTTGGAAGTCCCAGATGTCACTCTGCTGAATTCTCATAGCTCATATTCAATGGGTGAGTCTGTAGTCTTCTCAATGAGAGGAAGAGCACACAGTTTGTGACCATCTTTAATTTTTCACAGTGACTATCAGAACCCTTCCAAATACCACTCTCCCAGAGAGATATTGGTGGCATGAATGCCTACTGACAGCCAGCAGCTGAAAATGTGGGAGATGGTTCAGGAACCTCTGTGGTTTCACAGTGGGGTGGGGGAGACATAAGAAATTTTGATCCAGAGAAATCTTGCAAAAAAACTTTTTCCTTGAGAAGTTTCTGAAGTGTATGAAGTCTTTTGAACTTTGTGAAGATGACTTTCTTCTTTGGCTCACTCATATTGTTCCCATAGTTTTGAATGCCATGGACTAATCTGTACATACATTTTGAAACAGTGTGAATCCCTGTCAGAATGGTCCATTTGTTAACTTCAGCTGGATAGTCCACCCTATTTTATAGTCTCCTGCAGGACTCAGTGACCTTTTAACAGTGGTGCGTCAAAATGCTGACCTTTTGTTTGGGTGAGCTGGGTGCTGAGAGGATTTAGGTGATGAAATAGTGCAGTCACATCCCATGTGTGAGAGGGGTATGGTGAGCTCCTAAGCTTACACCTGCCCTGGGGACTTAATAGCTCTCAAGGTATGTGTTGGAAAAGGTAGTAAGGGGGGCCCTGGGGCAATTTCAGTGAACATCTGATGGCATCTTGGGCTCCTGGTCCCCAGTGACTGACCCCTATTCTATTTCTTGACTGAGGACCTTGCCTTAGGACATTTTCTTGTAAGGGTGCACCCTTGGAGCAAACAATTAAAAACATGAAAGCTCTTCTGGAACACTCACTGACACTGAGTTGCATTCATGATAAAACTTTGGTAGAAGCAGGGCTGACCGGTAGGAAATTAAAGCCAAGAGTCAATTGGGTAAAATTCAAGGTCAGATACGTGCAATGGCTTGGAAACTGAAAAGACACAGCAAAAATTAGAGTCAGTGATTCCCTATGGTCAGCAATATAATAAGCCAGGTTGGGAGGATGATATCAAGCAGTATAGTTTTGATATTTGTCCCTGCCCAAATCTATGTTGAAATGTAATTTTCAATGCTGGAGGTGGGAAGTGTTTAGATCATGGGGGCAGATCCCTCATGCCTTGGTGCTATCCTATGATAGTGAGTTCTTGTGAGATCTGGTTGTCTCAAAGTGTTCTCTCTTGCCTGCTCCTGTTTTCATCATATGATGTTCCTGCTCCCCCTTTGCCTTTCGCCATGATTGTAAGCTTCTTAAGGCTTCCCTAGAAGCCAAGCAGTTGCCAACATGCTTCCTGTAAAGCCTTCAGAACTGTGGGCCAAGTAAACGTCTTTTCTTTGTAAATTATCCAGTCTCAGGTATTTCTTTATAGGAATGCAAGAATGGCCTTACACATCAAGAAAGAGGCAAACAGGCAATGGTTTGCTATGGTTGTGAGCAAGCTGAAGATCTGTGTTTCAGGAGGATAAAATGGTGAGAAGTAGTCCAATTTTGGAAGCCCAAAAAGCAATTTTAGGTGATTTAAAGGGATTGCCATAGCACAGGAATGGTATAGTGGTTTCATCTCACTCTGGCTAACTGGTCATTGCTTTTCAGAGTGCTGCACTGAGAACAATTCTGAGGCCATGTTTAGCGTGTGCATGAAATGATGTTGTGATTGATCGGTAATGTTTTCCACAGGTGCCAAGGCTGGGTAGGGCTGGCAGCCTGGGCACTGTGTGTTTGGTGACTGTATTCCAGATGATGAAAAGAAGGCTGACACATGGACTTCAGGAAGGCATTCTCCTTAGTAACAAAGCAAGCGAGACGGGCTTAGAATTAGAAGCTGAATAAACAGGGATGATTTACCCCTTAAGGAGGCTAGGGCTCACCTACTCCAACTTAAAGACCCTTTAAAGATAAGGTGTATTCTGGAAGCCAGAAATTAAAACCTCTTAGAATTCACTAACACCAGAGCTAATCATGAACTGTGGCCATTTTGCCCCTAGCCTCTTAGGGTTTTTGCTTTCTTTTCCATTCGTGTTTTATGAGTTTGCCACATTCGCCTATTTCATTCCCCAGATTTTGTTCTTGACTATTGGATGCCTTGAGATTTCCTTCTATCTGGAGTACTTGGCTCCCTTAGTGATGAGAGCAGGTGGGGTAGGTGAAGGCTACCCCTTCACCTCCCACTAATCCCCAGGGCAGGAGTGCATTTTATGGTAGGGGGAAATGTATGGTTTAGGAAAGTACGTAGGTGAGAATAGTCCCCTCCACTACCTTTGAAAGTGGAGAATGTTTGCTATCTCCTGGGCTCCTTTAATGATATCTGCACAGCTACTGGGTGATTCATTTAGCTCAGCCCAGAACATTAGCAGGCAAACACATGGGAATGCGTTTGGTCATTAGAAAAGGGACTTTGCCTTTTACTGCTTGCTCGGGCTTAAGATGGTTTCTGGATCTGGGTCTGTGGGTGATGTGAAAAAGTATATGGAAAAGAGTTTGTAGTAGTCCATCTCTTTTGTGTTTTTGCTCAATTTCCATGTAAAGTGGGCTTGCACAGTGTTTAAATGGAAGGAAGCTTCTATTCCCATTCTATTCCATGAAGTTCTCTTAGAATATTTTTTTTACTGGTTTATACAGATTTATGCCTGAGCACCTTGGTGGGAAAACCAGCTGATACTCTGCCCTCATATATTTGGTGTTGTCCAAAATCCCTCAGATGGGTAAAGCCCATAGCTTTTAGGCCGTCCCATTACATTTTTGTGCATGGGCTATCAAATACCACAGTTTCAACACATGTTCCCATGCAATCTGTTGTAAAGATGTTATTGTAATGATTTTTTTTTTTTTTTTTTTTTTTTTTTTTTTTTTTTTTTTTTTTTTTTGAGACGGAGTCTCAGGCTGTTGCCCAGGCTGGAGTGCAGTGGCGCGATCTCGGCTCACTGCAAGCTCCGCCTCCTGGGTTCACGCCATTCTCCTGCCTCAGCCTCCTGAGTAGCTAGGACTACAGGCGCCCGCCACCGCGCCCGGCTAATTTTTTGTATTTTTAGTAGAGACGGGGTTTCACTGTGGTCTCGATCTCCTGACCTGGTGATCCGCCCGCCTCGGCCTCCCAAAGTGCTGGAATTACAGGCTTGAGCCACCGCGCCCGGCAATTGTAATGATTTTTTAAAGATCCATTTAATGTAACAGTTTTGTTTTATTTCTCTCTGGTGCAGCTATTTTATGTGAGTTTGGGTTAGATGCTGAACTCTGCAAAGATGAGCAGGACATATCCTGTGTTAGGCCGTTCCTGCATTGCTGTAAAGAAATACCCGATACTGGGTAATTTATAAAGAAAGGTGATTTACTTGGCTCATGGTTCTTCAGGCTTTGCGGGAAGCCTGGTGCTGGCTATCTGCTTGGCTTCTGGGGAGGTCTCAGGAAACTTACAATCATGTCAGAAGGAGAAGAGGGAATAGGCACATCACATGGTGAAAACAGAAGCAAGAGAGAGAGAAAGAGGGAGGGAAGGAAGGCGCCACACACTTTTAAACGACCAGGTCTTGTGAGAACTATCACAAAGACAGCACCAAGGGGATACTGCTAAACCATTCGTGAGAATTCTGCCCCCATGATCCAATCACCTCACACCAAGCTTCACCTCCGACACTGGAGATTACATTTCAACATGATATTTGGGTGGGGACAAGCATCCAAACTATATCACATTCCTATCCTCGAAGATTGTATGGACTAATGGGGTCAAGGGAAGAATAAGAAGAAAATGATACCCACAAGGATACAGCAAGCAGAGTTGCGGCAAAAACCATCAGAGAGCTGCAAAGAAGGATGGGAGCCCAAGTTGTAGAGAACAATTTATAGGAGGAGATGGGGAATGACTAAAGGAGGTAGCATTTAGGAAGAGATTTGAAGGATGACTAACATTTTGACAAGTGGAAATAGTGGTGGAGTTTGAGACAGAATCAAATGTTTCAGCAAGTGGCAACTGTATCTGGTCTCTTTTGGCGAGCTAAGAGTTTGTGTCGTCAAGAATTAGGAGAAAAAGCAGGAAAAATGTTTGGAAAACTGGGTAGAGACTTGAATACCAGTTTAGAGTATTTGTTTTTAATTTGGTAGGTTATGGAGAGGCACTTTTTTTAAAAAAAAAAAAAAATAGCAGTAATATCATCAGAGTCAGGAATGACATGCTTTAAATAGAGTTCATCTCAAATGGGCTACTCTGTTTATGAAGATTTTTATCTATATATGCACATAAATATGTACATATAAATTTCCACAGCCAAAGGAAAAGGTTGTATTTTATGTCATAAAATTATATTTTTTGGCTCTGACTCAGCAGTCATAAAACCTAACTATTTCCAAGCATAAGAAAGATGGAAAATACTCTCTTTATAACATCTTAAATAATTGTATGGAGGCCAATCCTATGGCCCTTGTGCATAAGTAGCTCAGACTGAATTTTAGAAGAGTTTTTCATACATTTCAGCATTAAGTTTGGGCAATGAAACAGACCATATATCTAATAGGTAACTTCCTTGTGAACTTTCAGTCCCAACTACCCACAATGAAATGTTCATATATGCATTTAAATGCAACTATTAAGAAGAACTGATACCTTTTCCTATGTCTGTTGCCTAATAAAACAAACTTTGCAAACTAACCCCAAGGGGAAAAAAGTGCAGTAAGTTTTAGCTTCCAAGTAAAGAGACATAACTAGAAATCACACAGGACTCTATCAGGGAAGCAGTGACATTTGATTCACCCATGAATAAATTATTGTTGTCGCCTGAATGCTGGGTAAAGTCATCAGTAGTAAAATTAACGTGCACTACACAGTTAATCCAAAACAGAAAAGTTGGAATCATGCAGAATCTAGTGAACATTAGAAAGGGAATCTTATCCAAGTGTCCGAAGGATGTAACGTAACAGATTGGCAAATTTCACTTTTTTTCTTTCAAATTTTAAGATTAAGCCAGGCTATTAATATCAGCCAGAGGATATTCAGATTAATCAGTTTGAGTTCTGCTGTAATATCTCTGCTTAGCTTGCAAAACAGATGAACATATGAACAATGATCAATCTAATCCATACATCCAGATCTATTAAAACTGTCTCAGTCGTTCTGGTTTAAAGGATTTTTTGTTCCAGGTAGGTGATGAACTGAAAGGGAGAGGCGGGAGACCGACTTTTAAATCATTGTGGACACGCAGAGCTTGGTGAAAGTATAAAATGAGGCAGAATCTATTGTTTGCCTTGAAGAATTTTTATGGCGATGCCCACTTTAGAGTGACAGGAGTGACTTTGTCACAATTCAAAGTCACCCAAAGGAGGTTGTCAAGGTTACAGGCAGAGAGGCTGGAGATAGGGTTGAGGGTTGGTCACAGCGGAAAGGAGGCAAAATTCAAAGCTAAGGATCCCCACGTCAGCAGAACTTCAGGTTGGTCAAGCAGCTTGTAACAGGATAGGGAAGAAGAATGCTAAGGGAATTTCCGTTTCAAAAAATCCCTCGTGATCCATGAGGTTCTTTGTGCAAAACAACTCAGAGCTTTTCTTCTTCCTTCATATCCAGTACCTAAAGTAAAACCATCAGTGTCTTTTACAACCCTGTCATCTCAATTCACACTGAACTAAATACTTTCAGGGATTAGTCATAGAATCGCTTAAAAAATAAAAAGGCTGAGACCAGGTTGTGTGTGTGTGTCTGTGTGTGTGTGTGTGTGTGTATGTGAGTGTGGAACAGAGAGGGACAACCTAGAAGAGGTCTGACCTTCATTCATGTTGCCATTTAGTCAGAGATGCTGCTTTTTTCTCTGGATTATGTATTGAGACTTTAAGTACCATTACTTACAAAAACAATGATTCCCTTCCTTAAACACTGCTTGAAATCTATCACTTAGAGACTACTGCATTTAAAGACATCAACCTTATCTCAGCATTTTATTCTTTTTCATTTTTGGAAGAAAGAACTTTTTTTATTTATGGCAATTAAATGTATCATGGTGGCTGCCAATTTTGGGATGTTGCATTAATATTTAACTTCTATACAAACAACTGAATTCATCACAGTCTGAATTTAGTTTTTAAAGTGATAATTACACAGTTTCAAGGTTTATGCCGTTTACCTACAAAGTGAAGTAGGGTGAAGATGAGCATTTTTGTTGGCATCTATGTCATGGCCTCTAACATTTACGCCTAGCAGACTCCAAGGTCACACAGCCAACTTCACATGCTTGGAAATCACAGGCTGGAAAAAACTGAGACTTGAGACTTAGAGATGGCTACTAGAATGGGGCAGGTGCTAGGCTGATTGTCCAGGTGCAGAATGGTGGAGGAAAATCTAAGTAGGAGAATAGTATGCAGGATCTGTTACCATGGAGACAGGCGGGTGCTCCTGCAGGAGTCGGCATCGGGGAAATCCAGCAAGTGGTAAGTGGTGGCAATTCCAGCCAGCCAGGGAGTCCAGGGGAGGCCACAAAGACAGGAAGACTTTAGAGAGGACCCAGACACAGGGTCAGTGTTCAGGAGCCAGGTTTGAGCCCTCGGACTGTTCTAACTAAGACTGGGGTGATGGACAGCTCAATCCAAATCCTGATTTCCCCAGTTACTAACACAGGCCCCTGAGCAAGTATTTCATTTCTTTGAACTCCAACCTCTGCAAAGTCTATTAGAAGACAGTGCCTACCTTGTAGGATTATTGTGATGTTAAAAATAATAAAGGACTTAGCACATGCCTGAATCGCACTAAGATTGTAACATATAACTGTTTTTCAAAATTGATTATTAGGATTATGCCTAGAACTAAATGGGGATTTGATACAGAAGTAAGGAGTTTAGTTATTGAAGTTAGGATATCAGTCACCACAAGACCAAAGGAAGGGTGATCATGACATAATATTAGCCTTCTTGGATTATCCCTGACTAGGAGTCCGGATAGATGTCATGCCTCAAATTGAGCTAAATTTGAATGTGGTTTTGGTGGAGTCCTCTTTGGGAAAGAGAGGGTCACAGTGTATAGGAAGTAGTTGGAATCTTGAAATTAACTGTCCAACTGAATTCACACAGAACATGATTAACCATGATCATTCAAACGCTCTTTCCTAGAGATGAACTGTCATGTGAACTTTCCCCAAGATTTGTTACTCACAATGGAAGCTGCATCCCTAAGGAAGAGTGTTATGATACATCTGAAACCATAGAGTTTATAAATTTTTTTTGTCAACTAAAAACTATTGGATATAAAATCTATTATGAATGGAAAAACTGTGGCTGCTCCTCACAGGATAAAGTCACTGTTTCTTTCCACCTCTTTTTACTTAAAGCCCAATGCCCTGTGCTACCCAATACTTGATTCTCTAGACCCTTTCCTGCCTACATTCCAGTTCTGTGACTTCAAGACGTTGCTTGGGCACCAGTCAACTGATAAGATGAGGATATCTCACTCTCATTTCCCCCATCATCATTTAAAAAGTGCTTTCATTCATTTGATTTCATTTGTATATCCCACCTCATTACTGAGGCAGGAATGATCTTCACTGCATAGTTGAGGGAATGAAACTCAGAGAGTTGAATTAATTACCTAAGGCCACTCAGCTGGTGAATGACAGAGCCATGTCTGTAAGCCAGGCTTTCTGAATCCAGGCTTCATGAACTTTTCCACTTTACCATGCTGACCGCAAGTTGATGGTGGCTTACTATTTGCTCCTTTCCCATTTCATTTACGTTTTAAACAGTAGCTTCCAGCATCTTCCACAATTAAGAACTCAAGAGGTACCAGCGCTGTCCTTGAGTAGCTCAACAAGGTGCTGTCCACACCCACACTGTTCACAGGGGCTACAAGAGACACAAAGACAGTCAGATCTTTGACTTAAGTCATTTTCTTCTTGAGTCAAAGGTGGAAGAACAGAAGTATGAATTTGTGAAGCTTAACAAGGAATAGGTGCTGAGGGAAGAGCAGCATTAGAGGATGTTTTGAGTGCCAAGTCTTGTTCTAGGAACAGTTATGTATCTTTATGTGATATCAAGGGTCAGAGCAAATAGTGCTTCTTTTCATAATAAGCCAAGTGAGGTCGATCCTGCCATCAGGACCCTCCAATGGCTCCCATCTCTCTGATATTTTCCCCTACTATTTCCAGCACCCCACCCTGTCCCACCTTGGATTCTACTTTAGCCACTTGAGTCTGCTTGCTGTTTCTCAAACAGAGAAAATATGCTGGCACCTCAGGGCCTTAATGCTTGATTCCTTCTTTGGGCATTTAGAATTGTTAGGCTTGGAGGGGCATTCGTCATCTGAATATTCTATTCATTAACATAAATACAGTCATATCATTCCCTTTAAAAAATTCTTTTAATTAATTAATTAATTATTTATTTTTTGGGGGTAGAGTCTTGCTCTGTCACCAAGGCTGGAATACAGTGGCACAGTCATAGCTCACTGCAGCCTCAAACGCCCGGGCTGAAATGATCCTCCCTCCTCAGCCTGCCAAGTAGCTGGGACCACAAGCACATGCCACCATGCTTGGTTGACCTTTTTTTTGATTTTTTTTTTTTCTTTTGGTAGAGATGAGGTATTGCTGTGTTGCTCAGGCTGGTCTCAAACCCCTGACCTCAAGTGATCCTCCTACCTTGGCCTCCCAAAGTGCTGGGATTACAGGTGTGAGCCATGGTGCCCGGCCTAAAATCTTTTAACTGTTGCTCATTGAGCAGGAAGTCTAGACTCCCTGAGCTGTCTGGGAAACCCTCTTTCTCCTCACTGTCTGCCTCACACGTCATCTTCCAGCTGTACTAGTGGTAATGCCAAGGTTGACTGAGGGAGGAGGCTTCCGTTCTCTACTCTCAATCAACTTCCACTCCCTGCAAGCAAGCTCAAATGAACAGAATAGACACGTAAAAACTGTGTGCTTTCTATAAACCAAGCTGCAAGACAAATCTCCAATCCAAGCCTTCCAGACTGGGTCGCTAAGCCCCTTCCCTTTGACACAGAATGACAGAATGATTTGACAGTATGATTTGCAGTCTCCTGCTCACAGAGGTCTCTGTGCATTTGTTCATATTTTCCCTCTGCCAAGCAGGCCCTCTCTTCTTTATTCTCCTTCTCTCTCCCCCATCAGCTGCCTGGCTGCCTGTATAAGCCTCTCAGCTTGTGCTTAGCCTTCTTTGACCCATTCTTCCCAGCTACCTACACATGCCACCTTAGAGGCCTTTTTCTGTGTACCTCTACAGGACACATTTTACAATGTATAGAAATTATGTTTATGTGCCAGTCTGTCCCAAAGAGTAAGAGCTTGTTGTAGGCTAGGGCCATGTCAGATTTACCTGTGAATGATGGATTAGAAAAACATTGCTTGGAATATACTTTTTAATAAATATATGTTAAAGGATAAATGAAGGACAAAAACCAGGCTTTGGGGAAGGTTATTCAGAAGTCTGAGTGTAAAGTAATTGGAAAAATTTTAACTTTTTAAAAGTGTGCACAGTGAGGTTTAGAGAAGACTTGGGAGGGTAATTTCATTAGCCTAGGCAGTACACAATGGAGACCCAAACTAGAGAAGTAGCAACTCATACACTAAGGGTTTCAACTCCCTCATCTGTAAAAGAGGAGTTTTAACAGCATGTACATCATAAGATTATCATGAGAGTATGTTGTATTGATAACACATTTTAATTATTATTATTTTAAAAATAATAGCAGCAAAGATGTATGGTGGTGAGCAGCATAGCTCTGGGCCATGCTGCTGGGATTGACTCCCAGTTCCCACACTTACTTGCTGATTGTCCAGCAAGTTTCCTAACCACTTTGTGCCTCTGTTTTCACAGATTTAAAAACGGATGTAACAACACCTATTGCAAATGGTTGTTAAAAGATTTCTATGAATTGATGCATGTGCAGTATTTAAATCTGGAATGTAGTAATTTCTTTTAAAACGTTGGTTTAGGCCAGGTACGGTGGCTCACGCCTGTAATCCCAGCACTTTGGGAGGCTGAGTCGGGGGGATCACCTGAGGTTGGGGGTTCGAGACCAGTCTAACTAACATGGAGAAACCCTATCTCTACTAAAAATACAAAATTAGCCAGGCATGGTGGTGCATGCCTGTACTCCCAGCTACTCGGGAGGCTGAGGCAGGAGAATCGCTTGAACCCGGGAGGCAGAGGTTGCGGTGAGCCAAGACCACGCCATTGTACTTCAGCCTGGGCAACAAGAGTGAAACTCCGTCTCAAAAAAAAAAAAAAAAAAGTAATAAAAATAAAATAAAATAAAATAAATAAATAAATAAAATAAAATTTTGTTTTAAAACACAAACACAAACACACACAAGAATGGAAAGAAAACTTGTCGAGGTAGAATCTACATGACTTTATAACTAAATGAATGTGCATGTGGGTGTGTATGTTTGCTGATGTGGGAGGTAGAGTGAGGTAGGAGAAAAAATCTGAGATAGATTTGGTTTGGAAACATCCTACAGATAATGATACCTTCAGCCAAGACTTGGAGCCAAGGAGCTAGAACCATTTGGGAAGTTGGGCCAATAATTAATTCAATTTTCTATCTTGTCAGTTTGAAATGCTCATGGGCATCTATGTACTAATGGTAAGGAAAGAGGCTGAGATTTCAGATCTAGAATTAATGATTTAAGAATCATTAACACATGTTTCAAAAATAATGACTAATATTAGTTGAAAGCTATGATCACTGTGCTAAACATTGCATATACATTATCTCACTGAATCCTGTCAGCATCCCTAGGAGGTATTAGCTACATTTCACAGATGGAGAAAACTGAGGCACAGACAGATTAAGTAACTTGCCTTAGGTTACCTGATTAGGTGGTCAGGAAGGGTTTGACGGCAGGCAGTTTTATTCCAGACTGTGTGCTCCTTATTCTCTTTTGGACTGTCTCCAAGGAAAAGGTTCAAGTCATGAAGTTGGCCAAAAGAACCCAGCAAGAAAGAGGGTGTGTCTCACAGAGGCTCCAAAGATGCTATGCCAGTGAATGAATGATTAGATGTTAGAGGTTCAGGCTTTGTGGCCATAAAGTAGAGGAAGACTAATGATATGGTTTGGATGTCTGTCCCCTCCAAATCTCCTGTTGAAATGTAACCCCTAAGGCTGAAGGTGTTTGGATCATGGGGGCAGATTCTTTATGAGTGGCTTTGTGCCATCCCTTGGGTAATGAGTAAGTTCTCACTCTGAGTTCACCCAAGATCTGGTTGTTTAAAAGAGAGTGGCACCTCCCACCTCTCTCTCTTGCTCCCACTCTCGCCATGTGATGTGCTGGCTCACGCTTCACCTTCCGCCATGACTGTAAGTTTCCTGTGGCCTCACCAGAAGCAGGTGCCAGCGCTATGCTTCATGTACAGTCTGCAGAACTGCGAGCCAAAATTAAACCTCTTTTCTTTATAAATTACTCATTGTCAGGTATTTACAGCAACGCGGGAATTGGCTAATACAACTAACTGGCTCAGGATAAGGTTTAGACTCCAACCCTGTCCTCCAGCAAGGCACTGTAACCCACAGTTCATGAAGAAAACTGGATGCACCGGAATCACCTGGGGTGATCCATTATTCAAAGACAAACTCCCATTTCCAGCCCTGACCTATTATAAAGTGTTAGGGTCAGCCTGGCATGCTGTGCTTTTAACCAGATATCTTGACTATATTGACCACTCAAGTTCACTTGGGAATGAAATGTATTTTTGTCATATAAAGTACAGCCTTAAAGAAATGATACTGGTTTTCCGTATGAGTCCTAAACCATCTATGAAGGTGATTTTAAAAGAGAAATTCCCAGAATGTCTAGAGCAATCTCAGGATCACTAAAGTAATTACATAGCTTCCCCAGGTGACTATTTTGAAGGGAAATACTTATTTGGATTTGCAGTTTCTGGTATGTTTAATAAATACCACCTTCATTACTAAATAACTGACTTCCCAAATGCGTTTTTTTTTCTGGATAAAAAGAAAATGTACAAGAACAGAGCATTCATCCAACATTATTACTATGGATTCTCCACTTCATTGTTATTCTCTGTGTTTGGAGAGGAATTGGTCAACTGGGTCATTTTCTGAGCTTGATGGGACATCGTCATCCCTGCTTATGTTTGAATTGTTCACAGCACTTTGACCTTTACAGAGAAAAGCTCTACCTGGATGCAAACCATTGTTACTGTATAGCGGAGCTCTTGTACAATTGTGGGGAGGATCCAACCAACACCTGTGTTACAGGCTGGCTGCCGTTAGAACTCTAGAGAATGTTTCTCAGGATCATGATTCCACTGATGGAGAATCTGAATCCAGGCAATGGCGAACATTTTTGCACCAGAGATCTTCTGAAATTTTATATCTCAGCCTGGTCTGGTGTTGGTGGCTAGAAAATAGCTTCCTGGGCTGATGTATTGGTCCTTGGTACAATTCATGGCTAGCCATATTATATTTGATTTCACAGATACTGTTGGAAATATCTACCACATGTGCTTTATCCCACAATAATTACCCAGAAAATTAAAAAGAATTAATTCTAATTTAACAATGTTTTTACTTAACTTTTTTTTTGCTCTGCTCACAGATCTAATTGCTGTTATTCTCACTTTATTTTTCTATAAGATAGGAATAATATCCACTTCATTAGCTCATCATGAGGGATAAGTAGGATTAGCAAACATACTCTCAAAGGGCCACTAACTGTGGAGAAGATGCCTTCATTTGCATTTCTTTCTTGGCACATTTCTTGTTAGCCAGTCATTCATTAAGACCCCATGTTTATTGAACACCTACTCTGTGCCAGGCACTTTTCTTGGTTCTGGAGATATCACCATGTAAAAACAAATACCTGAAGAATGCCCTCATAGAGCTTACAGACATAGAAGACGAGACAGTAAACAAAATAAATAAGTAAACTATGAAGTGTATTAGAAGGTGTTAAGGGCTATGGGGAAAAAGAATAAAACAGGAAAGTAGGTGAGGACTGAGCTGCGGGAAAGGTGATGTTTCTGTTTTAAATCAGGTGACATAGGTGGCCCTCCCTAAGAGGGTGCTACTTTAACAAAGTCTTGAAGGAGCTGAGGAAAACCATGGCAACATA
The DNA here is from genome assembly GCF_024542745.1 of Macaca thibetana thibetana. NCBI lineage: Eukaryota > Metazoa > Chordata > Mammalia > Primates > Cercopithecidae > Macaca > Macaca thibetana. Next base: position 146,048,624 of record NC_065578.1, read on the forward strand.
TATCAAATCACATTCCATGGGACGTTAGTCCTGAGAAAACCTTAGCTAAAAATGGTTTCACCATTCAATCACGTTGGAAATAATAAGTTTTGGAAACTTACAATGATTGTAGGCACATTAAATAATTTGAAAAAGTCTGCTGGAAAGGAACCTGTTTAACTCAAAACATAGTGAACAGTATTTCCCTCCCTCCCTTCTACCCTCCCTTTCTTCCTGTTTTCCTTCCTAATCTGATAGAGCAGCTAGACCGTAACTCTGTAGCAACCTTCAAATGTGGATACGCTCCTACTTGCCCATCATCAGTGGGGCTTCTGAGGCAGAATGCTCCAGGAAGAGCATCGATTCTGGAATCTGGGACCTCAGTATGAGACTGGCATGTGCCACTTTGTACCCGAGCAAGCTAAGCTTTCTTTTTGGCTTTATCATCTATGAATTGGGCATAATAATAAAGCCAGCTATGCAGGCTTGTTGTAAAGAGTAAATAAAATCAGGTGTTAAAGCACTTTCTAAATGGTAAAATACTACAAATATAAGTGTTTTATGATGTACTTTTTCATTTGCTTTTTGGTACTCAGAGAGTCAATCCACTGTTATGACTCTGTCTAGGGTTCGTTTATAAAGAGCTTGCCGATGGAGGGTTGAAGGAGAAGGGATAAGCTTTATGAGTCTGTGAAAGTGTAAAGAACTGTCATGTTCTCGACAAGAATCCAAAACTTCAGTCCTATTTGCAACAGGCTCCAGTCCACGAAATTAACTGGCCACAGGCCCATTTCCCTACACTTGCCAGTGATTCTCAAACTTTGGAGCACACTAGAATCACTTGGGGATTGTAAAGCAATACTGTTGCCTGGTTCCCACCCTCAGTTGTTTGACTAATTGCTATGGGGTGTGACTGGGGCATTAGGATTTTAAAAAGCTTTCCAAGTGATTCCAATGTGTGGCAAAGTTTAGGAACCACAGTCATAAATTAATCCCTGTGATCATCTTTTTTTTTTTTTTTTTTAAGCAGCCTGGCCAAAAGAAATACTTACAAGTTGATCATGGTTGCAAATCGATGAACTTGATTCTTTTCTTATGGGAAGGTAAGCAGTTAGGAAGAAAGAAAGGAAGAGACGGAGGAGAATTGCTTTTATCAGCTGCCTGCTTTGACAAGGGATTATGCCATCACATGCATTACCTCATTTAACTTTCCCAAGAACCCTGATACTTAAATATTATAAAATTTCCATTTTGAAAGTGAAATACACGATCATTGAGCGCTTAGGAAAATTCCTCAGGAATTTGAAAACAGGACATTTGGTTGTGCAGCCCTCCTTTAGGTTTACAGTGGCTTCTCCTACCGTCGTTTTCTTTTTCTTAGCTTTCTGGCAAAACCTGGTATTGAGCATTTACATATCAGTGTCAAATGAAGTCAGTGTTATTTTCTTGCCCGTAAAGTCAGCCTCTGAGTTTTAAATCTGATTGGGAAATGACAGTCTTTATTCCCTACAAGAACTGTACACATAAGGTAGCAGAGTAAACAGTAAATGTAGGAGTTTTATAATAGAGAGGTGCCTTTTTAAAAATTTTTAGACAGGGTGGAGTGCAGTGGTGAGATCAGGGCTCACTGCAGCCTCATCCTCGTGGGTTGAAGGAAAAGGGATAAGTTTATGAGTCTGTGAAAGTGCAAAGAACTCTCATGTTCTGGACAGCAATCCAAAACTTCAGCCCTATTCACAATCCTGATCCTCCCAGCTCAGCCTCTTGAGTAGCTGGGACTACAGGTTCACAACACGACACCCAGTTCATTTTTAAAATGTTTGTAGAGATGGGGTTTTGCCATGTTGCCTAGGCTGGAAAGGCGCCTTCTAAGCAAAGCATCTGTATGTAGCCTATGGCCTAGCAGTAAGTCTAGCCCAGGTTTTTTCCATTTTCCAGTTCATCTTAAGCATTTTCAGAGAATTGAAACAGATGCAGGCAAATGTTCTCCTTGATCATTGTTTATTCATTTAGCATTTATGGAGCACCTACTGTGTGTTAGGCACTAGGAATAAAAAAAATAACTAAAACATCTTTTACACAAAAGGCAGCAAAGACAGACATGTTAATAATAATTAAAGCATAAATACCATGATACCAGTGTGTGGATGGAAGTTGAGAGGAAGGAGAGATCAACCACAGTGGGCTGTCATGGGGAGGGCAGCGGGAGGCGTCATCCTGGAGGAAGTGGCTTTTGAAACATGTGATTGTGTTCAGTCAATCCACCTCTTTGGCAATCTCCTAAACACCAGTGCTCTAAGGATTGTTACCTGAGGATTGTTGGAGGATGCTAGGGCAGTTATTAAAGAGGAAATCCAGGTTCTGGGAAGATGAATGACTTGCCCAGGGTCGCAAACACAGTAAGAGGCAGAAATGAGACTCCCACTCAACTGTTCTAAGTTTAGTGTTCTTTCCATGACGCCGAGTTTCCTCTGCTGGTTCAGCAACTGGCAGGTCTGCATAGCTGAGAACGTAGTTGGTAGCTTGTGGCATCAGGTGACATCTTGATTATTTTTTCCAGTTGAACCTGGTTGCCAAGGAAAACTCTTTCTCCCTTATAAAACCAGGCAGTGAATGCGCTATCTCAAATGGAAAATTGAGTCTTGAAATGCAAGAACTCCAGAAAACTCACAATGTAAAATAAAATTCTGAGGTGGATAGTTTTTTTTCAGAAATGTATGGTAGAAATACAGTTGTCTATAAATATTTAAAGTCACCAACACTATTTTTCCTTGGTGTTATATAATTTCATATTTTAAAAATAAGAACTTATTCAAATACATGCAGCTTTATTTCAGACTCTCCTAAGTCATCTACAGTTGTAATTTTTTCCCACTTTTATTACCAGCTTAAGCCATCACTAATTTACTAATGATTCCCAAATAAATGTCTTCAGTCACAAATGTCTTCTTTAAAAAAATATGCTTTAAAATGTGGACACAGAGTCTTGCAGTGTCGCCCAGGCTGGCACGCACTGGCTATTGACCGGTGTGATCAGGGTGCACTGTAGCCTCAAACTTCTGGGCCGCAGTCATCCTCCCAAGTAGCTGGGACTACAGGCATGTGCCACCATGCTTCATAAATCTCTTCTAAATCTTTCCCAAGACCAGTGGAATCTGGTTGTTCCAAAGGCCTTTAAATCTAACATTTTAAACCAAATTCATTATTTTCTTACCAAAACCTTTATTTGTATCTCTTTAATATCCTACTACTTTAATTTAGTTGCCCAAGCCAGACATTTAAGTCTGTTGATTTCAGTTTCCTGCCAAATATCCCTCCAGTTCCTCCTCCCTCCCCACTGCCATGGTCCGGCATCAGTCCCCCATTCTTTGCCACCTCAACAACTGCAGTGGACTCCTAACTGTGCTTTCTGAAACAATGCATATTTTTCTACACTAATCCACCTTGCTTAGCACACAGTGACTTGCCCAACTGGCTTAAGCAAAAGCAGAAACCTCATTTTAAATCAATATTCAAATCTTTCTAAAAGACTCTTTCATTTTCCCATGTCAGTTAAGTAAAATACCTTGAAAATAAATGTCTTTGATGACTGAGGCTTTTATTGTGTCTCAAGGCCATCAGTCTGAATACTGGTGATTATTATACACTATCTATGTTGTGGCCATGATGACATTTGGCTTAAATGAATGTGTTATTTTTTTTAAGTTCAGTTTTTAAATAAATGATTCTTACATCAGTGGTTCTTAACCTTTCTGGGGTCATGCACCCTTCTGAGAATGCGACAAAAGTTATGGATCTTTTCTTGAGAACACAACACACACACACACACACACACACACACACACACACACACACTTTGCCCACAACTTCAAGAGTTTCTTAATTCATCCATGGATCCCTACAGCTACAATGAAACCCGATTAAGGAATTTGCCTCATGTGAAACTGTTTTCTTGTCAAAGGCTTGATATACATTTCTATTTTAAACAGATGTTTGAATGAATTTGGTCCTGGGTGAGGTGTGATTGGCTGCCTACTTTCCCAGAGTTTGTACCATGTCTTTTGAGAATGGTCTGTGGAGAGGGCAGTTAATTTGTATAACCATCTCAACTCTGCCCTTCACTAGCTACAGGACCTTGTGAAATCCTATAACTAGCAAGATGTGTAGAAATCAGCTCAGATTCTCAGCCAAGGGACCGGAAATCTTGTCTCTATATGCTCTGCTAACTTGGTAAACTTTTAAGAAATACAACTCAGATGTAAGATGAGGCACACTTGACATGATAATATTTTGTTGTTTGGTAGAGTCTGCCTCATTTCTACTACTTCATTTTATCCCAACAAAAACCTGATGAGAAAGTCAATGAGTTGTAATTGTTCAACACATGAGGACAAATAAGGAAAAGAACACAGGCTTACTCAGTTACAAACAGGAAATATACAAAAAGTCTCATTCTGATTCTAGCTCCCAAGTCTCTGTAGACCTCTGTTCTTCACGATTTAATTCAAGCTACACATGAGTTGAAGACATCCAGGCAAAATAGGTTGGATCCATTCATATCAAATTAGGTCTACACAACAATTTGATAGTGTTAGAAAGAAAGTTTTGGACACACATGAATAATGACTAATAACATTTTGACTGATATGGTAGGATACTGGTAAACATGGTTGTTGATAATTTCATCTTGGGGTCTGGGTGCATTGGCTTATGCCTGTAATTCCAGCAACTCTGGAGGTGAAGGCAGGAGGATTGCCTGAGGCCAGGAGTTTGAGACCAGCCTGGACAACATAGTAAGACCTCATCTCTACAAAAAAGTGTAAAAAAATAGCTGGGCATGGTGGCACGTACCTGTAGTCCTAGATACCCCAGAGTCTGAGGCAGGAGGATTGCTTGAGCCCAGGAGTTTGAGGTTACAGCAAGCTATGGTCAGGCCACTGCACTCCAGCCTGGAATACAGAGCCAGACCCTGTCTCAAATAATAATATTTTTATTATTAATAAGAAATACAATAATAATAATTTATCTCATATAAAAAAGGACAGTTTTGTAAAGTGTAGGGTTTTTATGTTTGTTTGTTTTTTGAGACAGGGGTCTTACTCTGTCACCTCAGCTGGAGTGCAGTGGCGCAATCACTGCTTACTGCAACCTTGACTTTGGGCCTCAAGCAATCCTCTTGCCTCAGCTTTCTGAGTAGCTGGGACAACAGGTACACGCCACCATGCCCTGCTAATTTTTTCTATTTCTTGTAGAGACAGGAGTCTCATTACATCACCTAGGCTGGTCTCAAAATCCTGGGTTGACTCGGTCCTCCTGCCTTGGCCTCCCAAAGTGCTGACATTACAGGTGTGACCCACTGGAAAATGTAGGGTTGAAGATATTTTTGCATGGACTTTTTTTTTTTTTTTTTTTTTTTTTTTTTTTTTTCCTGAGCTACCTTTAACTATACACAGGAATTAGAAACATAAACTTGGCTAATTTTATCTGAGCTCTCCAGCATTTTTTTTTGCATCCTTCAAAAAAACCAGTCTCACTCCAGGCTGAGTATTGTGTCTCTCTCTCCTTCTCTCTCACATCCTGTGTCATACTTGTAAGCTTGGAACTGGAGGGACCTCGGAGATTGGTTCAACCCTTCCATGTGCAATTAGGGAACTGAGACCCAGAATGGTTAAATAATTTGCCAGAGGTCACACAGCGAGCAGTAGCAGCAGCTCCAAGATGAGATCACATATCTCCTGCCTATGGGTCCTTATTTGTTTTCCTATCTTTCAAAATGGAAATTGTAATACCTTGACAGTCAAAAATTCAAAATACAGCAGAGAAAGACTCATAAGAGCTATAAAGTCATAATAATTAAGTTTTCAGTAGTTTTTCAAGTACTACAATTATATACCTGCTTACCCAGCCCACTCCCCATATATGAAGTTCTACCTTATCATAGAACGCTTCCCTAAATTGTTTTCTAGGGACTGTCTAAAACATGGAGAAATAAGCTTGTCATTTCTTCAGCTGAAAGGATAACACTTTTGCTACATAAAACTTTTAATTTCTGTCAAATTGAAAAGTGGCATTCTAGATCTCCATAAGGCAATTTTATGTCAATTAATGCATCAGAAGGTATTTAATGAGAGCCAGTGTTGTACTTAGCACTATGTTAGGTAAACCCGAAGAGAAAGGGGAAAAATGCATATTTGTTCAGAAAGGAATTGGAAAGTGAAGAGGGAGTCGAATGCTTGGACACTGGGATTGCAGTATGAGTCAACAGAGTGTATGAGATGAACAGTGGGTGACCAGCCTGACTGAACCATGGCTCAGTGATGCCAGTAGTTGAAAATAAGGTTGAATAGGTAGGTAGGTAGGTAGATAAGCAGACAGCTTGATAGCGAGAGCTCAGGGCACTTGAATTTGAACCCCAGCTGTGTAATTTTGAGCAAATTACTCAACTTCTCTGTGCCTCAGTTTTCTTGGCACAGAAATGGGGATAATAATATTTCCCTTCCCATATTGTTAAGGAGATTTAATTAGATTTACAAGGTCTAAGCACGAGTAAAGTTTAGGGCATTGCCTTCTATGTCTTCCGTCTACCTTAGTAAGCATTTTTATGCCCTTTGGTTTGATTGGGAAGTGAAATTGAACATGCTCCAACAATATTAACTATTATATTTTGGGTGAAGCCAGAAAATAAAGACTTGAAAGTAGTCTGCGGAGTTTGGACTTGAATAAGCAACAGAGAGCGGTTCCTAGGCAGAGTTGGATTTAGAAAATCTGGGCTTAGGAAGGATATATTCAAACCCCAGAGTTCTTGGGTATGCTGCCTCTGCTCTTTGCTAGTTGCTCAAACATCTCACCCCTGGGGAAGGAAACCACTTGGCTACCTGAACTGGCATGTGGAGTGGCGACAAACAGCCTGGAAGATATTTGTCTGAAAAGAACAAAACAAAATTGCGTTTCAGAGGATTAAAGTTCGTCAAATTGTTATGGTTCTTTCGCTTTGTGGCGAGTCTTTAAGGGTCCAATTCCAAGGTTAATAAGTAAAAAAGCTGGAGAACTAGGTTGGTAGATTGAATATTAACGAGTACCTCTTGGATAGTTACTGGAAAGTTACCAATAACATCTATAGACATCTCTCCTCGGGTTCTCAATAGGCCTTTGCCCTCTTTAGAAACATCTTTGACTCCGGTAACATCTAAGCACCCGACAAGACTGCACCAATGCATCCTTCTGACATACCAAGGGGACAGATAAGCAAAGCGAGCCAGAGAAGCTACCTCCAATTGTCAAGGTGGAGAGACACAGGTCAAGTTTTGGGATCTGGCCATCAGTCATTAGTCCTCAGACCCTCTTAGTCTAGTTTCTCCAATTCAGATCATCTGGTCTTTGCATAATTACAATATCTTCCCTGTGGAATTTGCTAATGATTCTTGGACTGTTACTCTAAAGGGAAAAGATCTAGCAAGTTACTTGCTGTTTTCATTAAACTTAGCCAACCTCTCAAATAGGTAAACTATTTTTAAACCTTCAAGCAGCTGCAGATTATTATGGATGAATTCAAAAGTTTTTATCTCAATCGGCTGTGATTTTCAGATTCAAAACTTTCCTCGTGCTTAATTTTTTTGCATCCTCGGCCTCTGCTGTCATCTTTTAGGAATTTGGAATTAGTAGGAACGGTGACTCCACCAATACATGATGGTGACAAAGGTCAACTACAGGTTCGGGGAAAATAAAAATTCCTAAACATTCTGTTACTCCAAATGGATAATTATTGATAAAGCAGAGCAAAGCATTTGCCAAACCTGGTGCTAGATATTTATTTATCAGGAATATGCCACATGTTGGGTAATATACACATTATGATTAAGAGAAGCTACATAAAATATACCAGACAATGTACAAATAACACAAAGTAAACATTAGAAAAAGAAGTAATCTGTGCTTTACCTGTCATGTGGCCACACCATCTAAAAATGCATTCTCATATTTTCAGAAATAAACGTTAAGGATTATTCTTGAGACCACTCCTACTGATTCTGAGCATAATTATATAAATGACAAATACTGTGAATAATTAGCAATAACATCTTTGTATTTAAAAAAAGAGTTTTACTGGTGTTGTAGAATGAGTTAAACAAAACCTAGTTATCCTTCCTGCCCTTCCAGACTGGCCTGGTGGGCCAGATGCCCGGAGCCCCCCAGATTTTATGATGTGTCAGCCGAGTTTCTCAACTAGGGGTTTGGGCTTCTCTCTGCGTCTCTTTCTCTCTATTTGTCTCTCGCTCTTTCTTCCCTGCCCCCTCCCCATTTTTAAAAGGCTTTAAAGAACATCTCTGGGAAACAAAAATAGCTCCAGTTGTGAGAGGCCTACACACCGGGAATGCAACTGAGAGATGCAAGTCAGCAAGTGCGAGCCGCGAACATGAGTGTCTGGCCCTGGGTGGATGCTCCTCGCTGTCTTGGTGCCGATTCTCTGCCTGGGCCCGGTGGGTAGAAGGGAAAATGGTTTTTCAGGGTTGGGAGGTGGGTTGGGTAGGTCTGGGATTCCTAGCGGAAGGAATGGAAACCCCAGCATTCGGGCTGAGGGGGCTCTTCCTTCCCCTCCCCCCACGTTTTTCAAATTTATTTTGCCCAGGCGGGGATTGGCGACGGTCAAAAGGGAGCAGTTGGCACTGAATGTCACCCTGAAGGTAAAATGAAAGACAAAAGATGAACGCATGCTTGCTTTCCGTTTGCAGCGGCTGCGGCGGCGGCAGGAGCAGCAGGATTTAAAGGGGAAAAAAATCACACGCATATGCACACATATATACACACCCAGAGGCGTCAATTATGCAAACGCAATAATGCAATCAAATCATGACAGTGCCGGGAATTTTTTTTTAGAAAAATATAGATATTTATTTTTAAAAAGAGAGAGAAACGCATGCAAACAGAATCGTGCACATACCACGTAACCACCCGAGGAGAACCTGGCAGCCTCTCTCTTCTTTTGCCAAGTTATCATTGAGAAAACAGACAGGCATCATGACGTCCTGGGTCACAGGGAGTGCGGACCGACGCTACCAAGAGAAAAGGGAGGCGCCTTGGCGCTCCGGCTAGCCGCGGGCGCCCCTCTGCCCCTCGCAGCCCGGCTCGGTGAGTGCACAGCCGCTCGGGACGTGGACCCCGGGTGCCAGGCCGGCCCCGCGCCCGCGGGGGCAGAGCGGGGGGCCGTGCCCTTGCCACCGGCGGGCCGGCCAGCACCCCCTCGCCTGCCGAGGTCGCGGGAGCCCAGTTAAAGGAGGCGTGTGTAAGATGTGCAATGTTCCTGCATGGGGGTTTTGTAGACTTTCATAGCCAAAGAAACCGGCTTCGGCTTCTTTAAAATCCCCGACGACTCACCTGATTAACCTGCTGCAGTTCTGACCCTGCCAAGGTAACTGGTCCAAATCCTTATCATCAACATCTGGAGACAGACATTTGCATCTGGGGCATTCTTTATTTGCAGTCCTGGTTGAAATCTAGATTGCTACCCCCTTCCCCCTTCACTTGCTTAGAGTCTCTTGGAAAAAAAAAAAAAAGCAACCCCTCCCTCAATAACACAACCATAAGTACTGCCCACCTCTTGTAGACTTGCCTTACCATGACTGCAAAACTGTCAGCGTGTGTGCTGGAGACACAGATAAATTCTAATTGCAATTAGATTTGTTCTTTAAACACCTCTCCCATCCCCCTTCCTGGATAGAGACTTCGGTGCTTGGTAAAGTGGCAAAGAGTGAGGGCAGAGTTAGGGCGCTGGGACGGGAGGGGTTAGGGTGAGGGGATACGGAGCAGGGGTCGTTGGGGAGAGGGTGGTGCCAGGAGTTGAGGACTGCTGTCATGGGCTGGAAAATCCTTCTGGTGATTGCTGCTGCTGTAGTCCTAGGTGTCTCCCTCCTGTCCTCTACGCTTCTTTCCCTCCCTTCTCTCTCCCCAACCCTTTCACCTTCCCGAGGGAGTCGCTGAAGTTGCACGGAGGTCACCCGATCATCATTTAACTATTTTAAACCATCTACCTCCTTCTACCCCTCAAGTCTGTTACAGCCTCTGCAGGATAGACCCCTGCACCCCTTGTTTGGTGATGGGAGAGTCTCAGAGACAGAAAGACACAGAGGGCAAAGCTCCCCTCCTCCCTTTCTCTTCCCTTCCGGCAACCTTTTCCAAGCTGCACCCCCTCCCCCTTTCAGAATCTTAATGAGCAATTCTGGAAGAGTCCGGAAGGGCCTGGAGAAACCCCCGCATGCCTCAGTGCTGTGGAATGATTATGTATGTGTTTATTTATTGTGCTTGCCTCGGTTATGTTGTGAATTGCCACATGGGTCTGCTTATGTTAGGGAAGCACGTTTGCTATGTTTGTGTTGTAGTACCAGAACCAGTGGCCGTGCAATAAGACACAGACACACACAGAAATCAAATGATTTCACTAACATAAACCAGAGGGCAATGTTGAAAATAGCACTCCCTCTCTCTCTCTCTCAAAAAAAAAAAAAAAAAAAAAAAAAAAAAAAAAGGCCGGAAAAAAAGAAATTCTCAGCATGTGGGTTAAGAGAAGGTGTTAGGTCCATATGACCTCCTACTACTTTCAAAACACTCCTGCTTAATACTTTAAGTCAAGATCAAGAGACCTGCGGATGTTGTGAAGTATGTTTCAGAGCAGCTGAATGACTTGGTCTAGTTTTGAAGAGAAACTCTCATTTGTTTCTCACACTGCCCAAAGGCCAAATAGGGGAGTGTGTTTGGAAAATGCCCAAATTCAGAAGCATCAGGAGAGAGAAAAAGAGCCGGAAATGTCTTAGAGAAAAAGACAGAAAAATGGGATTGAGGAGTGGTTTCAGGGTTCTCTCTCTCTCTCTCTCTCTCTTTTTTTTTTTCCTGTCCAGCAGATTTGATGTTATCAAAATGAGTTAACCAACCTGAGAAACAGTTCTGTCATTGTGGGAAAGAGAGGGAAATTTGAACATTTCTCAAATCCGAGCTGAGGAATGCCTGACAGGAAGAAGAGACATGAAAACACTGATGGAGATGAAGTGACATTGATGGGGTTTCATCTCCTTCAAATAGAAAAAGAATCAAGTGTATAAGGAAGCAGGCCTGGATGATCTTTTAAGCGTACATTTGTCTGTTACGCATGGCTTTGTTATTCTTACTAAAGCAACTCTCATAACTCTTTAAACTTGCATTAAGTAGAATTAAACGTGTGTATATCGAGAATGGTATCATACAGCACATAAAACTGTCCATTGACTGGGGTGATGAATGTAGATAGAAGATCGTTCCTTTTCTTTAATAAATCAAAATAGCATCGAAGTCCTCGTGCATGGTATATACTGAAACCTGCTGGTCTTCTTTACCGGGAATTGCCTGGGGAGCCAGGGGAGTTTGTGATGGGTGTTGCTTTAACAAAATAGAGCAGATCAATCGATTAGGTTTCCGTGTGTGCTGCTCAATTTATTCTGTACAATTTTTCCAGAAATTAAAAGGTTACCAAGAGAGTGCCATGTCCCCGTCTCTGACTGAGCACCACTTATTACCGCACCAGTATTTCAATATTAAGTGATCTTCAAGATATTTCATCTTTCATTTTGAGTTCTGAATGTGAATCAGCATGAGAATGGCAGTGCAGCAAGATAAGGTATAACTAACCTGGCAGACAGCTGAAGGGCTCGTAGGAAAGTGTTGTGGAGAGGAATATCTAGGGCTGTTCTCAGTAACCTTGTTTACAGGGACATTTCAGTTGCAGCTAGAATTTTAGCAAGAGCCTGCCAGAGGTAATGGGCTTATGTTTGAAATGGATCCTAAGTGTCTCTTTTTTCATCTGCACAGATATGCTATGCACCTTAGCTGAACACTCAGGACAAAACTTTTCTGATGCCCTATGACATTTTCCAATGCAGACAAATCCTTGGATGAGTATGTCATAGGAAAGGGGTTATTACGAAATTCTTTTGTTTACAGATGTGTCAATACAAGTAGCTTTAGTCTTTAAAAAAAAAAAAAAAAAAGTCTTGTGTGCTTGACTCTGTTAGATACAAAACAAATCATCCAAAGAGGTTAAAGTACGCCTTATAGATTGACCTATGAAATTGGTTTCAGTTAGACATTGAAGGTGTCATTATCCTAGTAAAGGGGATTTGTGATATAACATAGAAATTCTGTATTTGTTTCAAAATTGTTGGAAAAATCTGAGAATAGAAAGATTTTGAGGGAAATGCCAGAAGCCACATTAATGAAGAAAAACGCTGTTGGGATACTTTTGAATAATAGATAGGATATGTAATGGTCAACCACAAGATAAAATTTTTACACGGTATTTTTATGGCTTTAAATTGGCTGCATTGTAAACTAAGCTTACTAGTCTATTAAGTCATTATACTTTTCAATTATTTAACATTTCTGGCCAAGCTATCTTCTGTGGTCTTTTTCTGTATGCATCAGAAATGATGCGTACAATAGTAGTTGTTTGTTGTTAGCGCGAGGACTTTGTGATGGAGCAAGCTTTAATTTAAACTTTTCGAGACAATATTATGACGAATGCACAGAGGAAAAGAATGTTATGGATATAATTTGAGCCCTATGAAATGGGGATAGCTACAGCATTGAAATGTACCTAATACAATTTGAGTTTTTCTCACTGAGAAACCTTGACAGTATCAGCCTTCTAGGTACTGTGCTTTTGGAAATACTATATATCCATTTAAATGCAGATCTTCACTTTTCTCCAGGGAGCGGTTGGTGAATCTTTCAATTGAACCATGAGTATGACAAAACCAACTGAAAAATTTTCCATGAACAATAGAGTCTGTCGTTTTGAAGTAATGATTATCAAGTTTCATAATATTGTGATTTTTTAAAATTCATTTAAAATATCTTTATAAAGTCAAAATAATGTACCAGGGCTTCTTGTGCAAAGGAAGAGGTTTTCTCTTGTCACTTTGTTGTCAGTTTGTTAAAGCTGTGAAATCGTCTGGATTTGCAATTCAGTTTTTAGGTTGGCACTGCCATCCCAGTAGAGTAAGTGGGCTTTAGGAATCAGAGCAAATAATTACGAGTAAGTTCTATGCGTCCTCACCCTCTCATGCTAGTGGATGAGAGTGTGGTGCTATAGGAGAGTTTAAAGATCTTTCTTGGCTGGGCATGGTGGCTCACGGCTGTAATCCCAGCACTTTGGGAGGCTGATACAGGTGGATCACGAGGTCAGGAGATCGAGACCACCCTGTCCAACATGGTGAAACCCCGTCTCTACTAAAAATAAAATATTAGCTGGGTATGGTGGTGCACACCTGTAATCCCAGCTACTCAGGAAGCTGAGGCAGGAGAATGGCTTGAACACGGGAGGTAGAGACAGTAGTCAGTCGAGATCACGCCACTGCATTGCAGCCTGGGGACAGATGGAGGCTTTGACTGAAAAAAAAAAAAAAAAAAAAAAAAGAAGAAGAAAAAGAAAGAAAGAAAAAAAATCCTTCTCCGGAACAATCTTTAGATAATTTTGAACCTAATTTATAATACGATTTTTGTATTGCAATTAGTGGTGGTGCCAAAAGGGAGAGCCAGAGCCCAGTGGGCCTTCTTTTAAGAGATGATTGCAGAAAGTAATACAGCCTTTTGAAATAGAAGGTCAATACACACAGCCTTATGGTTCAGAGAACCAGAAAAATTCTTGCAAACCTTGAAGCAAAAATTCTTGGTAGTATGTTCCTGATAAAAATTTTTGTGAAATTATTGCAACTCTTTATGTCTATCACATAGAGAAGGAAATTTTCTTTTTCTTGGAGATTAGATACCATTCATTTACTCATCCTTGATTCACAACCCATTGTGAAAGGCCACTCTCTCCTTACCTTGCCCCCTGCACTCTACTGGGGATAAATCTCATCTCCCATTCCTCTTTCACATGTATACCATATACAGATGTTTACTGGTGTATTTATAATATTATGCTTGATGATACCTATAGTTGTGAAGAATAATCATTTATAGTTTTAAATCAGGCCTTTATTTATATTTCTGTTATGAAGGATACTTTGTTTATTTAAACAAGATAATGATCATAGTTATCACACACACACAAAAGGTTGAATGTGTTTGGAACACCTGTGGTAAGATACTGGGGAGTCAAAGATATTTTATTTACTTATATGGCTGTTTCTGATGGTGCATCTGCTAAAATAAATAACCTGGACACTTAAAAGGATGTTAACGAATGAATTTGCTCATTTTACTTTTCCTATACAAACAATTTTTTTTTAACTTGGAAAATATGCATACCTGACAGCGTTTGTTTACTGGTTTGAAGATTTAAATTCAGGTTGCCAACATTATGTGACGTATAGCAAACATTTTGCATTCCTATTCTGATAGATACTAATGGAATAGAATATAAACAATGTTTCCAGATATCTATGTTACAGAGTGGTTCATTTCAATTTGATCTAATTCTAAGATATATTAGATTAATAAGTCTGATTTTATGACCAGTGTAATTTATATTCACAAATACCTATTTTTATTAGCACAGTTACAGGTTGTAAGCAAATTTCCATATATGTTAAATACTAACAACAAGAATAACTAACATTTCTGCAGTGAGTTACAGTTTATAACCATACATTATCTACAAGCTGTTCTTTAGAAGAATATTTATTGCACTTTCTTCCTTAAGAAGGCAATCAGTTTTTACATTGTAAACATTATTTGAAAATAGGTCCTTTTGTCAGAGTTCCCTCCCTTCCTTCCTCTTTCTTTCCTATTTCTTGTTTTTTTTGTTTTTTTTTTTAAATCCATTCTTCCATTTTTCTTCTTTCCTCCCTTAATGGTGAGGAAAACGTAATGACTTTTTTTTGGTGGAGTATGTATAATTGCTTATCATACATTTCTATGAAAGAAGTAGACGTAGCAAGCAATCCCACATGAATTTTGGAATATATCTTCTGCTCACCAGTGTTCTTGAGGAAAATGTAAGGTTGCAGAAATCATTTCATGCCCTGTATGTTTTCAAGCATAAATCAGGAAAATTGTTAGCGAGTTATAGCTTTTCTTAGAGACTGTAGCTATAGTACTATAGTAAACACGGGCTATATATTTTTCCAAGTTATTATGTGTGGAGAGAAATCTGAAGTTGGCTATTTAGATGAACAGTTTAATTCAGTTATTAGAAATTCATTTTCTATTTAGTATGAACATTTATTTTCCTAAGGTTGCAGAATTGGGATATAATGCCGGATAATGGTTTGGCCCAATCACCTTCAAAGTTAGAACTGTGCTCCTTGTAGCTAATGTGCATACTAGCGGATGTCAGTCCTCAGCTAAAGGTCACTCAAAATGGTGCTAAGCTGGGTTTGTAGTATAAGCTGGTTACCCACTTCATCAGAGGGCAGTAGTGAACCTTTGTTTCTTCATTTCTAAAATGAAGGGGTTTGACTCGATGGTCTCCAACTTACTCCACCCCTGAGATTCTGAATTTAGTGAATGATTGATAATGAATCAATCAATTCATCATACACCTATTTATTTCCATTCTATAAACTAACTAACTACTTAAGTATGGCCTTATGCCCTGACTAGAAATATTAGTATGAACAGTAGTAAATGAGCTCAGTATCTGTGTTTTGGAATGAAAACCTCATGAAATTTAGAGTCTGGTTTGCATTACAATTTTTTCATTGTAAATCAATTATTAGATATTTAAAACAACTTTTTTTGGGTCCTGCAGAAAACAATCTTAAATGCTGATTACTTTCCTAGGCTAGACCATAAAAGCCCATTGTTACTTATTGGAGTGAAATAGTATATTATCAGTGATGAACAAAATGTAAAGAACAGTTCTATTATGATACAAGTAATAAACAGAATACAAAGGCAGTAAAACAGAATGACAGTTTATCATTTATCTAGATTTACAATGGTTGATGTTTAAAAGAATGCACATATAACAGGAAGTTTAAAAGATACAGAAACAATTGCAGAGTATCTGTAAGAGATTCTTAGAAACTTTCGGGACTTTTTGCGGCTGGTTGCAAAGTATATGACTTTTCTTTCCCTGATATACTGAAATATTAGCAATACTTCTAAGTTTATCACTTGTGATAAGATGTGGCTTTTGGCACCTAAATTCATTGAACAGGGGGAGTGAGAAAAAATGGAGACAGAAAAAGAGCTATTCTCTGAAATAGTTGGCCAAGTTGTGAGAGAAGAAAAAATGGAAGCAGTTGGATGTAGAAGAGGGTGAGCTGTGTATAGCGGGGGGTAGGGGTGAGGGGTGGGGATAAGGGTGGGGAATAGCTTTGTCTGTATTTAACTGAGCTGTGGGATGTGAAGCCAAAAGGAAAAAGAGACAAACTAGTGTGTGCACATATCCCCTGAAGGGAAAGGACAGTGTGTTATGAGAAAAGGCTTTGGAATTAGAACTCTCATTTCAAAATCTCCACTGGATCACTTATTGCCTGTATGATTTTGAGAAATTATTTAATTCTTTGAACCTTCATAATTATAAAAATTTGAATAATAAAAGCATCTGCTTCTCAAGATGGATATGAGAGTTGAATCAGACTCTTGGGTATAAAAGTGCTTATAAACGGTAAAGTTCCTTGGTTTCAGGTGGTGAAGAAGAGTCATTGGGTGCACCATTTCTCTGTGCTAAAAAGATCTGACCATTCTGAGGTGAATTTGCTCAGCTCCAGAGTGGTCTTTGGTTGGTACATTTCTTGTCCACTGTAGAACAAGCATTGTGGTTGGTACTTCAGAGAGGTACTTCAGAGAGCAAGCAGGAAGTAGTTGCTGGGCAACTGCTAGTTTCTCCCTGAAGTAGTTGCAGGGCAGCTGGGCAGCTGGACATGGAAAATGGTAGCAAGCCTGATAATTCTAACGTATGCAGTGCCAGTGCTTCAGCATATTTACTTTCCCTTACAGATGGCCACAGCTTGTCTAAACAAACAAGTGACTGACTTTGGAAACAAAAACAATGTATTCAGTAATTGTGTTCTTTATCTCAAATATCACCTGTCATCTGCACTTTTGCCATGACGTTGCTATTAATCTAAATTTCTTGGATTTTTGTTAAGGCTGAAGGAATCATTGTTTGGTAGCAAATACTTAGAAAGAGTATTATAAATTCTATTTTAAAAGGTGCCCAGGGTATAAGATTAGAACAAATGCACACAGTAAGTGCTGGGTCCAGTGGCTTATACCTGTAATCCCAGCTACTTGGGACGGTGAGGCTTGATAAATGTTTGAGGCCTGGAATTGGGATCTGCCTGGGCGACATAACAAGGCCCCATCTCTAAAAAATGCCAACCAACCAAACAAAGAGAAGTAATGAATGCAATACAATAGTTGAAAACCAAGTTCTAGACACTATACACATGTCTTTTAAGAATATTTTTGGCCAGACACGGTGGCTCACACCTGTAATCCCAGCACTTTGGGAGGCCGAGGTGGGCAAATCACCTGAGGTCGGGAGTTGGAGACCAGATTGACCAACATGGAGAAACCCTCTCTCTACAAAAAAAATACAAAATTAGCCGGGCGTGGTGGCACATGCCTGTAATCCCAGCTACTCGGGAGGCTGAGGCAGGAGTATCGCTTGAACCTGGGAGGCAGAGGTTGCGGTGAGCCAAGATTGTGCCATTGCACTCCAGCCTGGGCAACAAGAGCGAAACTCTGTCTGGAAAAAAAAAAAAAAAAAAGAAAATTTTTGTCTGTAATTCACTGATAAATGTCTAATCAATTCTTTCATCAGAAATGGACTACATTTTAATGCATAAATGAAGCAGTAGATCAATAATTATTTAAGAAATTCGAGCTATTTGTATAGATTATATATGTATAAAAAGCAAACTCTACCCAAGATTGCTGGATGCTGTGCTTTGATTTACAAGATAATGATCAACAGAATTCTACACTTTGTGAACTGTTAAACCTAGAAACTGGGGCCAGGCGCGGCGGCTCACGCCTGGAATCCCAGCCCTTTGGGAGGCCGAGGCGGGCGGATCACGAGGTCAGGAGATCGAGACCATCCTGGCTAACACGGTGAAACCCCGTCTCTATAAAAATACAAAAATTAGCGGGGCGAGGTGGCGGGCGCCTGTAGTCCCAGCTACTCGGGAGGCTGAGGCAGGAGAATGGCGTGAACCCGGGAGGCGGAGCTTGCGGTGAGAGGAGATCGCCACTGCACTCCAGCCTGGGAGACAGCGTGAGACTCCCTCTCAAAACAAAAAACAAAAAAACAAAAAAACAAAAAAAACAAAAAACCAAAAAACAAAAACCAACCAACCAAACAACCAACCAAGCAAAAAAAAAAAAAAAAAACTAGAAACTGGAGTGGACCCAGAAATCAAGAGATATCTTCGGGTCAGGCTTGAATTAGAAAGTAAATATTTAATCACTCTTACCAAAATTCATCAGGGCTTCAATGTACAGGATATGTGCTAAACAAAGGAAGAAAACGATCTTCAGGGAGTTTGATGATGAGTCCGTGTTAAGAACTTTGACATGTATATAATTATTTAGAAGTGATGACATAGACAGCAAGAGCACTGGAAGGCCACATATAACCTCCAAACCATCATTTATTGAAGGGTTCCAGCTTTCTGTGAGGGTGATTTTGGATAGTAAAATTGACCCAACTTGAGGGTTTTTTTTTTTTTTTCAATTTAGGAAAATTTATTAAACAGGTAATGTCTTTAACATCATGCTAGGTCTGTTTGAGAATATAAAGTAATTTTAAGATATAGTGCCTCTCTTTAAGGGACTTATGCTACCTGCAGGGAAGTGCATTATATGTATGCGTGACACTGTGAAGATAACAAGCATAATATCAAATAATGCAAAATATGAATGCTGTGTGATCACTTCATATATATATGTTATATATATACACACATACACATATATATGTATATACACATACACACATATATATATGTGTATATATACACACACACACACACGCACACACATACCTTAAAGAGTACTTGACAGATTGACAGAATCAGAGAAATTGGATTGATGTTTAGGCTGCAATTTACCAGCTGTGTGACCCTCATCTCTTCAAGCCAAAGTTTTCCCATTTATAAACTGGGTGTAGCTTCATCTGTCTCACAGGACTATTGGAAGGATCAAACGAAACAGAGCATTTAAACAGAGACTGCACAAATTATGGGAGGGAAGGAGGAAAAACGTAACACTTGTGGAACTGCACTTGAGGGTAGAGACCATGTCCTAACTGACTTTGTGCCCCCAGTGTCTGGCACCGTGACTGGCTCTGAGAGGAGGCTCAGTAAATGTTTGTAAATGCATGCATGCCAGGCGCTGTGGTAAGCCCTTGACATGTTAAGTTATTGTTTAAAACTTCACAAAAAAAATTGCGTATGGTAGATATAGTGCCTCCATTTCACAGATGAGAAAACAGAAGTTCAGAGATGTTTAAGCAACCTCCAACCTCATGTAGGTAGAAAGTGGTAGAGATAGGAAGTTAGATCTACTTGGCACCAGAGCCCAGAGTCTATTCATTACATGATGTGGACTCTTAGATGTAAGAGAATTATCATTATTCCTGAACAATAGTGTGGCCAGAATGAAAAACAAAGACCTTGGATAATTCACCAGTTGCCCAGGCAGCTCCTGGGCTGGCTTGCAGATAAGTAGGGGAACATTCTCCTGAGCTGCCTGACACATTTAGCGTGGCCTTTTGTTAAACTGTCAGTTCTGATTTCTGCCCTTTGAAGTAAAAAGCACAATAGTGAAAAATACCATATAATATACCATAACCTGGACTTGTCATAGAGACAGAAGAGAAAGGAAGGGCAGTGAGGAACTCACAGTTAATGAAGTGGTTAACCAATGACTTGAATTAAGTTTGTTACTGCCACTAGCAGCCGCCCCTACCTTCTGTCTCTGTCTCTCTCTTTCTGGCTCTTACTCTGTCTTAACTTTCACTACTAGAGTTGGTAAGGTCTAGAATTTTCACTCTCTTCCATGTTAAGGGTGATAATAAAGAAGGTGATTCCACTGCTGAACAGTGGAATATTTCATGTTCTTCATTGCTTGTCTGTTCCTAACATCCCTATAGCTCATTACAATAGTTGGTTCTGTTGGAGTGAAGTTTTGCAGCCATCCCCAGTTTCTAATGAACAATACTAAAATGGCCCCTGACAACACGGTAATGTTAAAACTCCAGCCTCTGCATTGGGAGACAGAATGCAGAAGTTGATACCAGACTACCCGATCTTACATTATTTTGTCCTCAGTTTATTTCTGAGGAACAACAGAAGAACCTTACCTACAAAGGTTTCCATAAGAAGCAGAGGGAAATACATTTTTAAAAATCCTGATTCATTTTAAAGCTTCTGTTAAAATATAGTACACTGTAGGTCAGGACAGCAGAGACAGGAACTACGTAGAAGTCCCGAGAATACCTTACACTGTTATCAGAATCCAACCAGTAACAGTGTGTGGTTTCCCAGGGACTGCGCTAACATACCTGAGATGGAACCTGGTGGGGAGACACTTTCCACATTCCTTTCTGACCTGTGGTGAGTCTGCTGGGGTGAATCGTGTGAAGTTGTCAAAGGTTGCTCTGCTCTCCAGCACTTGGCACCAGCTCCGCTGAAATGTGATGCCATTGGTTTTCAGTAAAGGTTCCTTTCTGCAGGGCTGCAAACACAGATCAGCTGCTACTGTGTATACACAACCGGGGAGCAAATCAACCAGCACATTTAGAGCAGCCTTTTTAACCCTGAGACTTTCCAAGATCTCCTCTTCACACAGGAAGTTTCCTTCTCTGTTGTCAGATTTAGCACTGTGCTCTTGTCATCAGATCCGAGCTAGGCTCCCTGCTGCACAGTAGAGAGGCTTCCTTAAGACATTTGTCCTTGAAACTGCACCAAACTCTTGGAAGAACCCAGAACGTGTAAGTATGTATGATTTAGGCAGCAATAGTACAGGGCAAAGCTGCAATCAACCATTATACAATATCCGATTAGCAGTGCAGGAGGGATTTTTCCGACGTTATGTTACATTCATTTTCAATTCGTTCTGAGGAAACAAATCAATTCTAGCTTCTGATACAGTGACTTTGCAGTAGATGGGGTTGTAATATGTTAGCTTTAACTATTTGCTGTTCTCATTTAGCATTTAGATGTGACTTGTGGGACAATTACTGTGGGCATTAAACTATAAAACTTCTACATTTTTATTAGGATTTGTAATTGTTGGTCATGTCCATCTTGAGAAACAAGTTAGCTTTGGGGAATGTTTTTAAGGAATTAACCACATAAATTCATGGACAATAGAATGAATTTGTACTGTTCTTGCTCTCAAAACATATTAGTTTGCAGTTTTAATTTACTCGTAAAGAGCATTCCACTGAGGTTTTGTCTTAATTGAATCCTACCCAGTGCTGTCTGTTTGGTGTTTTACTGTCTTGTGTATAACTGTTTAAGTTACTTTGCTAGGATTGCAGTCTGGTTAAACCTGCATTTCGCCACTACTTAGATTCTAAGAACATTCAGGTCAGATAAATGCTCACAGAATTTTGGAAAGTGGTGGATTTGTTTTCAAGGGTGGTCGTATTACCCTTGAAAGCTTTTTAGATGCACAACGTGAATGGCTGTCAGATGGAGACCACAGACAGAACACTCTGAGGCTCTAAGTCAAATCTCGGCTTGTCCACTTTTGTAACTCCAATTAACTCCAACCAATAAAAGCCCGTGCCCCCTTTCTATCAATTTTTAATATGCAACAATACTTATGTTTGTAAGATTAATTTCTCTCGGATTAGTCTGATTGATAGCTGGATTGTGGTTTCTTAAGAGCTTGCTCCCTGAAACCCACAGCAGAGCTGCATTCCATTTAACTAGTGAATGTAAAAACGGGTAACCATGGATTCAGCCACCACTAACTGCCAGTGCAATGACTTGTTGTAAACAATACAAATGAGCCAGGAGAGCAGAGGCAACCAGACATGAAATGATTTTAATAGAAATTACGGTAAAAGGTCATGTGATTTGGTATCAGCTTCTGTTCAGTTTTAAAGGGAAAGTCTTTCTTTTCTGCCCCTTCTTCCCCCCTTACCTATTTCCAACCAACCCAAGTAGGTATCTCCACAAACTTGGCAGGTCCCACTCTGTGCTTCCATGGAGAAGGGCGGCCAATGTGATTCTGGGCAAAGTGTGGTGACTTGTGGATTTTCACTGGTAAGTACCTTTATTTTAGAAACAAAAAGGAAGTCTGTATTTCAGGGCTTCCTTTATGGAAGGTCAAGCTAATTGTGTACTAGAAGTTCTCAAGTCTTGACATAAGAGGAATAGGTCATTTCGTTCCTTAGCTTTAAATGGTACAACTGTCTTTTCTGTCTCTCCCCAAGTCTCTAGATCAATTCGTAAACTCGGTCTTTCTGAAAACTGCTATTTGCTTTAGAAACAACTTCTACAATATGGTAATAAGCACATGCAGATACTGTGAGAAGTGCTGTGTCCTAACCTCAGGGTTTTCGTCCACCCAGATATTTTCTGAGTTCTACAAGGACCAGATATTACAATAATATTTGCATTTCTCTGGTAAAGGTGGTTTCAGTATGTGAAAATGATTGTATTCATAAATTTGCCTTCAACCAAGAATAAGGAGCACATTGTATCTGTGTTAAGTGCTAACCTCATGGTTTGTTTGGTGTGCTGTTATCTGCTATGCTTATTTTTAAAAAATAAGTGAAGAAGGTCTAGTAGCCAAAGTTGGGGGGAAAGGGGATACTTTGAAGCACAGCTGTGTCTTTATCCAGATTTGGAGGGTAGATCTAGTCAGTACACAGCATGCAGGAATGAAGGTGCTCAGAGTCACAGTCTCAAGCAACCACAGGCACTTTAAGCAAAAGACTCTGTCTAGGTGTGCTGAGCTTCAAGGTGAAACCTGAACTGGTTTCTTGAGCCATACCTCCTTCCACATAAGATGGTATAAATAATTGCATCATCCTGGAACAAAAGATAATGTCTCTTTTAACTCCTTTTAACATATAGATTCTTCTGAATAGATGCATCATTGTACATACACAGGTGTCATACTGAACGATAGAATTTCAGGTGTGTATTTTTCTATTAATACCTCTACTGTAATAGAACCAATCAGCACATGAAAAAGCGTGAGGGTTATAATTTAGAAACTCAATAAAATGTAAAAGCATCAGCCCCCTCTACATACACTCCAGATTTTATCTGGCAAACTCTTTGTTTAGAACTGTAAGTGCTAAGTGTTAACATAGTGCTTATATTTAAGCTTTTTTTAAATCAATCTTTTTAAGATGTTGGAGAGCCTTATTGCATACTTAGGCTGAAGAATGTTTCAAAATATCATGGTTAATACTGTGATCTCATGATGTGTTTTCTATTCTAATACCAGCTATGTTTATCAAAAAGATATAAAAGAATAAATCTAGTAATTAATGTTGGCAGGGGGAAAGGAGCAATTTGAAGCAAGTGTGGGAACACCAAGTATAAATGGAGTTTGGGGTAAAATATAATAAAAATATGCTTTTTTACTTTTCCTTACCTTGATTCTCCAAGCTGAAAGATAGGAATAGAAGTGTTAGGTGCAGGGTGATTATGAAGCAAAATATTCAGAGTCAGACATGGGTTGGTGTTTTGCTCTGGACCTAACTATGTTTAAGATTTTTAGGCTAAAAGACTTCCCCTACCTGACCTTCCACATTCTCATCTGTAGAGTGAGGGTAATAATGTACACCAATGTTGGTTGAAAGAGTTACATGAGATAACATATGGAAAGTACTCAGCAGCCTGTGTGGCAGAGTAAGTGTCCAGTAAACTGTTGCTGGTTTCATTATTATCTTGACCCTCCAACAACATGGGTTTGAACTGCGCAAGTCCACTTGTGGGTAGATTTTTTTTACAGCCCAACACCGATCAAAACTACCGTGTTTGTGGGATGTGAAACCCATGTCCAGAGGGCTGACTTTTCGTATACGTGGGTTCAGCAGGGCTGATTGCAGGACTTGAGTATTTTTAGGCTCTGGTATATGCAGGGGGCCTGGAACCAATCCCGAGGGATACTGAGGGATGACTGTATTTTTGATTGAGGAAAAATATCGTCAAGTAGAATACTGCTCTGTGTGCTTTACAGAGAAGGAAGCTGTTCACATCATTGTTTGGTCCTGTCATAGTGACAACTGTACACCATAGTAACTTTCATCCCTTGGGAGATGGTGATGCATTTTGTATCCTAGTATAGTGTTTTACTTTTAAAAAGTATTTTTTTTTCTTTGAGATAGGGTCTTTCTCTGTTGCTCAGGCTGGAGTGCAGTGGCACAATCATAGTTTATTGCAACCTTGAACTCCTGGGCTCAATTTTTTAAACATTTTGTAGAGATGGCATCTTGCTTTGTTGCCTAGGCTGTTCTCGAGTTCCTAGGCTCAGGCTATCCTCCCACCTTGGCCTCCCGAAGTGCTAGGATTACAGGCATGAGCCACTGCACTTACCCTATATAACATTGTATTAAAAACCAAAAGTAATATTTATATTCATTATTTTTTAAATTTTCATGCAAAGTACTTAGAAAAGCTAGTTGAGTTTGTGTGTGTGTGTGTGTGTGTGTGTGTGTGTGTGTTTGGAGTTTCTGATACTATGTGTATTGAGGCTAAATGCAGATTTTATGTATGATTCTATTGGTAGGGTTAAGGCAGAGGTACACTTAAAGACATTCATGGCCGGGCACAGTGGCTCACTCCTGTAATCCCAGCACTCTGGGAGGCCGAAGTAGGTGGATCACGTGAGGTCAGGAGTTCGAGACTAGCCCGGTCAACATGGTGAAACCCTGTCTCTACTAAAAATACAAAAAATTAGCCAGGTATGGTGGTGGGCACCTGTAACCTCAGCTATTCGGGAGGCTGAGGCAGGAGAATTGCTTGAACCTGGGAGGCGGAGGTTGCAGTGAGCCAAGATTGCACCATTGCACTTCAGCCCGGGTGACAGTGTGAGACTCTAAAAAAAAAAAAAAAAGGCATTCATAATTACTCTAATCCTAAAAGCTTAAAAGTAGAGGTTCACAAAGGTAATCATATATACTAAAGAGCAGTAATAATGATCAGACTAGTAAGTATGGAGTGTATATGCTACCAAAGGTATGTTTCTTGGGAGTATTGTCTACATGTTCACTGTGTCTTTTGACCTTGAAATCTAAGGATCTCATTCTTTCATTCTTCTCTCCTGTTGTTCCTCCCTTCTTTACTTCCCTCCCCTTTTATTCCCTCCCTCTTTTCTTTACTTCTCTTTCTCTCTTCCTCCTTCCTTCCTTGTTTTCTCCCTCCTTTTCTTTCTTCCTTCTTTCCTTCCTCCCTTCCAGCTCTTATATAATGTCCCAGCTACATAACATTTCATTTTTATTTGTGAATCAGAGGGTTCAGGGAATGAAAAATGAGGGAGACCCACAGTCTTTTGATGCCATCCCTTGTTTTATAAATGGAAACTTTAAGAGGAGCAAGAAAAATCCGTTTTTCTTTCTCCTGCTATTGAACAGGAGAGGCACATCTGAAGTGACCTGCAGACCCCAGGGAAGCCTTGCTCAGTAACTATTTGTTGATTCATTGATTAAACGGCATGGAGAGAAGGGGCATCAAGCACGGAGATCCCCTTAGTAGTGAAAGCTTTGAAACCCCAAGCTGCAATGTGCAGTAGGATGGCTTCTCTGTGACCTTCCAACAACTAATCTCCTTTAAGAACTGAATCAAAGCAGTTAAGAGATTCTGTCAGATAGATTTTGCCTACAGTTGGGTTTTTGGCAGTTGCATGTAGAAGGCAATACATTCTTCATGAGGAATTTTTTTTTTTTTGGTCCAGAAAGGAATGAAGACAAGGTGCCAGCAGAGATCTCTAGAGAGAGACTCTTATTTAGCCATGGTACTATTCAGGCAGGGACAGCTGCAAGGTGGATGACTTTCTCACACTTCCCAGCCAACCTTCTCTTTAACCACCCTTGTCTGATGCTCCAGTCAACAAGCACATCAGTGCAGTGGGCTTCTCTCTAAAATCTTCTTTCCCAAGGGCAGAGAACATGCCCTTGGGAGATATCATATGACTGGATATCATATGAATTACAATGGGTATTTGTTATGTTTTTCAAGAGAAATCATAGCATGTAGCAGGTTAGAGCTGAAACTCCTTTTTTTAATAGATAAATAAGTTGCCCACACAACACGTGAGCTGCAAAACCAGGGCTGTGACTTGCGATTTCAGATTCTCAATCTAGTACTTTGTTGAGAGCTTCTGCTTTCTAATAAATAGATAGCAAAAGAGACAGCTTGTGTCATAGGAGAAAAAAAAATCCACACACACACCCAGTTTAGAAAATAGTAAAACTATCTTAAGGGGACTGCTCAAAAGAGTCATTATAGGTCTGGTTCAAATCCTGAAGCTATAATTTCAAAATTCTGCAATCCTTGGGAAAGATGCTTAGCCCTTCTGAGTAGTGGTTTCCTTTGTTGTAAAGCTGGGGTTAAAATAACTATAATGTCTATATTTTAGGCCTATTTTGAGGATTAAATAAGATTATATATTTAAAATGCCTATTCCAGTGATTAACACAAAATAAATACCAGTAATATTATCGTACTCTTCTTTCCCTCTTCAGGTCAGTGGTATATGGTAGAATTATGAGAAAAGTCTTACAAGTATGCCTCTGGAATGGTGTAGCTCAGTGGTTTTCAACATTTTCTTCACACATACAGAAAACATATGTGAAGAATCACCACATCCTTGGCATAGAGTGATCAATACATAATAATACGATGGTGGTGATGACAGAGATGCTGATGCTGATGGGTGACAGGCACATACCACAGATGAGCACTGGACCCAGTCATTCCAGAGCTTTAGCTTGGATTGCACTGCTTTCTTTTCTACACTAGAGAGGAAATCAGAATGCTACTGAGCATGAATAATGACATTATAAGTGCAACTGCACCCATTAAAATTAAAAAGGAAGCAATCAGCAGACTCCAGTACTTTATTACTGGTCACAAATTACTGGCAACATACCAGTTGATTTAGAAGATGCCATCTTTCCTGGAGGAAGATGATTTTGGAACATGCTTTACATCATAGCTCTAGAACTAGACCCCAGGGGTTTGAATTCTGGCTCATCTATCTGCGATGACCTAGGGAAGCAACTGAACTACTCTTCATCTCTCTTTCCTCATCTTGAATTGAAATAATAGTGGTATCCACTTCATCAGATTGTTGTGAGGATGAAATGAGTGAACACATGTAGATTACCAAGAAGACGTCTGGCATACAGTGAGCATTCAGTGAGTATTAGTCATTAGTGGAGGTTTCTGTCTCCAAGCTATTTGATGGGGCAGCATCCTATGTTGAACTTCTCCCTACAAATTGCCAATATCGAAGTTAGTCATGGTGCCATTAATACATAAAACTGATTTTTAGCTTTAACATAATAATATCTGCTCCTTACTGTTCACTTACCATTTAACCAAGCCTTAGGCTATCTGTTTTACCGGTATCTTAATTGATATAATTCTCTCATCACTCTCATCAGATAGATATTGTTACCGCTATCTTATACATGAGAAAACTGAGCCCCCCAAAAGTGATGAAACTTGCCCAAGTTCACACAGACTAATAAGTGAGAGAGCTAAGTCTGAAATTCATCAACTTCCTACCTATATACATATTGCTTCATTAAGTTAGAGAAAATGTGCAGGGCTTGTGGGAAAGGTGTTTTTGTTTATTTGTTTGGTTTTTGTTTTTTTGCCATGAAAGAGAGACCCAATACATAACTGCATTTATTCTAGGGTATTCAAAAGTCTCATAGCAGAAACATGGACGGCAATCACAATAAAAAGCAATTTAATTTTGCTATTGAATAATCTCAGAAATATCACAGAACTCAACTTTAATTCTGTTTATGGAAAAGAAGAAATGACAGTGATGGACAAGAATAATGGGAAAATGAGGAGAAGAAGGAGGAGGAGGAAGAAGAGAAAGTGGAGAGAAGGAAAGAAAGAGAAAGGCAGAAGTAGGTGTCTCTCATTTAACAGCTCACCAGTTCTGGAAGTAGACTGTCTGGTATCATCATCTCCATTTCAGACATTATTTTGTCCAAGGTAACACAACTAGAAATAGTGGAATTGAGATTTACATTATGATATTTTACCTTCGAATCAAGTGAACTCTTCTACTCTACTTTGCTACCTTTTCAGACAGAGATTCATGTAAAAATATAGACACCGAAAGAGGTATGGAGAGAAAGAAGTATAGGTACATTTATGTGAGGACAGACAATGTGAGAAGCATTATTTTGCTTTTTTCAGATTTTAACATTGGTTGGGAGTGGTGGCTTACGCCTGTCATCCCAGCACTTTGGGAGGCCAAAGTGGGGCGCATCACCTGAAGTCAGGGGTTCAAGACCAGCCTGGTCAATGTGGTGAAACCTTGTCTCTACTGAAAATACAAAAATTAGCCAGACCTGGTGGCACATGCCTGTAATCCCAGCTACTCAGGAGGCTGAGGCAGGAGAATCGCTTGAACCTGGGAAACGTAGGTTGCAGTGACCCAAGATCATGCCACTGCACTCCGGCCTGGGCGATAGAGTGAGATTCGTCTCAAACAAACAAACAAAATAATAATAATAATAATAGTAATAATAATTAACTTTGGAGATTTTCTAAAGTCCTGTTGTACTTTTGCAAATATAGACATAAATTAGAGTAATCTATATTAGAATACTAGGTGTTTAATACTATTTGATGATTTTTATTTTAAAATAACTTTTACTTCTCTTAATTGATTTTTTAAAAAATTGTGAGCTAAATAAGTCACATTCTTCCCAATTTTATAGATGATGAAACTGAGTTATATAGTTTCCCTAAGATCACAGCAACTTACAGCGAAAATGAAAGTCATTCTCTGCATTTTACCCCCATTCCCCGGACCCTTACCCCAGAAAGATTTTTCTCTCTACTTTGGTGATCTCTTCTAGTTAGAATCAACTTACAGCAACTTAGGGACATGTAGATGGAGGAGAGTCATATCTTTGTATATAATGAGGGTCTTCCTGGGAAATTCAAATAGGTGACCATTTTTTTTTGCAGGTTTTGCTATTGCCTTTGAGTCTGGGACACCATCATCTGGTCTTTAAAGAATGATGTGAGGGTTGGGATTTACAACATTATTTTTTTCTTAGAATCCAGGCTTGAGCCTGGAGGGAATCCTGTGCCTTCTTGTGCTTAGCTTCCTGGAGTCCACCAGACACTATGGTGTCTTCCCTAGAGAGTTGTCTGCTGCTTCTGTGATGTGGCCGACTGGCACTCTGTCTGTAGAGCAGATGGAATTCCCTTCTGAGAGGTACTTCCTGCTCTGCATGTTTGTTTTGAAGATGTGGGTTTTGGTCAGCATAGGGGACCAGAAAAAGAGGAGAGGCCCTAGATGTTTGTATGAGAAATGAGATGCAATGTAAGTCAGAGTGGAAAGAGGAGGATGAAAAATCCTTGTATTTCCAAGGTTAAAGTCAAGGTTAGGCAACCTTCTTAAGTCAGTTTAATTATTGTATTAGAGTTCTCTAGAGGGACAGAATTAATAGGAGCTATCTATCTATATGTGTATATATATCTATATCGATCTATCTATATATACATACTATATATACACACACACACATATATATATAAAGGGGAGTTTATTAAGTATTAACTCACGTGATCACGAGGTCCCTCGATAAGCTATCTGCAAGCTAAGGAGCAAGGAGAGCCAGTTTGAGTCGCAAAATTGAAGAACTTGGAATCTGATGTTCGAGGGCAGGAAGCATCCACCATGGGAGAATGATGTAGACTGGGAGGCTAGGCCAGTCTAATCTTTTCATGTTTTTCTGCCTGCTTTATATTCCAGCTATGCTGACAGCTGATTAGATGGTGCCCACACATATTAAGGGTGGGTCTGCCTTTCTCAGTCCACTGACTCAAATGTTAATCTCCTTTGGCAACAACCTCATAGACACACCCAGGATCAATACTGTGTACCCTTTGATCCAATCAAGTTGACACTCAGTATTAACCATCACAGGTATAATCCCTGAAGTTAGACCATTAGTCAAAGGCCCTAAGGTACTTCTTGGGAAAATACTGGGAACCGCCCAATTATTCTTTTTAAATGCTGGAGGTCGGGGGGGGGCGGGGGGGAAGGATTAAAGTTAGGGATTGAAGTATTTTAATGCTAGAAGGGAGAAAAATGACTGGAAGGGGGAAAAGGTGATCGCTTTTTACATTTTTCTTTAGAAGGTCATATGACCAGCTCTGAGTAAAACTGCTTGAGAATAACTGTGCTTATTGATTAGATGATTGTTTTCTTATCGTTTCCACTGAAATAACATGCAAAAAGACTCCCTTCTACTGTTTTTCTCAATGTATTTCTTCTAATAATACATGATGTTTTTTGTAGTGAAAGTTTATGAAGTCACAACTTATCTGTCTTTTACAGCTGAGTTAATTTAGCAAGAGTATGTGGCTTGTTCACAGTGACACAGCTTGTTAAAAAAATAGCGGAAGACTGGAAGTTGGGTTTTCTGACATCTAGATCCAGGTTGATTTTACCTCTTCGAGATTCCAGTCTTGGAAGAGGGTTGGTGCAGGAGAGGACTGGAGATTAAGTGTGAAAAAAGTTAGGAAGGGGATTAAACACCCCTGGAGATGTTAAAAAAGAAAAGAAAAGAAAAGACTCATAAGGTCATATTGTGTATTGAGTGTGGTATCCATGGCTACCAGAAGGTGCAAGGATTCTGACTTGGTCCTCAATTGAAGAATTAAAGAAAGGAGACAGGGAAGGGTGCAGCGGCTCCTGAAAGCTCACATAGGATGCAGATCACTTATTTTCCCTCCTGGGTCCTCAGGCTTTCCTATCATTGTGAGATCACGTGGTACTGTGGAAATCGTAATCTCTGCTTCTCAGAAGATGGGATTGAGGTAGCTCTATGCAAAGAGAAATGACCTTGTACTTGTGAACTTAGGTCCCGTGTTTGTCTGCAGTCCTACCCACTTTACCATGTAATAAGAGAGTAATCCCTGTCAGTAACATCATCTTAGAAAGAGAAGGAACAACCAAATGAGAGCTAGTGTGTGTGGAGATGGTGCAACATTCTTTCATCAAAGCGACTAATACCCTTAGTGGAATTGGCTTGATACTTTGCCAAAATGTGGGTGTCAGTGTTGTGGGTTTTTTTTTTTCCCTTTGAAATGAGACTTTATTAGTCATGTGGATATCAGAAGGTGAAAAAATGAATGTGTGTCTTCTCTCACATGAACTCTATTAATATCAGTTAAGTAAGATCCTAATACAGCTCCGTGTATTAGGGTGGATTTCTTGGCCTGGGTTCATTCTAAGACTATGATAAAGAAATTATGTCTTATGATAATGGCTCTGAAATCTTCAAGTTGATATGGCATTAGCCAGCATTTGACCATAGAATCTACGCAGACAGTTTATTCAAGCTATTACTAATGCCCCCAAAATACTGTATGTTACTGGCAGACTAAACAAACTGGTGTCATATAGATGTCAACTCTTTGTCCTCAAACCATCATTAACTGGTAGCAACTCATATTTCAACATTACTTTTAGAGTGTCAAGCTATTAGTTATCATATGTGCAAGAGCTATGTTCAGTTGAAGGATACATGCTTATAAGCAAAATGGTCTTTGGTTTACCTTAGTGTTGTTTGTACATTCGAGTTGACTCTGTATTTCCCTCCATTAGATTATTTAATAATCAATTTAATTTTAGGAAAGTTTCACTTTAGTACTCCTAGAAATTAGAGGAGAATATTGCCTACATTCATTTGCTATGTTGCACAGACACCGTACGCAGTAAAGGTAAAAGATAAAGGATCAATTCTTATGGATCTCATAGTTCCAAGCTTTTAAGGCTGTATTATAGAAACTTTGTAATTATTGTGGGTAATCTTGCAGAAAATTAAATGTTGAGTTTGCATATGTGAACAAGTTTGGACTATTTTGCTCACCATAACTTGTTAGTGCCAAGCATCTCACTGTTCTTGTTAGGCTATGGGTTTCAGTTTACTTCTTATAAAATGCTATTTGTGGTGTAAGTGAAATCCTTGGTGAGAGCATATCATCTCACATTTGAGGCACATTTTAGAGAACTTATGTCTGTAGTTCATTCATCTATTTCAAAATGGCTCAGACTAGTGGTTCTCAGGGGCAGTTTTGTCTCCCAAAGGACATTTTGGCAATGACTGGAGAGATTTGGGATTATTAAGACTGGAAGAGGGTGCCACTGGCATCTAGTGAATAGAGCCCAGGGATGCTGCTAAACATCACGCAGTCCACAGGGCATCCCCCCACACAACAAGGAATTATCCAGTCCCAAATGTCAACAGTGCCTAGGCTGAGAAGCCCTGCTCTAGACACTTAAAAGCTTAAAAGGTAAGACAGAAAGTAGGTAGCTTAAATATTTTCATCTTTTTTAAATGGCTGCTTTCATGATTAGAATTCTCCTCATGGGAGACCAGGCTCAGTGGCTCATACCGGTAATCCCAGCACTCCGGGGGGCCGAGGTGGGTGGATCATGAGGTCAGGAGATCGAGACCATCCTGGCTAACATGGTGAAATCCCATCTCTACTAAAGATACAAAAAATTAGTGGGCGCCTGTAGTCCCAGCTACTCGGGAGGCTGAGGCAGGAGAATGGCGTGAATCCGGGAGGTGGAGCTTGCAGTGAGCTGAAATTGCACCACTGTACTCCAGCCTGGGTGACAGAGCAAGACTCTGTCTCAAAAAAAAAAAAAAAAAAAACAAAAAAAAACAAAAAAAACTCCCCATGGGTATAGAATACAGATGAAAACTATAAACAAGCCACATATTTGCTTTAAAAATATTTGGCATGTAATATGTGTGTTGTGGCTAATTGAGCCACATTTAACAACACCAGCACAACAATATCAATAGTTACAACTTATAGAGAGCTTACTAAATGTTCCAGACACTGTTCAGAGTGACTGTCCACATGATAATTCAGCTATTCCTCAAAGCAACGCCACTGGGGAGAGACAATAACTGTGCCCTTCAATCTTGGAGTATGTAGGAATATGGTGAGCTCCTGATAGAAAATGTAAGGAACAGGACAATGACAGCATAATACTTGGAAGTGGGAAGGCTTTATTTTTCCAAATGCCCCTGGTCGCTCAAGCTTTTATTCTATGGTGTTATTATTGCAAAAGTGCTTCTCTGGGAAACGAGGACTGCCATCATAAAGCAGGTTTATATTTGCTTCTAGAGGGAGAAAAGAAAATGATTGTGTAACTCTCTCTTTGCCAGTTCTGCAGCTGATCCCATGCATGCCTGTCTTTTCCTCCCCAAAGCCATATGCGACTGAACTGGTCTTCAGGTTCTGTGTAAATGACAGTATCCAGTGTGGCTCAGTCTTGTAAATATGAGGTGGTCACTCCCACCTGTGGCTGTCACCTTTTAGTTGACTGTTCTCTAAGCCTCCTTCCCAGCATTTTCGGAAGGGAGATGAGGCTGTCCTTTAAGATTTCATCATCAGGGTGGGTCAGATCCACTGAAACCTCATGTTTGAAAGAGAAATAGGTAAAATTTCTCTAAGCAAGCCTCATGGGAGATTCTCCAAGAACGCCTTTAACAACAGAATTTCCCCTAGAAATGCCACATCGAAAGTCATATTCCCAGTGGAGATTCCTATGGGAATTGGGAAGTTAACTAGATTTGCTGTTTTCACATCTGCTGAGGGTTTTGAGTCTAGGGAATTAAGTTTGTCATAGCTAGGCATTTTACCTTTGCCAAACTAGTCTATTGTATTAAACCTAAGTTGCCATCAAAAACCGGAAAGGAAAACATCACAAATCACTAGAAATATATCAGCATTCTGAGCAGCAGAATTTATGGGGCATTAATGGATATCCTAGGCTATTTATCTTTCTAGTAGCAGTTGAAACACCTCTGCCTTTTTCTTAATATAACAGGGCTTCCCGTCAAGGAGCTATAGAGTCCCCAAGCCTGGTACTTGAGTCAGGAAAATGTGGCATTCTCACATTTGTTTTGGGGCGTTAGAGGAGGGACTGTAATTTCTTTTTCTTCTTCTTTTTGTTCCTATTTCTTCCTCATTAAAAGCCCAGAGTAAAACACAGTCAGGATATATTCAGGTTTAGGGAGTTTATGCAAGGTCCAGCATAACCGGGGTAGGGTAGAGAGTGGAATAGAAAGAGACCCATTTCACATGTTCTTTATCCCCTTCTGATTCAAAGGACAGCCATATTTCATTTACTCATAGCAGGCTTCTCTGTGCCTAAAGGCTGATCTCTACGTGAAATTTATTAGTGCAAGTTGTAATACAATTGGTAAAGAATGCCTGTATTTTGGACAACTTCTTTTTTTTTTTTTTTTTTTTTTTTTTGAGACGGAGTCTTGCTCTGTAGCCCGGGCTGGAGTGCAGTGGCCGGATCTCAGCTCACTGCAAGCTCCGCCTCCCGGGTTTACGCCATTCTCCTGCCTCAGCCTCCCCAGTAGCTGGGACTACAGGCGCCCGCCACCTCGCCCGGCTAGTTTTTTGTATTTTTAGTAGAGACGGGGTTTCACGGTGTTAGCCAGGATGGTCTCGATCTCCTGACCTCGTGATCCGCCCGTCTCGGCCTCCCAAAGTGCTGGGATTACAGGCTTGAGCCACCGCGCCCGGCCTTGGACAACTTCTGATATTTTGTACCTGTTAGCTGCAGCCTTTTCTCAATCTCCTGGCCTCATTCACTCTTGTCTTCTGTGGAGGGAAGGCCTGAAAAGCAGGTGAATTAAACACACATCGGGAAGGATTGCAGCTTCTTTGAGACTTCTCTCCATGTTGCTCTGTGGGTCCATTTGGTAGGCGCACATCTGGGTGCTGCACGTGGGTTTGCCACTTACTAGCATGCGACCTTGGATCAAGTTACTTAACATCGCTCAGCCTCAGTTTCTGTGGTTATAAAATGAATCAAATTATATATATGTGTGTGTGTATTTTTCATCATTTACTCTTCACAACATATATATACTTATATATACACCCATATACATATCATTTAATCTTTACAACATACATATATACATACATATATGTATATATACACAAAACACATCTGTATGTAATGTACATGCAACATATACACACACACAATATATACACATATACATACATCTACACAATGTGTATATATACATACAACATATATATGTATGTTGTGAAGATTAAATAATGAAAAATACACACATATACTAAACCCTTGTGCTTTGTGTATTTTACATATATATATTTATATATAGGGTGTGTATATATCTATTGTGTATATACATACACATATTTGTTGTGTGTGTTTATATGGTGAAGATTAAATGACACAAAATATACAAAGCACCAAAAGGTGTAGTAGTTTCTGGATAATAGGTGCATACTACTGGATTCCTGAGAAACTTGCTTCAGTCCTTACCTTTCTAAGAAGTGTAGTCTGAGAACCACAGATTTTGAATCACCACTGTACTCATTCAAATGCAGATTTTATGTCTCTACCCCAATGCTTTGAGTAAGACTCTCTAGAGGGTGGGGTCCAGTATCTGGTGTACTTAGAAACACCTCTTATGATTCTGATGCACTCCAGAGTTTGATGATGTCTTGGTCAGCTGGTCCCTCTTCCCACCCTGTGATGCTCTTTCTTTTCTATGTCAGGATAGCTTAATCTAGAGAGTTTTAGCTTCTCTAGTTGGAGATTCTTCCTACCCAAGTGGAGTCTGTCTTTGAGCCTGTTAACTCGCTATCCCAGTTTATAAGCAGCCCTTTTTATGGTAGGCCCCACGTGGCTGGGTAACCAAACTGATGTGATAATGAGGACGGACTAAGGGTCACAAGATTGTTAACATGTGTGAGGAGATTGTAGGCTTAGCCTATCAGGTGAGGGAAAGGTTAGCGTACCAACTGTCTCCACACTTCAAAGAATGTAGCTAGTTTGCTGCACTAACTTAATTATCTGTGCTATTGATATCTTTGAGGAACATATCTATACCCTGGATACAGTTACTTCACAGTAGGAGATAGCAGGAGGTGGCTTGTTCAGTTGCCAACTTCCTAAAATGCTTTTTAGAGTCAGCTGGGTTGCTTAGTCCTCTCTTGCTCTTGGATTAAATATAAAAATAACTATGTAAAGCATATCAGCCCTCTTTTCCCTGTCTGCTGAAACTGCAATCTCCTATGCTTTTTCTAGAACCCATTAAATAGGGAGGAGGAGGAGGGGAAGGGTAACAATATATAAAACCCCAAAGTCCCAGATCAGATGTTCTCCTAGAATGGATTCTGCTGTTCGATCTCAACAGAGGTAGAAAACAGTTGGTCACATAGGTACACACTAGAGTTCCTTCTTGATTATTTAAGAGCTGATGAAGTAGCAGGTACCTTATCCTTGTTTTCATGATTCTTCCTGTTCTCTGTAGCCGTATTCGTTTTATTGTCATCTTCACCGGAATCTGGAAGGGAAAGAAATACAACCCAAACCAGGTGATGCTTTCATTTCCAAGCCATAAAAGTGTTTGATGTTAAGAAACATCTGAAACCATAGACTGAAGAGAGGTATTCGTCTGTACCTGGTTTTCACTGATCTAAACCGGCCCTGTCTTGTTACCACAAAACCAGTAGCGCTGGTTACAGAGGCTTTCCAAAGAGACGACCTCAAGCTCTGACACTCCTCTTTGGTTTTAGTTCTTGAGAACAGATTTTTCTCTGCCAGATGTTACTTTAATTTCTTACCTCCTCACAAGGAGTATTTTTATGTGAGTGTGCCTGAGTTGTGGACATTATTTTGGAGCAGCTGATTCTGTTGACTTTTCTAGAAGTGCTGTGATCTGAAATGTAAAGAAACAGGATTACCCAAACCCCTCACTGCAGCGAAATTGAATACAGTGCCCTGTTCTTTGACACCAAAATGTGCCCTGCTGTTGTAAAGGTAGGGTGTTTAATAGGCAGAGGCCAGTAGAGAAATTTCCAGCTTTTCATCCTTCTCACTCTTACAAAGTCTCCCACACGGTATGTCATTGCTTTTAAAACATGGTCATTTTAATGATAAAAATGCTGTGGAGAGAGTGCCAGAGTGTCACGCAAAACCAGCTGCGGCATCCTGCGTGACATTCCAAATATTAATACAAATAGAATTAATTCACACACCGGGGGTGTCTCGGGAATCCATTTTAAGTTGGCACTTAGCTTGGGCTTGAGATTTCCCTGTGACTGCCCATGTTGAAAAATGTTTGCTAAACAAGGCAGTGCTGGACTGCCCTTGATCTATAAATTCACTCAAACTAATTCATTAACGAACACTTGATTTTAACTAGAAGCAAACATCGGTTAAAATGTACATGGCTGTTTCATGTCGTTGGTGAGCAGTGAGGTTTTTGCAGAGGTTGTAAGTGGCACAATACTCTGAATTTATCTTATTTGTTTTATTTTGAGGAAAGCACATAGATGGTACATTTATCATTAGTGGATTGTATAACGGCATAATTTCTTACTTCATGAAGGATTTACTCTGGGTTTTTACATCTATCTGATTTGTAGATACAGTGAAGAGGAGGTATCTTGGCATTAAATTTAGATTGTGGCAACGCTTAGGCTGGACAAAAGTCAGACATTCTGTGTCTGTCTAGTTCTCCCCTGGCCTTGTCTTTCTATATCTGCACAGTGAATTTAATAAAGAAACTATCTTGGAGTAATAATTCCTACAAGCCCTGGACATTCCTTTGGGGGAAGAGGACTGACCTTTTCCTGTTTTTAATAAAACCTCTGTGAATTTGGGCTTACCTCTTCTATAGTCCGGTGCAACTGTCTTTTTATTCCATATTTAAGTGTGGGGAGAACCCATTTATATCCTTTGAATTGGAAGCGTGAAAGCAGTCCTAGGCAAGATGGCTCCTGTGAGGTTTGCATTACTCATGCCTGTTAAATTTAGTACTTATTTACATGCATTTAGCTATTTTGATATATATTCTCTCTCTCTTTGGGGGCTTAAATTTTGTTATCTATTTGCGATTTCATACTCCACCTCTTCCTAAAGGAACTGGGAAGGTAATGCTTTTGTAATAGGGGGTTGAATTATGCTCTGGTGATAGGCAGGTTGTTTTATCCTAACTGTGACACGGGCAATTTTAAAAGCTCATTTTTGTCTTTGTCTTGAACAAGGAACATTTTACACATTGTTAACTCCTGAAAAGCCCCCTGGATAGATAATTTGGAATGGAAGAACTTAAGACCTTTTTTGGGGGGAAAAAAGAACAAATCCACAGGATCCCTTATGATTATTTTTTGTGGTCACTAAAAATATTTAACATACTAAACAAAAAAGACTACCCACGAAAGTTTGATATATTTCAAAATAGAATAATGGATATAAGGTAGTTATTTCTAAGGAATATCTTCTCCACAGTCTCAAGAAGGTTCCTGTACATTTGTTTTGAGCATTCGGGCACCAGAAATTCTCAGAGGCATTTATTCCCTTCTCTCTCTCTCTCTCTCTCTCTCTAGTGTTCAATATCGTTTTGATTTGATTACTCAAAGTTGACTTTTTTTCTTCTGGGTCCTAGCCTATTCTCAGAGAAATTGAGGAATTTAGATGCTTGAAAAGTAAAAAAAATCTTAGGATAAACTTAATTTTATATGCATGGCAGAGCGAGTGGATTTCTATTAAATCACAATAAACAGGGTTAAGGTGGCTGAATCCACGAACGTGGCACCAACCCATCACTCTTCACCTGCCTGGCACTACTTTTATAGCCAGGGTTTATTTTGCAGCATATTTCTTTAGCTCTCTTATCTTAATTATCCAAATAAGAGAATCAAGTAAATGGTGGAGACATTAAGAAGTTCAGACGAAAGGGGGAACTGCTGGACTCAAGAAATCTTTTAAGAGGATCTACATCATCTTCCAGATTAAATATAACTTTGCAAAGATATTTGTGAACCTTCACAATGTGACTTTAATCATGATTTGCTAACATTATTTTCCACTTCAACCATGTGCTTTACACTGTCTTCTCAGTGGGATATTGGATGGCAGTGAGAAACTCATAGTCTTTTAAAAATTATTGTGTGTGTTTATATGGTGAAGATTAAATGACATAAAATATACAAAGCACCACAGGGTGTAGTAGTTTCTGGATGATAGGTGCATACTACTGGAGTTCTGAGAACCTTGCTTCAGTCCTTACCTTTCTGAGAAGCGTAGTCTGAGAACCACAAATCTGGAATCACCATTGTACTCATTAAAATGCAGATTTTATGTCTCTACCCCAATTTAATTTGTAATTAAAACACAAATAGAGAAATCCACATGAATACAATGCATGGCCTAGCATACTAATATGTTTATATATTGTATTGATGTTGAATAAGTATATACATATATATGCATATGCCAGTCAGGACAAGAGACAGAATTTTGCCACCCCCAAAACCCCTTCATGTGCTTTACTCAATTATAGTCCTTTGTATTCTTCATAAGTAATCATGATACTCTTGTAATAATATTTTCTTTGTATTTTTAAAAAATACATTTGTCATCCAGTGTGCATCCTCAAACACTCTAGTCTAGTCTTGCCCATTTAAAAAATGACCAGCCCTTTAACTCTCTTTTAATCATTAAGTTTCTCCTTAATTCCTTTTATTTCCTTACAGTTTATCTATTGAGGGACCAGAGCCATTTGAGCTGTATAGTTCTTCTGAACCTGAGTTGTGTATATTATGTACTCACAGTGCAGTTTAATATGTCCCTCTGCCCCCTGCATTTCCTGCAAATTGGTACCTGGGACTGGATCACACTCAGGTTTGATCCCTTTGGCAAGGCTATAGGTGGTGGTTGGAAAGACTGCAATCATTAGTGAAGCTCAAATAGTTCCACGTCAGCCAGCGGGGGCAACAGCAAGTTGGTTCTTTTTGTCATAGGCTTAAAAGCCTTTGATAACTCCCCCGCTGTGGGGCAAATAAGACTCTTCAGGCATATCTATACATTTCCTCTCCTAGACCTGAAATCAACCATTTCTCCAAGAAGCTCTGCTTTCTTTAGGTAAGAAATGTTATTTGAAGACTACAGTCTAGGTTCTAGGGATGGTCGTTGGTACTGGATTGGTCATTGTTTCTTAACATTTATAGAGGATAGTTATTATATAATATACTATAGTTATTATATAGTAGTAACGTAATAACTAGTATAGTTCACCTGAGCCTGAGTTCAGGCTCACAGTGCACTTCAATATGTTCCTCTGCCCCCTGCATTTCTTGTAAATTGGCACCTGGGACTGGATCACAGTCAGGTTTGATCCTTGTGGATATATATTATATTATTATATAGTATACTATAGTTATTCTATAATATGATGCAATTTATTTTGTTTATTTATGTAGTTTTTATTATTTTATAGCTTATAATTTTTATTATTTTATAGTTTTATACTTTACTTATAGTTTTTATTAGTTTATATTATCTTATATTTTATATAGTTTATTCTATATTTACATTATAATATCTATAGTTTATTATATTATGTTTTATGAACTTATGAGTTCTTATTAGTACTCCAATTCAAATTTACTTTGACAGAGTTTTATGTAGCCTCTTCTGCATTACAGTTAGATCTCCTTCCTTCCCAAAATATGTGGACCCTCAAGGACACAGGGAATAATAGAATAATAATATCCCAATAGTAATCGTTGTTTTATCACGTATTATATGCCCAATAATCTCGGGAGGACAATACTAACACCAGTACTAATGTGGTTATTGAAAAACGTTACAACATTTTTTGCATATGGTTGTCCCACCTTCCTTCATTTTTAAATAGTTGTGCTCTATTTACATTGTCAGAGCATAGAGACATCAGACACTCTGCTCTCTGTTAGTCTCCTTTAAACGTAAATCCACAGGAAACCATATACTTAATATTCACCACCAGTCCTTATGCTTATGTTCTCTCTAACTATTTTGATCATCAGAAGCTCATTCTCTAATATGCTACTTAGAAAGGACTTATGGAAACAATATTGCCTAAGTTCTTATCTGTATTCATAATAACTTGTTTGAGTCCTTCATATTTACAAGTCAGTTTTGCTGGATATAAAACTCCTTTCTTTTTTCTAGTATATTAAGCAGGCTACTCTATTTTCTTCTAGCCTAAAGCGTTTGCTTTAGAAAGTCTGACAATAGTTTAATTTTCTTTATACTATAAGCCATGTATTCTTTTTGCTCAGAAACTCAGAGAGTTTACTACTATTGGTCTGTTTTGGGTCAATATTTTCAGATATATGGCACAGCTTTTCAATATCATTTCAATTTTTTTTTCTACTTCAGGACATTTTATTGAATTAAAGTTACTAGTATTTGTTCTCTTCCCTTGCTTTTCTTGTTCACAGTCTCTGCTTATCCGTATGTTCAATTTTCTTTGCCTATGTTCACTATTTCCTTTTTCTCTTAATTCAGGGGTGTCCAATTTTTTTCTTCCCTGGGCCACATTGGAAGAAGAATTGTCTTGGGCCACACATAAAATACACTAACATTAATGATAGTTGATGAGCTAAAAAAAAAAAAAAAAAAAGAACTTGGCAAAAAAAAAACCCTCATAATGTTTTAAGAAAGTTTACGAATTTGTGTTGGGTTGCACTCAAAGTCACCCTGGGCTGCATGCAGCCCGCAGGCCACAGGTTGGACAAGCTTGTCTTAAATTATTTTTATCTTTATATTGCTTTTTGAGTTTTTAGTTTTCCTCCTTTTCACCTTTTAAATTTATTAATAGATTATCTGTTGTGTTTATTTTTTTCTGGTTTACTTGACATTTCTGAAGGGACTTTTTCTTTTATTTATATATATTTTTTCAGTCCTGTCTCCCTATTTATGAGCTTTTCTAATCAGATGGTAGTGTTCTTTTGTAGTTTGTATCATTTCTTAATGTCTTTAAGTTTCTTTTGAAATTATGGGTAACAGCTTTCAGCATGCTTTTATAAGATGTGATTCTGCTCCTTATTCTATTTTGTAATTATAATAACTTTCTATGGGATTTGACCTTGACCTTGATACTATTCCATTGTTCATTTTTATGTGAATTTAACTTTTCTGACAGTTTAGAATGAGGTACGATTCAGGAAATCTCACTAACTTTACAGAACTTCCTTTTCATGTCTGTGTAGTATTTTAAAAATATAGAAGATATGGTAGACGCTTCCTGAGATTCTCTGGCTGTTTTCTCCTCAACCACTTTGGTCAAGACCTTCTCTTTCTTTAGACTCTTGTTCCATATGGCTCAAATGTGAAGCCACTCTCAGTAGTTTCTCATTAGTGGGGGCTTACACTGGAAGGGGGCCAGGTGGCTGCACAGTTCATGAGGAGTAAATTGTTCCATCTCCCTCAGTCCTCCTTCCCATGTGCCCCCTATACACGGATGGTAAAGGGGATAAAACCCCTCCCAGTGAGAGCTGTTGTTTCACAGTGGCCCACTGAACTTTCCAGTGAGTACAATTAGCTATTCTGGGTTCTCTTGTTCTCAGGTCCATAGATACCCATTGTTTCCTTCTTCTTCCCACCCAGATGATTATTCCATGCAGAATTTCTGACTGTTTGTGGTTTGCCCCATTAACTGGTATTTTGGGGTTCAAGAGGAAACTTTGTCTCTTAGTTTTGTTTTACATATTGACAGGAATTTGGGGTTTTGTTATCTAGTTGCTCTATTTGTGTAGTAGTCAAAGGATTGAAGAACTATGCTGTCATCATGGCCAGCATCTTTCCAGAATCCTCCCTACTCTCATAGTACTGTAAATTGTGTCCTTTATGTTTAGTGGCGTACATCTGAGAAACAGCA
Organism: Macaca thibetana thibetana; assembly: GCF_024542745.1. Taxonomy (NCBI): domain Eukaryota; kingdom Metazoa; phylum Chordata; class Mammalia; order Primates; family Cercopithecidae; genus Macaca; species Macaca thibetana. Next base: position 146,091,498 of record NC_065578.1, read on the forward strand.
GCTCAGGAGAAAGGAATGTAGCCTGGGCCCACACAAAGGCTTTCTTCTGGACCCCTCAACCAATCTCAATGGCACCATGTTCTAGACAACTGAGCCAGTCAGCCCAGAAGTAGAAAAAGTCTTGTATAGTTTTGCTTTTGTTTTAGTATAAATTCTTTCCTTTAATAAACATGAGTTTCTATTTATACCCAGACTTCTTCCAGAAATAAATATATGGTGACCTATAAAAATAACCACAATGACAATAAATAAAATGTAATTAATAATATCTGGTTGAGTGCATTGGTCAAAGTAGACTAGCTGCTGAAACAAACACCCTAATCCTTTTGGTGTCTTAAAGTATTTCTTATTTACGCCACAGTCTAACATGGATTGCAGGGTTTGGTGAGTAGGCTGTTCTGCTCCACGTAGTTATTCAGGGACCCAAGGCCACTCCCAAGGGCCTCAGAGTTGGAATCACTGGGAGAAAGAGAACACAGAGGATCTCAAGAATGGATTTTAGGGACCAGAGATGTTAAATATAATTTTCACCCATGTTCCATTGGCCAGAGTTCCATCATGTAGACCTACCTGACAGCAAGGGAAGCTGGGAAGGGCAGTGTAGCTATGTACCTAAGGAGAAAAGGAGGTAGGGTTTGGTGAGCCTAGGATCTGCTATGGCAAGGAAATGGGACAAGGAGAGAATAAAGGAATATTTTACTAGAATAGAGAGGGCATTGCAGCCAGAAAAGAATTGTATAGACATCTGGATGTGGGGAAGAGGACACTGGATTTGGAAAACTGAAAGAATTTTAGGATAGTTGGAGCCTCAGATGATCTCAAAGGAGACTCCGGTGGCCTCATGTAGTGTAAATGTACCTGAGAGCAATAACTTAGGCATACCCTTAGAATGACCCTGTGTGACAGACGCATCTGAAGAGGGAATCCAGAAGTGGCCAACCTGGAGATTCGTTCTTTGTCTGTGAGGAACATCTGAGACCCAGCCTATATCCCGTGGCTGTACAGGGGACTGAAGCCCTGGTTTTGGAGTACATGAGGGTTGCCAGGTGGAGGTCGTTAAGGGGAGGGTGTTAAGAGGAAATGTTACATAAAGTGCATGCTGTTTGCAAGTGTTTGCAGTTTTTTTCCTGCGCAACCTGCCACTGGACTGTAGGAAAGTGGATATCTTGTCCAGCTCACTGCCACCAGACTCTTTCTGTATAGAAGGTGTATCTCCTGTACTGCCTGCCACCACTGGACTCTTTTCCCTCTAGAATTCCCTAATGAAACCCCACATCTTGTTTATTGGCTCTGAGTCTCTTCTTCTACCTCTTGAACCTCATGTTTTCTTTACTGAGATTAATAGGGGTTCAGCACCACACCTCATAAGAAAGGCCTTGCCTTTCGTCTAAGGATTCTAAACCTTATCATGCATGAAAAAGAGGGCCATTGGTGGTTTGTAAGCAAGACACTGACATAATTAGATTTGTGTTTTTGAAGTTTGTTCCAGCCCCTATTACCAGCAATGTCCCTGAAATTGCAGAAGAAACCTATTCTGAACCTTTCTTGATCGCACACCTAGTCATCTAAACCCAGGAAAAACTGAATTCACCTCTCCCTGTGCCCATCTAAATCATGCTTACTTGGTAGGCTCCCATTAATGTGCTACAATCACAACCAGAGTCTGCAGTGAGTTCTATAAATTCAGACTGGAAATGTAATTTCAGATCTCACAGGGCCTGTGTTGTTTCAGTGATATTATAATCAATGACTGTAGCTCCCTTTGAAGCTCATAAAGTGACCTCTTTTGACATTGATTTCTCATCTGTTTTTTTCTTTGACCTTTCTTCACCTCCTATGTCTCTTTATTTGCTAAGGAATAGTATTTTATTGCCAGGCACCTGTATAATAACCACAGTAGCCATGCATTTAGCTTTGTTCAGGTCATTACAACCTAAATAGACACAGTTGTGGCAAGATCTAGTCCCAGGAACTGGTGTTGCAACCTTCTCGGAGGGAGACTTTTTTTTTCCATTAGAAGATACTGAAATATGCTGTTAAGTAGTCTTTGCTTAGACTAGCATCTAGGAAGATTGTCACACATATTTTGTCCTTTCTTTTGAGTTGGCCCTCAAATTGAGAAAATCTCAGAAAATGATCACAAGTACTACACCAAACCTCTCGTGGACATTTCCAAGACGTTTCTGGGTCCTGGTATTCATAAAAGCCCATATGAGGTTAAATGGGAAGGCAAATGAAATGTGCCTCTTCCTTAGAGAAGTGTGTGGTTTCTTGAGCATTTATGCTCCCCCCAATATGACCTTTAGAAAAGAGTATGATCAATAGCCTATTGGATCGTCTGTAGTCTGGCTGTCAAGTACAGGAGGGCGAAGTTGAGATATTTTGATGAAAAACAACTGAAATGGCTAAGTGCAAACTTAGTAGAAAAATACTCATGTTTTGTCAGTAGTTTCCAGAAACTTCCTAAGCACCTGATGTACAATGGGCTTTTTCATTGTGGGCATCTGCTGTCTTTGCCTAGCTCAACATTCCAGTGAGGTTTTTTTTTTTTTTCAGAGTTCAAAACCAAACATGTCAGCAGTAAGCAGCCACCCAGCTTTGTAAAGAACGCCACGGCTGACAACTTCACAGCTGCTGAGGAATTGGCTGAACCTTTCTTGTAAAGTAGTACCATACACAAGAGCCTTTGTGCCATTGGGACCCACCATGGAGTTTCCAAATGCCCTTACTCCCGGAAAAATGTACCAACCTCTTCTTCCCATGTTGCCCTCATGTCTGGTGATAATAACCATGACGATAGCCGGTCCTTTCGTGGCTGGCAAAAGAACACAAAGGGACTCTTCTTCTGCACCATCAGGGTAAAAAACAAAACAACTACCACATTTTAGGAACAAGACCAATAATTTATTTGTCATGCCACGCAAATTATTTGGAACACAAGAATTCATTTTGGAAACATATAATTTTTTGTATTAATATTTATTCTTGAATAATCTATGGACATCTAATGACTAAAACACAAATGACATAATTTTTCTACGGATTTTGAGATTTTGTTTTTGCAACTCCATTACAGCATGCATTTCTTTTCTTTCTTTCTTTCTTTCTTTTTGGCTTTGGGACAGAGTCTCACTTTGTTGCCCAGGCTGGAGTGCAGTGGCACAATCTCAGCTCACTGCAACCTCTATCTCCTAGGTTCAGGCGATTCTCCTGCCTCAGCCCCCTGAGTAGCTGGGATTACAGGTACCTACTACTATGCCTGACTAATTTTTGTATTTCTATAAAGACAGGGTTTCACCATCTTGGCCAGGCTGGTCTTGAACTCCTGACCTCAAGTGATCTGCCTGCCTCAGCCTCACAAAATTCTGGGATTACAGGCATGAGTCACCTTGCCCAGTCTTTTCTTTTTCTTTTTTTTTTATTATTATACTTTAAGTTCTAGGGTACATGTGCACAACGTGCAGGTTTGTTACATATGTATACATGTGCCATCCAGCCTTTTCTTTCTTTTTTTTTTTTTTTTGGACAAGATTTTGCTATGTTGCCTCAGCTGGTATCAAACGTCTAGGCTCAAGCAATCCTTCCACCTCAACCTCCCAAGTAACTGGGATTACAGGCATGTCATTGTGTCTGGCAAAAGATATGAAATTTTGATAGGACCAAGGAAGAATGAATGAAGAAAGTTGAAAGCAAGGTACCTCTGGATCTCCATGTCCATCTTTAGGTGTTCTATTTATTTTCATCAAAGCTCCTGTGATATGTAAAGCGCTCTTAGTGAGCAAGGGTGACTAGTCCATGGACTCTGGCTGGAAGATGCAAGATTTCTTAACCAGCTGCTCCAGACTGCCTCTGAGAAACCACTTAAGGAATGCCTTGCTGTTGTTAATGATTAACATTAGCCAGATTGCAGTCCTCATTATCCCTCACCCCAATAGGAAGGTAGAAACCATCCTCTTCTAAAAGTGCTTATTTGGTTATTGACTAGCAGTTGTCCCTTTGGAAGTCTAGAAATGTTCAGTCAAGTCAAGGGAAACTTTTGGTTCTTTTGAACAACTCTTGGATATTTTGTCAAAGATGTTACTAAATTCGTGGTTCTGAACACCTAGGACTCTTTTAGATCCTTTTAGAAAGATGGGGAGTTAGACAGAGTAACATTCTAACATGAATGTAATATGTGGTTACTACTCAGGCTGTAACAAATAATTCACGTGGAATGATTTACAGATGGAGATTCTTTTGATGTTGATGCGTTTAGTCACTATGAAACCTGCCCCAGCATCTGCTTCAGGCTTGCCCAAAGTGCCTTTGGATATGTGGAGATCATTTTCTGCACCAAATCTTAAAGTTGATCTGTTTTGAATCATCTCAATTCATTCTGTGGCACTTCTACTGAAGTTGCAGTGACACTTTCTTCATAGTTTTAAAATTCAATATAAAAATCCAAGGTGTAATTCCATTTTGCGTTCTTAGTATGTCTTCCTCTACAGCTTTAAATCATTCTGATCGAGTACTTAATCCAAAGAGATTTCTATGCTCTTGACATTCTTATTTTCACAGAACCTTTGTGTATTTTATAAATGGGAAATAGGCCGAGTGTAGTGGCTCATGCCTGTAATCTGGGCAACTTAGCAGCCTGAAGTGGGAGGATTGCTTGAGCCCAGGATTTTGAGGTCAGCCTGGGGAACACAGAAAGACCCTGTCTCTAAAATAAATAAATAAATAAATAAATAAATAAATAAATAAATTATCTGGGTGTGGTGGTGTGAACCTGTGGTTTCCAGCTACTCAGGAGGCTGAGGCGGGAGGATTACTTGAGCCTAGGAGTTAGAGGCTGCAGTCAGGTACATACTGCACTCCAGCCAGGCCAACAGAGTGAGACCCTGTCTCTAAAAAAAGGAGTAGGGGGTTGAGAGGGCAGAATAGGACTCCAGATGGGATAAGTTGTTTTGCATATGGCCATTCATCTGTTTAAAAGCATGGTCAGGCCATAACCCAGGTATCTTGTCTCTCGGGCCAACTCCTATTCCATATGGCTCATTTCTCTCTCACCTCTTAATACAGAAAATGGAACAGTGATTGTTTCTGAAACGTCAGTAAAGGATGGCCCATGCCAGTGGGGTGCATTGACTCATCATCATTGCCCTTTTAATTGGAGGCTCCAGCAGATGTAAAGTTATTTGGATGTTGCAGTAACAGCAAAAATAATGTTGGCTTACTCTCAGCTTTTGCCTGGAGAAGCCGAAGAAGCCTGTTTCTTATAATTAGAAGGTGCGTGTGAACCTGAACAGCAGGACAGAGTCAGCCATTGTAAGCATTAACTGATTCACCTTTTAGGAGTGACAAGTGAAGAATCAGCCTAAGGTTGCCTGGAGCTTTCTTCAGGATAATACCTAAAGGGAAACCCTCTTAGGTTCAAGCCAAGAATTATCAAATGACCCAGTCTTACAATCCCCCTGGCCCCGCCCCCGCCCCCATTATCCACTCCTTCTGCTCTTGTCTCAGAACCACCTGAGGACATGTAACTGCTGACTTCAGCTTTCTGGCCAGTACTAGGCCTTAGATCCTGGATGTGAAATAAGGAAGAAAAAAGTCTTTCACAAAACCTTTCTTCCTGATTTCATTTTTCCCTTTTTCAGCCTATATGCATGTCTTAAGAAAGATTCTTCATTCCACCTTGGAGTCTGTTCTGTTCACTGAGTCCTTCCCACACCTGGCTCTTTCTAACCTGAATGACCAAAGCAATGTTCCTTGACCAGAGCAGTCATCTAAAACAGCACTATTTTTATCGTTTGGAGCCCTAGAAGGGTCTTCTAATAGCCCGTATTGACATTCAAGCCCAAGTAACACAGTGAGCTGGGTTATAACTGTCCCTAGACTTCCTGAGTATTAGTTTTGTGATTCATTTATTTTGGTGAGAGTCTATCTACTGTGACCATTTGTAAACAAAAACATTGAGGAAAAGGCAGTGGCTAAGAGAACAGAGATGTGGTACACATCTCGGTTTGGGTAGTGGATGGCCTGAGCTTTCTACTTCTACCCTGGAAATTTTGCTCTGTCAATCATAACATCATTCTGAGAGTATTGGCTATTGGAGATTGCCATTTTGTCAGTTGATCCCCAGTCACCTGCCTCCCTGTGTAGTTTCTTATGAACAGGAGGAGAGGCTTGGCTTCTCCGCCAGCAGCCTCCTGGCAAGGCTTCACTCACGTACAGAATGTCTGGCTCCTCTTGTTCAAACTTGAGTTGTCCCCAAATGACCTAAGACCTCCGATGATAAAGCTGCACGGGTTATGTGGTCTATCCTGTCTAATAGAAAATAATGTAGTTTTTCTGGAGAGGGGCTATATTTTATCAAGATCTTTCTCATGTGTAACCTAATTTTTGTTGGACTGCATCTCGTTTTACTACTTCAGCAACTTCTCTGGGCCAAAGAATCCATTTATTGAGCTATGTTGCCAGAAGTTCTTTTTCACCCCCCTGGCTCAAATATCTTGGCACATCACTGTAGATGACCCTTGAGGTCCAGGTTAGAGGATCACATAGGTAAGATTGCCTTCTAATAAGGTTCTTTGACATCTCAGTTATTAAAATCCCTTGAATGGGATTCAAACACATCTGACTTACAGTGACGTTTGCCCCATGTGGATCATGCCATAAATCTTCTGTTGTGAAGTATTCTCATATTTCTGCTCTTGTTCATAGATGTACTTATTTTACATATGCAGAATGATGCCATCTGTATCTCAGAGCTAAGCCCTTTCCATCCAGTCTTCCCAAATGGGAGCAGAGAAGACCAGCTGCTTTCACTTCACTTTCTGCCCCATTCTGGCTCACTTTCTTTTCTTGTGGCCTCTTTCTTCTGGCTGCCAGAAAAGCTGCTGTTGACTTCTCATGAGTGGCACTGGCTGGTCTCCCTGGATTGGAACCAATTCTAATGCAGTCTGTGGTGCTTGGAGCTCAGGCCGCAACCATGGGCCAAGGAATTGGGTGGAGGACTTTGCTCAGTGCGGAGATCATGAGTGCCCTACACAAGTTCCTACACTCATTGCTAGATCTTCTTGACAGTATTAATGGACACACAAGTTATTCTTTCTTCTTCTCTTCTCTGCTATATGACTGCCTTAGCACCTTCTCAAAACAAATTAAACAGTTTCTCCCCTTGATAGGAATAGTATTTCTTCTCTTTTCCAGGAAGCCTTACTACCTTTAGTTACGCTTTGGTCTTCAAAGAGACATGATTCTTGGTTCTGTGAATCTCATAAGTCAGCAATTACCAAATGATTTCCTGCAGATACCAATTCTGTGAGACAGAGAAAAGTGTACCCCAGGCAAATAGGTTTAGGAGACTGTGCCGGCTTCATTCCACTTCTTGGAGATTCACAGTAGCATAGTAAAGACTCTGAGAATTCCTACACTCAGAAAATTAGTTTGTGTAACCAAGAATTTTTCAGAGATGAAAATCCTAGCCAGGAAAGGCTTGTTTAAGAAAGAAATAGCTGAGTTCCAACCTGATTGATGAATAGAATTTGGAATGAGGGAGGAGCTTTGGAGATAGCATTTTGTGTTGAGAGAATGTTAGCTCGAGAAACTGAGGAGACTATGATGACCAGGGCACTGGAGTGACAGAGGAGCTAGACAAGGCAGGAGGTGGTCATGGAGAGGAAAGGAGGGCCTGATTATGAAGGGCTTGTTGGCCACATTAAGGATTTGATCACTATGCAATGGGCAAAGGAAGACATGGGAAGCGTTTTCAGAAGCAGTACTGTATACTTCAGTGTGCATTGTCCAAACCCACTGTGGCTGCAAGTTGAAAGCAGATAGAGTGGGGCCAGGATATGTTGCAGAGTTGTAAATTTACTCACACTATGCTCAGACGTGTAAAGAAAATGTTGGCGTCTTCATTTTCTATGGCTACTCTGATTTTCCTCGTAAGTTCTGACTCCAGTGGGTAGCAGGGAAATACATTATATCCTAGTCTCTCTAGACGCATTTAGTCTCCTTTCCTTTAAAATGGCTCATTTTAGGGAACTTCTGAGTCAACAGTTATCTACCTAGTTGGAATGCAAGAGCTTCTTGTGCCTGTGGCATTGGTGGAACGAGGCCTGGTGTCTGAAAAGGAGTGTTTGGGTGACTTCTGGGTCCTCACTGCTGCCCTCTGCAGGAATAGCACTCTCATTGTTGGCCTGGTCATGCAGCCCTGTCTCATTGTTGGCCTGGTCATGCAGTCCTGCCTCCATTTGCAGTTGAACTCTGTAGCTGCTGAACTCAATATCTGTTCTATTTCAGCTAGATTGGGGCCTGGTAGTCCTCTCTGCTGCCTCATTGCACCTGAGCTCTCTCTGATACTATTGCGTCATGGCTGACTGAAGTCTGACTCTGTGTTCCATCTGGAATCCAACAGAATACCCTCTACTCTCTGCCTCCCAGCCCAAGCCCTTTGTGGCCTCTCTAGCCAGTACCATCAGCGACTGCCCTTGTCCCTCCACTGAGCACACAGGACCTCCTAGATACTATTGTACTACCTTGAAGCCAAAGAAAGAACTGGGAAGCTACCCTTACACTTACTCTCTGCTAACTCATGATTCCCTTCACCTTTATTCTGGGCTGCTCTAGTTACGGAGGACACTGAAAGACAGACTCAAATAGGAAGGAGAGAAAGACTCTTTAGATGCCTACCTGATCCAGCACTTCAGAGAAGTGAGTTACGACACATATTTCTTGGTCTGCTACAGCTACCTCTGTCCATCTTCTTCTTCCTCCCCGATACCCTGGTCTGGAAATGTGGGCTATTTCTTTTCTCTAGTTCCATTGCATATTCTCTCTCCCTTGGCCTATAGTCAAACACTACAATCTAGTATAAAAGCCAAAGCACTTAACTATGGGATTTAGAATTCCTTTTCTCTCTTTGTACAAAGCCTGGCTTTTGAGGCTTCTGTCTAGCTACAGAGATCAAGCAAGTCAGCTTTGAGACTCAAAGCTGAACAGTGTCTTCTTTCTTCTTGGTCATTCCCATCTGCTTCCCCCATCGGAACAACGATCATCATGACCCAGCTGTGAAAATGGATAGGTGCAACAGAATATGATTTAATACATCTATTTATTATTTCCAAAATATTCTCCCTACTAAAAATAGAAACAAAGTCTCCTGAGAAAGATATTCGTAACTTGGACTTGAGTGATGACAATGGGGATGGAGGGAAATTAATGGATTAGAAAAATATCTAGAAGGTGGAATTGATAGTATTTGGTGCTTAATTAGATGAGGTGAATTGATTGAATGTGAGAGTCCCAGGTTTCTGGTTTTCATGTATGGATGACAGTACCATTTAACAAGATGCAAAACACTGGAAAAAGAATTGGTTGGGAGGATTAACCCATTTTTGGACATGCCAAATTTGAGGTTCTTATGAGACATCTGAGTGGAGATATTTAGTGATCAGTAGGATATACAGAGTTATGGCTCAAAAATGGATACTTCTTTAGGAAATCACATCATAATCATAAGAGTGGTGGATGGATATTAAATTAGAAGATGGTAACTAGATTATTCAAATGATAAGTAGTTTGATACAACCACTTCATGGTAGGCACAGGCTTACCATTGACACCAGATGTTATGTAAGTCTATTGATTAGTACTCCCTCTCCCATGGTGAATCCCATGGCAAATCACGCTGCCTCCCTTTTTGAGTAACACATCCTTCACTTACATATGTTAGTATATTCAATCAGCTTACAACAAATCTTCCCAACTAAGGAAAAATTTTGTCTCTCTCCAATGATGTTGCATATCTTCCATTCCCCCCTTTTTTTATGAGACAGGATCTCATCACTGTTGCTCAAGCTGAGTGCCTGTGGCATAATTATGGCTCACTGCAGTCTAAAATTCCTGGGCACAAGCAATTCTCCTGCCTCAGCCTCCTGAGTAACTGAGACTACAGGTACATACCACCACACCTGGCTAATTTTTGATCATTTGTAGAGATGGGGTCTCACTATGTTGCCCAGGCTGGTCTCGAACTCCTGAACTCAAGCGATCCTCCTACATTGGCCTCTTGAAGTGTTGGGATTACAGGCGTGAGCCACCATATCTCCATTCTTATCCCATTCCGTGTGATTCTTAAGATTTCCCTCTCAAAAATCAACTTTATTATTACTTTGTGCTCCCAAATATTTGCAAAATTCTTGATGAGAGATGAAGCTAGGAATGTAGGTAGGAGCTAAATAATTAGAAGATGCTTGGATGTTATCTGAAGGTGGGTAATGGAAAGCCATCAAAGGGTTTTAAGCTAAGGAGTGAGTAACCTAATTTAGGTGTACTTGGCTAACATGTCTTTTGATCTAGTGCTAGCAGGTGCATTCTTTTGGTCAATCCAACACCTATTTCTTGATCATCTCTTTTGTATAAGACACTGTGCTGGGTGCTGTAGGGATATAAAATTAAAAGTTAAAAAATATCTCCTGGTACTATGCTAGTATCCATCAGGGGTATAAGTAGGAAAAGTTAGCACTAATTGTAGGTTTTCTTTTGGAAAGGAATGTGCAGCATAGACTCTCAGTGGTTCCTGACATAATTCCTTTTATTGGAGACATGCCTTAACTCTTTTGGGTCACAGCGAGCTCCATGGACTTTATGTATTTAGCACTGGAAATGCCAACCTACTTGCTCTTGTTGTGTTCCTCTTGTCATTTAGCAGAATTATTATTTTCTTCTGCTCCCAAATGGAAAGATGTCTCAATATATACTAACTATATACTTTGATTTTATTTTTAAATACATAAAAAATCCTAAAGAAGCAAACACTCCAAAGATTTTTTTTTTTGTGAAAAGTACATATTTCAAAAGAAACACAGCAGCAAAGGACAGTGTGCCTCTGAGGGAAAGCGCCCAAGGGAGGCTTTCAGGGTTGGATTTTAACATCTCGGACCAGTTGGGTGAAAATTGTTTTGAAGATGTATTACATTCCCTGATCAAATGGAAAAAAACGACAACTGCCCTCGTATCTAGGAAACACCCGATTAACATGGCCAAGAGCCACACATACTATCCCACATGGCCTTGCTGTGCAAACCTTCCCATATCCCATCCTTGGCAACTGGGGCAACCTCGTGCCTCTTCACAAAGACCAGCCATCTCAGGAGATCAGAGAAAGCTCGAGACTTCTCATTATTTTCCTTTGGGAGGTCCTAAGGGTAGTTAATGGGTTTACTCTAGCAGGTCCCCCCTTTTCTCCCACTTTTAATACCTGAGTCAACTCTGCAGATCCTTTCACTTTAAATTATTGAGTCTGGAGATTTTGTGGGAAAACTGTTATGTTAGAAGTTTCTCTTGGATTCACTTCGGGGTTGTGTCAATGGTTTCCTGGTTTCTGAACTTCCTCTGACCTGGTCTTATGGGGATTTTGTCATTTACAGTCCTGCAAGGGTTAATTTTCTTTGCTGCTTTTAGGGGTTGATGGGAATCCTCCTATATTAATGTGGTTTTTGAAATGAAAAATCTCTACATGCACAAAGAGTGCCTTGGATAGTTTTGCATTTGCAAATAAAGCCCTAACAAATGCTCATTTAAAAAAATATATTTCCCCAGCTGAGCACATTAAGGCTATATGCTACATCTTTGTATTCACTTCAATAAACCAGGTGTGCTTCTGGAGATTAGCTATTTTTTATAAAGAATGATTTTAAAATAAATGACAATGGGCTCATTTCTCTTTATGCTGAGGATAACATTAAAGGAAAACTGCCGTGATTAGTTTTAATATCTCAGATAGCTTAATGAGTACTTACTAAAAATGTGAGTGTGTGTGTGTGTGTGTCTGTGTGTGAGTGCACAAGCACAGAAGGCAGATATATGTGTACACATGTGCCTGAATAATTTTCTAACATCTTAAGTAATACCTGTCAGGGATTTTAATAACCCAGTGCCAGTGAATTATTCTGGTGGCTGTTTTTGCTGAGGCTTTCAGCAGGAAGTCCATTTTCCTGCAGAGCTGGTTTTTTTCTTAAAAAGTGCCAGTCAGAAAATATGAAAATGGATTGGGACTTTATGTGTCATTTATAGTCAACGATTGTGTGCCTCCTTCTAAGTTATCTGGAGCTTCAGTTGCCCTTTTGTCTCACTGGTAGCCTGAGTTGGAGGTCAGTATAGGGAGTGGAGGTGTACGGGTTAGGTTTGGAATAGTTAATATGTGAATTACGTTAGGAACCAACAAGAGATGAATTAAAGATGTCCAGGATCTCAATAAATAAATAAATGTCCAGGAATGGGTCACATTAATTTAATTTAATATAGAAGAAACTTGCAATGGGATACAATCGTCATTACATGAATCTTTTTAGTACAGCCCTGTAGTTAATGAACACAGTGAGTGTGTACAGATGGCGAGAGGGTACCCACGGTTGAGAAACTTAGGGAGACAGGAGAGCCCAAGGTGTTAGGGAGGCTAATGTGCCGTGGCTAGTCTCAGAGGCCAATCTGGGCAAGGACTTCCATGTAGCCAAAAGGGAGGGTGGTCGGTGGACAGAATGTCAGAAGGATCTGTTATACATTCTATGGAGGAAGAAGACATGCCTTGGACTTCTGCATTTCAAAGTCTGCTACCTACTTCAGTAAAGTTGAGAGCTGATTATTGCCTTATTCAATAATTGACTGGGCCTTGAGATTGAGGGTACAATAGTCAAATGATCCACAGGGGTTTTTTTTTTCTATTTTTATTTGCCTTTGGCTGTGTTATTCCTATCGGTATCTTTTCTAAAAATTTGAGAAAGGTAAAGTTAAAATCTGGCATTTTTTTTTCTTTTCTTCAGAACTCTGAGTAGTGGTATTAGGGAGGGGATGAGATTGAAGCTGTTGCTAATATGTAGTGAGTTAGCATTCAGGAGGGACCATTATCTATATTTTCTGTAATCCCGGATGACTGACATTTAGCTCTCTATTTTGAGTTCTTAGTTTTTGGCTTGTTCCTGTATGGGCACAATCTATATAAAGAACATTAACACTTTTTCTTTAGAAATATGACTTAAATTGTTGTTTGTATATGTTTTTAAGAGCCAGGATGTGGATGCAAAAAATCCCCATTATTCTTTTGCCTCTTATCCTGAGAAGTTGGCTCAATGTAAGAGTAATGAAAATAAGTACAAAAGTAGCCAAATTTAAAATTCTGGTTAAGATGATGGCTCTTTAATAAAAATACTAAGGAACGGTATTGTAAGACCAAAATGGGTCAAAAATTATGTGTTTCATTTTAGGAAATATGACTGAGAATTTTGGTTAATTAGAGATAAATTGTGCACTATTCATTTATTATTGATAGGCTTTGAAAATGACACAACTTTTCAGGTTGAGCCTGGCAATTTTATATTGTTTGTGTAAATGGGAGAGAAAAGCTTCCTCTTTGTAACTGAACCAAGCTTCCTTCTTGCCATTTATGGAAAGCATCTTTGAGGCCCAATTTAGCTGCAGTGGGTGAGGGCAGCTTACTTTGCTGGGTCTAGGATTGAAATGTGGTGTGATAGCAATACACATGTATAAAGTTTGTCTTCTTTGCTGAGTTTCTTGATGGATGTCAAGACTTGAGCATCTATACAGAGGTTATTATTGAGTCTGTGTGTGTGTGTTTGTGAATGCCAAGTAATGCTTAGTGTTTGGCATTAAATTTTCACTGGAGCTGGAAGCAAAAGGAAAAATAGGAATTTATGAGAATGCATTTTAACATGTTTTTGAGATTACAGAGGGAGATATCAGGCCACCGAGTAACAGAGGTGTCATTAATGTCCTGTCCCAGAGAAGACAGTATCATACTATGACAATGGATGAGAACCATGGCTTTCTTCACTAGGAACTAGGAAGCACACCTCATGGCACAGTGGAAATGCTGACAATCAGCAGTTCCCTGGCTGTGTCACCAGAGTTCACCACTCCTTGCCAAATCAGAGCTTACTGGCTGCTTTATTTAAATAGACCCTTTTGGAGAGCTTTTTAAATTTTTTTTTTAAAAAGTGAACAGATCGGGTTTCTAATTTTAGCTCTGACTGTTTATAATTAGAATTAGAAACATCTTCAAACTTCCTTGTTTACAAACACTTGTGCCAATACTGTTTGCAAGTTTAGAATGGGCCTGTGGGGCAAGGGCAGTGGGGAGTGTAGGGGGCTAGGGACCGGTAGTGGAATTCCTCTGTGTATTCTCTTACTGGGACAGGATGTCAGAGCACATGCAGTGTGTGTGTGTGTGTGTGTGTGTGTGTGTGTGTGTGTGTGTGTGCATTTTTCCCTTTACTTTCCTCCTAGGTGAGTGCTTCAAGCCGAAACAGCCAATGCTCTGTGCCTGAGTCACACTGCAGAGCTCTCCATTCTTGGGAATCAAAGAAATTGGTGGTCAGTTGTTATTTGGGACAAGGTTAGATTTGAAATGCCACCCTAGTGAGAAATTTTAGTGACTCATTTTAGCAACTCAGGATCTGCCTTGGATAAAATGCTTTCTCTATTTCCATAATTTCTATATTTATATGTCATTCAGCATACTGTATAGCTGAGTGATTCAAGAAAAACAAATAGAGCTATCCATAATATAAATAATTCTACATTTTATCAAAGCAGAAATACGTATCTATGGTTAGAGCAAGCCCACCTATTAGAGTGATGGGTTCTTTCAAACTGAAATGGAATGCTATCAGGGACCATCAAAAGATGACAGCAGCACAGCCAAATGACAGAGCCCTCACATGATACTCATGGGTTTCAGATGATACATGCCAGAATGATGTGAACCTACTGGGTGCATTGCTTTGAATATAACCCTAATCGTTTCTTGGGATAAGCATACTTATTCCCTTCAAAGAATCTAAAAAGATATTGCATGCCAAAGCAAGATTTAAAATACAAAATAAAATTAGAACACATACTCACAGACCAATATCTAATTCTAATTAAAGTGAGGATTCTGTAGGAAACTAAGCAGGTGTGGGCTTTAGCTGTGACACTTGAATCTGCCAGCTGGTAGGGTGACAGTCAGATGCCTGTTTACTCTCTGATATCCAAGACCACTTTAATGTTCCAGGGAGGAAACAATAAACAAAAACTATATATACTGGGCTTGTTGTGGTGACTGATTTTTCCGGAGAAGCAAAAGATGGAAAATGTACTCCTCAAATCTAACTTGGACGTAGCTAGCTTCTTTACTGTCATACTGTCATACATGGCATCAATTAGATTAAATGACTATTTTCAGTCTCTACTGAACCCATTTTTTAAAAAAAACTATGTAGTATTATTTGTGGATGGATGTATACATATGGGTGTGAGTGTGTTTATAGACATCCTTTCAACTCTTAAAATGTACTACCTTTATACCAACTTGCTATGAATGTTTAAAGGATTTAATGCATTTGCTGTCTTGTATCAGAAGAATGATGGGGGATTAGATGAGGAAAAAGGGCTTTTGGCACAGCTTGCAGGCTGTTATTTTCACCAACTGTGGTGTCAGCTATGATCTTTTTACAGTGTTTCTGACTATGGGGCCTCTTAGCTAGAGATCCCTGGGTCTCTGTGATTTCATTTTTTTATGAAAAAGATGAGAATTTTTTTCATGCTTAGTTTAAAATTCTCTACACCCACTCTGTGGAGAATTTTAAACTAAGATTGGGGAGCAGGAAAGGAACTGAACTAAATGTAAGAAATTATCTGAGCTGTGGCGGGTTCCCAATGTAAAAAGGAGTAACTGAATATACTATAGGGCAATGGGATCTATTGCAAGAAACTGCAAATCAAACTCAGAATTCCCTGTGTTGATGTAATTGATCTGGTATGTATTTCCTTTAGGTCCAGGAAATTTCTTGCTCTCCATCTGTATTGAGTGGAGTAGCAGGCCAAATAGTATCTACTGAGGTCCACTGTGTAGCTGGCATAAATGCAAAGAGTAGGATTTGGAGACAAATTGGTTTGGTTTGAGTCTCAACCCAAATTTTTGCTAATAGTGTGTTATTGGGCAAATTACTGAACCTCCCTAATTCAGTTTTCTTATAATCAAAACAAATAAGCTCACAGGATTTTTGGAAGTGTAAAGGTGTACTAGCAATGTGAAGATATTTCAAAGGATAGGAAAAAAAAATTTTAATAGAAAAATCCTGAAATATTTCAAAACTAAAACAGTCATTAGCATAAAAAAAGTTTTTGATTGCTAACTTATCGCTGTAAAAGTTTAGCTAAAGCAACAGCTTTACTTACTATATCCTGAAGAAACAGAATGAATAGTTTGAAGAGAATTAAGAAATTCTAGTCCAAGCACAGGTAATGTAGAAAAAAATGGGGGATATTTTTTCTCTCTGTGGAGGCTGGGGTCAAGGCATCCTCTTAATTGCCTTCTTCATTGGACTGTAGACAGGGAGACAGGCAATGACTTCCTAACTTTCTCAGCAAAGCCACAGAAGAGACGGAATTTGACCTCACCAGCCTAGTGACTCTTTTCTTCCATGACCAGTCCAAATACCTATATTCTTATCATCTAAATAACCTATTTTGCAACCACCAGCCTGAAATTTAAAAAAATATATAGCAACACAGTTCTTATGAACCAGAAGATTTAAGAACATGAGGGCAATTAGGGATGTTGTGCAAGATATCACTACGTTAAAATAATTTAGCCATTGTTGCCATTCCTCACCTTATACACTCTCTCTCTCTCATTCTCACCCTGCTCTTGTGTGTGGTGTGTGTTCTTGTGTGTGTAGGGGAGGGGTGTTCATCTTTATTTCCATATGTTTCCATGGAGCCTAACCTCCAAAGCTTAAGAAAGAGTGGATGCAGTTATGTTGATTACTTTGTGACTGTGTATAGAATAATACAGTTTGGGAGGCATTGGGATGGGGTGGAAAAAACAAAACCCAGTCTTCAAATTGTAGGAGGATGAACTGAACATAATGAGACACAAACAATTTGAAAGCATATCAAAAATTTATAAAAAGAAATACAAATAATTGGTAGGGTAAAGCCTTTATTTGAGTGCTTTAAAGGAAACTTATAATGGATTTAGTGAATGACATGGTTTGGCCCTGTGTCCTTACCCAAATTTCATCTTGTGGCTCCCATGGATCCCACATGTTATGGGAGGGAGCTAGTGGAGATTACTGAATCATGGGGGCAGGTCTTTCCCGTGCTGTTCTTGTGATAGTGAGTGGGTCTCACGAGATCTGGTGGTTTTGAAAATGGGAGTTTCTTTGCACAAGCTCTTTCTTTGCCTGCTGCCATCCATATAAGATGTGCTCCTTACCTTCTGCCATGATTGTGAGGCCTCCCAAGCCATGTAGAACTACTGTAAGTCCAATAAACCTCTTTGTTTTGTAAATTGCCCTGTCTTGGGTACGTATTTATCAGCAGCATGAAAATGGACTAATACAGTAAATTGGTACCAGGAGTGGGGTGTTGCTGAAAATATACCTGAAAATGTGGAAGAGACTTTGGAACTGGGTAACACGCAGAGGTTGGAACATTTTGGAGGGCTCAGAGGAAGACAGGAAATTGTGGGAAAGTTTGGGACTTCCTGGATACTTGTTGAATAGTTTTGACAAAAATGCTGATGGTGATATGAACAATAAGGTCCAGGCTGAGGTGGTCTCAGATGGAGATGTGGAACTTGATGGCAACTGGAGCAAATGTGACTCTTTTTCTGTTTTAGCAAAGAGACTGGCAACATTTTGCCCCTGCCCTAAAGATTTGTGGAACTTTGAACTTGAGAGAGATGACTTAGGGTATCTGGCAGAAGAAACTTCTAAGCAGCAATGCATTCAAGAGGTGACTTACTTGCTGTTAAAGGCACTCAGTTTTAAAAGGGAAAGAGAGGATAAAAGTTCAGAAAATTTGCAGCCTGACAATGTGATAGAAAAGAAAATTCCATTTTCTGGGGAGAAATTTAAGCCAGCTGCAGAAATTTGCATAAGTAACAAGGAACTGAATGTTAATCCCCAAGACAATGGGGAAAATGTTTCCAGTGCAGGTCAGAGGTCTTCATGGCAGCCCCTCCTATCGCAGGTCCAGAGTCCTGGAAAGAAAAGATAGTTTCCTGGGCTGGGCCTAGGGAACCCCCTGTTCTATGCAGCCTAGGGACTTGGTATCCTGTGTTCCAGCTGCTCCAGCCCTGGCTAAAAGGGACCAAGGTACAGCTCGGGCTGTTGCTTCAGAAGGTGAAAGTCCCAAACCTTGGCAGCTTCCATGTGGTGTTGAGCCTGTGGGTGCACAAAAGTCAAGACATGAGATTTGAGAACCTCCAACCTAGATTTCATAGGATGTATGGAAACATCTGGATGCCCAGGCAGAAGTTTGCTGCAGGGGCAGGGCCCTCATGAAGAACCTCTGCTAAGGCAGTGATGAAGGGAAATGTGGGGTTAGAGGCCCCACACAGGGTCCCTTCTAGGGCACTGCCTAGTGGAGTGGTGAAAAGAGGGTCACCATCCTCCAGGCCTCAGAATGGTGGATCCACCAACAGCTTGTACCATGCACCTGGAAAAGCCAGAAACACTCAATGCTAGCCTGTGAAAGCAGCCTGGAGGGAGGCTGTACCCTGCAAAGCCATAGGGGCAGAGCTGCCCAAGACTATGAGAACCCACCTTTTGCATCAGCATGACCTGGGTATGAGACATGGAGTCAAAGGAGATCATTTTGGAGCTTTAAGATTTGACTGCCCCGCTGGATTTCGGACTTGCATGGGGCATGTCGCTCCTTCGTTTTGGCCAATTTCTCCCATTTGGAATGGCTGTATTTACCCAATGCCTATACCCCTATTATATCTAGGAAGTAACTAACTTGCTTGTTATTTTACAGGCTCATGGTGGAAGGGACTTTCCTTGTCTCAAATGATATTTTGGACCGTGGACTTTTGAGTTAATGCCAAAATGAGTTGAGACTTTGGGGGACTGTTGGGAAGGCATGATTGGTTTTGAAATGTAAAGATATGAGATTTGGGAGGGGCCAGGGTGGATTGATGTGGCTTGGCTGTGTCCCCACCCAAATCTCATCTTGTGGCTCCCATGGTTCCCATGTGAGAGGGACTCAGTAGGAGATGATTGAATCATGTGGGTGGGTCTTTCCTGTGCTGTTCTTGTGATGGTGAGTGGGTCTCATGGGATCTCATGGTTTTGAAAATGAGAGTTTCTCTGCATAAGCTCTTTCTTTGCTGCCTTTCATGTAAGATGTGACTTGCTTCTTCTTGCCTTCCACTATAATTGTGAAGCCTCCCAGCCATGTGGAACTGCAGGTCCAATAAACCTCTTGGTTTTGTAAATTACCCAGTTTCAGGTTGTCTTTTGTCAGTGGCTTGAAAACAGACTAATATAGTGAAATAAGAAAAAAATATAAAACATTTGGAGTAGTGCAAATAGTCTTCTCTTAAACAAAGGAGGGAGGGGAAACATATCTACCTTATCTGAGTATTAGAGAAGAATCTCAGATCAGAGGTAAAAAAGAAAACTGAATATTTGTTATCAGGGAGCAGGATCAGGCTCCCTGAGACATTTGTCAGTCCCTTAGCATTTGTTCAGAACAAACTTAGCCTTGTGGTCCACAGGCAGCAGCTTGGAAGTGATTCCTCTGGCCTGGGAGGAGAGATTCTTCTCTGGTGGTCAGCTCCCAACTCTGGCATGACTGAGGAGAGCTAAAAAGGTATGAGGTCAGTACCAGCTTGAGGGAAGTGTCATGCTGCTGACTGATTGACTGGTTTCCACTGCCTATACTCTTTTTTTTTTCTTTTTTTCTTTTTTCTGTTTTTCTTTTTTTTTTTTTTTTTTTTTACTTTTAAGTTCAGGGGTACGAGTACAAGTTTGTTTCACAGGTAAAATTGTGTCCTGGAGGTTTGTTGTACAAATAGTTTCATCACCCAGGTATTAAGTCTAGTACTTATTAGTTATTTTTCCTGGTCCTTTTCCTCCTCCCAACCTCCACCCTCCAATAGGCCCCAGGGTATGTTGTTCTCCTCTAAGTGTCCATGTGTTCTAATTATTTAGCTCCCAGTTACAAGTGAGAACGTGCAGTATTTGGTTTTCTGTTCCTGCATTAGTTTGCTAGGGAGAATGGCTTCCAGCTACATCCATGTTTCTGTAAAGGACATGATCCTGGACCTTTTTATGGCTGTATAGTGTTCTATGATGGATATGTACCACATTTTTCTTTATGCAGTCTACCATTTATGGGCATTTAGGTTGATTCCATGTCTTTGCTATGGTGAATGGTGCTGCAATGAACATACACATGAATGTGTCTTTATAATAGAACAATATATATTCCTTTAGGTATATACCAAGTAATGGGATTGCTGGATCGAATGGTATTTTTGTCTTTAGGACTTTGAGGAATCACCACACTGTCTTCCACAATGGCTGAACTAATTTATACTCCTACCAACAGTTTATAAGCATTCCCTTTTCTCCACAACCTCACCAGCATCTGTTATTTTTTGATTTTTTAATAATACCCATTCTGACTGGCTTGAGATAGTAGTATCCCATTGTGGTTCTGATTTGCATTTTTCTAATCAGTGAAGTTGAGCTTTTCTTCCTATGATTGTTGGCTGCATGTATGTCTTCTCTTGAGAAATTTCTGTTCATGTCCTTTGTCCATTTTTTTAATGAGGTTGTTTTTTTCTTCTTATAAATTTGTTTAAGTTTCTTACATATGCTGGATATTAGACCTTTGTAGAGTGCATAATTTGCAAACATTTCCTCCCATTCTCTAAGTTGTCTGTTTACTCTGTTGATAGTTTCTATTGCCATATCACCCATACTCTTATTAATGGGGAAGGACACTGGGCAAAGGCACAGGTATGACTTGGGCTAATATTGGAATCCTAGGTCTCCTTAAGACTCTGACAAGTTGTTTAGGCTTCCTTCAGAATGGTTCTGCCTCCAGCTCCTGATTTTTTTTTTTTTCACAGAATCCCTCGAGTTTTTACTTTATTAAAGTTTTTGACTTTTCTATTAAACCTAAACATCCTATTAAATATCGCAGGCCCTAGTAAATTTTTTTTCTGTTTATAGCTCACTTCTGTGGCCAGACACATTTGGAAGGGGCTGGATTTGTGGAGAAGATTGTCTCGGGGAGAAAACTGTCTGACATTTAGTAAAAAAACAGGCCTGCTTTGACATTGGCAGTATTGAGTAACCTTGGTCTCATTCCTCAATTTCTGAGATCTTATATACCCACTAGGACCAGCAGTAACAACAACAGCTATTCTTTACAAAGACACCACTTTGGTACTTTGCTCAGCACTTTTTTTTTTTCTTTTCTTTTTTTGAGACAGAATCTCACTAGGCTGCCCAGGGTGGTCTCGAACTCCTGGCCTCAGGTGAGCTTCCCACCTCTACTTCCCAAAGCACTGGGATTTCAGGTGGGAGCCACTGCACCAGGCCTCTCAGCACTTTTTATACATCATCTGTTTAATTGTCACAGCAATCCTAATGAGGTAGATACTATTACTCCCACTTCAACAATGATGAAACTCAGGCCAAGTCCTGTGAAGAAATCTGGCCAGTAATCCACTAAGATCTGAACTCTGGACTAGCTTGCTCTGTCTTGTTCTCCATCAGCAAGGGGGGTTTGACATTTAATTAGAGGTCTTTTTAAAAGACTTGTTAAAAATAAAGTAACATATAGATACCTAGAAGGTGTTATTTTCCATGTTTTTCCATGCAATGGAAGAAATTCTGGGTTTTGGCCCTCTAATTTATGGTGTAATATTTCATTATGGATTGCTTGCCCACCATTCCTCTGTGTTATTAAAATTATCATTAGGCAAAGAATGTACCTGGTGTTACGTATCATGCACTGCAGGCTGATTCCTGTCCTCCTGGACCTCTGAACAGGATGCAAGAGGAACAGGAGCGTGGACCAACCCTGCCCTACCTGCCCCCATGCTTTGGGTTTGCTCCTATCTTTGCTTACCTGTATTAAAAAGATTTCATGAGACAAAGTTTGCTTTTGTCTCATGGGAAGCAATGATTGCCCTAGTGGTTTAGATGTCAGTACCCTGGATGACAGAACAATGTGCTTAATTGTTTTGTGGCCAGAATGAAACTTGCTTTAGAAGGCCAGGTCCCCCAGTGGTTCACAGGACTATGCTGAATTGAGAAGAAAATCCTCCGGGCCTATCTGAGCTAGACCCAGGAGTGGCAGCATTTCAGACAGACCATCAGGGACAAAGAATTTTCAAAAGAACATGTCTCAAACTGTCAAACTCTAACAGTTGTCAGAATACCTTGCTTGAGATAAGTGGAGCCTAAAAATGTGGCTATATGGGTAGGAAAAATATTTACCATTTTTATTTATGTAGAAACCATAGAGATCTGTTTGTATAGCAAGCTGTTTTATCCCTGGATGCTTTAAAATGTAATTCAAGTTGCAAAATCTCATAGACATTCAGCAAATGCCTATTAGATTATAGATTATTGAGGATCTATTATATGTAAATAACTGTTTTGTAGGTCCTATTGTATAAAGTCAAGTCATTGCTCGATGAAAGAACTTGTCTGGGTCTTCAGAATGATACTAACATTCAGGATGATTGTTGTTTATAGTGAAGGGCAGTCAAAAATCAAGCCAGTTCTGGATATTCAGATAAGTGCAGTGTTTCAGAAACTGAGCTCTGGAGATGGAGGCCTCGGCTCCAATCTCAGTACCATTCCCTAGTAACTGCATAGCTTTAACAAAGGTATTTAAACTCTTTAAGTATCGAGTTCGCATCTGTGAAATAACAGTGTTTTCTTCCTCATAAGCTTACTATGAACATTAAATAAGACCCTATATGAACTGCCACTCCAAAGAACCCACTCAAGCTGCTTTAGCTATTATTATTCACAGCAGAGTGTTACTGGGTCAAATTAAGCTAACTGGTAACTATGCCTCTTAGTTAACTTGAAACTAAGGTATTTGAATTTCTACGGCTTTTAGAAAACAGTTTTATTGAGATATAATGTACATGCCATACATCTCTCCCTTTTAAAATACACAATTTCATGGCTTCTAGTATATTCAGAGTTGTATAACCATCACCACAATCTAATTTTAGAATATTCTTCATCTTTTTTGGGCTTAATAAATTAATGTCTTTGTTTTAAAGACATTACAAATCTCCAAATAAAGACATTTACAAAATCTCCAAAACGTGACTTTGACATAAAAAGAGTTCAGAATTTAGGAGGGAGAATTTCAATAATGTGGAGGAAACCAAAATGTCTTCAATATTCAGAGGCCATCTCTACTCTGTGAACTCACAGGGGTGCAGAGGAGAACTCACAGGGGTGCAGAGGTATGAACTCACAGGGGTGCAGAGGTATGAACTCACAGGGGTGCAGAGGTATGAACTCACAGGGGTGCAGAGGTATGAACTCACAGGGGTGCAGAGGTATGAACTCACAGGGGTGCAGAGGTATGAACTCACAGGGGTGCAGAGAACTCACAGGGGTGCTGAGGAGAACTCACAGGGGTGTAGAGGGGTGCACAAGGGTGCAGGGTGGTAGTTGGTGAAGGTAGGAAACGGCCTCTGAGATTTGTGGGTTTGGCATGGGTGGAACTGGGTACTGCACAAAAAGGGGACAGGTGCTTCTGCAAAGAGGAGAAGGGCCAGGGCACGCAGAACTGTTTGTCTTTCAGTGTCTTCCCTCTGTCCTGGGCATGGGCCACTTCATTTCCCTTAACAAGCTCTACTCTGGGCAAAGCCCTTGCTTTGGACTTGACACAGCACTCAGCCATTGCTAATGAGGTTTCAGGGGTGCCTTTCTAATATAAATAAAGGATTATAGGTGCACCCCCTTTTAATCTCCCCCTCCCCTTCCATAAGCCTTAGTCATGGGTTGCTGCAGGCACGTGGCCACAGGGGACCGTCTATGCCTAAGGCTATCAGTGGAGATAGCTGTTTAAGAGGTTTTACTTTTACATGTGAGCAGCCAAATTGTGCATGTAACAATGGGGACCAATTATTGCACAACAGAGCATCCCCAATGAAACATAGAGAGTGTGTGTTTAATATGCAATGAATGGCACCATCTTTTCCTAAACAATGAGAATATTTTCATGGCATTTGGGAGATGGGGAATTCCATTTTTGAAGTTTCAATTGTTTGTGAAACTGATGTGTACTATCATTTCATCCACAGTGTTCAAAACAATCATCTCCAAATAATAAAACAAATAATAAAATATCTCCATTAAGTTTATATGTACAGAATATATAACTTTTTTAGGTTTGAAGTGCCATTTATATAATTTTTTCTTTAGAAGCTGGATCATGTTGAGTTCTATGTTATCTCCAGTTCAAGCAATTACGACGCTGAACAATTTAAAACACTTTTAAAAATCCATCTTATGGACAATTGTTGTCTAGTCATCCTGTATTGACCATCAGTCTTGAATTGTGAATCCTCAACTGAGTCTACTGTTTTATCCTCCACTAGAAGTAACTGGGAAGAATGCACTATCTACTCAGTCTATTTTTACAGAAGAAAAAGTGAGGTACAGAAATGGTAAGGGATCTGGTCCAAAATCATAAAATGAAAGAACTGAATGGTCAGTGGAGAACTTAGTAAAATTATAATTTTCAGTAATTAAAGGGCAATGAAAGTAGAAAAGGCAAAAATTCAACAGGTAGCTTGTTAAAGAAGGTAGTTTTACTTTAAAAAATGTGGTTAGTATTGCATTCTTTATATAACATAGTACCATATTTTTTATTGGTCAAATTTGAAGTGACCAACTCATTCTGGTTTGCCCAGGACCATCCTGAATTTAGCACTTTAGCAAGGTGAAAGTCCCACATTCACAGAAATCTCTTGATCCTGGCAAACTGGGGCAGTTGGTGGATCAGTCTGTTGTCATATTGCTACAAAGAGCTGCTGAAGACTGGGTAATTTATTAAAAAAAGAGTTTTAATTGACTCACACTTCCACAGGGCTTGGGGGGCTTCAGGAAACTTCCAATCATAGTGGAAGGGGAAACAAACACATCCTTCTTCACATGGCATCAGGAAGGAGAAGAGTGATAGCTGAGCAAAGAAGGAAGCCTGATGAAACTATCAGATCTCCTGAAAACTTATTATCATGAGAATGGCATGGAGGAGACTGTGATTCAATTACCTCCCACTGGCTCTCTCCCATCACATGTGAGGATTATGAGAACTACAATTCAAGATGAGATTTGGATGGGGACACAGCCAAACCATATCAGTTAGTCACTGTAAATGTGTCCCCCCAAAATATGCTACAAAATTAGATTAAAGTTGTCGTATGTTTCTCCCTTGGCTGCATTTCTTCATGCTAAGCCATTTTCTCTGAAGAAAAAAACTGAAAGCTGTAAGGTTGAAATGTGTGTAAGCATTGCTGCTACTCTGGTTAGACAAGGAAAAAGTAAGCATTGAGTGTGGACTCTCCTTTCCTTCTCTTTCTGCGATTCTCCTCTTACTCTCTCCCAAAACCTTTGGGACAATGGTGGGAATATGAAGATTGGTAGGGGAATTCTCTCTCAGCACATGTTTTCTGGTGCTGTGTTGAAGACCTGGGTATTATATAGTAACCGAACTCTGGAAGGAGAGGTGTAAGCAGTAGTTGGCAAGCTGCTTTTGTAAAGGGTAACATAGTAAATATTTCAGACTTTGCTGATCACACATGGTTTCTACAGCATTGATTATTTTAAAACAACTCTTAGAAAATGTAAAAACTATTTTTAGTTTTCAGGATATATCAAAAGAGGCCATTGACTAGCTTTGGCCTGCAAGCCATAGTTTGCCAAACTCTCCTGTAGAGCATGGCTGTGCAACAGAAATACAAGGTGAGCCACAGTTTTAATTTTAAATTTTCCAGCAGCTTCATTTAAAAAAGTAAAAATAAACAGGTAACTTTAATTTTAAGTCTCATGCTCTACTGACTGAGCCAGCTGGGCACTGGTGATTTAAAAAATGCATTCTATTTATCCTAAATATTAGCATTTCAATGTAACTAATACAAAAATAATGAAGAAGATATTTTGCATTTTGGGGGTACTCTCTGAAATCCAGACTGGCCATACTTCAGGTGCTCAATAGTCACTGCGTGTGGCCAGTGGCCACCACATTGGACAGCACAACCCTGGAACATGTTTATGATGTAAACTTTGACAAATGCTCAGCCCTTCTCCTTTAGTTTATTGACATATCAATGAGCAGAGAAAAAAAAAGAACAATGAGGACCTTAGAACTGGGAGAAGGCTTAGAGATCTTGTCTAACCCTTCATTTTGTAAATGAGGAAGCTGGGGATCAGAGAGGCTAAGCAGTATGCTCAAGGTCACACAGCTAGGCTAGCAGCAGACCTGATACTATAACTCAGATTTCTAGACCTGCCAGTGGCCTTCCCACCACACTGTGAAGTTTTTCACAGTTAAACCTAAAAGGTAAAGTGGTATTAATGATTCTCTATCTGGGAGTCATAGGAAAAAGGTTGATTTTCCGGTAATGGTGGTGTGTTTATCCCGTGCATAGCTCAGTGTCTGGTTCTACTTATGGTCTGCTGCAAATCTGTGAAAGGTCTGATTGGGAAGAGGGCTGTTATCTATCACGACAGAGAAGAATGAAGGGATGGGAAGGCTTGTACTTTGATCACTTGGTTTCTGGTCATGTCCCTGAGAGAGAGAGAAGAGAGAAAGAGAAAGAAAAAGAGAAAGGGAAAGGGAGAGAAAGAATCTCTGTGTAGGCACTGACTCTGCACCACCTTGTTGTTTCTTTGACCATGGGCAGCATCCCAATAAAGGATGGAATCTAGGGCTGTAGTACAGTGTGCTAGTGAGGATACCCAGCGTCAGTTTTACTCTTTTCCCTTCCTGGGAAATGCCTGTCCCTGTGCTAAAGGGAGGGCTAAGCTGAGTAAATATTCGTTGTGTCATCAAAGCAAATGGAAGAAAGAGCAGTTTCATTGCTTTGTAAGTAACCTCAAACCTGCGCCTTTCCTTAGCCATTCCTTTGGTTTTGGTCAGCTGCGTTTTTATTTTGTGGACCTGACTCTTTTTCTTTTCACTTAAGGGAGTTGCAGACCAGCTAAAGAATGTTATGAATAGGAAAGGCCTGTAGTGCATTTAGCTTGGGAAAATGTCCCCTAGAATAGATTGTTTCTGAGTCAAGTGTATAAATATTCTGGCTCAAGACTATACCCTTTTTCTTAATGAATTGGTCTGGCGGTAGTTAAAGCCAAGTGTGGTCTAGCAGAGTGCTCCAGAGAGAAAATTGAATGGACACAGAGCCCAGTCACAGTTTTCAACTTTATATAATGCGTTTCGCAACATATTAGAAAATTAACTTTATGACAACTGGCAGGACCTGTTGTGTAAGTCAGTCTGTTTGGAAGCAGTTCGGTGTCTTTTCTTGCTTCACCTGGGCCTCCCTACTTAGTGAATTTTGAAGACACAGACAGCAGCCGTGGGCCTGCTCAGTTTCCTGGTGAGTCATTCAAGTTTATCTTCCCTTACAGTCAGTTTCTGAGCTAGTGAGTATAAAAAAGGAATTTTTCATGGACTACTTTAAAAAATGACTGCTAATCAATTTTTCTTATTATTTTATGCCCTCTGCTTTTACACTACCCCCACCAGCTGGTTAATCATGCAAAAGCTGAACACTTCATTAGCTAGTACATGTTCGCCCATGGGCATTTCTGTAGTAAATTAGTTCTTTCTATTTATACAGGTAAGTCATGGCCAAAAGTCTTATAAGATGCCAAAGGTAAGGGTTAGAATTAATTTCTTCTTCTTCTTTTTTTTTTTTTTTTTAAAGTTTTTGAGAGAGCTCGTTTTAAACTCTGAGCTGTAATGGTACACAATTACTTTTGAATTAAAGATAAATTAAAGATAAAGAGGGGAGATAGTTTTTGGAGGGTCCAATGCTGTAGTATAGAGATGGCTAACATAGCTTTTGGTGCAATGCTTGCATTTCAGAAACCTGGGGCATAAGGTGCAATACTTAGTATTTTTTCAACGTAGGGCCTAGAAAACAATTGGGAAGAGGCTTTTTGAATGCAAGCACAAGGCAGGATAGAGGCTAGACAAGAGCCATCAATGAATTCTGCTGTAGTGGTAGATAGCCCATGCACAAACCTATGAACTACTTATGTATTTTTTGCTATCTTGTGAAAACTTCCCGGAATTTGAAAATATTCTTTGCCAATTTTATTTTGTCAGAAAAACTACTTCTGTAGTTGGAAGGAAATAGTGATGGTGGACTCCTAAAATGTGCTATTCCCAAAGACATAAAATTGAACCCAGAAATTTCTCTCACCCCTCTCCTAGGAGAAATTATTTTCACTACGGGTTCTGCAATTTTGCAAATTCACCTAACAGGCAAAGCTCAGGCCCCTCTGAACTTGGCATCAAATATCTTGACATGTCTGTCCTCCAAAGCACTATTGGACTTGTGTGTTTACCAGCCACAGTTCTTTGCAGGTATGAGGAGAGTGCTGTCTCCAAAGTCGGTTCTCTCAGTCTTTCCATTTTCTGTAGAGACTTTCCAACAGGAGCATCTTCTGGCAACACCTACTCTAGTTGTTTCTTGCATGTTTTAAGTCTTTCTAGGTCTCTACATGGAGAGGTAATGGAGATAGAGGCTGAATTAATTTCTTCCTTAAAGCTGAAGTAAGGTGCTATTCTGTAAGACTGATATCCCTTTGTAGATTATAATGAGAATGTACATGCACTGCGGAGGTGATGGGGTGGGGGCGTGTATAGAAATTCTAGACATGGGATCCAGGGGGAAATGCAAGGCCGAATCTGTGCGCCACTTGAGTTTTTGTGATTCTCGTGACAGTTTCCAGAAAATGGAATGAATTTCAGTTGATTGTTGTTCGTTCTCTTTTCTAACCCTGTTAGTAAGGCATTAGTTTAGAAAATCTTAGTAGGCATAGAGATTGGGGACAGGCTGCATTGAGGCAATGATTATGCACAAGGGACACTCTTAATACAGAGATTCTTTTGTTCATTTAGCCACTAAAGGGCAAGTGTTGTCCTGTATTGTTATGTGTCTACTTTATCCTGTCATATTTTCATGCCTGGAGTTTTCATAAAATCCCATCCTACACTAGGAACCCAAGCTTCACCTGCTGTGTTCCACCTTCCTTCTGATCTGTGGGTAGTTTCTTTTTGCATGGTAGGCTGATGATTGCTGGGAGTTAAACTTTTTCTTTTCACATACAGCTTTAATTCCAGTTTAACGGTGTGGTTTGTGGCTCTCTGCTTGCAGTTTCAGTTCCTGTTTAAATACTAAAATCTATTGTTTGTCTCCATTTCTAGACAACATAATTGCGTTGCTAACTGGCAGGAGCAATTAAGTGTACAACATTATGAAGAAATAAAGGTTCCAGGCCCTAAGATGTAACTCGATTTCTAATTACACTGAATCATCTCTGCAAGGGTGGTTTGTAAGGGCTGAAGAATGCATGTAACAAAGAACTAGGGTGTAAGGAAATAGGACAACAATTCAGTGGGGTTTTGGTGAGCTGGTCTTCTCTAAGCGGGTGCTTGTCATTGAGCAGAAGATTAGTGACTATTTCTATTCGTAATGTGGGTTCAGGATGTATTTATTATTTTCTGGTTACTAGAGACAATAATTCTCTGTGGCTTCTTTGGAATTACTATAGACATTAGGAAGTTGTTCTTGGGGACAGCATGTTTGGGGAACAGAAGGAACATGTGGCCTTTGTGGTGAGAGATTTAAAAAAATGTCTACACAGAACATTTAAAATTCTTACCTTTAAAGATACGTCATTTCAGCCAATCTTGGGGGACTTGACCTGTAGTAAAACCTTGAAGGAAAAGGAGTTTTACATAGTCAGAGAAAATCTGGCAATTGAATAAAACCATGATACCCTAGACCCCTAGACTGGGCTTCTGTGTGTGTGTGTGTGTGTGTGTGTGGTTGGGGGCAGGGTTCGCAGCCAGGATTGGCAGGGTGGTCATCCTTTTTGATGGAGCACAATTTTTCCAGCAGTGGGGACTCTGCATGGAATGTTTATTGCTAAGCAAGTCATCCACATGGCACTGTAGGCCATTTGCGTGTAACAATATGTTGCAGGCTGCAAAGTTAATGTAGTTAATATTCAACTGAACTTTTGGGGGGTGACTAATCCCTTAGGCAGATTTGCCAGGAAAGGCTACACATTAATAGTACTCCAAATTAGATACCCACAAGTGGATAGCCACATGTGTTATCAAATGTAAAGCATTCCACCATTTCACCCAAACTCAGGACCTAGGTGCTATTTAATGATGTGTAAGCTGGAACCCTCACCTGCCCTGAACCCATAACTCTTGGGAAGAAGTGAATCACCTTGAGTGCACGTACATTTTACCTATTCTTTGTTTAACTGTGAGTGTTTTTTTCAAAACTCTTGCCATTTGCCAGGTCTTCTAATAAATGTGACTGATTTGGTTCTGATTCTCTGCTAAGTTTAATTGAAATGAGCATTTCTTGGCATCTCTTCCTTTTCCTTAAAGGGGAGGAAGATGTTCTGTCCCTCCGTTTGGCCAATGGGATGGATCCAGAAGAGTATCTAGTCAGCAGGTAGAGCTGTGGCTGTCACACAGGTGACAGGTCAAGCTCTTTATGCCTCCAACTCAGATAGGAATTAAATTACGAGTTGCAGAAAGCTGTATGGGGCTCAGCAGGCTAGATGAGAGGTCGGGCAACTAAAGGCAAGGTATGAAGTCACCATGCATGGCTGACCTCAGTGGAGAATAGTGGGGCAAAGGTGGTCCTCTGCTGGGGGTCATGGGCTTAGTTCTTATCATTTTACAAGAATTTTTCTTTTTCAGCTATTTCTTCTCTCATCTCAGGCCATGTATTATTCCAGATAGGAATAATGTATAAAAGAGAGAATAGAAAAACAAAATGAAAATGACTTACCAGGACTATGGAAATTAAATGGTAGTGTAGCTATCTAACCATATATTAGATATTTTCCAGGATCTTCCTAGGACATCGGCGTGGCCCTTCCTCTTGAAAACAATTTATTAATACAATGAACATTCACCTGATGATTTTCAGGATATTTGACTTTGGTTATGTCCTGGTCCTGAGTTTCTATAAAGTAGATAGGGGCTGTGTTTGGAACCACAAGCGTATGGCCAAAGACAAGGGGCCAGGCTTGTAGAGATTACTCTTTTTTTCTGGTGAACAGCTTTGGCAGGTGGGAGGAAGAACATTCGCATGTGAAAATGACTAAAATAGAGTTTTCAATGATCTGTGGACGTCCTTTGATTTCCCCACTGTCTTTGACAAAAAACAGTTAAATTTCTTGTGCATATACTTTTTTCTCAATTGATTTATGCTAGAAGTTAGAACCAAAAGCTCTGGACAGACTTTATTTAGGATTTTTTTTTTTTTTTTAGGAGAGATTTATTTTTGTCTGCAACTATTTGAAATAGATGTCACCCTACTAAGCATTTATTTTTAATGACTGAAACTGGCAAAATCATTCTGCAGAAAAATATGCTAAATAATTCTTTCCTTGTTTTCACAAAACAAAAGCACTCTGTGGATGCCTTTTCCTGATTCCCTAGATTTCTAAATACATTTTTAAACTGATGATGCTGTAGACTCCGGGACTTATCGAGCACAGCTGTTTGGCTTTTAGCATTGCTCCTGGTCCCTTAAGCCTTCTAGCTTTGGGGTCCTGAGCAGGATAACTAGGAAGGTGGTGAGTGTACGCAAGGGCTCCATAGTCCTGGTGCTGCTGCTTCCAA
Organism: Macaca thibetana thibetana; assembly: GCF_024542745.1. NCBI lineage: Eukaryota > Metazoa > Chordata > Mammalia > Primates > Cercopithecidae > Macaca > Macaca thibetana. Next base: position 146,123,217 of record NC_065578.1, read on the forward strand.
GCTGAGTGGCCTTGGGCATGTTACTAAAACTCTTCATGCCTCAGTTTCCTCCTATGTAAGTGGGAAGGATGTTTTAAAATATATCTCTGCTGCTAATTGGCTGAGTAATCTGGAGCAAGTCACCTAACCTCTCTATACCTCAATTTGCTCATCTATAATAAAATGCAGACAATAATAGTGGCTTCCTCATAGAGCTGTTGTGAATATCAAATGAGGTGGTGAATATTAAAGCACTCAGAATAGTTCGTGGTATAACAAGTGCTTATTATTCCTACAACTGCTAGGAAGGAAGCCCTGAGATGTAGTCATGGAGAAGTAAAAGATGATAAAGTGGTTGAAAAGAAATGGGGACAATAAAGGAAAGACGGAGTGGAGAGAAAAAAAATAGAGATTAATAATTAAGAAAAGAATAAATGCATTTGATGGTGAAATTGAATGATTTTGAACGATGCTCATGTCTCCAGGCTTTGGTGTGTTCGTCTCTTACATTGGAATTGGAGTGGGTGTGGGTGGGTGTTTGTGGAGGGGGTGATTGGGAAGATCCTTCTTTGCACTAATCTCTCTGGTGGTGTCCTCTGAAGCAGCCATGACAAACTACCTACCTGTCCTAGCCTGAAGTTATGCACTGCTCTAATTTTTTTTTTTTTTTAATGAAGTCTCGTTCTGTCGCCCAGGCTGGAGTGCAGTGGTGTAATATGGGCTCACTGCAACCTTTGCCTCCTGGGTTCAAACGATTCCCCTGCCTCAGCCTCCTAAGTAGCTGGGATTACAGGAGCCTGCCACCATGCTCAGGTAATTTTTTTTTCTTTCTTTTTTTTTTTTTTTTTTTTTGAGACGGAGTCTCGCTCTGTCGCCCAGGCTGGAGTGCAGTGTTGCGATCTCGGCTCACTGAAAGCTCCACCTCCTGGGTTCATGCCATTCTCCTGCCTCAGCCTCCCGAGTAACTGAGGCTACAGGCGCCTGCCACCACTCCCAGCTAATTTTTTTGTATTTTTAGTAGAGACGGGGTTTCACCTTGTTAGCCAAGATGGTCTCAATCTCCTGACCTCGTGATCCACCTGCCTTGGCCTCCCAAAGTGCTGGGATTACAGGTGTGAGTCACAGTGCCCTGCTGTACAGCTCTAAATTTATTTGAAAACCCCCCACAGTTATGTCCCTGCTGTTAATCACAAAACCATTTTGTGTTTCAAATGTATCTTTTAGGTTTATGATACCTTGAATTTCCTTGTATGTCACGGCTGTATCTTCTAGCTACCATCTCTGTTTAAAAGATGGCTCATCTGCTCATGCATTGGCACGCATGGTGACTTCACAGGACGATCTGGAACTAGTTAGCTCTGATGAACAGTTAGGGATGGCTGATGTTTGACAGAGGTTCTGATTGTTAGATGGATAAATATTCTCCTTTCCCATCCCTAACCTCTAGTTTTTGGGGCAAGGGTCAGGGTGGGGAAGTGAGTGGGCAGGGAGCAAATCATTTCATGACGGAGACACACCAAGGATGTCCACGCCCTTGTGATTGTTCCAGGAAAGCACCCCAAGGAAGGAGATTTCCAGAGTTGTTTGCATATGGGTGGAAATGACTTTGTAAATTGCAACTGATGTTATATAAATTTCGCTTTTGAAGATTTTGCCCTCATTCCAAGTAATTCCAGAAATGACAAAAACCCACCCTCACTCCAAAGGGTGATTTCAGTGTCTCCAGGCTCTACCCCTGCACTGAAGAACTGGCTTCATGGCACATCGAACTTCTCCCACCAGAAGTGGGAGTAACTTGAAGCTCCAGGAAAGTCCCTCTGGATGCCATGGAGGTGCAGATAACAGGAATAGTTTCCCCGAGAGTCTCTGGGAACCCTCCTCCTGGTGTCTGGTATTCTGCTTTCCTTCCTGTACCCTCCAGATGGGCCTTATCGGTTTACATGGTATTGCTATATGATTGCAGCCGATTCCATTTCTGAAATATATTAATGGAGAGGTAAATGGCAGGAAAATCTTAGGGAATCTTTTAGAGACACATTGGTTTTTGTTCAAGTTTGTGTACATTTTGATAGTACATACATTAAATTAATATATTGCATTAGCCTCTTTTCTCCATTGTGAATGGATCTCGGCCAGAGTAGAAAAAAAGTAATGGTTTGATAAAAGGTAACGGATCTGGCTATTTTCTGTGCCTCCACACTAGATTAGCTTTCAGAAATGTGTTCATCCCAGCACACAGAAGGAATATTTATTTAGAAGACAACACTAACTTAAACTCTAGATTCCACTGGATTGTTAGTCTTCCTCCTTTCCTGCCTTCCTTCCGTCCATCTTCCCTGCCTTCCTACCTTCCTCCATCCCTTCCTTACTTTCTTTCCTCCTTTCCTCCTTCCTTCTTTCCAGTAGATACAGCTTGAGTGCCTACAATGGACAAGTATTGCTCCAGATGTGGGGGATGCCACACTGAACAAAACAAAGCATACATTGCTTCCTAAAGCCCTAGAAGGGCCATTTTACTCAGTCATGAAATGCTACAGTCACCAGACATACCTGTTGAGGTGCCAGGCAAGCACAGGGTCGATGCCACCATTAATCCAGCCTGGGCAACTGCTGTTGCTGCAGCCTTCCAGCCGTGAGGACCATGGGGAAAAACTCATTTGCCGTAAAGTACAATCAGCATTAAAAAAAGCGACCATCAGTAAATTTGGGAAGTCTTAGTTTTAATTTCCTCACCTCACTGTGTGCAAATGAGCGACTTGCCGTTTGCATATGGGAATCCTGTCATAACAGTTTCAGGAAGTGATTTGTTAATAATCAAGTTCTCTGAATGGCCCTAAATCGGTAATTGATGTGGGTCTGGATAAAGCAACCCTTCCACCCGCCTATTTTGGGGACCATTTTTTTTGGCAGGGTCTGAGCCAGAATGAAAACTAACCATCAGAACAAAATTTAGGACAGCTGGGATGCTTTGCAGCAAAGACTTTTGGCTCCACAGTTCAAATAATCACAATAGCAGCTCAATTTAGCCTTTGGCTGAATGGCTTTGGCAGGGCACAATGAAAAATAATTATTTCATGGCCTGCTTATTTTTCCCTTAACCAATAAACTCTCAGACCTCTTCAGGCTTATGTAAATATTCTGCTGTGGATGAGGCCGAGCACACCATAATATCCCTATTTAGGAAATGGTTGTATTTTACCCTTGTGGGGTGGAAAGCAAAACTTAACAACTTTTTGCAGTATCTATTTAGAATGGGGAAAAGAAAAAAGATGGGAGGACATTTAAGAGCTGGAAAGCGAGCCCATAGTCACAGCTGCAGAGGGAAAAAGTTTAAGTCCCAGGCCCTCACTTAGAAGACAGGGCATTAGGATGGGTTATTTTAACCGATGTGGAAGGAGCAATATTGTGCATAAGTGTAGTGTAATGTCAGCAAGAGACAATGGTTTAATCCTTCGTAGCTGTAGCTTTTTAGACTGTATAAAACAGTTCTCAAAACTTTTTATTAAGTGCTTGCCTGATTTGCTCTCATTACATTCAATGTGCTGTAACTCTCTGTCCCTGTTTCATAAGTCCTTGCTTTTGCCCCGGGTGATTTGAATGGAGTCATGGAGAGGTGGATGGGATAAATTAAGCATGGCAACAAGCCTAACAGCTACCCTAGACCTGAAGCCCTTCAAGGTTTTTGCTCAAATCCCATCAATCTCCTGTATTTTATATCTGCCTTTTCAGGTCAGCTGCATCTTAGTGCAGGGCATCTGTGCCACTTGATGACCAATTCCTATTCAATGAGAGTCCATGGCTTTGCAGCTCAGTTGGTCAAAGCAGAGTGTTAATGAGATCGGTCATGGGTTTGATCCCTGCAGGAGCCAGTTAACTCCATTCTGTCCCATTAACCCCTGCCAGCTGCCTTAGGTCACGGGTGGAATGGGGTGAGAGAGTGTGAATGGCTCACCACAAACCATCCCCTCTACGGGGCAACCAGTTAGTCCCACTAACAGTGGGTCTGAAGTGTTGTCTGTGAACGTGAGGAACAGCAGATGGGTCATTAGAAACAGAGAAACTACCATGAGCCTAATGCTACTTCCTCTCCCTTTTGTGTGAGTGAATGTATCTCCCTCTCTCTCTCTCTCTGTGTGTGTGTGTGTGTGTATATGTATGTGTGGCAGGGTTGGGGGGTTCTCCTAATATGAAAGGGTAGCCTTTCTTTGCTTTGCAAACCCTGTACCAACTCAAGCTCATACTATGAGCCTCATGATCTGGGTTTAATGAGTGGCATTTCTTCTCAAAGTATCTTTAAAAAAATTGGTAGTCATGTCATGCGTCAGGATGAATTTCTAAATGTAAATGAGATTCTCTCAGTAATTTATTTACATTTGTTTTCAGCACAACAAATGAGACATCACGTAGCTTCATAATTTTCCATGACCGAGTCACCAGCATGCAGTGTGTAATTTACCATGATTTAAGATGCTTATCTGTAGATTTTTCAACAGCACCTTATAAGTCTTAAACAAGAGAAAGACCTCCTCTGTCCCATTTCACTTCTTGTTCTCCTTGTCCTTGCTCCCCTCGAACAAGTGTCCTGGGCCCACTAAAATCTGTAATTGTGCTTTCATCTTTGGAGGATTTTGTGTGGAGGGTAGAAGATACTGGTCATTTCTCCATTTCAGGTAGGGCTATTATCAAGACAAAGCTCTGATATGAAGGAGAGGAAGGCAGTATTTCTCTTTGGATATTAGAATGTGTGAATTCACATAAGTTACCTTTCAAGACTCAGTTTCTTCATTGTAAAATGTCATGGTAGATAATCCCTACAGTTAAGCAATAGCACTCTAGGCCAAGGCAGAAGATAGACTGTGTCTGATGGATAAGTATTTTACAAACTCCACCCAGAAGTTCTGCTAATTTGCAATATTTTACTGGAGTTTTCCTACATTTTTATTTTTAAAATATGGTACTGTGATATCAGCTCTCCTTAGTGGTTAATTCATTGTCACTGAAGTACTGTTTTTCCCCAGGATTATTTCATGCCTCCTTATTTATTTGAGCAAAACCATGTGAGGGCATACCAGGACCTTTGTGATTTAGGGAAGAGGAGAAAAGGGAGAGTGTTCTGTTACTTATTCTGTGACTTTGACTGAGCGTGTGGCTGAAGGTCCATGGCAAGTAGTATTAGGGATACCAGAGTTCAGGTCATTTTATCTGGGTACCTCATCCTCGGGTAAAAAAGTACCATACCCTAACTCTAAGCAGTCACCCAAATCAGTACATGAGAAATACTTTCTAATTAGAGCTAAGATGTAGAAAGAGATTTTTGAAATATGTTCTCTAAGTGAAAATTTTTAGTTTTGTTCAATAAACAAGAGCTTTCTATGAGACAGACACGATACTGGTCATAGAGCATGAATAAGATAAGACAGAGCCGTTCTCACCTGGAGATGACTCTCCTCTTCCTAATGTAAAAAGAAACCTGGTTTCTATAAAGACAAAAATGATAAGTGGAAGAAAAGAACCAATATGACAGGCTCAGTGTTTCCTAATACATAAAGTATCTTTAATTATTCATCCCAAATACCCTTGGAATGTACTAGTTAGTAGTGTCTCTGAATAGTATCTGAGTCCTTCAGACGTGTTTCGGTCCTTGCAGGTTTTCCTATCAAGACTATCCTTGCACACTCTAAGCATTTTTCTTCCTGGAACATTTTTCTCCTTACCATGGATATGCTTGTGTGGTAGACGCCAGGGATTTTCAGACATTGTCATGTAGAGCAAATGTCACCAACACATGAAGTAACTCCCCTGGAAGTGGTGGGAAAGTCATGCCTTTATGAAAAATTCTATGGACCTAAGTCCTCTCTCTGCATTTTTCTCTCTCTGAAAGCTTTCCAACTTGAAATCAAACTCTTGTTGGTTAAATTCTAATCTTCGTCTAGTGCTAGTGATACCTGCTTAAATGCTTTGTATTTCTAGTTTTAGGAATATACTAAGGTAAAAAGCAGAGAATTTTGTTCAACTTGAACACCAGACTGTTTAATAGTTCTTCCATGAGAACTACAGTTAGAGAGCAAACCTAAATTTTATCTGAGAAATAAAAGACATCTGAACTTTTCTCCAACTTTAAAGTTAGTGAGTGGTGGCTTTTCATATACCTTGAACATCTGTAGTTTTGATGAAAAGTTATAGGAAGCACTTTTATTCATGAAGCAGATGCTCACTAAGCACTCGCTTTGTAAAGTGCCTGTGCCAGTTTGCGGTACCAAGGATGCCTATTTAAGAGTCTGAGAAGAGGAGTAGATGTATAATTATAGCAAGTAATTGTGCCACAATGCAGTCCACGTGGCAATGTGATAAGGGCATGATGGCCACCGGCTAAAGACAGCATGAGTGTTAGAAGAAATGTGGAAAGGACAGGGTGGACTTCAGAGATGACATTTTTTTTGAGAGGATGAACAAAGAATGAGTAATAGTTACCTGGCAGACCTAACTGGGGAAGGACAGTCATAACAGAAGGGACGGTGTGAGCAAAATGCAGAGGTAAGAAATTGTATATTCACTTGTATATTCACTGTGAAATTGTATATTCACAAATGCAAGTCATTTGGCTGGCCTGGAATATGGGCTTTGTGGATGGGGAAGGAGGGAGCTGAGCAGCAAAATGAGGCTGGAAAGAGAGGCAGGAACCAGCTCAGAAAAGGCTTTGTGCACGATATTAAAAAAGTTAGATCTTGTTGAGTAGAATTATGGCAGGGCATTGAAAGATTTTAGCAGAAAGGTGTCACATCTCAATTTTCATTTTAAGAAGATCTCTCGCTGCTGGGCGGAGGATGGGTTGGAGGGAAATGGGACCAGTCTAGGACACTGTCATCGTATTTGGGAGTGTTTGTCTTCCTATTATGCTTGAAAACTTGTCCTAGCAATGTGGAGACTGGAGAGTATTAAAAGAAGGGCAATGGAATGATAAGTTAAGAAAAAAAAAGTTGTATTAGATTAGGAAGGAAAGTGAAACGAGAATAATTTAATTGAGATGCAGAATGACTAGGAAGACATTTAATAACCATTATTTCCATAGTAAAGTGTGGTTCGTATGTTGGTTTATTAGTTCAAATGCAGTATCTATTTATCCATAATTCTGAATTGTTGCTGGTTTTTATTTTTAAATTCATTGTATACATTTGGCCACAAAACTTATTTGGCAGCAAAATCTGACCTTGACTGACAGTAGGCAATTTATATTCTTTTGTTTATTCCACTAAGTGTCAATATTCATATCTTTTGCTGCAGGAATATTAACGTGTTTGATTATGGCCCTGCTGAGGGGTTATGCAATCGATGGTGTGTGCCTTTTGTTATTGCTGTTTCTGCTACTGCTGCCACTATGAACTATTACTGTCAACTAACATTTATATAGCATAATAGAGTTTTCAGGATATTTAAGAATTTTTTATTTTAATTGATTTTTTTCCAGAAATCTTATGGGGTGGATACTATTGTTACTTCATTACAAACACATGAAGAAAACTGAGGCATAAAAAAGTTAGGTGACTTGCCTAAAATAACAAATTTGAGAAGGAGTCAACCTGGAAATTAAACTCTAATTTTCCCTCTTTCTATGACTTTAAACAGGATAATCAAAAATGCCCTGAGAGTGAACACTGCGAACAGTGGAGTGGTTTTCTCCCTTTTTTTTTTTTTTTTTTTTTTTTGGAGTTCTGTAGATTCTCTTTTCTCCAGGGATCTTGTAAATAAAAAATCAAGCTAGATTCAGTTGTGTCTGATGTGACTCAGATATGATCCGGTCTGACAGCAGCATGAATAATAACATTTTCATTTATTCTCAGTGTGAATGAGACTGAGAGGGGTTGTTTTTATTATATTAGGTTTTCTGCATTTGTGTATTGGTAACTTTCACTGTAATGTATTGCATTTTCCCCCTCCCTGGGTAGAAGCTGTAGTGAAAAGACTAGTGTGATGGCCATAGATTACACTCTACTCCACAAGATAGTACAGCTGTAGAGCTGGTCATTGGATAAGCTAACTGTCTACAGTTCTAAAATAAGAAGCTTTTTACTTGTATATCATAGCAGAGCATTCTGTCCCAACTTCTGATCTATAGCATGCTTATTGCTGAAGTCAACATCCTAATGCTACCAAAAAGTCAAGCCCTACATCACTTATTGATTTGCAGTCTGTTAAAAAGTGACAACAGGCTTTTCAGTTATGTCTCTTAGTAAAAGAGTTTACCTATTGGATTTTCAATTGTCCTGTATTGCATGAGGATAAACTGTATGGACGTATGCCTAGATATATAGGCATCAGATATTCTAATTGACAATTACAGTTTGCAAGTGAATTACATAAATACTCATTGCTTACCCCAGATTAATAATTTAATGCCATTGGCCAAATTGGATCCATTTATAGCAAAATATAGCAGAACACCTAGCTTTAGAGATGTGATCAGCAAAGCCAAATAGAGGAGATATAAGGAAAACTCTTTTGAGGGTTCTTTTCCTGAATTTGTAGGTATGGTTACACTTACAAATTCAGTTATAAATTTATTACTTATTGTTACAAATTTATTACTTATCAATGTACTCATTTATAAGTGTATGGCTACAGGGAACAAATGCTAAAACAGGATTTCCAGCCCAGAGACTTCCCCCTAGTGATGATAATGACAATGATGATGAGGATGATGATGATAACTGGCAGTAGAAGTTGGAGAATGAAGGAAGGAAGGAGAAGAAAGATGAAAACAATAATAATAACTTAGATTTGGAGAGTAGTTTATAGTTTTTCTAAATGCTTTCTGGGTTGTAAGGGAGGCAGGGTGTTGTTTTAAAGATGAGATGGTCTCAACTAAATTGTTACTTGCCCAAGATCACATGTGAGATCACATGAGAAGCCAAATTCCAGCTCATCTGACTCCGAATTTAGTAGTTGTCCCATTATACAATCTTCAAAAAAAGGAAATGACACTTGTCTTCATTAAAAATATATGAATAATGTTATATTTGTGATGAGTAATCTGCAGAGCATCTCAGTCTACATTATGATAATATATTCTCAGCACTTTTAAACATTTTCTTCAATTGAATTTTATTCTCACACTATCACTCGCTTCTTTTCCTAACCTCTTTTATTTTGTTCATCATTTTTCTCTGTTCTAAGATCTCCCTTCCATTCTCCTCCACCAATCAGCTATAAGAAGGGGAAGGTAACATCAACACAAAATTTCCAGGCATATTTCTTTCTCACTTTAAATCTAGTCCCCCCCATTCACCTGAAGTCAGCAGTTCGAGACCAGCCTGGTCAACACGGCGAAATCCCATCTCTACTAAAAATACAAAAATTAGCGGGGTGTGTTGGCATGCACCTGTAATCCCAGATACTCAGGAGGCTGAGGCAGGTGAATCATTTGAACCCGGGAGGTGGAGGTTGCAGTGAGCCAAGATCATGCCATTGCACTCAGCCTGGGCAATAAGATTGAAACTCCGTCTCAAAAAAAACAAAAACAAAAACAAAACAAAACCTAGCTGTTCCCCCTCATCCCCCACACAAACAAAATCTCAGGTTCCTGAAATATCAAACCATGCTTGCCATACATAATTAACATCCTCACAAATCTCTTGCATCTTATATAGGTATTTTCAGGAGGTGAGAAAATATGATGGAGTACACAATTTTAGCTAATTAAGGAAATTTCCATGTATCAAGATGACATAAACACTTAGCGCTCCTGTATAGAGAAAAACAACCCTATAAACCTCCTCCAATGGAATGATGAAAGAAAAGATACTAGTTTGAGCCAAGTTTCAAGGAAATAAATTTATGTTTTATATATTTTACTTTGTCTAAACTGTGAGTTTAATTCTTATTTACATAGTGTACATCTGAAACATTATTAAGGTGAAATTTTGCTTTTCCAGCAGTGTCTGGATGATGGCCCTTAACAAATGCAAAATTTGACATTCATGTAAAAGGGAGTGAAGAAGGACCAGTAAAGAGATGGTAGAAATTGAATGCAGCCAGAAAAACACAAAATAATACAAACAATCAGCCCCTGCACTATTTTCAGAAATCCAGAAGCTAACCTACCCAGGGTTCTGCACTGTGTGGATATGTGGAGTAGTATAGGGAGGTACCTGTTGTAAAGAAAAGAGATGATTGGATTCGGATTCATAGAAAGCTGAGTTTAGAGAAGGGTCGATCTTCTTTATTTACAGAGCAGATTGTTCAATGGTGTTTCTGCTTTTTTTTTTTTTTTTTTTTTGGTCATTTTTCTAAGTGATGCTTGGAATGTATTCAGAATTCAATTGGTTTGGGAGCTGTAATGAATCTCTGGAATGAGCAACCTGAGAAATAGAAGATTTGGGGCTGATTAGGATTTGATGTAGAACTTCTGCATCTTATTTAATCACCTACTCAAATCTCCAAGAGGCTACTAAAGGTATAGAATAAATAAATGAATAGAGATAAAAATAATTGAACCAACTTAAGTCTAAGATAACTTATATGCTCCTCTTTTAACTTGCATATATTTTCTCATCACCTGAATTTGCTCTTTAACATCCTAAGATGAAGAAGTTGCCCAGTAAATACAGCCCCAGGATGGAGTGGATAGGTGACCCAAGTCCATGGTTACAGTAGTTGAAAATTTGTTTGGGACGACTGTTGAATGCCTTTTATTACTTCGATTTCCTTTCCTGTATGATTTTACTAGGGCCAGTATCATAGGGGAAATGTGAAGGACAAACAACCAATGAGAGAAAACCATATGGGAAAGCACTTGTTTTAAAGAAAAAAGTGATGAATCCATATGCAGAACAGAGCAGTACAGAATGAAAACTATTGCAGGTTTTGATAGGTATGTTAGAAAAGAGTCACTGAACAATTTCCTATTAATTCTGGGGCACTTATACTATTTTTAAAATATCCCACAAACCTTTGCCTGACAAAAGAAGAGTACGAAATAAAGCCTTAGTCTCTGCAATGACAGCTGTTCCCATAGCAACCTGTCTGTCAGTCAACACCCACTTCATCCAGCTTCAGAAAACACCCCCAGAAATAAATGTCAAAAGTCTTATTCAGGTTCCAAATTTAAATCAAACTTTAAAATAAATTAAAATAAGAACCCAAACACCCACAGCAGTCACAAAAGTAAATTTTGGAAGGAGGGAAAGGGGGTAAAAAACAAAGGTCAAAGGAATCCTCCAAGCAGATGCAAGAAGTCAAAGAAGGGTGGATAGACACCCTTCACTCCTTTCGAAGCATCACTCTGATCAAGCGTTATTCACCTAGGTGGGCACTAAATGCAATGGGTTCATATCTTGTTCCTCTTGCTTTGATAGTTGGCTTTCATTTTCATGATTATCAAATCATATTTACCCTCTTCATTCACTCTGGTGTGCTAATGTTTCAGCCCCTCATTTTAATGGTAAGAGGTGAGACAAGATTCTAATTGCCAGTCAGGTGGACCACTGTGCTTGGCCACTCTTTCAGGGGGATGACATTTAGTTAATAGTGACTGGCTCTCCTAGCAATTAAAACGATCTCACATGCCATCCTTAGGTCCTGTGTTGCTAATGTATGCTCCAAAAAGTAAGCACTAAATAATCTTTTATCCAGAAATGAAATACATTTAAAGCCTAATGTCACACTTCAGGGGTAAATGATAAGTCTTAACTTCTCTTTTCTGTGAGCCCTAAATTATCTGGCAGAGGGGCATTTAAAGGAACTGCAGTTTGTCGGAGATTATGGACTGTCTGTCCTTCAAAAAGCTATGATGTATTGAGTTGACTTGTTCAAATGTCCATGAACATGGAAGCAAAACAACAAAAGTTAGGCAATTTTACATTATTTGTTGCCAAATTTAAACTTGTTACTCAACATCATGTTAGTTCTCAGTCTGTTTGTTGCGTTAGTGTAATGCAGGCTTCAGACACCCCTTTGGCATCCTAAGGTTACATCTGCTCTCCTCAGTGAACTAATGGTCACCTTAGCTGCACATACTTTTTCTTCACATCTAATAAAGAGAGCTGCTTATAGTTTTGTTATAGGTTGAATTGTATACTCCAAGAAAGATATTGTGGAGTCCTAACCTCCAGTACAGAGGAATGTGACCCTGTTTGGAGACAGGGTCTTTTCAGAGGTAATCAAGTTCAAATGATGCAATTAGGGTAAGCTCCAATCCAGGATGATCCTCTTATAAAAAAAGAGAAATTTGGATACAGAGACAGAGACAGACATGCATAGAAGGAAGACATGATAGGAAGAAACTCAGGGAGAAGACAACCATCCGTTAGCCAAGAACAGGAGACTGGAACCTTTTCTCACAACCCTCAGAAGGAACCAGCCCTATCAACACCTTGATTTTGAACTTCTAAGTCGTAGAGCTGAGATAATATATTTCTGTGGTTTACGTCACTCAGTTTGTGGTACATTGTTTTAATAGCTCTAGGGCAAATTATGGATAGAAATCCTGAAGCTATAATACAGCAATATTCAAAGAACTCAGAAACAAAAGGAGCAAAGATTCTTGCTCACTTGTCTGTGTATGAAATTAGCTTGAGAACTCGCTGGCCAAAGTGTAGCTACTGAGGGCAAAGTGGGAGGCCGGTGGGGAGAGGCAGCTTGAGGAACCTGTGGAAGGAAAGGACAGAAGAAGTGTTCTTGTACTCTGTAATTTCCTTAGCCTAAACTTAGCCTCTGAGTTTGCCTTTTCTAAATTGCCAGTGTCAGTGTCATTTTCTTGCTATCAGTAACTCAAAACAAGGGTTTTCTAATACTATCTAGTTAGGAGCTATTTCAAATGCTGTCAAGCTACGTATGCAGCAGTAGCAGTTTCCAACATAATGGGTGGGGTTCATGAGTTTCTTTTTCCTACATTTTATGCATTGAGAGTTTGGGGCCCCTGTGATCACATCTTATCGTTTTCATTATTTACATTTGCAGATATTGATTGCATATCTCTTATGGGCATAAACACTTTCAAGTTTTATTAAAATCTCAAATTCTCAAGGAAAAAGTCTTAAGTGCTGTAGAAATAGATGGGTTTCTCAGAAGACGGGCCAAAAGCCTTTGATGGCAATCCACTAGAATGATGGCATCCACATCAGAGGCAGATTTGTTAAGAGATGGATGAAACTCAAGCTCTAGGTCACCTCACTTTCATGGTTCCCCTCCAAAGTTTTGCTTATAACTTTACATTTATATTTGTGTACTCATCTTCTTAAAAAGGGTCCCTTTTCAACTGCATACCTTTCAGATACCTCAAAACCTGAATGCCTCCCTCATTCCAATGATGGTAGTAGGGCTTCTAGGAATCTGTAATCCTGCAGAGGGAGCACAAGCTAGCGCAAGGAGAAGTGAAAACAAGGCTGTATACAAAACTCGGGGCTAAAGAGATTAAATAGTTCAAATTAGGTAAGTGCTAAGAAACTAGACATCTAGTTTCATCTAGGCTGAGGTGGGCCAGAGGGTGAGCCTGGGGACACAGTAGCCACAAGAGGAGGAAGGCGATGCAGCCTGAAGCTGGGAAGTCGGGAATCACAGAGGAATCCCTGGAGAATTTAGATTAGGAACTAGATATGAGGTACCTACAGTGAGGTGTGTGTTTGTGGATATGTGGAAATTATGTCTTCTCCAAGACAAAACCAATCCCAAAGCAAGGAGAGAAGGGGCTAGGTTCTCAACTGGACCTATTGAAATGAGGAGTGAAGATTTTTTTATTTCCTTGGGAGAGTATCTAGCAAATGCTTTGCATATAGACAGCCAACTAATTAGCTAATGTGTAGAGAAAGCGGGATAGTATGCAACCATTTAGCCACTCGCAGCCTCTGTTCCCTCCTGAGCCAGTGAAATGATTCAGCTTAATTCATAGTTTACCAAGTCAACATTCAAACTAGCTCCAAGGAAGGCCAGCCTTGGTTTCTGATATTGTAGTGTCCATGAATAAACCTGTTTATTGAATGCCAAATAACTCTCATTTCCATTGGGACTTCCTTTTATGTTCCCCGCAAAACCTAAAATCAGGAGAAACGGGTTTGGAAGACTGATTTTATAAATCACATTCACTTGGCTTCTTTAAGTGATAGGCAATGTGTCATTTTCTCTGTAGAGTGTGTACGCAGCTGGGAAATGAGTTATTTATAATAATCAGACTTCACACGTATGTACATATTTGCATAGTAAGCACATCATATGGTACTATGAGTTAATGGCATTTGGTGGTAACCTTGGTATCCTCAGTATATCTAAGCAGTTAATGTGGTTTGTTAGAATTTGCAGGCTGTTGCCCATGAATATTTTAGCCTACTGGTGCTGCAACCTGTCTACCAGAGATTAAAGGCATTTTAAGTTCTAATCTGTCTCAAGGGATGGGTAAGGAGGTAAGGGGCTGATATTCTACAGAAGAGAATTAAATTTCCCTATCCTCTTAATTTCCTACCTTAGCTTCCTGGCCTTCACACACCTACCTTAATCATATTTCTCATGGTTTTCCATTCAAGGTTATTGTTTTCCTGGTCTTCGCCTATTTTATTCAAAGTCTCTTTGCCTTTTCAGACAGTTTTTCTATATCTTCTTTTCACAGGGCCAAATTTGGTGTGGAGTTACATCTCCATCTTTCATCTGGTACCTTTGAATGAAAAGATACCCTCTGACAAGGCTCAGTTCTTTATGAGGATCACTGTCAAGCACATTGCTTGACGGGTGGCATATATGTGGGAGAATTCATTTGAACAGATTTTCTATCGAAGGATAAATACACCCCCAAATCACAATGGTAATCAGAGCCAGCCACCTCATTTCTGATGATTTTACAAATCAGTTGGTCTTCAGAGATGAGTCAACATGACACTGTGCCCACACTGAGTTGTTTTGGCTGCGGGGGTGGGGGTTGCTTTTCACTCTCTCTCTTTAAAAATTTCAGCTGCATTTGTGAGTGTTTTCATCCTTTGCTAAAATATGTTTTTAAAATTGTGATTAACAGTCATTTTCAGACCCAGATATTGGCTCTCTTTTGCCAAAGAGACACAGCATGAAGAACAGGCAAACAGCAAAATAATACAAGAGGGTATGTTTATTCATCAGAAATCGTGTTAATGACTACATCTGCCCCTCTCATTTTGGGCTTGCTGGGATCATCTCTGTACTTCTGATTTGTTGATGTTTCCCCCTACAGTGAAATCTCTTCATATTGCACCCCATCAATAAAAGAGTGCCCATGGCTGGTCTAACATTTATGCTCAGAGTGTAAGTTAGAGCAATTTAAAATTTGAAAACTATAATCAGGCTGGGCGCAGTGGCTCACGCCTGTAATCCCAGCACTTTGGGAGGCTGAAGCGGGTGGATCATGAGGTCAGGAGTTTGAGACCAGCCTGGCCAAGATGATGAAACCCCATCTCTACTAAAAATACAAAAATTAGCCGGGTGCAGTGGCAGGTGTCTGTAATCTCAGCTACTTGGGAGGCTGAGGCAGGAGAATCACTTGAACCCAGGAGGCAGAGGTTGCAGTGAGCCAAGGTCGCGCCACTGTACTCCATCCTGGGCAACAAAGCGAGACTCCATCTCAAAAAAAAAAAAAAAAGAAAAGAAAAGAAAACTGTACTCAATGGGATATGCTCATGGGAGACATGGATCTAGAGGTCTGGCACTCCCAGTGTTCCTTAAGCAACCTTCAGACCTAAAGTATTCTTGCCAAACACCATGAACAATAGACAATGAAGCTAATGTAGTAGCAGCACATCATGGAACAATGGGAAGTTTTATACTTGTTTTATAGCTTGCCATTTTAATTGTTTATTATTGTTTACTTTTCAAATGCAATAAAATCGTGAGCTTATTTGAATGACTTGGGCTGTCCCTCTGTGTCTTTTGGAGTTGAGAGCTTTAAGCCTCAAAGCCAGTGACCTGATCCCTTAAAGGTGTGGCATCCCCTGCAGGAAGTCTCAGCAAAAATGTACATTATCTACTATCCTGTGGAATGAATTTTAAAGAGCAATCTTCAATATCATACATTAAAAAATAAGTCGACCAATATATAGATCCCCCTGTGGGACCTGCATTGTGCTGGGTGCTGTGAGAGAGGTAAGGGGGTACTACCTGGTTTTAAGCATGTAGCATTTAGATGGATCCGATTGATTTGAGTAGGAAGCATTTTAATAACAAGGAAGCAAGGTGAAATTATAGAGATGGAAGTGAATGTGACATACTGAGCTGTAAAATATTTTTTTACCATGAAGAATGAGAATATTTTCACTGCTTCCAAATGAATTTCTGGACATATACAAAAATAATCCCCTCAAATATGATCACATCAGGTGACATTGAAATCTGACCACTAAAATCTCTGATTAAAGTCTCAAAATGGTGTCACTTCAGTTTCTAAGTCCTGCAGAATATACCTGATTTTTGGTGGGAAGGCATTCATTTAGCTAGCAGTTAGTTGGGGAACGCTAGTCTATTTAACCAGGTCTCTTTACCACAGAAGCAAGTGCAATTTGTTTCAACTCAATCCCAGCGAAAAACCCTGGAGGTGTGGACTTAAGTGGTATATCAAGAGCCATTGTCCCTGATTAATAAAATAAGACCTTTAAGATTTCTGGAAGTAGAAGCTGGGATGCTGTTTCACATGGCAACTTGTCACAGACATCTGTGTTGCCTTTGGGGTTTAATTCATTATCAATATGTGTCTTCTCTACTCTTCTCTCTACTCCAAGAGTTCTCACAATCACTAGCAACACCAGCCTAGAGCCTAGAGAGTGCAAACAATCTAAGTAAATATACTATGTTTCCTATGCAACTTCAAGGAAGTCTTTCCCTACTTGTTGCCTTCTAATATTCCATTATGTAGATATTCTAGAGCAGTCACTGGAGTCCAGGGTTTGAATTCAGTTGCTAGATTATACTTTCGTTGAGCATATATTCTGACTGTGGAGAAATAATGCATGGAAAAAGCTCTGCATTTGGAATCAGAGGTCTATGTTCCAGATCTTAGTTCTGCTGTTCAGCTTTGTAACCTTGAACACGTCTTTTGCTAAGATTCAAGTTACTCATCTGTAAAATGGAGAGAATAATAGTTACCTTGCCCATATCACACAGTGGCAGACAGGCTGAAAGGAATTAAAAGGTGCAAATGGTTTGTAGTGGTGAAGATTTTAATATCTGCTGCACTGGGTTTAAAGTTTCTGTTGTTGTAGCTGTTGGTTTGTCTAAGTGCCTAGTTCTACTTTAGGATACATTTGAGCATAGCAGGTGAAAGGTAAGACTATAATGTGAGACTAGACACACTGTGCGGAAGATCTGAGGTCTTTGGATCCCTTTGGTAGATCATTCTTCTTGTTTGTATTATGGCTCTTCTCTTGGGCTCATCTCTTAATGCCCTCTCCTCCCCCTGCACCTGCTTCCACCTCAATTCCATAATTGGCTTGGGATTTCCCCTCCTTATTTGCCTCTGACTGTCTAGCACCTAGAACAGTGTTTGGCATATAGTAAATGCTTAGTCTATATATGGTGAATAAGCATCAGAAGAAAAGAGGGAAGGAAGGAAGAAAAGATGGAAGGAGGAAGGAAGTCAGTCGGCCCAAGTAAAATCTTCTTTGATAGGTTTAGAAAGCTCAGTTTCATCAAAATAAATAGCCTAAGAATAAGAAAGGAAGGAGAAGAATTTTATAGACTCTATTCTGATAATGATATTTACAAGACTGAAGTTTATTATTCTCTTATCCTCCAAAAGGAAGTCATAAATGGTTTTTGACAATAATCCTTACAAGTATTTTTAGACATTGAGCTGAGGGTGAGGAAAATGTCCTCGAGCTATCCAACAGCACCATAACAGTGTTCTAAAGTTTGTTATGAAAATGTCATTGACTTCGTGTTTCTTTCTACCCACTTTGGAAGAAGAGACTAAAATTGTTGAGTTAGCAATGATATAGAAGTATGGGAAAATATTTTTACAATTTTAGCCTGAAACCATATGGTGATGGTGCTGGCACTGGCCCTCTCCCCCTTCACCCACATAATTTTCAGGGAAATTGAGGAGTCACATTCACATCTTAATGTTTTGGGATAGTAAAACAATCTACTACATTAGAATGCTGTATGTACATGTATATGGGGTGATGAAATATTCCTTTTGCTCTCATTGTGAGTATCCTGTAAATTTAATTTCTAACATCTCTGAACTCATTACAGTCCTCTTAAAGACCTAAAGAAAAATCCTGATGGATTATTGAAAGCATTAAATCACATAGAATTAAAATAGTTTTTATAAGCCTTAAACTGGTGATACGATTTATAAAGTACTTAGGGGGAAGCTAGTCTTTATCAGTGATGACAATAAATAAAATAGCACAGCAGTTAAAAAATTACTTTGACCACAGTTCAGTTTACTAAATACAGGTGGAGCATGCCTAATCTGAAAATCCCAAATCCAAAATGCTCCAAATTCCGAAACATTTTGAGGGCCAACATGGCACCACAAGTGGAAAATTTACACCTGACCTCATGTAATGTGTTTCGGTCAAAGCACAGTTAAAACTTTGTTTCTTGCACAAAATAATTTAAAGTATTGTATAAAATTACCTTTAGGCCATGCATGCAAGGTATATTAGAAACATAATGAATTTTGTGTTTAGACTTGAGTCCCATTCTCAAGATCTCTCACTATGTATATGCAAATATTTCCAAATTCAAAAACATCCAAAATTGAAAACACTTCTGATCCCAGGCATTTTGGATAAAGGATACTCAATCTATAGTTAAAATTAATCATTGTTATTAAGCCAGTTCCATCGTAACTGTAGTGCAATGTTGGTTCCACATAGCCTGTGGAGCTTATTGAAGTTATATGTATATTGTAGTATATTGTATACCACCATATAAACATAACTTAAGATTACTAAGTCAAATTATCAATGGTGTTATTTGTAGAATAAAAGTTGTATATGTCGATTACTCGGATGAGCCTAACACCAATAATATTAAAGACTCTGGGTCTTTATATTACCTAATCATCATATTATTCAGTTATATTTTACTTTTTAACATTTTAAGTGATTTATAAATTCATTCTTAGCATGATAACTTATGTCGAACATTGAGTCTATGTTTATTTTATTTTTCTACACTCTATTGTAGAATACACAAGAAGTCTGATCATAAGCCGAAAGGACTCAATTCTATGAATTCAAAGCCATTCCAATTCAAACTGGACTCAGCTGTGTTAGTTAATCATTAGTCTCTGAGTTTTAAGAGTGAACCAATTCTGTCCCTAATTGTTAGTTATTGTTGTACTGTAAGTAAGTTGTTACATAGTTGAGGTAATTTATCCATTAATAAAGACCACAGTGATTAACATAGTAATGAAGACTGGCTCCAAAGTTGACACATTAAAAGTAAGCGAAAGCACTTTTCCTATAAATTTGTATAGGCTACTTGACTTTAAAATGCATAGAAAAAAAGAACAGAGAATTTTGACATAGAAAGCTATGGTTTTAAACCTACTATTAAATTTTTTTTTTCCTCATGGTCATAAGAACCATTTAAGAACCTAATGTTCTTATACAACTCTAATGTTATTATACAACATTGTTAGGGAGAATTTATGGTATGGTAAATATGAGGTTATCTTTGGAGTTAAAATACAATAAACAGCAGAACCACCTCTTTGGTTGACACTGACACTTTCAGAGGGAGAACATTGCATAACAAGTCTTTCTATTAGGTGTCCTATCTGTTTAGCATTATCCTAAGTATCTAAAAGTTTCCTGTTCTTTTAGAGGGCTTATCTGTTTATACCAAGCAACAGTTGTGATTGAAATTTTTATTGATTTGGCTGATTGAGCTGGTAGTTGTCATGAGCAAACCTCCAATCATTTTAGCACAGTGGGGAAAAGGCATTGGTCTTTGTTTTAATACTTCATTTCCTGTCCAGCTTATGCCACTATTTAGCTGTGTCCTTGGACTAATCATCTAGCCCTTCTCATCATGATCGCCTTTCAAAGGAGGTGATTGGATCTGAATAGTTCTTCTCATTTGGAATCTTTGGAGGAATTAATAGGGGAATGACTCATTTTCAGTATTTAAAGAAGTCTAATGAAAATAAGACATAAAATCACAATATACACAACCTAACTAAGACATCTCTGGTTTTGGTCTTGGTTTGGCTGATATAAACTCACCTCTCCCTTTTTGACAACACTGAGTTATCTTGTGCAAATCACACATTCTGATTGGCAATAAATAGCTTTTTATTAATAAGAGTAGAACCATTATGACTAACTAAATGCAGTTTGATTGTCAAAAACAAAACAATAGAACTCATGGGGGAAACCGCTAAAAGGTATCAAGTGTCCTTGGTAGTAAAAAGTCCAAAGTCCCTTTTACTATTTTGAGTTCAGTGATTTCAAAGTGATGTACCGTTTATCCTGGCAACTAGATGCCAAAATAATATCATTCTCATTTCACAGGCACTATATATATAATGTGTCAGGCAGCATCATTCATGAGAATACATGTTTCCAGAATAAATTAATTGGTTGATATACTTATACAGATTAATTTCTTAACCAGCACAATCTGTTTTCTTTCAAATAATTAGATTATATGCCCATGGCTTACCATATTTGGGGGGAACCTTGGATTGGGTACTGTTTACTTCATTGTACATTTGGTCAGTGTATTAGTTAGTTTTCACACTGCTAATAAAGACATACTGGAGATTGGGTAATTTATAAGGGAAAGAGGTTTAATGGACTGACAGTGCTACATGGCTGGGGAGGCCTCACAATCATGGTGGAAGGCAAAGGAGAAGCAAAGACACGTCTTACATGGTGGTAGGCACAAGAGCTTGTGCAGGGGAACTCTCATTTATAAAACCATCAGCTCTCCTGAGATTTATTCACTACCACCAGAACAGTTCTCGGGAAACTGTCCCCATGATTCAGTTATCTCCACCTGGCCCTGCCCTTGACACGTGGGGATTATTACAATTCAAGGTGAGATTTGGATTGGGACACAGCCAAATCATATCAGTCAATAATCCATTCTTCTTTCTTTTAAAGTCCTCTCTAAAACTTATGAAAACAGGCAGGATAAATAAAAGAACTGGGAAAATATACTTCGTCATCTGTCAATTTTACATTGTAAAAATAACCAAAGAGAGAACACTAGATATTAAGTTATTTGGCAGCAGCGGCAGGTTCATTTTGCGTTTTTATACCTTCAGTGCTTATGCCACCACCTGGCCTATAGATTGTGTTTAATAACACAATCTATGCATTGGTGAATATTATAGATACTGGGATCAAGATTCTGGTATTAACTCCTTGCTCCCTTTTAGCCCTATAAGACAATATGCTATTTATGAGATTATTATTAATAAGATAATTATGAATATTAATTGTGAATCAAACCATATTTCCAAATTCGTGGTCAGAAACTCAGTTAATCGTGCTATTGAATTAATGATGACTTCTGTTTTTTAGATTTTTTTGGTCCATCCATGTAAGTACCCATATATCATCTGGACATTGAAATTACATTTATGATGAAAAACAACAGACTAAAAATAAGTTTCATATCTGACCTTGCCTTAGAAGTCACACAAATATTATGGGTAATCTGAATGGGCAATGTATTTATTTAGTTATTTCCTCTTTCCAAAATGTAAATGCCATTTCATTGGCCAATGACAAATGAATTACTGATTATAAATACTCTTGAGTTTGGTTAGCTCAATATTAGGCTTAATATTAGCATTAATACTAATATTAATTAACATTAATACTGTTAGTATTAATACTAATATTTCAAGCCTAATATTAGTATTAATATTAGCCATGAGACAAGCAAATAAAGCTTACATAATACATTAAATTATTATTTTTAGAGTATTTGTCTTTACAAAACAAACATGACCCAGATTCATTTTAATAAAAGGGAAACTAATGTTTATTGAATAAAGTTATTTTTACACATTATCTCACTTAATTCTCTCAGCTATGTAAGCTAAGTATTATTTTCCCTGTTTTACAGATTGAGAAACTGAGGCTTGATCAGTTTAAGTAATTTGTTCAGATTATTAGATATGGCCACTATTCATATCCATTTTTTTCTGACTTCAAAGTCCATGCTTTCTCCAACATTATATCACTTCAAATTAGTACTTTTTCAATGTGATATCGGTCAAATGAAATTTTTTTTTTTTTGCAACTTCCTGATGTAGTTTTATCCGGCTGTGATCTTATTACTGAATTTTTAGTTGAGTTCAGAAATTCAAAAGCATATCTCACAAAAGTAAATGTTTTGAGCAGTAGCTAACTGATGATCACTGTACAGATTATTTGGAATATAACAGTTATCTGTGATTGAGTAACAAAAGTTTTCATGACTTAAAATAATAGTGAGGACTTTATTTCTTATGATTTCTGTTGATTGGAAATTCAGAAGCAGCTTGGTTGGGCAATTCTGGCTCATGGTCACCCATGGGGCTGCATGTCACCAGGGAGTTGCAGTCACCAGTTGTTGGCTGGAGCTGCAGTCAAATGAAAGCCTGCATGGGGCTGGAGGATCCACTTCCAAGGTGACTTGCTCATATGGCTGGCAAGTTGGTTCCTCTCCATGTGGCCCTCTCCTTATGGCACAATGGCTGTTTTTCCTAAAGCAAGTGATTTGAGAGAACAAGGTAAAAGCTACAATGCCTTTTATGACCTAGCCTTGAAAGTCACACACTATCACTTCTGCCATATTATATTGCTCATACTGGCCAGTCATGATTCACTGTTTTTTCACTGTAAAGATGTGAATATCAGGGGCAAAAGTCATCCTACATCACCATGGAGGCTGACTCCTACAGATATTAATACTGTATATATGTAATTTTATAGATAACTGTCAGAATCAACTCCTTAATTATAATGAGTAGGAAATAAAATCTAAGCTCATATAACTTTAGGGAAGGATCTGCCCTAAAATAAATATTATACAATGTGCATAATCTCTGTTTCTTTTCTTTTCTTTCTCTTTTTCTTTTCCTTCCTTCCTTCCTTCCTTCCTTCCTTCCTTCCTTCCTTCCTTCCTTCCTTCCTTCCTTCCCTCCCTCCCTCCCTCCCTCCCTTCCTTCCTTCCTTCCTCCCTCCCTCCCTCTCTCCCTTCTCTCTCTCTCCCTTCCTTCCTTCCTTCCTTCCTTCCTTCCTTCCTTCCTTCCTTCCTTCCTTCCTCTCTCTTTCTCTTTCTCTCTTTCTCTCTCTTTCTTCTCTTTTTCTTTCTTTCTTTCTTTCTTTCTTTCTTTCTTTCTTTCTTTCTTTCTTTTTCTTTCTTTCTTTCTTCTTTCTTTCTTTCTTTCTTTCTCTTTTCTTTCTTTCTTTCTTTTTCTTTCTCTTTCTTTCTTTCTTTCTTTCTTTCTTTCTTTCTTTCTTTCTTTCTTTCTTTCTTTCTTTCTTTCTTTCTTTCTTTCTTTCTTTCCTTCCTTCCTTCCTTTCCTTCCTTCCTTCCTTCCTTCCTTCCTTCCTTCCTTCCTTCCTTCCTTCCCTTCCCTCCCTCCTTCCTCCTTCCTTCCTTCCTCCCTCCCTTCCTTCCTTCCTTCCTTCTTCTCTTTCTTCTTCTTTCTTTCTTTCTTTCTTTCTTTCTTTCTTTCTTTCTTTCTTTCTTTCTTTCTTTCTTTCTTTCTTTCTTTCTTTCTTTCTTTCTTTCTTTCTTTCTTTCTTTCTTTCTTTCTTTCTTTCTTTCCAGAATCTCGCTCTGATGCCCAGGCTGGAGTGCAGTGGCAACATCTTGGCTCACTGCCAGCTTTGCCTCCTGAGTTCAAGTGATTCTCATGGCTCAGCCACCACAGTAGGTGGAATTACAGATGTGCACCGCCACGCCTAGCTAATTTTTGTATTTTTAGTAGAGACGGGATTTCACCATGTTGGCCAGGCTGATCTGAAACTCCTGGCCTCAAGTGATCCACCAGCCTCGGCTTCCCAAAGTGCTGGGATTATAGGTGTGAGCCATCATGCCCAGGTGTTCCTTTCTTTAAAAAAAAATTATAATGGCGCCAAACTTATTAGCAGTTGGAGATTTGAGCTGGGATTGTGAAGGGCCATTTCCATGTGCTGAACTGGCTTAAGCTATCAATTCTTGTCCACTCACTTTTGATGTACAAATGACTTTCAATGTAAAGAGATTTTAAAACAAAAGTCTGGTCATTCTCTCTGTTCAAAATGCTGGTATGGTTCTCCATTTCCTTCAGTAAAAGTCAAAGTCTTTGTAATATCCAAGAAAGCCTTTTGTGAACTGGCGCCTACCTCCTCCCTGACCTCCACTCTGACTCCTCTCCTCTCATTATCTCTGCCCCAACCACCCTGGCCTCCTTGCTATTCCTTGAGCTTACCAGACTTGCCCCTGTCTTAGGGTCTTTTCATTGGCTGTTTCCTCTACTTGAAATATTCTTTATATATATTTCATGATCAACGCCTTTTGTAATTTAAGTCTTTTCTCAAGTGTTACATTTTCAATGAGGTCTATACCCACTACCCTATTTAAACCTAAAACAGTGAACATGAGACCAAATATGTGTTCAAAAATTGTGTGTGATTGAATGAAGGAATTATTCATGGAGGAATAGGGAAAAGCTGCGGCTGCTTTTTACTGCCCGAGGCAGGTTGGTATCATCCACTTGACTCATTTTCAGACTCCGGTGCTTGCAAAAGGTCTCTAAAGACAGTAATCAAGTGTGGATTTGCTTTATTTCTGTGGAAGAGTTCCTGCCATTCAGAAATCAGCACTACATCCATTCCTATATTTTTACAGAGTTCCAACATAGAAAAAAAGAACCAAAGAAAAGAAGGCAGCTTCCACTAAGGTGTATGATAGTAGACAGGCTGATATTACTTAAAGGAAGAAATTAGTTGAACCATTTCTGTAGATATTAGACAAATTGTTTCACTCAGAGTTAAAAAGCAGCTTGGGAGTATTAAAGTATACGGTGCTTGCATGCACTTATGATGTTCTTAACTTATGATCTTATATCACTTTTATTTCTCCATTAAATCAAGATGTATCTCATTGAGGCCACCATCCTACATGACACAGCAGGGTTTATTTTAGTACTGGTGAACGGAATTGTCCCTGATTGAATGGAAAAGTGTATCTGTCTTTAACATGTGCATAGTGTGGATAGCTGGAGTTTCAGTTGGCATGGAAGTCTATGCAACAGAAACAGAGTGCATAGGCCCTTGCTCCATGAGACCAATGCTTTGCTGAATGCCTGCCCTTTCTAAACATGAAGCCATGTCTTGCCTTTTTTTCTGTGTGTTTCCAGTGACAATGTTGCTACATGGTCCTTCACTTGGAGTTAGTGCAACAAGGAGACATCTGAGCTTAAAATTTATGAAACATCTAAAGAAATCAAGCTTTATATAGGATCACCGTTGTGGCTTGAATTGTGTCTCCCCAAAAGATATTGAAGTCCTAACCACCTCCCTATACCTTACAATATGGTCTTTATTGGAAGTAGGGTCTTTGCAGAAGATCAAGTTAAGATGAAATCATTTAATTGGGCCTTAGTTCGATATATCTTGTGTCCTTATAAAAGGGGACAATTTGGACACAGGGACAAGGGGAGAACGCCACATAAAGGTTAGAGTTATGCTGCCATATGCCAAGGAACTCCAAAGATTCCTGGCAAGCCACTAAAAGCTAGGAGAGATTCATGGAACAGAGTCTCCCTCATAGACTACCAAAGGAATCAACCCTGCTGACATCTTGATTTCAGACTTCTAGCCTCCAGGACTGTGAGACAAATTTCTGTTTTTTAAGCCACTGGCTTGTGGTACTTTATTACAGCAGCCCTAGCAAACTAATACAATAACTGTTCACTTATGTATAATAAGGCAAGCATTAAGTAGCATTCAGATGACAACAGAGCACTCTACTTAGTACATTTTATATGTAAAAAATCTTGGGGATAAGCAAAGATGTATGAAATAGATTATGCTCATGTAATGAAGTCATTGTTTAGCCCACATTTCCATGGAATGCTTATTAATTAACAATAGCTTGATACTGGTATATCTGATACAGAATAACAGTAGATACTGTTTGAGAATTGGAACGGAAGCATTAAGAGTTTCCCCTTTTAGAAGCAAACATGGGAATAGTCACATCTAATCTTTTCACATTGAAGATGCAAGGGTTGAGTGGTTTGCCATGGTCAGAACACAGAAGCTAGGAAGGAGGTTTATCAGTTTATCTCTGAATCAATCTGAGATTCTAAACCACCCTTTTGGAAAAACAAACAAACAAAAAAACCTATATGTCTTCTCACAAACGATGAATCATGACAGAGTAACTAATCAACCAACGTTTGCTGAACGAATAAGCAAATCTACAGATTTTTCAGCCAGGGTGTTGGTAAAATACTGGATCTTTTTTAGTTTTTAAATCCATGTCAAATACCTCTTGAACTAGGAAGAAAAATGAGAAATTTGGAGTCAGACAGACCTGGGATGGGCTTGAACCCCAGTGTATCCACACCAGCTATGTAAAGTTGGTTTAATTAGCTCCTCCAAGTCTCAATCACATCCTCTCCATTACAGAGAAAAAAATACCTTGAAAATGTATTGTAAATATGAGATAATGTATGTAATGTACTGAGCACAGTTCCTAGCATATATGTGCTTGATGAAGAGTGCTTTTTTGATTTAAGTATCCTTATGGATAGTACCCATAACAACAATATCTTTACATACACCTAGACTATGCTGCCACTGTGGCAGGTGCATGTGAGTTGGCTTTGTAAAAATAATGATAAGATGTGAACCCAGTTTCAGCTCTTGTCTTCTCCCAGTCCTCCTTTAACACAAGAACTGGGCATACAGATTCAGGTAATTGGGGCTGGGCATGCAGTCTGTGGTCCAGAGAGGGTAAAACTAAATAGTTCACCCAAGCCACTGATCCACAGCCTTCTCTTTTCTGACACATTGTTGTATTCAAGCCCAGGAGAGTCACAAATAATCACAAGAAACAGGACCATGCTGTGTGTGATTACCTCAGTAGTATACAGAAGTGGCACACTAGCTCCAGCCTATGGTTCATGGGTTACATGAACCATGGAAATGTGAATGTCCATGTTTTGTTATCTTTTCTGAAATCTCATTCAAAGTGTGGACATCACCCAGCTGCTCTCAATGGTCATTTATAATTTTGTTATAAGATTTTATAAATTGTATAAATTTGTTGAAATGTGTTATGAATCCATTTATATTCTTCTTACTTGTCCAATACCTTGGAATTTATGAGATATAGAATTTTATCTCATGCTGTGTGAAGGAATATTTCTAATTATCTCTTATAAATAACGATTAGGGTTATCCTCATATATGCACATTGCTGAGATTAAAATCACTGAAAACTGATTCTTAATTGTGATAACAGAAATAACAAAATGTAAGCAAAATGCTAAATTATGTAGGGATAATTAAATGATAAATGATAACAACATTATAAGTGGATTTATATTTGCAAAAAGGAAGTAATATCTAGATAAAATATGCCATCATGCCATCTTCAAAGCCTATTTTTAGACTGCTATCACTCCATGAAATGAGGATGGTATAACACCATGATAATATGATTGTCCAGTGTTTGTAGGCAAACAACACTGGCAAAAGTGTAGAGAAAGCATGTTGTTAACATTCAAAATTTCACTTTTAGTTTCTTTTGTCTTTCTATTTGTCTAACTTTTTCCTGCAGCTTTAAGAAGTAGAGAATCACAGATAATGTTAATATCTATTTTCAAATAAAACTATTTTACATTTTAGGTGTTTAGTGCTTCTTGCATTTTATTATCAGAAACAATGGCTTGAAAACAGCGTCTTTGTTTCACAAGAGGTTAGCTGCTTCTACTTGAAATCACAATCCTTTGTGATTTTAAAATTAGCTCCTTAGCCAGAGCTATGATGTCACCAAGGTGCAGAAGAAGCAGTAGTAAGCAGCAAGTGAATCAGTCCTTAGGAAACAAAGATCCTGTTTTCATGCAAATATCTTTCATGATTAAAAAAGGGAAGAAAAAAAAATCCCTGAGCATGGGTGAAAGAGTTATTGGTTCTACATTTTTAGAGAAATTGCTGAAAGCGATTTAGCCATGCAAACTAATGACCTTTACAGTTCTCTCAAGGTTAATGGGGTCCAGGAAAATGGTAATGTAATAATTTGGGTTCCTTAGATGTCCCAGTGACTTGGCTGTTCCTTATATTTGCTAGTATTGTATGGTGGAGGAGAATAGTGTTCATTATAAAATGTATTTGGAATCCTCTGTCCCTATTTTAAACCCTTTTCCGTATAGAATAGCAAAAGTATTTAGGAAAGATGACCTCAGTGGGAAACTTTGTAAATTCTCTCTTTATTCAAATTAAGTAGGAAGCTAAAATTTGTAGCAAAAATGTAAAATAGTTAACAGACTTTATTACAGAAAACCTATAATGTAACAACTCAAAGTCTAAGACATTCATAACCAGGAAACATCAAAGGTTGGGGACTCAGTAGAACCATGCTGCTGCAATATGTACCTTAAAGGCTTCCCTCATGGGCAAAGGGAAGCTGTTCATGCTTTTTCTGTACAGCTGGGGAGGAAAAGCCAGACATTGGTCTGTTTCACTGCATGCCAGGCTGCTAAATGAAGTGGCTGCTAGTTCCTTGCAGGAGTATCCTGCTAGCGGCATGTTCTGCAGGGTTGCCTTTAAGGAGCTCTTGAGAGGCCAAGTGTTTTGGTGTTATCAAGAGGGGCTCATTATACCGAGGGAATCAATTTAGAATGACTTTAATGGGATTGGGAGTCAAACTGCAGTACAGCCCTATGACAAAGAGAATTTAAAGTACCCTGTATTTATTATGCCTTTCTCTCTTTAATTATGTCTGTCTTTAATATTCTACTGTTAGCTCCTTTAATGTTTTTCTTCTCCACGTTTTTGGCATTTTTATGATTTGCGGTTCCATTCTAAATGGGCACATATCATAATGTCATCTAATTCTATTGAGAAAAATGCCCCTGTTTCCTGTGGATTTTGGCCAAGACATACTATTACTTTTGATTTTGATTTTTTATTTTTTTTACAGATGATGTAGCCTGTACAATATAAAGTAAAAGATTCTTTCCAACTTGCAAAAGATATTTAATGCTTTCTTTTGCAGTCTCCTTGTGTGCCTTACAGTCAAATTCTTAACACCTAATATAGTGTCTGCTGGCCCACTGAGAGTGTTTAGTGAATATTGGCTGAATGAATGAATGAATGAATGAATGAATGAATGAATTATATTAGCATTCAGATTATTGTTAATATTGCTATAATAGTGTTTTGCTCTCAATTTACAGCGTTAGGGGAGGACTTAGCACTTTTTGAGTATAATGAATACAGTATTGTGAATATATAATGTGGTAGACTAGAATCAGATTGTAAATATTTTCACCTTTTTTTGGCTACTCCTTGACTCTTTCTCACCTTTATTTCTCACCTTCATTTATTCACTTATTTATTCAGCTTTCAAAATAAGGCCCCCAGTGTGCATAAATTACTATATTCCATTTCCCCCTTTCCTTCTTTTTGCCTGTTGTTTTTCACTTTTTTTCTCCTCTGGTTTATCTATACTGTTACCTATCTTCTCTGTTTTTCCTCCTCTCATCCCCTTACCCTGTCCATTCTTCCCATTTCCATTCCTTGTTTTCCTTTAATACTTACCATTTCTACTTCCAGTCCTCTGCATATACACTTTTAATACTATCCTTTTAAAATATAGCATATCATCTTATCTAACTCTTCCTCCTCTCTTCCTTCTTTTCCTTCTCTGTAAAGTCCAAAGAAGCAGAGACATAGTCATGGAAGAAATTATCCTAGACTCTTCCCCCTCATTTTA
Source organism: Macaca thibetana thibetana (assembly GCF_024542745.1). Lineage (NCBI taxonomy): Eukaryota > Metazoa > Chordata > Mammalia > Primates > Cercopithecidae > Macaca > Macaca thibetana. The sequence continues at coordinate 146,153,091 of NC_065578.1, forward strand.
AATCTGCACTCAGATTTGTTTATAGCAATCACTGATCAAATCTATTTCATTATCTTCAGGTAGGATCATGCCTAAAACTCTTTGAGCAAGGGGATAAACTGCCCTACATTTTTTTTTAAATAAAAGCCCTTCTAGAAAGGTTATTACTTGATTTTCCTTAGTAACCCACATTTTGAATCCTGGAGAAATGGAGAATCTCCATTTCTGCTGTCCTGTACTTTATATGCATAGGAGTGAATGGCGAGAAAGAAAACACTAGAATGGGATCAGGACACAAGCGGGTTTATGATAGAACAAAAAGAATAGGACAAAATGTAGACAGGAGATAGAGGAAATTGTGTAAGTAATTCTTAAAATTCTGACCTCATTGATTTATTCATATTATTGGAATCTAGATATTAGTAACCAGGGACTTGACAGTGAGTAAGATTCAGATTCTGCCTGAAGGAGATACTAGTATAGGTGAAAAGATAGGGCTGTAAGAATAACACCCAACCTAGAACTTGGAAGGACCAGGATACCCTCGGGCAGAAATAACAGCTAGGTTGAGTCAGGAAGGGTAATTTAACAGTAACTAGGGAAGTGGAGGAAAGCAGCCATTCATGCCTAGCCACTGGAAGCATGCTCCTTAGTGAAGGAGCTCACAGGGTGAAATCCTAAAAATCTTATTGGCTAAGCTAAGGAGTAGGGACCTCATCCTGAAGTCAGTGGAGAGCCACTGAAGGGTTTGAAGCAGAGGAGTGACATTTTGGAGAGACACTCTGGTAGGATCATGGAGAATGAATGGAGGAAAACCACAGACAGGTGACAGACAGTGAGGAAGTTGTTGCAGTCATCAAGGTGGGAGATGATGGTGGCCTTCCCTAAGGTAGTGATGATGCAAATAAGCGATGAATTCAGGGTATGCAAAGAGAATAGAAGGACAGGCCATGCTTGCATACTGGATGCAAGAGATGAAGGAGGGGCAGGGGTCAAGAATGGCATTTGGTCTCCTGAGTCCTGAGGAAAGGTTCTATTTCGGAAGAGTTATCTCAGTTTCTTTGATCTTTAAGTGCAGGCTAGTGTTCCTAAAAGCTTCCAGATTGACATCCCTGAAGACGAATGCCATCTTCTGTTTCATCACAGTGAACAGCAAAGCTGGCTCGTGGTGGTGCTCTCTTCTGTGCGCAGAAATCTGCACAGCAAGAGCAGGATCACTGAGGGTTTTAAGCATATTTAGAAGTTGTTGAACGGGACCGGGCGTGATGGCTTACACCTGTACTCCCAGCACTTTGGGAGGCCGAGGCAGGCGGATCACGAGGTCAGGAGATTGAGACCATCCTGGCTAACGCGGTGAAACCCCGTCTCTACTAAAAAAATACAAAAAATTAGCCAGGAGTGGTGGCGGGCACCTGTAGTCCCAGCTACTCAGGAGACTGAGGCAGGAGAATGGCATGAACCCGGGAGGCGGAGCTTGCAGTGAGCTGAGTTAGTGCCACTGAACTCCAACGTGGGCGACAGAGCGAGACTCCATCTCAAAAAAAAAAAAAGAAAAAAGAAAAAGTTGTAGGACTGAATTGAGTGTTATCAAAGGCTAAAATACAAAAGGCTAAAATACACTTTTTTACTGTCTCTTATGGGTGAGCACAATCAAAGTAGTTGTACCAGGATACGTGTGTGTGTTTACACATGTGGGTTTATATGTGTGTGCAGTCACATGTATCCGTGTGTGTGTGTTTTTGTGCAGATAGCATCCCTTCTGGGTCCCCCATCACTGGGAGGGTCTCCTTTAATGCCTCCAAGATGATGGTTGGTATTTTTAAAATGCGTCCTCGTTACTAGAGAGGAGCTACTAACTCATCTTCCACAAAAGTAAGCCAAACAATTGTCAGTTGAAATGATTTTTTTTTTCACTGCTTAATGTCTAGACAAAATTCGAACTGGTGACTTCAAAGTGAGTGACTCTATAGCCCATTACCAGTCCCCTGAGACATGTAATCTACTTTAAAGATACATTTTAAATAACCTACTATGGAAAATGTAGTTAGCAAGCTCAGAGATATGCTTACATTTAAGAACTCTCAGATATGCACTTACAGATTTTTTTAAAAGTCTTTGCAAGGAATAAAATGAGAACGAAAGGGATGAATCATTTTATTAGAGCAATTAAAACATTGGCTCCTGTTTTCATCCATCATATTCATGAAATAAAAATATATTAGAGAAAAAGTGATATTTACCTGGAGATAAAATTTGAAGTATAAGGTAGATAAAAGTCCATTTTTCTGAAAGAAGTAACTGAAAAATCTGCTATAGGTTATAATTCAGGCAGAACCTCATCATTATGGACCAGGAGGTGGAGTGAGATCATTGTGGAACAGGAGCCAGAGTGAGCGCAATCTCTACCCAATATTTTTTGAGCCACAAACGTAGCCAGGAGTGAGTCATTCAACAGGGTACCTCAGAGGTGGAGGGTCTTGGATATAAATGGGCAAGACTGCGGTACGGGAAGATCTGTCACCTTAACCTTGGATCTGCCCTCATCATCTCTGGGTGAGTTCAAAGTAATCAACGTATCTGATTCCGGTCTCTGCCCTAGGCCACGTCCACACTGCAGGGATGCTTCAGGTGACTCAGAGACGGTTCTTAAATCCAACTATCTCCGCTCCCAAACTCCAAATGATATAACCTTTTCTTCTTGGGTTGCATATAAGTTATATAAAAGTAGCATGGGAAATGATTAATAAGTGTGGATTTTGCTCATTGTGTTTCCCTGAAAATGGGCAAGTGAAGAGAAAAGTGGAGATTTCAGTTGTACCATAGAAAGGTAGGAGAAGGAGGGAGAATGTGAGGGAGGAGGGCTTTCTCTCACCTTTTTGTTTATTCAACACGTGTTTGCATGAGGTACCAGGAAGAGTATGAGACTTAGAGAAACGTAGGTTCAATTTCTTGTGGCTAAGTGTACCACTTTGCAGAGTTGTTTTAAAGTGGGAATCAAATAACTCATTCATTCATTCATTCATTCATTCATTCATTCATCAGCTACTTACTGAATATCTACTAATTGCTAAATATCTAAGAGTAAACAACGAAGTTAAAACTCCTACTTTTGTGAAACTTACATTCGGGTTGGTAGAGCTAAACCTAGTAAACAATTGAAACAAATATATCAGTGGGTGGATGATAAAACAAGGTGAGGAGTGAGAGGGATCAAATCGTGATGATGTTTCAGGTGGTGATTATAGGAAGCCTCTTTGATGTGGGAGGTGACGTTGTGTGGTGACTTGCTGAACAAAGAGGGAAGGACATAATGAGGCATCTGGCACCATGGTTAGCACTTAATTAATGGTAACTATTGTTATAATCACTGTCATCATAATCTTTGATAATAATGGTATACATTAAGCCTGCATGTGCTTTGTAAATTTTGGGAATCTGTAAAGTATTATAGGGAGTTTGGTTTGAAGCATACTTATGTTGGAATTTGATATCTATGTTTATAAATAATTTTTATTTTCAGTCACAGTTTAACTTTGGAGATATCTAATAATGTTAAAGGAAAATCAACAAAAGCTGAGTGTTTTGTGTGGTTAAATATCTTACAACTTTCTCCCCCATCGATACAATTAAACAAACATTTTTTGATCATTTACTTTGTGTCAGGCACTATGCTGGGTACTGGGGAACAAAACAATGTAAAATAAAATCTTTGCCTTCAGGAAGCTTATAATCTGATTTTATCTCTAGTAATTCAAGACTCTTGCACTATTTGTTTTAATAGAACTTGCAGGAGGGATTCAGATGCTGACAAGGCTCTGAGAGTTTAGGAAAAACAAGTTGCATTTGAGTGTTAACTTTGATGTTTGTATAGTTTTATAAAATATGTAAGAGGCTTTTCCATTAGCGAATAAGACTTTCAAAAAGCTTTCAAAATCACATGTCATAAGTAGTTAAATATCACTGAAGGGGAGTCACAAAGACTGACAGCTTGGAAGCTTAAGCACTGTATGTGGTTTAGGATGTGTGACTAAGGTGAAACCCCTATTCCCATCTTAATTGAGATTATGTAGGTCCAACCAATTCGTTTGGTCTGAAAAATCCAGACTACATGGGAATCCAAATTCAACTTGGCAACCCCTTATTATTTTTTGGCCTCTGAAAGCAGCATTTCACACATTGTCTGGTAAAGGTTAGGGATGAAAAATCACAGCCCATGTGTATCCCAAGATGGAATGAAGTGGAACTTGGGCAAAGTGATTTACAACAGAGACACACGTACCTATGTTGCACATTTAGTGGCACAGGTAAAACATGCCTGCAAATTACTTTCTAGGGAGAATTCATGTTTGTTTTCAGAATCTGTAGTTTACTTTGGGACCAGACATGGCATGGATTCAGAGGCCTATTCTAACCTTCTCTAACATGACCATGGCTTATCACCCTCTACCTCCATTTCCTGTTTCTTGTTCTTCAAGGAATATTCTATCCCATCCCATCCCATCCCATCCCATCCCATCCCATCCCATCCCATCCTGTCCCATCCCAGCCTATCCTATTCTGTAGTTCTCTAATGGGAAATTAGCTATTTCCCCCATTAGATGTGTAAACCTCATGAGGCAGACACTTTGTCTTGTTCATCTGTTCATCCAATGCTTGGCCCAGAGTAGGCTCCCAATGAATATATGCTGAGTTAATACGTTTTAGCAATGATGGATGATAGCAGCAGCAGCAGCAACAATAACAAAACCCTTGGTATTCCCTAGAGGTTGGCTGAGGACAGGAAAAATCCTGTGACATCAGAGTAAAGATTCTATGTTGGTTTCAATGGCACAGTATTAGCGCTCTTTATAGCAACAGTCCCCAACATTTTTGGCACCAGAAACTGGTTTTGTGGAAGACAGTTTTACCACGGATGGGTGGGGGATGGTTTTGGGATGAAATTGTTTTACCTCAGATCATCAGGCATTACTTAGATTATCATAAGCAGCATGCCAACTAGACCTCTCACATGAACAATTCATAATAGGGTTTATGCTTCTATGAGAATCTAATGCCACTGCTGATCTGACAGGAGGCAGAGCTCAGGTGGTAATGCTCACCTCCCTGTCACTCACCTCCTGCTGTGCGACCAGTTTCCTAACAGGCCACGGGTTGTATATGGGGTGGGGTGTATATGGGGTGGGGTTGGGGGGCAGTTGGGGACCCCTGCTTTATAGGACCACATGAAATAGCAATACAGTACAGTTGACCCTAGAACAATGCAGAGTTGAAAATCCACCTATAACTTTTTTACTCCTCTAAAACTTCACTACTAACAGCCTACTGTTGACTGGAAACTTTAAAATAAAATAAACAGTGATTCAACACATATTTTGTAGGTTGTGTGTGTTATATACTGTATCCTTACAATGAAGTAAGCTAGAGAAAAGAAAATGTTATTAAGAAAATCATAAGGAAGAGAAAATATATTTGCTATTTGTTAAGTGGAAGGAGATTATCATAAAGGTCGTGACTCTTGTCATCTTCACATTGAGTAGACTGAGGAGGAGGAAGAGGAGGAATTGGTTTTGCTGTCTCAGGGGTGGCCGAGATGGGAGAAAATCCGCATATAAGTGGACCCATATAGTTTAAGCCCATGTTGTTCAAGGGTCAACACTAAATGAAATTAACTCTTTGACTCTTTTTGCTAAACTTTATGATACAAAAAGGTACTATGCACCAAATGTTTAATGTATATATATAAATGGGGCTAAAATGTTGTTTGCATTGATTATTTTTAAAGTTATATGCTTTTTACTTTAAAAAATATTTTTGAAATTTGGATAAGTGGTGCTATTATTCAACTTTAACAATAGGACTCATTGGTTCAGTTTGCAAAACATCCATTTTTTAGGGTTGGGGAACACATTGATCAGCATCCATTGTTCTAGAAATGTTATATTTGCCTGTCATGCCATCCCTCACTGTCCCCACTGTGAAAATCTGAATAGTTTGACCCAAGAGTAGAACCATGTTGGACAAATTTCTGGTGGCATTCCTTTATGAGTTCAGACAATTTTTTGACTCTAAAGAATTATTGGGTATAACAGAGAATTTCTCGGTGTTCCTGTAGATCATTATGTAGCTTCTTAACCATCCACATCTCAACTAAGGCACATTATAAAAAGCTGGGGATATCTTTCTCTGTCTCCTCCCCCATGCACACTATTCATGTAAACTAAAGCCAAACCACTCATTTTAGAGAGTAAAGTTAGGAGCCCATTGAAACATACCAGCAACTAGTGATACCAAAGAACTTTCTTCTCACCAGGAGTTTCCAGTGGAAAGTGCCTTGTAAATACCTATTGCTGAGCTATAGGTAGAAGTCAGTGGGAACCAAGTCATATTACCTGGAAACAGGAAGCTGCAGGGACACACTTTTTCTCTGAATATGAAGGAAAATGTAAGCCATCACTGAGCTGTTTGACATAGGTGAATAATAAGTACATATCAGAATAGGAAATTGCGTGAAGGAAGTTTGAGGCTGTATTTAAATACACACATGTATATACATGTTATCAAAAATCTAGGGTTGAGTTTTTTGATTGATGGAATCCTTGAAAGCCTATTTTCACCTATTGGTTGATGATTTCAACTGGAGAAAACATGATTCATTAGATAAATTTATAAATCATCCCCACTTTTTTTTTTTTTTTTTTGAGACAGAGTCTCTCTTTATCAACCAGACTGAGTGCAGTGGCAACATCATGGCTCACTGTAGCTCCATTGATCCTCCCACCTCAGTCTCCTGAGTAGCTAGGACTACAGGTAAATACCACCATGCCCAGCTAATTTTTGTGTTTTTCTTAGAGATAGAGATGGGGTTTTATCATATTGCCCAGCCTAGCCTTAATCTCTGGGGCTCAAACAATCCACTCGCCTCAGCCTCCCAAAGTGCTGGGATTCCATATGTGAGCCACCCACATCTCCCTTTTTGAATAAAAAGACACTGATATCTGGTGTTGAGTTTTGTTGCATGAAAAATTACCCACTCCAGAATTTTCAGACAGGTCATTAAATACAAACAATAGGCACTTGTACTTGTGTGGGTAAGAAAGGCTCTATCTCCAACATCTGCCTTTCAGGTCTCATGGTGGAAGTGTGATTATTGCAATCTCAATTAAAGGGCTATGGCTGTAGTTGACTGTCATCCATTTTAGTGGACTAGAAAACTTGAGGTACTTCAAAACATGAGGCACTTTCATTTTCTTTAGGCACGTTTATTTTCTCTTTCAGTTTTGTCTGAATTCATGATAGACATTCTCCTTGGGGCTGTGGTAAATGACTCAGGTTAAAGCCCAGAAGTGTCCATTGCTGCTGTCTGAAAGGCATGAATCATCTAGGAAGATATCTAGAGTAACACTTGAAGGTACCAGAATCTAAGCCGGGGAAATAGACAAATATGGTATTACCAAACTCAAATAGCTACCCCTGAAGAGGAACTGAGTATGGATTGAATATTCAAGCCACCATATCAGAACTCAGTGGATCTGAGGGATGGGGTTCTCAAACAGAAAGACAGAAATTAGGAATGAGTCCACAGCCAAGAGCTAGATGGACAGGAACCTGAAGGAGCCACATGTAGTAGGTAGGAAGAGGGAGGCAGTGAGTTTTGCTGCTGAGTTCCTGTGTTCACAAGCAGCATACACTGAGTGTTGAGAGTTACAATAAGGAAAACAACTGATAAGTATGGCAGATCAAAAATAGTCTTTTACAGGTAGTCCAAAAGGTTTCCACAGTGATAATGGAATACCTAAATCCTGATGGTAAGTAATTTCTCCGCCTCAAATGTCACATTCAGGGTAACTAGAAAGCAATGATGCTGTTGGCCATATATGGCTTCTGGACTTGATGATAATAAGTAAAGTAATAGGAATTATGCAACTCTAGATGTACATTTACTTTCTTCCAATTGTGTTTTCTCTGATGAGGCTTCAATAATGCAACACTTTAGTCTGAGTTTCCACAGGAACAGACTCCAAAACAAAGATTCAAGGGCATGTAGATTATCTGGGAAGTGATCAGAGTAGAAAAATAAGGAAATAAGACAGAGAAGGAAAGGCAGCCAATAAAAGGCTTTTTTATTAAGTTACCCCTCTGGATAACTGGAGTTCAATCTTGCTGGGAAACTCTGGGAAGCTTTAGAGTGATGCCACCAAAGGGTGAAGAAAATGGAATATTTGTATACTAACTCTTCTGTAGATCACTGGTTAGAGCTTGGGTGACGGATCAATTCCCCAGTACAGCTCCACTGCCATGCAAGCAGATAGGCAAACCATCATGGTGGCCAGAGAATGCCTCTGAGCAAAAAAGTTTTAGGTGATGGCAGCTAAAACAGCCTTCACTAACTTGGTAAGGAAGAAGGGATGGGAGTGGAGCACTGGCAACTCCTGCTGTTTCCAGGGAGTGCCTGTCCTGGACTTAAGCTCACAGGGTAAAAAGTGGTAGAAAGGAAATGAGTACTTCATCAAACTCTTGGCCAAACTCTTCTACAGAATAGAGACAAAGCCCTCAGTATCCCTTCACTTGTCTTCTTCCCCTGAAATTCGATTTCCCCTCAAAGAAGAAGTAGGATTGTAATGGTATTGTCACATCCCTCATTAAAGTACACACACATTCAGACATCCCAAACCTTCAGTATGAGAAAGACATTTCTAAGCAGGAGAGGGAAGCTGGACCAAGCAGCAGCAATGACTGTTCTCCCTTTGGAATCCCTGGTGCCACTAGCATTCTGCTCCTTCATGGGTTGATGGCTTTTCTTTAAACTGGGCCATGCATGGAAGCATGCTCTTTTTCCTTAAGCACAGCTATGTTAGAGAAAGGATGTGAAACTAAAAATGCAAAATTAGGTGCAAAAGTGAATATTTATTCAGAATGAGAAAGAAAATCATGACAAATTTTAAATGTAACAAAGCTTACAAATATCACACCATTTAAAAAATTCAGAAAAATTACAAAATTCTAATTAGCTGTCTGGCACTACTGTGTAAAATATTTTTTTCTGTATTTTTTGGCTACATGCACTTCGATTGCCTCTTCTTTGACAACAAAGGTTATGTAATGTCATTTTCTATAGAGAGAATAGAAAGAAAAACAAATTGAAATTTGTTTTTTATTATTGATGGTTTAAAAAGTCTTCTTTAGTTATACTACTCATAATTGGCAACATTATGTAAATTTTTAGGAGTGCTGTCGAATTTTTGGAAAAACTCTATCAAGCTTCTTTCATATATGAGCTGGGAGATTTAAAAACATTTTCCAGACTGGGTCTATGCATTTCAAGCCCTTTTTCTTGTTTTATTTAATTTTATTTATTTATTTTGAGACAGAGTCTCTCTCCATTGCCCAGGCTGGAGCGTAGTTGTGTGATATCGGCTCACTGCAACCCCTGCCTCTCAGGCTCAAGTGATCCTCCAGCCTCAGCCTCCCAAGTAGCTGGGACCACAGGCATGCCCCACCACCCCAGGCTGATTTTTGTATTATTATTATTATTATTAATTTTACAGAGACAAGGTTTCTCTATGTTTCTCAGGCTAGTTGACTCCTGGCCTCAAGTGATCTGCCCACCGTGGCCACCCAAAGTGCTGGGATTAGAGGCATTAGCCACCACACTGGCCTCAAACCTTCTTTCTCTTCTATGACCCATTGGTTTGAAGCCAGGCCACATGTTTAAATTTCTGTACAATTTCTGAATCTACATTCTCAAACATGGTACCTGTACAGGGTGGATAGACTGGTAGAAGCATTCCTGCAAGTTATTCCTACATGGGGATAACTAACAATAATTTAACTATATGTGATTGTGAGCCACCTAAATATAAACTATGAAATCCATAATAAATATATCGACAACTCAACTTTCCTTTGCCAAATTCCAGGAATGTCTGGGATCATTCCTGGGTCACCCAACCCAAGAGACGTGTGGACGGAAAGCCAGAGATCAATTGTGGTTAAAATATCTTGCTATAGGAAATGTCACCAAAATATACAGCTATGTGTACAGAGGGCCTTGAGAGGAGCTTCCATAGTAGTGAAGGGACCTAAAGATTAGACTCCTTTAGCTTCATGGTCAAGCTTTCTTTGCCCATAGCATGGTTTTAGAACTTGTCATGTTCTTTACCTATTTCATGTCCTGTCTAAGAGACCTATATTTTAGTACCCAAGGACTGGTATACATTTGTATGAATCTTGCTTAGCTTTTTGCTTTCTAATTCCTTGCCTGTCTCTGCATGGCAGATGCCATCTACCTTGGCAGCCAACCCATATCCAACCTCATTCTTCTGGATCACATCTAAGGTAAAAGTTTGAATACATTTACCCTCTAAGAGTTTTGCTACCAGCACTCCTGACTGCCCCCCACCATAAATGATAAGATTATGGTAGTTGATGATGATGTCAGACAAATGGCCTTCAAGCAAGACTTGACCAACATTGACTTACACAATATAGAAGAGGTGAGTTTTATTCCATTTAACCCAACGGAAAAGCAACTTCCTAACTAAAAATGAAAATCATACCATTAATATCAAAGATATAGAGATGGGGAGGATTAGTCCAGCACAGAGAGATATACAGCCATTTACTGGAATTAGTTATGAAGGGAGCAACTTTGCCTTTGAAATATTTAGAGAAACCTTGTACTACCTCTTCTTTCTCCAGCTTGGATCTGAGGGTAAAGCTTCCAGCATGCTACTCTGAGTTATATTGGCTCACCTCTTCCAGTGTGTGGAGGTGGGCTGGGAAAGGCACATCTTCTAGCTAAAGACTTCCTTTACCAGAGGTTCTTTCCTGTTGAGAAAAACTGAAAGGTGATTTATTAGGCTGTTCAAAAAAACCTCCTGCCCTACCACACCTGCCTCTGATACTTACAAATATGTTCTGAAGTTCATAGTTATTTACAGATTCTCTCCAGAAGATCTTTTACACGTTAGGTTTTGTAAAAGTAGCCTTGGAAGCTGGACGTGCCATACAGGGGTTCCGTACTGGTAAACCCAGCCACAATTCTGAAACTGGAGCCATACTTTTGTCTGTGAGGAAACCATTGAAATAACAAGAAATAATACATACACTGGTGATTTGTATGAAATTATTCTTGAGTTTATTATTTAATAAAGAATATTCAGAAATAGGCAAGTAAAACATGTCATTGATGTCACAGATGAAGAAGCTACGTACATGTGTTAACGGGATTCATTCACTGGTTTATGGACCCAGACTTCTCCTGGGATGCCACAAATCCACGGGTATGTAGACTCCTTTCAGTTTGATAGGAATGCAGATTAGTCACCAAATATCTGTGAATAGTCAAGGATTATGCAAATAATTCTCCTGTGGGCTCACTAAGGGACTCTCTTCTCCAGCATGTAGCCTAGAAACATTTTGAGTGGAGACAGCCCAGAGATTTCAGCAATGTTGGTTGTGCTTTTGCTGAGCAGACGTTTTTATGGACACCTGGGCCATCCTCACTGCACAAAGAATCTTTGTAAACATTTCCTCTAGTCAGCACTTTCCCATTATAGGAATGGTTAAAATTATCAGGTGTCATCCCCAAAACAGATGTTTGTTTCTGCCAAATTATTATAAGAAGCTTCCATATTGGAGATGTTAAAGAAATACTTGCAACTGAAATACGTACTCTGCTTGTTAAGCCTTTGCCAAAATACCCTTTTATGTTTAGAGAGCTATTTTGCATGAAGCTATTGTCAGCTTGTGTGGGCAGGTCGTTCTCTAAGTGTAGTATGGATGCAGTTTGGGGATTAGAAGATCTTAAAATGATCATGAGGATTTATTTTGAGTTCTGAGTTCTTCAAAAGAAAAAATATACGTAAGAGTATATTCCTGCCAGGGGCTCCCAGAAACCTGAACGTAGTTCTTGTTTCTTTTGTTTCAAGAAACAAAGCACAAGATTTGCTTGAATCCTACACATGGGAAGTTCTAAATGTAGTCGTGTTCTTTGGTTATTTATAGCGCATGAGAAACCCAATTAGTAGGCAGGTTCTCTTTTCCACATACTCTGAAAGGGATTATTTGACTGGGTAAAATTTAAAATTCTAGTTTAACAACAACAGTATCAACAAAACTTTTAACCCAGGAAGATGCTTTGATACCTGCTCTTATATATCTCTCCGCCCCCTCTCCCAGCACCATGACCCTATATTTAGAACTGAAGCGTCATCTTCTGTGACCACAGCAAGGTTGTGCCTCTGAGAAGGATTGCAGGTTACAAGGATAAATCACCAAATGGAGAAGATATCCATTTAGGACATTTTCACCTTGTCCTAAGGTGGCTAAAAACACTTAAGTTTGGAAGCCAAAGATTGGTTTTAAAAGTTCTCCTTTAAGGTGCAGTTATATGGCTCTTAAGTTTGGAAGCCAAAGATTGGTTTTAAGTAAGGTGCTCTTCTACTCTCTACTATTCCATTCATTTTGAATACTTTTCTTTCTTTCTCTTTTCTCCTGAAGGTGTTTTATAAAACCATAAGCTCCACAGAAATTGTCCCAGTCACCCTCCAGTTGTATTTCTATCCATGAGTACGTTGTCGAATGGGCAGATGCTTGTTGTATGGTAGGAATGGTGAGGGATATACTCCAGGTATGGCAGTGCTTTGTTTATGGGGAGAAAAAAAATCAAAGAGTGGGAGATAAGTGCTCAAATCTCTTGCTTAGACAGCCTATCACTGCCCATCTAGAACATAAAACTTTTGGCTCGTTTCTTTTCAGATCCAAAAAGAAAATACTATTTTTCTTAGAAAATACCCAATGTATACCTGCATGCTTCTATCCAGTGAAAGGCTGTACTATGGCATTTGAATCAGAGCACTTACATTGCATGATTTTCTTTTTCTCAAAGTGGTACTGAGTGCAGTTAAGCTGTTACACACTTGATGTAAAATTTTTGCATTTAAAAATCACCCATCTTTAAAAAGGGAAAAATAGTCCTGGCATTTTGGGGAAAGAGTTTTCTCTGAAGGAGGGAGGAGAAAAATATGGAGAATAATGAATTCATCAAGCTGAAAATGCACGAAGCAGCGAAGCGCTCAGGCTTCAATACATGGCAAATGGAAAGAGAGCTCCCATTACTGTCGAGATGCACAGACACAGCCCCGCTAATCGCTTGGTCATGCTTGGGAGACACTAAGTCATCACAGGCCATGACATGGTGAGAACAGGGTGCCAGGGGTTTGTTGTAAGAAAAAATTGTTTATTTAACATCCATAACCAGTAGCACTCCTTTCTCCGACCCTCATCCTCAGGTGACAAGTCTTGGTTTGGAAAATGCATATGTATGTGTGTGTCTGTGTGTGCATGCGTATGTGTGCATGTGTATGTGTTTAACTCTTTAGGTTCAACACAAATGGAGATTATATGGGTAGTAAAAATTATCTTGTAAGTAACTATTGGAACCAATAAATTAATTTTATTTCTTTCTATAATTTGTTGTCTCTTATATGTATAAACAATATTAAATATAAAATAATAAAAGTTAACATTTATTGAAGAGTTGTTTTGTGTGAGATGCAGTTTTGAGTTATTTACATGAATTGCTTCATCAGCCCCTCATGACAGAACTATAAAATAGGGTACCATTATTGTCTCCATTTTATAGGCCGTAAGTAGCCTGTCCAAGGTCATAGAGCTAATGAATAGCGAAGTCAAGTTTGGGACTGAGATTGTCTGACTCCAAAGCTGGTACTCTTAACCACTGTAAGTTGTATTAGATTACGTTCTTGGAGACTTCCAATGAAACCAGAGGACAAATTAGTTGAAGAGACAAATTATGGTTTTTCACTCTTTCAACATATATTTTATTGAGTATTGTATTTATGATAGGGTGGAAAGACAAATATATACATAACTCCCACTCAATAACATTCTTGCTGTAATAGCAAGATGCATTAGGGGCAGAAGTAGCATGGAGGAAGGGATAATTGTACCTTTGGGTATTGCTTCATGTACTCTGCTACGAAACCAGTGACTAGCATGGTATCTGGACTTAGTAGGTATTCCATAAATAGTGCAGTCAGGAAAAGATGCAAATGGGTAACATCTGAGCTGAGACTTTATGGATAAATAGTAGTTTCCTTATGGATAAGGTGGGAAATGGTATTCCAGGATGAGAGAGGAGCATATGAAAGGCAGGAGACCGCCTGGCCTGTTCAGGCAACTACATTGGTTCTATATTGCTGAAGCATAAAATGGAAGATGACTGAGTAGAGACAAGAGAGGGAGCCAGGATTGTTCAACTATTGAGCAGAGTGTAATGGACATTGTATGCCATGCAGTGGGATATGCATTTATCTGGAGAAGTGGGGATGCCATTTAAGTAACATGAGTATTGTGGAGGGGTGGTTCAGCTTGAGGTTACAGAAACAGCCCCTTGGAAGTTGAATTGAGGTGGGTAGGGGAGCAGTCCAGATTAGAGGCTATTGCAGTGATCCTGGATGAGATGATGTGGGTAAACAGTACAGTTCCTGTGGAGCTGGAGAGGTCCCACGGACTTACTAACTATTCAGTAGATGGGGATAGATATGACTGGTCACTCATTAGATAGATTTCTGGAAAATCTGGAAAATATTAGTAAGATATGCTTCCATTAACCAGGATGGGGAATAAAAATAATAAAACAGACTTGGAGTAAAACATTGTGCATTCTCTCAATGTTGTCAGGTTTGAGGTTTTTCTGGGACATATAGCTGGAGTTGTCTAAAAGTCAGTTGAACACACATGACTCAAACTTAGACAATAGGACTGTGTTTGAGCAAGTATCAGCAGCAGACATGGAGGTAACAGCTGGTGAATTTCACTAACCAAAGTTACCATTCTGTGCACAGTGGTGTAACATGGAACACAAGCGTTAGTGCTGCACAAATTCATAATAAAACAAGAAAAAGTAGGATTGAGTATCCATAGAGGGAGTTGTTAAATGGACATCATGAAATAAAATAATTGGGATTGGAAAGTGAGGGTTTTAATTGGGTAGAAAGAAAAGAAAGGGGAAAAATAGCATTTTGTATGGAAGAGTCCTTAGATTTAGCAGTGTGATCCTTTAGACACTTCCTTGGGAGGTGTCCATTTTAAATATTGCATCATTTGATTCTGGAGGCTTTGGAGCTTTAGGAAATACTTTACTAGAGTGAGTGCCTTAATGAAACATGTGCATTTTTATTAAATCACTATTAAACCCTCTTTTGAAATGGGCAAACTGACTATATAATAGCGTGATGTGTTGGTGCCAGTTTTCCTCTAAAATCTACTTTAAATTTTCATTCCAATTATTAAACACTTATTATAGTCTTTACTTAGGGAGCCAGCATTCTAAGTACTTTACATCTATTAATTCATTTAATTTTCATTACACTCCTATGTGGTAGGGTTTATCATCTACCTCATATATGATACCATATAAAATAGGTACCATTTTATAGATAAGGAAACGGAGGCACAGTTTGAGTGACTTGCCAAGCAGCTAGTAAGTAGGTGATCCTGGATTTTGAATTCAGGTGTTGTGGTTCCACTATCCTGCATTATATTGTCTCTCTGATGTCATGGCCAGAAGACCCAAGAATCTAAGATTCTTGGCCGTAGTCAAGCTTCCCACCTCTTGGAATCCCCAAGGGATATTTATGAAGAAGACAGTGACTGGTAAATGGCAGATTCGGGTGTAGAATGGGGGGTGGAAGAGAGATAAATGCATACGGTATTGTGGCTGGCTGTTTCATGTCAAATCTCAAAGCAGAACTCTAAAGTTAGTTGAGAGTTGAGAGGAGAGGCATTTTATCCCTTAAAGCCAATCCCGAATCACACATTGACTCCCTGTAAGGAAGGCTTGTTCAGCATGTCCATACCATAGTTTGAGGAACTGGGGCAGAAGGAGATAGGGCCAGTAATATGGGGTGGGAAGGGTAGGGGTTTAGAGAGACTTTGCAGTTTGCACAATCAAGGCAGTCTAAGCTATATCTGTGAGTATACCAGGCTAACTTCCAAGTAAAAAGAGAAAAATGGGAGGAGGGGAGAGAGAGAGAGCATGGAGCAAATTTCTCCTCTCTAAGGCTGGATAACTATTTAGATTAAGTGAGTGAAAGAGAAGAGGTCCCAGTCCATGTGCACATGGTCACTGGCTTTTGGATCTGAGAATCTTTCACTTCGTTAAGCATGTAGCCTGATCAGCACCAGGAATTTGAGCTCTCTGGGGAAAAAAAGCTCAAGAGGACAATAAAGGAAAGAGACCTGGGCCTCCTTCTTCAAGATGCCACAGTGGCTCGCAGTTCTCATTTCATTAGTGGACATGTGGAAAAAACTTCCTTTTCAACAAAAATTACTGTACCTTACGGGAAGAGAATAGGGTACTTGCATAGAGATGGGTCTTTCTACTCTGACTGTCATGGAAGAGATTGACATTCAGAAGCACTGTACACAGCATTGGAGTACTGAGACACTGGGTTGGCCGTGAGACTAGAGATGTGGATAGAGGTCGAAAGACAGGTATTGGATGTCCCTTTGCAGAGTTGAGGCCACAGTGTCTGGGAGATCCTTGTTGATTCTGGTAGGGTGAGTATTAGCATGTTTGACTTGCTGAAATTTTATTCTCTGTGTAAAACAACTTACAAGACATGGGTTTTAGTACCAATTTTGGCACTGTTTGTGTACCTTCGGCCAGGAACTGGCAAACTTGTTCTGTAAAGACCAGAGAATAAATGTTTTCTGCCTTGCCAGCTATATAGTCTCTGTGCCACAGCTACTCAACTCTGCCATTGTAGTGCAAAAGTAGCTTTAGGCAATATGGAAATGAATGAGTATGGCTGTGTCCCAATAAAACTTTATTTTAAAAAGATGGGGGTTGGAGGGTGGAGTTGGGGGTGGTGAATTTGGCCCACTAGAAGTCATTTGCCAGCTCTCGTTTTAAGCAAATAAATTCTCTTTGTCTGAGTTTCCCCATTCTTCCATGTCTTAGTTTGTTTCCTTCTGCTATAACATAATACAGCAGACTAGATAATCTATAAAGAAACTAAATTCATTTCTCACAGTTCTGGTGGCTGGGAAATCCAAGAGCATGGCTCCAGTATCTGACAAGGGCCTTTTTACTGCATCCTTCCATTGTAGAAGGTAGAAGGGCACGTGCAAGCAAGAGGAAATTGGACCAAACTCATCCTTTTTATCAGGAACCTACTCCTGAGATTATGAACCCACTCCTGCTTAATGAATCCATTCATGAGGACAGATCACCCATGACCTGATCACCTCTTAAAGACCCCACCTCTTAATGCTATTACAATGGCAGTGAAATGTCAACATGAGTTTTGGTGGGGACATTCAAACCACAGCAACCCAGCTGGCTAATAATTCTTACCCACCAATGCAAGATGTTGCAGATACCTGGAATGATAAATGGTGCCTAGAAGAAATAATGCTGAGTAGGGAGTCAGGACACTTGGATTCTTAGAGGCCCTGGCACCTGCCAACTGAGGAAACTTGGCCCTGTACTTATTTTCTGTGCTTCTATTTCTTCCAGTCAGTAAGGGGTTACCTTTAAGTAGCTTCCCAGTCCTCGCATTCTATGTAGAAGGATTTGAGAAAAAGTCCTCTACAAATATTAAGTAAAATAAAGATGATATGTGCAGATAAAAGTCTACTTTTAAAATTTAGTTCACATTATATCTTAGGCATCTCTATATATGTGTGTGTGTGTATATGTGTGTGTGTGTGTATATATATACACACACACACACTCACACATTTACTCTAGGGTATTAGACCTCTCTGTCAAGCTCTTAAGAGTCAAGTTTTAATGCAACCTAATGATATCAGAAGAAAAAATCCTTACAAATGAGAGACTACACAAATTTTGTATATGTACATATATATGTGTATATACATGCATGTATATATGTGTGTGTATATATATCCTCCTTGGAAAATTTGTTTGTGTAGTCTCTCATTTGTAAGGATTTTTCCTTCTAATATCGTTAGGTTGCATTAAAACTTGACTCTGAAGAGCTTGACAGATAGGTCAAATACCCTAGAGTAAATGTGCAAGTCTAGAGGACAGTACAGGAAGTTTCTGCTAAAAAAATGTTTAAGCCAATAATAGAGGACATATGTAATTACTTGCTCCAATAAAACTCCCAGGATTTCTCCAAACAATGAAAGAAACACCTTGAAAATAAGAGAGAGAGCGCAAGATTCCACTGGCTTTCACTCTTTTATGACTATATGTGTGACTTGTACCCAGTGAGCACTACATAAGAAAGGAAATGACTCCATCTCCATTGTAGATGCTCCATACTGTGGTGTCCACTATAATTAAACTAATAAAAAGAGTAGGGGAAGCTCCAGATTCACTTCTTTTCCCTCTAGTGAACTTGACTTAGGCTGGATATGGAATACTATTACCTAAACTCTCTCTTGCTTTTTCCTTCTTTATGAAAACCATAAGAGTAATAAGGAGGAAAGACAGACTCGTTTGACTACAATCCATCATTTAAGCACAAAACAAAACACAAACCACATTACTGAAGGGTAATAAAAATGAGTCTAACTGGCAGTTAGGTTCCTACAAATAAAAATTGCTACCATTGCTGCTGTTGCCTCTCTTTGTAAATGAAGAGATGAATGCTACCTTTGTTCAATGAGCCCCTGATTAAGAGGTGTCTAGCATTGAAGGATATTGCTTTAAAAAGATATTGCCAGGTAAATGTCAGACCTATGGAGACACTGGGTTATGAAGGTTACATCTGCTGAAGGTAAATTTAATAAAACAGCCAACGGCACAGACATGGTTTAGAGATTCACCTAATAGCTTAAACATTTGCAACCTCACGGAGTAGTATCCTAGTTTAATTCTCTCCAACTTATTTTTATTTTAAGCTATGGAGGTTGGAGTGGATGAGGGAAGGGGAGTAATCATTTTCATACACACACACACATTTAGGAGCATTTTCTACTTTGAAGTGCTGGGTTATGCTAATATAGCTTTAAATGGGTTACTCATTTAGAGTTATCAGAGTGATTTGTATTTTTTATATTTATTCACCTTTAATTTCTACCAGTTTTTCCCCAACTTTTTGGATTAACCAAGGACTTTACTAAGAATTTTGTTAGATATACCTTTCCAAGAAACTTGGATTGGAAGTTTCTATTAGGTGTTAGATAAATTGCTTAACCTGCTCTGAAGAAAACCAGTCCTGGGAGAATTGCGAAGCTCATGGACATTTAGAAGGTGGTTGGATCTGTCATGGATAGCAGCCCTTTTTGAAATCTTTGTCATGGGTCAAGACCATTTCATGCTGAGGTTTTTGGGATAAGAAGGTGATTTGTCCTGGGGATCTTTTCCTTCAAATGATACACGTAAATAATCCCACAGGGAACCAGCACATGCATGTGCTCAACAAGTGTAGTTCTTTCCCACTGACATAAGAGATGTCCTGGTTATTCGACCAGTTGCCTATTTCTTAACCTCTTTGATTAAAGGGCACTCTGCAATCAAAGGGATTAGATCCCAGACTACCTATTTTTCTCTAGTACCTCCCCTCAAGACTTAAAAGTAGAGATGCAGACTATATAAAGGTTGAGAATTGAATACTTTCAGAATTCTGAGTGTCTGTTAGTGAGCACTGTGTATTTCCAAAGTGCTTGAGATCATTTATTTCTGTGATTTAATAGAGACTAGAGCCAGAATAAAGGAAGGGCCCTCCAAGATTTTCCGCCAAATTGGCAGGGCAACTGCATTACGATAGAAGAATTTATGACTCCTGTTACCTGGGCTCAACCCTTGCACCCAACTTTCTGTACTTTCTGGTTTTCCTTCTTTGGATGTTCGCTTTACCAAAAGTTAAACAGAGGTTGCTTCTTTTTGTCTTCCCTTTTCCATGTCTGTCCTTGATCTGACCAGATTGTTGTATTTAAAATGGTTGGTAGGAGAGAGGACATTGAAAGAAGAATATGAACTACGTGAAATAGAACAATGGTTGTTCCGTGGTTGATAAAGCAATCTGATCTCATTTCTGAGTCCACCCAGTTGTTGTTTGTTTTTATTAAAAATGTCTGTAAGGGTAACTGTTCTGAGTATATATCCAAGATAATAACAACATTAACTGGCTTTGCTGCAGAATCAATAGGAGTAACAAAAATATATGTCTGTTGATTAAGAATGACATAAAACAAATTTGTTAACTAAAACAGAGAGTGTCAACAGTTTAAGCAGATATCATATGATGCTTAAATCCTATATTTGCAGTTCTTTTTTTCTGGGAAAAATATTTACAAATTACTCTTTAAAGCATGATTGTAGTCTTCTGAGAAAATTCTGAAAGAAAATTAAAAAAAAACACACACACAAAAGGAAGGGTAACCCAGAAACTGCCCTCCCTGTCCTCCGAGGGGAGAGAGAGAATGAGAGAAAAGGCTGGGGGTGGGGAGGGAAAGAGACCCATATACTTCATCTAGGGAAAGTGATTGAAAATGCTAATTCTCTGCCCACAGACTAAAACTTTGAAGGACAGGTCCTTGTCATTGGACTCCTTGAGAAACAGCAGAGCAGAAATAAAAATAGATCATTGACCAAACATATCTCTTTCAAACTGAGAAGTTTTAAAGTGCTGCTGCCTATTTTTTTTCTGTTTAAAAAATTATAAACCTTTTTACTTTTTACCCTGAGAACTTTGGAGGCTAATGTATATGTGGTTTAGGAATAAAAATATTATGAATCTCAGTTTAAGAAATGTTGAGATCTTTTTGTTGCTGTATTTTTCCCCTTTGGAAAATGAATACCTGCAAGAGTCAGGTCTAGGTTATTGTCAGATCAGGAGTTTCAGAGACATAAGTCAATTGGAAAGATTAAAAAAAGATACATAATAGTTGCATGTATTTTGGGGTATATGTGATATTTGGATGCATGCTACAATCTGTAATGATCAAATCAGGGTAATTGGGGTGTCTATCACCTCAATTGTTCGTCTTTTCTTTGTTTTGAGAACATTCCAGTTCTTCTCTTCTAGCTATTTTGAAATATACAATAAAGTATTTTTAACTATAGTCTTTCTAATTAGCAAGACTTTTGGAAAGATGAATATAGTTGAAAGTTACCTACTTATGTTCTTTAAACAGAAATATTAACAATAATGATTCCACTATGATAATTACCTTTTTCTATTGTAATTTTAAGCTCAAAAGTTACACCAGGGTTTGTGACTGAGTTACTGTGTTATAACTAGTGGCACAGGGACAATTAGGATAACACAGTTTTTGAAAGTGGCCCTAACATATAATATGTTAAAAACCAGGGATACCTTTATGGGTTTTTAAGAGTCAAGAATGGTGTTCTAGTAGCAAGATTTAGGATTCATTTATTCGTTCATTCATCCTTTTATTCTTTTTTTGTTTTTTGGTGTTTGTTTTTTTTTTTTTGAGACAGAGTTTCATTCTTGTTGCCCAGGCTGGAGTGTAATAGCACTATCTCGGCTCACCGCAACCTCTGCCTCCCAGGTTCAAGCAATTCTCCCGCCTCAGCCTCCCAAGTAGCTGGGATTAAAACCATGCACTACCACGTCCGGTTTATTTTGTATTTTTAGTAGAGATGGAGTTTCTCCATGTTAGTCAGGCTGGTCTCGAACTCCTGACCTTAGGTGATCCGCCCACCTCGGCCTCCAAAAGTGCTGGGATTACAGGCATTAGCCATCGCTCCCGGCCCATCCTTTAACATCTGCGTATGGGTCCAGCACTGCCTCTGGGCCCTGGGGCTACAGAAGCTACCTGAAGACACTGAGGGAGTGGTTGTGTAGATGTCTGGGAGGGGCATATTCCAGGTAATGGGAACAGCAGGTGCAAACATTCTGTGGAAGGGGACTGAGTGGTATGTTCAAGTAAAGCGAGGACAGCAGAAGGACTGGGCTGAAGTTCCTCATGGAGAGGACAACGAGAGGTGATGTCAGAGAAGAAACAGGAGTACTACAGGGTATGTTGGCTCATTAGGCCGGTATCATGGCTGTGGCTTTTACTCTGAATGAGATAAAACCATTTATAGGATTTTGAGGTGAGGAGTGACATGATCTTACTTACCTTTTTGAAGGATCATCCCAGCAGCTGTTTAGAAAATAGACTTACGAGGGGCTAGGACAGAAGCAGGGAGCCTCATTGAAAGGCTGCGGCAGTTCTCCAGGGAGAGCGCACAGTGGTTTGGACTCCAGCAATAGACATGGAGGTGGGGAGAAGTGGTTAGATTTCCTGGGAATGCTTCAAAGGTAGTGCCAACAGGATTTGGCGATGGTTTAGATGAAGGGTAAAAGAGAAGGAAAATCTTCAAATCACAGACTCCCATTCCACTACCTTAAATATCTTAATCTCTCATTTTAATACCAACCAGAACAATACAAACTTTTACATGCACTTGCACTATACTTTAAAAATTAAAAAGCTTTTATTTACTTTGTTCTTGTTGCACTTATGTAGTACATACTAGTTCATCTTTCAGATGAAATAACAGTGGCCCGGTGACATGAAAGACTCTGACTAAGTGTATGCAGCCAGTCGGTGGCAGAGCAGACAGTTAAACTTGTGTTTCTACAGAATTGATGTCATAAAGATAATCCTCTTTATTAAGGGCTGGGACCATACCTTCTGAGGTTCCAGCATGTCAGTGACCCAGACAGTCTGTGGACGAGCAGAGTCAATGTGACACATTCCTAATACTGTTAGATGCTACTGCTGTATGTGAGCATGGATTATATTTTGTGTATGAAGATGGAGATTCTGGCCTACAGTGAAGTACATTTGACTCTGTAGTTGGTGTTATTTTTATCTGGTAACTAGCAATTAATTTACTCAGTTTTGACCACTTCACTCTCATCCAGTGATTCTTATGTGGCCCATTGGCAGTTATTTGTGGTTCAGGGATATTTCCTGAGTTACTAAGATAGGAGCAAGACTAATTAGTCAAGCCAACAACTATAACTCTGACAGCAACTCCTGATAGGTTGCTGACAACCTGACTCACCTATCACAGTCTCCATCTTTTTATGAATGTGGACAAAAACCGACATAATTTTAATGTATCAGGTTGGTAGTTGAGAAAGCCAGCTGGCACTCCTATTAGTCTGATAGGTGGATTCAAGGCTAAAGTGCAAGTTGAACTATCTATTAATGGAAAATAATATAAATAGAAAGAAAAAAACCCTACCGATTTAGTTCATCAGAGGTAATAATGTCTAAACACCCTAACCTCAAAATCATTAATCCTGAATATCTCAATCAATATGGAATCTCTCAGAAATCAATTTGCTGCTACAAATATGATTGTTTAATAATTCACAAGTTATGGGCCTTCAGGCTAGAAGAGATTAGCATAGCTGAAGGAAAAGAGATAATCTTCACCTCAGATAAGATTTCAATTAAAAGAAGACAATGTCTACGAAATGTAGTTTAAAGTTTGACGTGTCAGTCTTTTATGTGTGTGTGTTTTGAGCTGTATGTCCTACTGGGAAGAAATCAATTTAGTTCAGACACATTGTTCATTTTCAGATCAGAGCTATTTAGCTATTTTCCTGAAGCATCATAAATATTTTATTAAAATAAACCATTGCAAATTTTGGTTTTACTTACTAGATTAAAACCAATAATTTTAAATAGCTAATGACTGGTGCCAAATCACACAGACATTTTTCTCTGCAGTGTTGAGGAGCAATGACAGATGAATCTTTTGAGGCATTTTGGTAACTGTTTCATGGCTTTTCTCTTTTATACCAGAGAGGGGAATATTGTTTTATGAATTTTGCCTTTGGAGTGGCCCTTGTGTGACGTCATCAGTTTGGATGACATGCATTTCCAGTACTTGTACTTCTTTCTAACACTTCGCTTTCATAATAAATCTGTTCACTGTAAAGATATTGCTAAGCCTGGCTTCATGAAAGCTCTCCGTCTATTCTGCAGTTATGCAATGTGGACATTCCCATTACTAATGGTTCTTATAGGTCTCACTTTGATTCTCTTCATTGTCTATTCTTCATCAAGAGTCCTCTGGCCTAAGAATCTCTTTAAACTGTTGTGAGGAGAGAACCTTTATTTTTTTTCTCAAACAGTATTTTCTGCAGTCAGTGGCTGAAATGTTCTTCTACATTATTTTATAATGGAGCAGATAACTATTGGAATGGGGGTTGCCAGGGTCACTGCTATACACCCAGGAGAATGTCCTGTCACCTGAATGACTTGGTCCTGCCCCCACCCTGGGCCACACCCCCATGTAGGGCTGGGTGACCTTTCTGTCTATTTGCATAATCTTCCTTCCTTGGATTTATTCTCTGTGCCTGGGTCAAAAAAAGGGGCTCATTAATAAACATTTGTTGAGCACCAGCAGGGTATTATGTTCCAGATATATTCCCTTCCCTGTAGGCTTGGAATCCACAATTTTGGCTCCCAGCAGTCACCTCTGCCCTGATTTTGAGAAGAGTAAGTTATCTAAGCAATTGAAAGGACATTCAAATATTTGTGAACTTCAAAGGGAGACAGTCCTTCATCTAAAATGTCCTTTTAGGTGGTCAAAACTTCTAAATATTCTACTTGTCTAGCAAAGCACAGTGAACTGTGAGTTTCTGGGATGCAGATAAGCCATGATTAGGTTAAAAATATTAACACTCATAGATAATAATTAGGTTCTCAAGTTAAAAACATCTGTTCTGTGAGGTGTGAGGACGAGAGAGAAAAAAAGAACCATATAAAAATTGAAGAACCTTGTCAAGGTCACTGGCATATAATTTTTAAAGTTATTTGAGCTAGGTAGCCATTGTGCTAAAAATTCCATCAGGAGGCAAAGTTGAAGAAGACACTATGTTGTTAGAATTTGTGAAGCTTTTTACTGAAGCATGATACATAATTGAAAATGCCTTTAGCAAATTCCTGCTTTAATGGGAAAATACTTTGTCATGCAGTTTTTCAATTAGTATTCACTAATTCAAATTGGTTTATCATTTACCCAACTGCACATTAGATTTTTAGTGATGCATTTTCTCATTTTATTTGTGGATTTTCCAGTTGATAGTAAAACTTTGGTGGCTTCAATAATATTTCCATGGGTGATTCTCCACATTTTTCTGCCTAATATAGTGGCCCATTTGAACGTGACTCTGATGAAAAGCTATGGGGTTGTAGCTGTTTGAATTAGAATCTGGGATGGGAAGAAGGGAGAAATTTGAGTTTGAAATAAAGAAGGCGATGATTCTTTCATGTGCCGTTCGTTGTCTGTTCCCCTCAGATTCAAGAGAATTCACACCTTAGTTATGAAAGGCATCTTCCATCACAAATTTAACGTTCTTGCTTGAAAATTTCTGCTGGGCACAGTGGCTCACGCCTGTAATCCCAGCACTTTGGGAGTGCTGAGGTGGATGGATCACCTGAGGTCAGGAGTTCGAGACCAACCTGACCAACATGGAGAAGCTCCGTCTCTACTAAAAATACAAAATTAGCTGGGCATGGTGGTGCATGCCTGTAATCCCAGCTACTCAGGAGGCTGTGGCTGGAGAGTCACTTGAGCCAGGGAGGCGGAAGTTGTGGTGAGCCAAGATAGCGCCATTGCACTCCAGCCTGGGCAACAAGAGCAAAACTCCGTCTCAAAAAAAGAAAAGAAAAGAAAATTTATATAGAAGGTACAATAGTCCAATAGTCCAAAATGTGGTTCCTAAAGCATCAGTCAATCACTTAGGTATTAAAAGTACTGAAGGTAAACTTATAATTAAGTTAGATCATGGGTTGTGGTCAGTGGAAACATAAAATAGGTCCTCTACCTATGTTTTTTTTTTTCAATTTGGATGAGGGAAAAGCTTAACCAAAAATAAGTTCCTTAAACACCATAAGGGTCAGAACATTTCAACATTCATTCATTCATTTAGTCATTCATTCACTGAATACTTAAAGAATAGCTCTCTTCAAGTGGGTCACTAATATTAGATTTTCTATGTTTGCATTTATTCTCCTCACTGGAGTGTGAGTTTTATGATAGTAGAAAATGTTAGGCCACTGCCATATCCTCAAAGATTAGAATAACAACTAACACATACTAAACACACCATATATATTTGTTAAGTAAATGCATGAGTGAATGAATGAATGATTAAATATGTGCTTAAGAAAGATTTCCCAAAGTAAGGAGTACTCAGAACTGAAGTTTCTAAAGGAGTCTAGGAAGAATGGAAGCAGAGGAAGAAAATTTCTTGCAGAAAAGTAGTAGACCATTTACATTAGCACACAAAAAAGTAAAACACTTAAGTATAAATCTAAGAAAATATGTACAAGAGTTATACAAAGAAAACTACAAAACTCCAGTTAAAGAATAACGAAATAAATGGAGATATTACACGTTTATGGATAGGAAGACTAAATATTGCCAAATGTCAGCTCTTGCCTACTTGACCTATAGATTCAATGCAATTCCAATCAAAATTTCAGCAAGTTACTCTGTGGATATCAACCTATGGATTCTTAAATTTATAGAGACAAAAAAAAAAAAAAAAAAAAAAAAAAAAGACCCATACTAGTCAACACAAGAATGAAAGAGAACAATATGAGAGAACTGAAACTACTTTACTCTAAAGCTACAGTAATCAAGACAGTGTGGTACTGGCAAAAGAATAGGCAAGCAGATTAATGGAACAGAATAAAGAGCTCAAAACTAGACCACGTAAACACAGTCAATTAATCTTTGACAATGGAGTTGGGGAAATACAATGGAGAAAAAATAGCCTTTTCAACAAATGGTGCTTGAACAACTGTATATCCACATGCAAAAATAAAAGAATGAATCTAGACATAGATCTTAAACTCTTCACAAAAATTAACTCAAAATGTGTCATATACCTAAATGTAAAATGTAAAACCATAAAACTTTTAGAAGAGAACATAGGAGAAAATGTAAATGACTCTGGGTATGCCAATGACTCTTTAGATACAGCACCAAAGGTACAATTCATGAAATAAATAATTGATTTCATTAAACTTAAAAATTTCTTCCCTGTGAAAGACACTGTCAAGGGAATGAGAAGACAAGCCAAAGACTGGGAGAAAACATTTACAAAATACATCTCATAAAGGATTGTTATCCAAAATATACAAAGAACTCTTAAAACTCAACAATAAGAAATCAAATAACCCAATTAAAAAATAAGCAAAAGACCAGAACAGAAACCTTACAAAAGAAGAAATACAAATAGCAAATAAGCATAAGAAAAGACAATCAACATAATCTGATTTGATTAGGGAATTTCAAATTAAAACAACAATGAAATACCACAGTACACTTATTTGAATGGCCAAAATTCAAGACACTGACAATACCAAATGCTGATGAGGATGTGAAACTACAGGAACTTTCATTCATTACTGATAGGCATGCAAAATGGTATAGTCACGTTGGTTTAGAAGACAGTTTGGGCAGTTTCTTACAAAACTAAACACACTCTTACTATATGATTCAGCAATCATATTCCTTGGTTTTTACCTAAATAAGCTGAAAACTTGTGCCATACAAAAATATGCACACATATGCTTATAGCAGCTGTATTCATAACTGCCAAAATTTGGAAGCAACCAAATTGTCTTTCAAGAGTGAATAGTTAAATAAACCATGATACAGCCAGACAATGGAGTATTATTCACTACTGAAAAGAAATGATCAAGTGATGAAAATACATAAAGGAAACTTAAATGCATGTTACTAAATGAAAGAAGCAAATTTGAAAAGGCTATATAGTATGTTAAACTATATGTCTTTCTAGAAAAGACAGAGTCCTATGGAGACAGTAAAAAAAGATCAGTGGTTGCCAGAGGTTGGGGACTGCAGGGTGAATAGGTGAGTCACAGAGGATTTTTAGGGCAGTGAAACTATTTTGTATGATATTATAATAATAGATACCTGTCATTACATTTATCCAAATCCTTATATAACCCCAAGAAGTAACCCTAATGCAAAGTCTGAGCTTTGGGTGGAAACACTGTGTCAATGTAAGTTCATCAGTTGGAGCAAATATACCCCTCTGGTGGGGAATATCTATGGGTGGGGGGTGGGGGGGGGTGTGCTGTGTATGTGGAGCGTAAGTAGGCGATACTTAAGAAGTCCCTGTACCTTCCTCTCAATTTTGCTTTGACACCAAAACTACTCTAAATAGTAAAGTTTATTTTCTTAAAAAGAGTAGAAGACAAGGCCAAATGTAAGGTCTTATTTAGGAAACTCAGGTAGTCCAGTTCAAATGGATGTGTACACAAGGCTGGAGTGCTGAGAGATGTGGCATGAGATGCAAGTAGAGCCAGCCAGAAACAAATAAGGTGACGAAGAGTGGGATTCCATTCTTTTCATTTTTGTATGTATAGGTTTTTGTTTCTTATAAAAGCAACCACCCTCTGTAGGATGCATGGGTTTTGACAGCTGGAAGGCCATTGGTTTACAGCAGCTTATAATATAGTGGAATTTGCAATATGGAATTTTAGAGGCACAGGGAAAAGTCTGGGCTGGTTTTGTTCAGCAGGAATAGACTGAAGTGGACTGAGGTTCCCTGGGACCTCAGGGCGATGCTGGGATAACAAAACAAGAGCCAGAGGTTGAGCACCATGGTGGGGGAAGGGCACGGAAGAACAGGCACGGAAGGAAGGCCATCCTGGGAGATGCCTATATAACTAAATCCCTTACAGGTGAGCCTGCACCCACTGAAGGCATGTGTTTTCCTAGTAGTGTGGCTAGTGTCTACCTTCTGGTCTTGTTCTTCTGATTTCTGTTTACGAGATGACTACTCCTAGAGGTGGAGCCCAAGGACTTGGGAATAGTAAAGATAAGTAAGTGGACTTGCTGCCAATGGACAATGAATCCTTACTTTGCTCCTAGTATCAGAATTCATATGTATAGACAGCCTGAGCAACCATCTGGTGCATCATTTGAAGCAGAATGAATGGATACAAATAATCTTTTGTCGACACGTTATACTCCAACATGAATCTTCCCTTAAGATGAGACTTCTGTGGAAGTGGGCTGATCATTCTGATGAAAGATAAATGCAAGAATGTCCCTAACATTTGCTGGGCTAGGACAAGCGTCCAAATGGAGACCCAGGTACCTCGAATGTTTAAAAGCTATAAATCAGACTTATAAATTGTTACATAAAACATGTCCTATAGTTCTACCTTGACAAATGTACCTTCATGATCCTTTTTACTTAAAATGTGGCCCACATACCAGCAGTGTTAGTATCATTTTGGAGCGCATTAGAAATGCCGACTTTCAGGCCCTACCCCAGATTTACTGAATTAGATCTGCATTGGAACAAGACCCGTAGGTATTTTGTTAGTACATTAAGCTTTGAAAGGCACTGTTCAGAAAGATCTGGAAGGCCAAGCTCTAATTTAGAATCCACAGACTTCTCAGAGTAGTGCACCAGACCATGGCAACATTACAAGAACTGTTTCTCAGCCCTCAGCCTCTAATCTGACCCCCTTCCTACTCTCAGCTCCTTCCAACATCTGAATGCCTTGTGCATACCTGTATGGATACCCTAGTCTGCACAATCATATCCCTTTAATATGGCTGCCCTTTGGCCTCCCTGCAGTCCTAGGAATATATCTAATAGACTAGTCAGCCACTGGGAGGATGGAGTCAGGCCTGAAGCAGGCCTAGAACCACTTGAGTAAGGAATTCCTAGAAGAGGGGTATAGGCTCTAGATGGGCATGTCCCCTCGGCCACACCATGGAGAAGGGTACAGCCACAGGACGTCAGGGCCTCTCGTGCCCTGGTTTGAGTAGTACTGGGTGAATGTATTTCTTTCAGTGGGAATGAGATGATTGTGGTGATAACACTCCAACTAGAATGTCTTCAATAAGTTGGTAATTAACAGATGAAATCTTGCATTAGAACATTCATCTACATCTTGAAAAAATGGAGCTGCTGATAGGTATCCAGGATCGTAGAACATCTTAGGGACTGACAGCTTACACTGAAGTCTGAATTTCTTGCCATTGAGGTTGGGATGGTTTGGAGGAAAGATGTGTCCTGAGGGATTTAAGAGATTGACTCTTGACACAATGAAGTCAAGAAGTAGGAAAAAAATAGGCATATGTGTAACTTTTCAGTTGCATAACACTGGACTTGTCCATAATACATTTGACTTGCATTTTCATGGTTAGCCAAAACTAGCTTTCCAAAAGATATTTTGTGCCCTCTTTCAAAATCTGACACCCTATCAAATGGAATTTCTTTTAAAAAAATGTAATGAAATGTGATTAGTGCAAATGTCTGTGAAATTTATTGAACTATTAAAATCCTATTGGGTCTTTGTTTATGAAATGTATTTTTCTGTATTTGAGGTTTAGGGAAGCTTGATAATGAGGCTGTGAAGATTCATGGCCTCTTTTCTATGGCTTAATTTAGGCTGTATATCAAATATGTAAAATAACGTTGTATCTTCCCACCACCTCTGTGGATCATACATTTTGTTATTTCTCTGCCAGAGGTTTTTTCCTCCTTCTTTTCTCCTTTTATAAAGAACTACTAATAGTAGGAACATTTTTAATATAGAGAGCCATTATCTAGACCAGAAAGAAGAAGTGAGTTTGGATAATGACTTTTCCTTCTAGGTGTAGCTTTAGGGTTAGGTAGACACATACAGATTCACACTCAGTGTCAGCTGCCACCCTCACCCCTCCATACACTCATTTAGGAAATGCATATTCCATCATATACTGCCATTATCCAAACTCCCCAGGGCCATCTTCAGCTTCTGTGAGGCAAATGACTTGCTCAGCAGAGTTGCCCATGGGGTAGAGAAATGGAGATGATCAGGCTATGCAGTATCCTTTGGGGATGGGGGCGTGGAGAGGATGATGTTGCTGTCAGCAGACCTGTGACTTAAGGAGGCAGCCAGTGATCTTTTATCCATTTCATTGCAAAGCAACTAAGGCCATCCTTGATCCCTTCCATGTGCAATTCTTACATCTGTTCTGTGATTTACTTTCTCTTCACTTACATTTACATTGTGCCAGTGACTTTGCTTTGCTCTGAGGATAAAGACCAAAATCCTAAGCATGCCCTCAAAGTCCTAGTTAATCTGGCCCTACCCACCTCTTGCACCTAATCCCACCCCGTATCCTCCACCCTGTGCACCTGTCTTACTGCCTTCTTTTAGACCCTTGGAATCACCATGCTCTTTTTTTGCCACAGGACCTTTGCACCTGCTGCTCCTTCTGCTTAGAAATCTCCAGGCAGTATCTTTGCCTGGTTAATTCCTACTGTTTTCTTAGATACCTGCTTTGTCTCCTCATCTTTAGGGAATCCTTAGTTGGCTTCTCTCTGTCGGTCAAATCTCTTTTTTGTATACTTTCAGATCACTTCTTTTCCTAAGGTGGCTTTGAGTAATGGCTGACTCTCCCGCAAGACTGAGACACTTTGAGGCAGAGACTGTGTCTGCTTTAGCTTCTCCTCTGCCTGCCTTGTACTTTCCATACAGCCCTGAACAAAGTAGGCCCCTGGTGTCCCTTATGGAAGGGATCAGAGAGCACAATGTGATTTTCCTCTTCTCGGGTTTCCCTAAGGACACCACTGCACGGTTTAATATTTGGCAAAATGTCATTGAATTATTTGTATAGGTTAGTGGCACATTTTTAAAAGCTTCATTTTGGGATAATAGAGGAGGATAGACAAGTCTTCATTCAACTTGTATAAGAGGAAGCCAGCAAATGCTCTAGAATTACGTGGCTTGATGCTGTTAGATTCCTCAGAACCTCAGGAAACATGGTTAAGCCTGTCTTTAGAAGACAGAACTATCTAATGAATTGTATTAACTTTGAGCCAATTATTTTTATCCTGGGTGGCACCAAAAAGTGTCGCATACTCTGTGACTTTACCTCTAAGCAAGATTGTTTTCATTCTATCAAGCAATGGTGGTTTATAACCTCAGAAACCA
This sequence comes from Macaca thibetana thibetana, assembly GCF_024542745.1. Classification (NCBI taxonomy): domain Eukaryota; kingdom Metazoa; phylum Chordata; class Mammalia; order Primates; family Cercopithecidae; genus Macaca; species Macaca thibetana. Next base: position 146,185,029 of record NC_065578.1, read on the forward strand.
ACTCTGTCGCTTCCCTAGTAATCAGTGTCACAGCCAGGATGCTTGTCCCACTGCGTGATATACATTCCTTTCACTATAATTTCAGAGACTCATTTCCTTTTGTTCTTTCCTCAGGGATAATCTGTTTTAATAAATTATTCTTTAGGTAGATGAATCACATTTATATAGCGCCTTATAGTGTACAAAGTGCTTTAAGTACATCATCTCATTAAATCTCCAAACAACTCAGTGAGTTGAATATTATTTTCCTGTCCTTTCACAAAACAACCAACGGAAATTATAGAACTTATTCAGGATCATATGGTTTGTAAGTGACACATATGGGTCTCTAACCCAGGTGTGTGGATTTCCACATTTTCACACTATCAGGAGCTATTCTCTGTACACAGGAACTGATACTCTACCTGATTCTTTTTTAGACTTCCTGTCTTGTCATATTAATTGTATATACGTTCTCAGTTGCTATTTTCTACACCTATGTGCATGTTCACTGTTCCTTTCTGAGCTCTAAGTTTTCTAAGTGTAATATATTGGTTATATAGTTCTGAAATACAGTGTCTTTTTAGAAAGCTTTAAAGTGATTAGATTTCAATGATTCCTATACAGTGCACTTCTATTCATACATTCTGGTAGTGTGCTGGCTTTGTTTTTTAGCAGCAAGATTTGTTAGCCTAGCAGTGACTTTTATAATTTAACAATAAGAAAGAAAAGAAAAGAAGAGAGAAGAAAAGAAAAAAGAAAAAAAGGTTCTTACTTGTGGAAACACACCATCTAATGGATGAGACAACAGATGCAGGACTTTACAGATTAAATTTGTAGCCTGAAATGTTCATTTACACCTCTGTCTCTGCCATGCTTTCAAGTGGGAACACGTTTTTAAACATTCACAGACAAGGGAATTTTAGGCACTTAGCTACACTAAGCCTTGTCTTCTTGGAATGAAGACAGTAGAAAGCAGAAAAACTCAAAGACTTGACCAAAGATCCCTAGTTGAGAGGAAATAACCAGGTCACCAACATTCAGTAGTACTTAGGCAATGCCAGGGCCTCACACTGAGGTTACCAGCTTGCCAGCCATCTGTAGTAAGGCGGCTACTCTCAGATTCTCCCAAACCACTTTCTTTCTCTCGCTAGTTCTTTTGATTCCTTTGTGTTTATTCCATAGTTTCAAATAAGAACAAAGCGTATAAACTGGACTTTCTATTTGCAGTTAAACAAACAGCAGAAAGCACTGACAATTTTTCTTTCTTTCTTTTTTTTTTTTTTTTTTTTTTTTTTTTGTGAGACGGAGTCTCGCTCTGTCGCCCGGGCTGGAGTGCAGTGGCCGGATCTCGGCTCACTGCAAGCTCCGCCTCCCGGGGTTCACGCCATTCTCCTGCCTCAGCCTCCCGTGTAGCTGGGACTACAGGCGCCCGCCACCTCGCCCGGCTAGTTTTTTGTATTTTTTAGTAGAGACGGGGTTTCACCGTGTTAGCCAGGATGGTCTTGATCTCCTGACCTCGTGATCCGCCGGTCTCGGCCTCCCAAAGTGCTGGGATTACAGGCTTGAGCCACCGCGCCCGGCCCCTTTTCTTTCTTTATGGTTGTAACAATTATGTCATGTTTGACTATAGGGTTAGAAGTATCAAATAATTTCTTAGGTAAAATAATTTCAATAATGATCCTGTAACAAGAATTATAGTGGATAATTCCTTTAAAATGAATAATCTGTAGTAAAGATTATGTCACACTTTATTTTGTGTGTGTATATGTGTGTGTTTTTCTCTTTTAGTCAAATGGTTTTCAATAGCAATTACTGAAGTGTCAATGACCTTCTCCTTCAATTGAATTAAAAAACTTAAATGAAGTTTTACTAGTATCAGCCTTTGCTGTCATACAGGTAATTGAGAACATGATATATGTTACAACAATGCCACCTATAGTTAGTAGCCTTTGTTTAAAGCAAGGTAAAATTTTACATATGCTGCGGTAGAAAACAGCCTAAAATAAAAGTCTGTTAATCAACAATGTATCAAGTACCACCTACCCTTCCAAGCTCTAGGAAGAAATAGACAAGCAATAAGGGTAAATTTCTCAAGTTGTGACTATTTCAGGGAAGGTAGGAATTTACTTAAAAAAGAAATCCTTAATAAGATATAGATAGTTTATGTTCTAAATATCTTCTAATAGGTTGTGGTTTCTTTTATTTTCTTCATGGTATCCTTTGATAAAAATAATTTCATACCCAGATAGACTTTATCACTTTTTCATGGTTGGTATTTTTTGTGTTGGCAAATTTTCTTTTTGCTGACTGAGAGGTCATAAAGATATTCTGTTTTATTGTCTTCTTAAAGTTGTAGAGGTTTGCTTTTCACAACCTTTAGTCCAGCTGGAATTTGTTTTGTGTGGTATAAGGTAGGGTTTCTTTAAAGTTTAATGAGTTATCTCAGCACAATTTACGGAATAGTTCATCTTGTTCCCATAGATCTGCAATTTACTTTGTTAGATTCCAAGTTACCATTGGCGAGGTCTTTTTCGTAAGCTCTCTATTTGGTCCCATTGATCAATTTGTCTCTCCCTCCTTGTATAAATACCATATTGTCTTACAGTAGCTTTGTAATATGTTTTGATGTCTGATGAAAGAAGCTTGCAAAAGGATGAACAAATAAATTTGGTATGTTCCTACAAGGAATACAGTAGAGCACTAAAATCAATGAACCTCCACAGCTATGCGCATTAACATGAAGAAATTGGGCCAGGCCTGGTGATTCATGCCTGTAATTCCAGCACTTTGGGAGGACTAGGTGGGAGTGAGAGGTGACAATGTGCTATCAGCCCTCACTCTCAGCGCCTCCTCAGCCTCAGCCTCCACTCTGGCTGCGCTTGAGGAGCCCTTCAGCCCCCCCATGGCATCGTGGGAGCCACTCTCTGGGCTGGCTGAGGCCGGAGCCGCCTCTCTCTGCTTGCGGGGAGGTCTGCAGGGAGAGGCGTGGGCAGGAACCGGGGCTGCGCTCGTGGGCCAGTGTGAGTTCTGGCGGGCGTGGGCGCAGGCGCGGGCTCTGCGGGCCCCGCACACGGATCCGCCAGCCAGCGCCGCAGGCCCGGGCCAGCAGCTGCAGAGGTTGCGCCGGGTCCCCCAGCAGTGCTGGCCCACCGGCGCTGCCTTCAAATTCTCTCCCGGCTTTACCTGCCTCCCCGCGGGGCAGGGCTCGGGACCTGCAGCCGCCATGTCTGAGCTCCTTCCCCTGCGGTGGGCTCCCGCGCGGCCTGAGCCTCCCTGATGGGCGCCGCCCTCTGCTCCCTGGCGCCCGGTCCGGTCGACAGCCCAAGGGCTGAGGAGTGCAGGCGCTGCTCGGGACTGGTGGGCAGCTCCGCCGGCAGCCCTAGTGCAGGATCCACTGAGTGAAGCCAGCTGGGCCCCTGAACTGGATGGGAACTTGGAGAACGTTTATATCTAGCCGGAGGATGGTATGTGCACCAATCAGCACTCTGTATCTAGCTAACCTAGTGGGGACTTGGAGGGCTAGCACTCTGTGACTCTGTGTCTAGCTCAAGGATTGTAAACGCACCAATCAGCACTCTGTGTCTAGCTCAGGGTTTGTAAATACACCAATCAGCACTGTGTATCTACCTCAGGGTTTGTAAATACACCAATCAGTACTCTGTGTCTACCTCAAGGTTTGTGAATATGTATCTAGCTAACCTGGCAGGGACTTGGAGGACTAGCACTCTGTGACTCTGTGTCCAGCTCAAGGATTGTAAGAGCACCAATCAGCACTCTGTCAAAATGGACCAATCAACTCTCTGTAAAATGGACCAATCAGCAGGATGTGGGTGGGGCCAGATAAGGGAATAAAAGCAGGCTGCCCAAGCCAACCAGTGACAACGCCATGGGGTCGCCTTCCACCCTATGGAAGGTTTGTTCTTTTGCTATTTGCAATAACGCTTGCTGCTGCTCACTTTTTGGGTCCATGCTGCCTTTATGAGCTGTAACACTCACCGCGAAGGTCTGCAGCTTCACTCCTGAAGCCAGTGAGACCACGAACCTATGGGGAAAAATGAACAACTCCAGACGTGCTGCCTTTAAGAGCTGTAACACTCACCAGGAAGGTCTGCAGCTTCACTCCTGACAGAGAGACCACGAACCCACCAGAAGGAAGAAGCTCCAGACACATCTGAACGTCTGAAGGAACAAATTCTGGACACACCATCTTTAAGAACTGTACCACTCACCTCGAGGGTCCGTGGCTTCATTCTTAAAGTCAGTGAGACCAAGAACCCACCAATTCGGGACACAGGAGGACTGCTTAAAGCCAGGAGTGCAAGACCTACCTGGGTAACACAGCGAGACCCTGTCTCTACAAAAAATATATATTTTTAAAATTAGGCAGGCATGGTGGCATGCATCTATAGTCCCGGATACTCAGGAGGTTGAGGCAGGAGGATCACTTGGGCTCAAGAGTTAAAGGCTGCAGCTAGCCATGATTACACCACTGCGCTCCAGCGTGGACAACAGAGTGAGACTCTGTCTCCTCAAACAAACAAACACATGGAGGAGTCATAAAAGCATGGTATTGGATGAGAAAACAAAAAACAACCAGAGAGGACTATATATAGTATGATACAATCTTGAAAAGTCCCATAGAAATAACCTAAACAATACATCATTTAGAGATTCGTTCATGTAATCAAATTTCTAATTAAAACAAAGGAATGATGTGCACACAATTCGAGGTGGTGGTTACTTCTGGTGAGGAATGTAGCTGAATGGAATTGAGGAAGGGGTCACAGGTAGCTTTAATAGTTTGGCAATGCTCATTATTTAAGCTGGTTGGTAGATCCATGAGAGTTTATTCTGTTATTATGTTTCATACCTACATATATGAGATATCTATGGTCTCTAACGATTACAAAAGGAAAATTCAGACACCATAAAATATGTTCATGTATATAATGATAATCTTACAAAAGCATTGCAAGGGACTAGACTGTTTTCTTTACATTACAGACCTTATTCTTCAATGTTCTATTTGTAACTCAAATTAAATGTACATACACACACATATAATATCTAATCAAACTGCTACAATGTAATACAGTTTAAATCCTGACTCTGGAACCGACCAGCTGTATGAATTTAACAAGTTACTTAAACATCCTAATCCTCAGTGTTCTTATCTGTAAAGTGGGAGTAGTTCCTCCTGGGATTCTTGTGAAGATTAACAGGTTCTCAGTAAGCACTTAATACAGGTTAATTTGTCTATTTTATTAACAAATTCTCTATACACGTATATGTACAGATGTATGTATACCTGTAGATACACATATAAATATATAAAATATGTAATTTTTCACTTTGTTCTATGAAGTCTATTAGATCCATGTGCTCACTCCGTCTCAATTTTTAAAAAATCTTTTAAAAATATTTATTTATTTATTTATTTATTTATTTATTTTAGAGACAGGGTCTTGGTTTGTTACCCAGGCTGGAGTGTGTCCTACCTTGAACTCCTGGGCTTCAGGGATCCTGCTGCCTCGGCTCTCCAGGCAGCTGAGACTACAGGTGTGTGCCACTGCATCCAGCTATTTTTTTTTTTTTTTAAGATAGGCTCTTGCCATGTTACCCAGGATGGTCTCAAATTCCTGGGCTCAAGTGATCCTTGTGACTTGGCTTCCCAAAGTGCTGGGATTTCAGGCACGAGTGAAAATTCCTGGCCTCATTTCTTAAAAATCAAATTCATTTAGTCCAGGATTTGGGAGCACAGTTTTAGGTGTGTGTGTTTTTTTTTCTTTTAAATTGATATATCTACAGCTTTTAAAATATGGTTAAAGACTAAAATTTTACGAGTTTAAGTTGGTAAATAGTTCAAACTATAGTCCTCTCAACACTTCTGGAGGGTTAAAAACTTGTTCTAGGATCTGAGAATCAGTAGTGAGCAAAAGTTGAATGAATGCGCAAAATTCCTTGTCCTCATAGAGCTTATATTTTGGTAGAACGAGATAAACCATACATAATAGTGAGGGGGAAAGGAGGGAAGAAAGGACGGAAGGACAGAAGGAAGGAAAGGAAAGGAGGAAGGAAGGAAGATAAAAGTGCAAAAGAGAGGGAAGGAGAGAGGGACAAAGGAACTAAAAAATTAGTGTAAAAATCACATCTTCATGGGTAAATGTTACGGGAAAAATAAAACTGGATAAAGAGAATAGGGAATGCTGGAGATCTGCTTGCTATTTTGTGCAGAATATTCCAGAAGGTACTAAAGGAAGTGAGAAAACAGGCAGGTGGATCTCTGGGACAAGAAAGTCCCCACAGAGGGAACAGGAACTGTGAGAGGTCTGGTGATTGGTTGCTCAAGGACACCAGGAGAATGAAGAGTCTAAGCAGATGGAGCAGTACTAGGAGATGAGATCATAATGTTACCGGAGCGGCAGATCGTGTTGTGCTTTAGTGAATGTTGTAAATATTTTTGGCTCTTAGTGAGTGATCTGAAATGCTATTGGATTGCTCTCAGCAGAGAAGTGATAAGATCTAACATATTTTTAAAAGATCACTTTTTAAAAATGGGCAAAAGACTTGAACAAACACCTCACAAAAGAAGATATACAAATGGTCAATAAGCATATGGAAATATGTTCACAACCATTCATCATCAGGGAAAGATGGATTAAAACCACAGTGAGATGCCATTGTATACCCATTGGAATGGCCCAAATTAAAACCAACAATATCAGCAAGAGCCCATTGACAAATGCTTACAAGTATGTAGTGTAATCTGAACTTTTATCCATTGCTAGTGAGTGTGTAAAATAGCATAACACTTTGAAAAACAAGCAGTTTTATATGAAACTGAAGATTCTTACCTATGACCCAGCATTCCACTCTGAGGCATTTACTCAACAACAACAAAAGCATAGGTCTACAAAAAAGCTTTGTGCAGTGTTTATGGCATCTTTATTCATAATAGCTAAAACGTGTGAAACAAACTCAAATGTCCATCAACAAATAATGAACAAATTAGGGGATATTTATACAATGGAATACTGCTCTTCAATAATATGATATAACTATTAATACTCTCAATAACAGATGAATCTCATAAATCTTATGCTGTAGTAAAGGAAACCAGGGACACATGGTGGTGCATACTATATGTTTCCATTCATGTGACCTTCTGAAACAAGCAAAGCTAAGCTTTCATAATAGGAATCAGAACACTGGTTTCCTCTGGGAGGTGATTGAGTGGACAGGATCATAAGGGAAACGTTTTGGGGTGATAGGAATGTCCTGTAACTTGGTGGAGATGGTTTTACAGTAGTCAAAACTCATCAAACTTTACTCTTAAAATCTGTGTGTCTTATTGTAGGCTATAATTAGTTATTTAATGAATAACTTAATACCTAGACTTTTAAAAAAGCAAAAGGTGTCACTGTGGCTTGCCTATAGAGAATAGACTGAAGAGGCCGAGGGTGGAGACAGAGGAACCAGTCGAGATGCCATTGCCCTAGTCCAGAAGGGAGATGCTGGTGCTGTGGATTGAGGTGGTAAGGATGAAGAGGGGAGAACAGGTCAGCTCTGGATGTATTTTGAAGGAAAAGTCAAATGGATTGCATGGGTGGTGTTAGAGAAAGAAAGAGTTGAGGATGTTTCTGAAGTTTTGGGGCTGTGTAACCAAAAGATGTGAAATATTGGGGAAGGATAGATTTGCTTAAAGAGAGTAATGTGGATTCGTTTTTGGAAATGTTAATTTTGAGATGCATATTATACAAATATGCATATTACATTCAAATAAATGTGCTGAGTAGGAAGATAGATAAATGAGTCTGGAGTTCACAAGGCACATCTTGGCTAAAGTTATAAATTTTGGATTTGTAAGTATGGATATGGTCAAGACTATGGAGACTAACTGTGACCACCTAGGGAGAGTGTAGGAAGATAAAAGAAGAGATCCAAGGACTTGGCTTCTTTAACATTTAGAGGACTGGGAGATGAGCAACAATCAACAGAGTATAGATAAAAGAAGCAACCAGTGAGGAGGAAAGCAAAAAGAAAGTGATATTCCTAATGTTCAGCAAAGAAGTATAAGAATCTAACCAAGTCCTTTTCACATTTAAATTATTTGGAATCACTTTTATCCACCAGTCAATATTTTTAATATCACAGTGGTATGATGCTTTTCATAACCTGCCTTTAATACCTTTAAGATTGAAAGTATAATTTCAAGAATTGCAGAATACTGAGATTTTATCTCATTTCTGTTTTATTTTGTGGTTTTTCCCATTTGGTTAACTTTTTGGTTTTGTTTATTCCTTGATTGAAAGCTTTTGATAGATAAATATTGGCACACAAGTGACATAGGAATTGTTCATGCCAACCTCTATTAACTTTCAAAATTTTATTATTTTTTTCTGAAAGACTTGGCTATTTGTATTCTCTCTAACTGCACTGCCAGGCGTGTGACAGGATAGCTCCTTCGTACACAACGACATTATTCCTAGTGCATCACCACAGGTCAATCTTTTTTGAAGGCATTCTAAGAGATTCAAATTTAAGTTAAAACAAATTTCATAATATGGAGCCACAAAATCCTTCAAATAGCCAGAGCAATACTAAAAGGAACAAAGCTGGAGGCATCACACTACCTGACTTCAAAATATACTACAAAGCAATAGTGATCAAAACAGCATGGTGCTGATATACAAACTGACACATAGACCAGTGGAACAGAATGGATAACCCAGAAAGAAATCCACATATTTATAGGCAATTGATTTCCCACAAAGGTGCCAAGAACATTCACTGAGGAAAGAACACCCTCTAAAATAAATGGTGTTGGAGAAAGTGGATATCTATACACAGAAGATTGAAACTACATCCCTATTCCTCATCACATACAATAATAAACTCAAAATGGATTAAAGACTTAACTGGAAGACTTGAAACTATAAAACTACTAGAAAAAAACATATGGGAAACTCTTCAGGACATTGGTCTAGGAAAAGATTTTGATTGTAAGACTGTAAAAGCACAGAGCAACTACAAGTAGATAAATGGAACTATATTAAACTGAAAAAACTTCCTCACAGCAAAGGAAACAATTTACAAAGTCAAAAGACAACCTATAAATGGGAGAAAATATTTGCAAACTGACACAGACTAGCTGTGACAAGAGACTAATATCCGAAATACACAAGAAACACAAACAACAGCAAAAACAAACAAACAAAAAAACCAAATAATTCAATTAGAAATGGGCAAAGGATCTCAATAGAGATTTCTTAAAAGAAGATGTACAAATAGCCAATAAGTATTTGAAAAAATGCTCAACATCACTAGTCATCAGGGAATTGCAAAAATCAAAACCATAAGGAAATATTATTTTCCTTCATTTAGAATGGCTGTTATCAAAAAGACAAAAAAGAACAAATGCTAGTGAGGATGCAGAGAAAAGGGAAGACTTATGTACTGTTGGTGGGAATATAAATTACCACGGCCACTATGGTGAATAGCATGGAGGGTTCTTTTAAAAAACCTAAAAATAGAACTACTGTGTGATCCAGCAGTCCCACTACTGTGTATTTATCCAATAGAAAGGAAATCAGCATATCAAAGAAATATCTAAACTCTTATGTTTATTGCAACACCATTCACAATTGCCAAGGTATGGAATCATCCTAAATGACCATCAATGAATTAATGAATAAGGAATGTGTAGTGTATCGACACAATGAAATACCATGCAGCCATAAAAAAGAATGAGATTTTTGTCATTCACAGCAATGTGGATCAGCCTGAAGGACATTACATCAAGTGAAATAAGTCAGGCAAAGAAAAGAAATACCCTGGATGTTCTTACATGTGGGAGATTAAAAGTATTGAGTTCATGGAAAAAGAGAGTATAATTATGGTTATTAGAGACTGGGAGGGGTAGGTGTGAGGGAAGGATGGGAGAGGTTGGTCAACAGATACAAAGTTACAGATAGATAGACAGAATAAGTTCTAGTGTTCTATAGCACAGTAGGTTAAATATTAACAATAATTTAATGTATATGTTCAAAAAATCTAGAAGAGAAATTTTGGATGTTCCCAATGCAAAGAACTGATAAATAGTTATGATGATGGATATTCTAATTACCATGATTTTATCATTACACATTGTATACATGTATTGAAATATCACTCTATATTGTATAAATATGTGCAATTATTACATGTCAACTAAAAATAAAGGGAACAGAAACCCAACTCCATATGCTGTTGCCAATGCAAATAGTACCAATGAAGTGACAATCAGATGAACAGCTAAGTTCACACATGCTCAGGCAGGATCACTACTGAGATGTCACAACTTACTCCTCTGCCTGTCAGCTGGCAAGTGTCTTAATTGAAGAAACATAGCATATATATTAACGTGAACCATACTGCATTATATGTGATAGCCTTGATATTCTGAGGCATACATTATACATACATTTAGAACCTGATTAGGTAATCAGAATATTGTTCAACTGATGGAATGCTCAAGGCATGATCTTTGACTCATTTTATATAAGGTCTTCTTCTTTACATATGCCTAAATCAAGTAATTAGGAGCATTTAGTGCATTATATTGAAAATTGCATAGTGCACTGTGCTCTTGTATCCCTAGAAGAGGCCAAGATTCATCATGTTAAATTAAGCAGCAAGAAGTAGGAATAATGATGGAATTTCCAGGGTATAGAATGAAGCAAACTGAACTTGGTTTTGATGGCCCCAATGCAGGGATGGGGAATTCTTGAGTAACTTTACAGAGCTTTCCTGAAAATGGTCATCCAAGAGGTGTGAAGACTTCTTCAGTGGAGAGGGGCTATATTGAAGTTTTTATTTTTTTAAATACATTGAGTTATTACTTATAGCATTTTTTTATCCATGGAGTAGTACAATTAAAAAGATACTGATTGCACACATATTAACAAGTCCATTATCTCATAATCTAAAAAATATGTTCAGAGATGAGATATGATGTAACTTGGCTCATAAGCTAAAGAACCAAGATGACAATTAATTGATGTTTTAGGCATATTTATCTTCTCTTCAACAATTGAAAAGTAGGAAGGAGCATGGAATCTATAGAAAATCTAAAGTAATGATGGTAATATAAACTGTCTCGGCCATTTTCCATTTTGCATAGGCTTTTTAATGTTTTCCTTCTTAATAGTCTTACAATTTTTTTCCATTGCCCCTCAAATTGATATATCATTAATGATGAACCATATGATTGTTTTAATATTTATAATTATGTCTGTTATATCATTTCTTTAAGCACTTTAAAATATGACACAAATGAATACTTGAGCTATATTTTATATAATTTCAAAATAATTTTAGCGTTCTTCCCACTTTGTAAGTAGAACCTTTGCAGCTCTGTGATTTATGATGACATCACGTCCTTTCAGAGATAACACTGTTATGTCACTGAACCTGAAGTGGTGAGGTCAAAAGTACATGTGAAGTAATTATGGGCCTGAACTGAAGACCATGCTTCAGTTCAAAGGAAAGCGAGCAGGGCCAAGAGTGAGGATGAAGGTATCAGGGGATAGTGAACAGAAAAGAAGACAACAAATCTTTGAAATATGGTCAACGGCATGAGCAGAGATTTTACCCTCAGCATTTTCATAGTATGCTTTGGAAAATGAAAAGAAATAATGATGAGGAAAAAAGCCTGCGAGCCTTTAAAACTTTGCTCTATTGCCTTACTAAGAAAGGCTTTGGAAAACAGAGGAGTTACATAAATGAGAGCAGGTGCGGTCATGCAGAGGTAACTATTCAGCATATGTAAGTGCAGTTGGAAAATCATTGTCTTGCAGAGAATACTCGAAATTGGTCCCTAACGGCCTTGGTTTTTGTCATATGGTCTTGATTATAAGGCTAAAATTGCATTGCCATGCCTTTAGTGTGAACGAGATGGATGGATAATTATTACGTGTGCTGAATACCTTTCTGCATGGAGGAACTAGGACATCCCCTGGTCATTGTAGCCACCATTTCGACTGGCTGTCAGAAAAGCTCGAAGCAGCCAATTCATCACCATATTTATGTGGGGGAGAAATGGCATTGTGCCTCTGTGGTTGGGTGTGCACACTCCCACTACATATACATATGCAGATTGTAGACATTCTGAAGTGGCCCAGTGTAAGTGATTGTGAGGCAATGTTCAAAGAAGCAGTTGAATTAGTGGAAGTAAGGGGTTCAAAAATGAAACAGCGAGCTCTGTAGAAAATTGATGACTCTTGGTGGTGTCCATGTGCTAGTAGCTGGCAGCAAAGCAGTGCCAGGAAAGATCTGGGGGCTCAGTTGGAAATGTTGCAGGAAGTTTAAAATTTTATTGACAATAGGAGCTGTTTCTGGAAGACTGATGATTTTAGACACACTGAGAAAAAAAAAAAAACCCTTTTTATTTGTTATGCATGTATTTCCAACCAATTTTGCTATCTTGCATGCCTCTCAGGATCCTCTCAGAAGGTGGATATAATGATAGTGACAAAAATTCCAGCAGCTATTTTTGCTGAGAATAAATTTTGTGTCTGTTTCATAGTTGCTACTACCATCTTTGCTGGTTAGGACGCCACAGGAGGATGCCATGGGGGAATAAGAACAAACCTAGTACTCTGTCATATCTGAGTGGGTAAGATTCAGGAATGCAATAAGATCCCTGACCATGACCACACAACTCATTCATCACAGGCATATTTATCAGGGATCCTGTCCTTGTGAGGCTGTGGCTTCCCGTTTCCATGCTGCCCTTTGCAAACTATGGGCAATTAGCTATGAGGGCCACTATCTCTTCTACTCTAAGCCTTGAACTGTGGGGCCAGCACCAAGAGGAGAAAACAAATCACTCTTTCCTGAAAAGCTTGTAGAAAGTCTAATGTGAGAGCAGTCTCAGGTTTGAGAGGACAGTGTTCTGAGCCCCAAATCAGCATTTGACAGTTTTCTGGTTGTGGTATATAATTTGCCACTCAAAGACCAGTGGGGGTGTTGGCAAGGTGTGGGGCGGAGAGCGTTTACACAAGTTGGTTGATCGGGTGTAGCCAATCACTCTAGCTGTTCTACTGATGATATTCAGATTGTTTGGATGCAGGGTGTATATTCAAGGTAAGAAGTGGCCAAAACATTAAGGAATTAAGGATGTGTGTTTGTCAATTAAAGAAAGAGTAGGAAATACAAGTGCAGAACCTTTATGTGTATATATAGTATATATATATGCAAACATATGTGTATATAGTATGTGTATATTCTGTGTGTGTGTGTTTTCTTGTGCAAAACACATAGCAAGAGTCAAAATTCTGTAACAATTATTTTAGTATATTTAATGCAAGCTTTTATTTTTGCTGTATATATACACACACATATATATAGTGATAGTTCCATTATACCCATTATTATGCTATATAGTAGTTAAATCTGGGATTCTAGGGCAATAAAACATGAGGGTTACACTATTTTGGTGCTGTTTTTAGTTTTCATTTCTATTGGAAAGTGCTAAATTAGTAGCATTTTGTGATTCCTGATTTAGCTCTTTTAATAAGAAGCAGAAGCTAAAAACAGCCCAACCAAGCAGTTGAAGTCTTATCACAAGCCCGTAAGATCAATAAGCTAAAAAAAGTATGAAAGTTTTTGAGTGACAGCTTAAAAATGGAAAATTTAAATATATATCACTGCCTTCTGCTCCATTGTGTAATGCATAAAGCCCATTTTGGCAGTACGTTTTTAAGCAGTCCAGAAAGTGATTTATTAGTATCACTGGATTTGTGTTTATGTTCCATGCTGTAAACTATGCTTACAGCAATATATCTGTATTAAGGCATTAATACGAGGAGTGCTACCTAAGCTTAACACTACTAATATTGTCCAAAGTATAGTTTATTGGGCTATAAATAGTAACATCAGTATTGACACTTGCTGCATCATCTAAGTCCCTGAATAACTTGTGTCTGATGCTAAATGAACATGTTGCTGTTGACAGGATATAAAACATAAATAGTGAATACAAGTGATATTTCATAGCTACTGCTGGTATTTTCCACTCTCTTTTGATCTGCAGAGAAGGAGTTCTCTGTGTGCTGAGACCATCATAGATTTCCCAGTGTTTGTTAGAGGATTGTGATTAGAAGATACCACATCTCGGTTTTAAACATGCTTATTTCATGCGACCACTAATTGTAAACTAAATTTCACGGTCGATCTCTCATGAAAATCCTATATTATAAGACACCTCTCAATAGATGGATACTCCATATACTTTTAAAAAAATAAGATAAATATGCTTTCAGAACAGGGATACAACTAAGGATATGAATTTCTGGAAGAGTTTTTGAACATTTTCAATAATTGTATAAAATGGTCTATGTCACAAATAGATAATCATTGCTTATAATAATAGACAAATAAATAAAATGTAGGATAGTCAGCAAATCAGGAATTGAGTTTCTGTTTAACCTTTTGCACTCAACCTAGGTCTTTACTCTGATATGAAGCTGGTTGTTATTAATTCATTTAACAAGTTTTAATTGAGAGTTTACTGTTATATGGTGGATGCTGTTTTCATAGACAAGTATTTTCTAAGCTTGATTTCTTTTGTTGAAAATCAAGACAGTATTTCAAGTCTTTTGAATTTCACCAGATACACTCTCCTTTATTAAAAGCTATAAACAAGGAAAAAGCTCTTTCTTAAAAGTTACCTTCAGAATAGGGGGCAAAACAGTCACGTAAATCGTGAATTTGCTAATTTACCTAGGTGTTCCTAACTTTACATTGTAAAGTCTAATGACATATATTAAATTAAGTTTTGAGTTCATTAGAATTGGAAGATAGTCATATCTAGTAATTCATTCAACATATGATTATGGAACACCAATTACGGGCCAGAAACCACGTTGCTCTCTAGACAATTAATAGTAAATGAAGCACATTCCTTATCCCGAAGACATAGTCAAATAATACCTCATTTTGCTGAAGTAACTCAAAAGAAGTGAGGGCTGGGTGTGGTGGCTCATGCCTGTAATCCCAGCACTTTGGGAGTCCTAGGCAGATTGATCACATGAGGTCAGGAGTTCGAGACCAGCCTGGCCAACATGGCGAAACCCCTTCTCTATTAAAAATATAAAAATTAGCTGGGTGTGGTGGCATGTGCCTATAATCCCAGCTACTTGGGAGGCTGAGGCTGGAGAATGGCCTGAGCCCGGGATGTGGAGGTTGCAGTGAGCTGACACAGCACCACTGCACTCCAGCCTGGGTAATAGATCAAGACTGTCTCAGAAAAACAAAAAAAGAAGCTTGGAAAAACTCAGTTCTTTCCCCCTCCCTAAACTAGTAAAAGAGAAGAATCAAATTATAATGAAACACATTTTTGGTTCGTTTATAATTTCTTGCTCATTTGTTGTAGAAGATGACAGAGACAAGCTCACAGAAATGTCAATATGTTCATGTACTTTCCTTGACTTTTTCACCTCAAACATTGTAATTTTTTTGGAACTGATTAGGTGGTGACAGGAAAGAGACCAGTTTAGGTAACACTTATGATCTCAGATATTAATATCATGGGTGCTAACTGTGATGGACATTATTAATCTTGTTAAAAATGAAGAGAAGCAAGCCTTAACTGCCTTTCTTTTTGTTGAAAGAAGGTGAAGTACAAAGTGGACAGTGTGCCTGGAGAGGGATAATGTTCTCATCCAGAAAATCAGAAACACATGCTCATCTTTTCAAAGCTATAAAAGTTTGTGCCTTGATGAAACCTTTTATTCTCCCTCAAGAAACCTTCAACATTATTTCACTTATTTTGCGGTAAATAAACCTGTGCCTTTGCAGGTTTGCAGATAGTGGCCAGGTGGTTAATGTACAGGAAACAAAGAATGAGGGAATCACCAGGAAAGGTTTCTCTCTCCTTTCGTCTAAATCCAGAAGGAGGGAGCTGGAGACGGATGTGGCTGGTCAAGAAAACTCAGTGGGAGAAGCCAGTTAAAACAGGAAACATAGTAAATTCTAGAGCTTCAGCATGGTGAAGGTGTTGGAAAGGCAGAGTGCTCTCTTCTTTCCTAGCTGATTCACTGACAGCATCCAGATCAATGCTGAGCCCAGGGGAGAGGCCTCCTTCTCCCAAAGTATGCTGGAGTACCATAAACTAGAACTCAGAGTGCTCTAAGCTTATGTTCTTGTTTTGGGGGCCCTAAATAGATCCTTGAAAAAGTACACCAAATGGTGTCAGAGTGAAGGCAGGAAACCCAGGGACTTATGAAATCCAGTGGTTTTTCATTAATTCCTCAGTGCCTTATTTCTTAGTGGAAATATTCAGCTTTGGTCTAAAAAACAGCTAAAAACCTTATGCAAAGAGCTTGTAAACAAACACCCACTTGAACCATCTGGTTTTGTAACACATACAAGTGATTAAGCCTCAGAGCTATGATTGTTAAATTTTTGAGAACACAACAATCCCAAATACCCCCAAATAGATTCCTTATACCAGTTTATGGGGGGAGAAGGGGTACATGATACTATGTATAGTAGATAATCTGGAAAGGTTAACACAGTTTTTTTGTTTCCTTACTTTCCTCCCTCCCACCCTGCCACCCTTCCTCCTCCTTTTCCTTCCTTTTTTCACTATGAGTGTTATAGAAAGATACAACATATGGACTAAAAACATGTTTGTAGTTCCACTATACTAAGTCTACATTGTTAACAACTTAGAATGTTCCTTATCTTTACCTTCGTTATTATTTTTGCCCTTGATAGAATGAGAAACATGTGTGCTTGAATGTGTGTGTTGTGTGTGCGTGTGTGTGCACACACACACAAGGGGGTGTCTTAGCTCCTTTTAGAATACATTAAACAATCTGGTCTATTTGCAAATAATGAATTCATACTTTTTGTTCGTAATGACTAAAGAAAGTCAGGTCAGGGGGAAATTAAATATGTTAAGAGCTCTCATTTTAATTGTATAATATCGATACAGTCTTTATAGTTAATTTCCTTGACAAGTCGTAGGGCATATGGGTTGGATTCTTCACATATTTCTAACGTGGAAATGATTCTAAATTGGAACATTTCATTTAGGTGACATCACCGTAGGGAAAAGAATAAGTTGCACCCTGTACTGCAAGTATGTGGAAATAACACAGTTCTAGCTGATGACTTTCAAAATGAATTGCCCTAGTACACAGAATCAAAAACTCTAAAATGAAATAAAAACTCTTGGTGAGAAAACAATATTAGGTCTCCTATTTCTTTTTTTTTTTTTGGCCCAGGCTGGAGTGCAGTGGCGCCATCTTGGCTCACTGCAATCTCTGCCTCCCAGGTACAAGAGATTCTCCTGCCTAAGCCTCCTGAGTGGCTGGGATTACAGGCGCGCACTACCAGTGATCCGCCTGCCTCTGCCTCGCAGGGTGCTGAGATTCCAGGCGTGAGCCGCTATGCCTGGCCACGTCCCCTATTTCTTTCTCCCTAATCTTGACCATTCCTCATCTCCAGATTTATCATAGTAGCTGGTGGGAGGAATTGTTGAAAGAAGAGGGGAAAGAGAGTATTTAGTTTCAGCAGTGGTGGTTGGAGTATCAAACTCACTCCCAAATATATGATGGTTCAAATAAAATAAAAGCTAATTTTTCCTTCACATAAAGTTTCTAATGGGTGTTCTTGATTGGGATGAGTCTCTTTCAAGTGATGATTTCAAGGCCAAACTCCTTCTATCTTGTGGCTCTCTGACCTCAATACACAGCATCCACAGTTTCCTATATCTATCATCTGCATAAAAGGAGACCATATGGGATATTGTGTGTGTGTAGCGGGGTGGTTTATGGACCAAGTATGGGGAGGCTCCTGTCACTTCTATTCTCTTTCCATGGAGGAAAACTCATCTCATGACCTTATATAAGCATAAGAGTGGCTGGAATATGGTTAGCTGTGTGTCAAGGAGCAAGGGGAACTGTTGGTTAGTTTCCATGGCAAAAGGAAAAGAGGAGAAAAAGATGGGTGTTGACACAGGACACTATGGATCTTTTTATTTGCTAAGGAGGAAACAATGAAAGTAAAACCCTTTTCAGTGATGTGCTGATAAACTGGCTTTTCCAGGGGGAATAAAACCGCTTCACCTGATTTGTATTGTTTGCCAATTTCCTTGGTGTAAATATGCACAGCCCCAGCTCTAGAAAGCTAGGAATAAGCCATTCTAGCTTGTCATTTTACTAACTAACTCTGAAAAAAATACATCTGAGGAAGTCCATTTATGGGAAGGAAGTGAGCATGCATTTTGCCTTTGGTATTTGACACAAGGAAAGATTCACTTTGGAATGAACCTCTTTATCATCTGAAAAACCATCAATATGATATATTCGTATCAACAACAGATGTGGGCATACAATTTTGAGTCAGGGAAAAATAGCACCAAGGGCACAGTGAGTCAAGGCTACCCATCTGGCCTGAATCCTGGGTCATGCTCAGGCAAAATGTAAAGCACCTAGAACCACTTTCCAGTGAGTGTGCCGAGAAGACAGAAGCCACTTCTGGGAGAGGTATATTTACATTTTTTTTCTTGGAATTTCATGTGATTGTTCCTGTAATCATTTTCCAAGAAGAGGGAAAGACTTGGAGATGAAATGGATGACAGCGATTAAAAACATAGATGCTAAGGATAATTTCTCTGTTTCTGATTATAAAAGAAGTTGGATGTTGGTGTCATTCCCTGTGAGAGAAGCAGAGAAATCAGGCCAGGTGCGGTGGCTCACACCTCTAATGCCACTTAGGGAAGCTGAGGCGGGCAGATCACTTGAGGTCAGGAGTTTGAGATCAGCCTGGCCAACATGGTGAAACCCTGTCTCTACTAAAAATACAAAAATTAGCTGGGTGTGGTGGTGGGTACCTATAATCTCAGTTACTCGGGAGGCTGAGGCAGGAGAATCACTTGATCCCAGTGATCTGAGATCATACCATTGCACTCCAGCCATGGTGACAGAGGGAGACTCCCTCTAAAAAAAAAAAAGAAAGAAAGAAAAACAGAATGAAAGAGAGAAAAATAAAGAAAGGAAGGAAGGAAGAAAGGAAGGAAGGAAAGATATGGGGGGGTGGTCTGTGTTTTAAAAAAACACCGTTAAAATTTAAATGGATGCTCAGATCTTAATTGGCTAATTAATCGACATTGTTAGTAGACCAATGGCTGTATATCCTTTGGACATTTTCACTATTACTTCTCAGCTTTTGCTGGCCAAAGAATCAGGCCATGTAATGATCAGTTTGATTTGCTCTTACCATTCTGTTTGATCCATGCAGATGTGGGTGTGGGTACCTGAATCATGATGTAGTGGTCCAGATAGCTGGTCAAGACATGCAAGGGCCTATGATGCAGCCCAGTTGCTTTTGTTGTGTGTGGGTTTGTTTTCAGAAGTGTTAAAGATACAGCACCTCCCAAACCAATGATTACTCTGAGTCTTCACTGTAAAGGCTTGGAGTTTCCTATAAGGTGCCTGTTGCTTTGTTCTACTTGGGAGGGTTCTGATAGCATCGTGAAGACTGTGGTCTCTCTAGGATTCATTTGGAACACAAGCTGAGGCTGATCAAAGCCTAAAGATGAATTAGATCTGTGATTTCTTGGTTCTAGTTAGTACTGGTTTATTTTACATCAATTGCTGTTTTTGGAAAGTACTAAAACTGGTAATGACAGACTCAGGTACTGAGGTTTCTCAAAAAGTTAATTCATTCACTTAGTAAATAATAAGCTGTTCCAGGGAGCAGCTCTCCTCCTCACATATTTCCTTATGATGGTGAAAAGTAAGCTCCTCTGAAACTAACTTTTCTCCTGCCAACCATCTCTATTGAATTTTTCCTTAACTGTGGTCTGCCAAAAAAAACAGAACTGAGACTTGGCACACCAGTTTTGATCAGACCAACCATCAGAATCATAATGTCCTAAGTACAAAGCCCACTAATTGAATTTCATTCACGGACTGAAATACAGCAGCCAAGGCAGAGAACACTGTCGGCTGTTTTTTATGAGGTGCAGAGTCTAAAGTCATTTTTTAAATGTGAGTGATGCAATTTCTTGTATCTTTCATTTAAAATGCTACTTGGTAAACAGTGTTTCAGATTAGCGTATTTGTAATTTAAATGAAGACAGTACATCAAGCTGAATCTGAAAAGAAAGGAGAAGTT
The DNA here is from genome assembly GCF_024542745.1 of Macaca thibetana thibetana. Classification (NCBI taxonomy): domain Eukaryota; kingdom Metazoa; phylum Chordata; class Mammalia; order Primates; family Cercopithecidae; genus Macaca; species Macaca thibetana. The sequence continues at coordinate 146,205,180 of NC_065578.1, forward strand.
TGGGAAATGATTCGTTCCCCTTTTTGTGTGATCTACTGTAGAAAATAATAAATAAATAGGTATAGAGGGGGGAAGAAAGGCTTCTGGATTTTAGGAGACAAAATCAAACCATTTCTAAAAGAGTCAGTTCCAATAGCTAAATCTTTGTTTTCTTCAAGCACACTAATAAATTCTGCCTAATTCATTTTTTATTTTCTCTCGGGGTTTGCTTGCAGATTTGCCTCAACAAAGGAAGCATCATGTTACATCTTTTAAATAATTGATGGCTCTCAGTTCAAGCAGCTTGAAGGAAATTCTGAAAATAGGTACTGATTGAGCAAGTGCCTCCTTCCTCCCCACATTCCCCTCCTCAACACTCTCTCTTCTCATCTTTGTTTAACCAAACCCACTTTTCCCTCCCCTTTTGTTTATTTGCCTCTTTGGTTGAGAGCAGAGGGTGCTTTCATTTGGGTTTAGGCTTTAGCTAATTCTTGGTATCTCTCATTTATTTCACAACATTCTATTTACTTTATTAAAGATAGGGGGAGCTATTAATTATAAGCTGACTGATCTAATGAGGAGCTTTTAATTAATCAACAGAAATGTTATGTCATAATAACCACTGGAAACAGTTTGTTGGAATTATGAGAAAACTGGGCTTAGAGCTTGTCCCTCTAAATTTGCAGTGTGTTATTCTCCAACCGTCAAATTATCCTGGAAGCTGGGTCAGCTGCAGCCTTGCCCAGCTGTTCCTGTAGGTCCTAATACTGTGAGCTATTCTCTGTTATTCCCCCAGAGAGAGAAGAGCATCTCCATTTTACCTCACTCTTGGTGTGATTAGCAGTTGTCTAAGACTTGGAAAAGCCATTACCACTTTCAGGCAGATATGGCTGGTAGAACCTTAGACTGGTCTATAGTGATTCTGGCTTCTAGTCATGACTTTGTAAGTCACTTTGCCTTACAGGACTTCCCTTTCCTTACTGGTAAAATGAGGGCTTTGGAGTGCATTATCGCCAAGATCTTCATCAACATAGCCTTCTTGCATGCTCCAGGGAAAGGGATGATAAACCAAGAACTTGCACTGCGTTTGATTTTGGGTACATTAATGGTATTCTGACTTTGAGTGAATGAAGATCATGTGCTCCTTCTTTATTAACTTTCCTGTTTCTTTCCATGATTTTTCTTTTCTCTTAGTCTTTCATTTATGTCTTCTTCTCTTATTTATTTCCCTTCCCTTTCCTTTCTAACTTTTCATGTTTCCAGGGTTAAAGTGGAAGGAAAATGATTGGCAAAGTGCTAGACTCAAGGATCTGGGCCAACTTAATGAAGAAATCTCTTATTTTAAAAATATTTTGTCCTCACAGAAAAGCTTCCTCCGTCAGAGTTTGCATCAGAAAGTAGCCAATATTATTGAATTTGTGAAGACTAAATATAGAGTGGCAAATATCGGGAGATCTAAATCTGGAATTCTATGTTTGACCTCAGTTTAACTGGAGGGAGTCTTACATTGTACCCATCACTGAAAAAGCTGTATCTAAATTGATGGATTATTTTCTACTCTCAAAACTATTTCATAATCTTTAAGGCACTTTTCTTTTCAAAAGATGCATCACATAGATTATATCATGACATTTTATCTCTTAATAGATCACATTTCCTGGCTGTGGGGAGCTGAAGTTGTCTTTGCCCTATATCTCCCCATCATCCAGTAGCTTGCTTGCCTGCCCAAGATATCCTGCCTGATTGCCTTTATTGAAATCCTGAAAAAAAAACCTTCAAATAATCAAACCCGCATGAATAACATATGGTAGGGGATCTGGAAAACTGAGGAAATTCTTCTGTTTATCTTTTCCTGGCTGTACACTAAAGTTATCTTCAGAATCATTAAAGGAAATATGTGTTTCCCCTTTTAAAAATCTTTACTTCTGCTATGCATTCACTTTTTGAGAGTATATGCTGTTCAGGGTTTTGTATCTGTGTGTAGTAAGTAGATCCCTCACAATAGGATATACTCTTAAGGTTTTGGAATTCAAAATGTGTTTTTCCCCAAGGACAGCTGGGTGAATGGTTGGGTTCCACTGTCATGCTACCATGTTTGAGGAATATCATGTGCTAAGTGGCTTATCCTTTTATTGGAATATTTATTCTTAGAACCAGTTTGAGACCCAAGAACTGTATTTAGAGAGGTAATTCCCCTTCTAAGAAGGTTCCTGCAACAATACAGAGGCAGCTACTGGTGATGGTAGAGGGTGATGGTAGGGATGGTGTAAGTCCTATTGCCTTGGGGTCACTGACTTTGTGGGTGAAGGGATACTGGTAATGTAGTTATCTATGTTTGTTTTAAAAATATTCTCTGGGACAGGGAAGAGAATCCAGAGGCTTCCTCTTCCTATCTCATACTACACAACCACGGTGGGGTAGATCATTCACTTTGTAATACGTACGAAAAGTGCACCCTGGGAATCGTGCAATGCAAAATCCAGGCAACTGCACCTGATAGTTCTTAATCCTGGAATTTTTTCTTTGTAATAGACAATCATCAGCTTACAAAACAGTTGTGAGTTGTGTCTCAGTCTACATTTTAAAACTGGTTATTCAGAAACAATAATTGGTAACTGGGACCTAATTAAACTAAAGAGCTTCTCCACAGCAAAAGAACTATCAAAAGAGAGACAAGCTACAGAATGGGAGAAAATATTTGTAAACTATGCATACTACAAAGGACTAATGTTCAGAAACTACAAGGAACTTGAATGACTGAACAAGAAACAAATAACCCCATTAAAAAGTGGGCTAAGAACATAAACAGACATATCTCAAAAGAAGACATACGAGTGACCAACAAACATATGAAAAAATGCTCAACATCAGTAATCATCAGAGAAATGCAAGTCAAAACCCCAGTGAGATACCATCTTACACCAGTAGGAGTGGCTATTATTAAAAGTGAAAAAGTAACAGATGTTTGCGAGGTTGTGGAGAAAAGAAAACACTTATAACTATTTGTGGGAATGTAAATTAGTTCAGCCTCTGTGGAAACCGGTTTGGAGGTTTCTCAAATAACTAAAAACAGAACTACCATTCAACCTAGCAATTCCATTACTGGATATATACCCAGAGGAAAAGAAATTATTCTACCAAAAAGACACCTGCCCTCATATGTATAACACAGCACTATTCACAATAGCAAAGACATGGAATCAACCCAAGTGCCCATCAGTTGAGGACTGGATAAAGAAATATGGTACATATAGAGTATGGAATACCATACAGCCATAAAAAAAGAATGAAATCATGTCCTTTGCAGCAACATGGATGCAGCTGGAGGCCATTATTCTAAGTGAATTAACACAGAAACAGAAAACCAAATATTACATGTTCTTACTTATAAGTGAGAGCTAAACATTGGATAGAAACAGACAGAGATGAGAACAATAGACACTGGGGACTCCAAAAGAGGGGAGGGAGGGAGGGAATCCAGGGTTGAAAAACTTTCTGTCTGGTACTATGTTCACTGTTTGGGTGACGGGATCAGTAGAAGCCCAAATCTCAGCATCATGCAATATACTCTTGTAGCAAACCTACACATGCACCCCCTGAATCTAAAACTGAAAATAAAATAAAACAAAATAAAACTGGTTGTTTGGAATTTAGAATATTTGCAGACAAGGGAAAAAGTGAGATAAATAGTAGTGCATTTCCTGGGTTACCCACAAAATTCTTCTCAATCATATTGTTACTGGACTTCTAAAGGCCATTTACAATCTTTATCCCCCCATTCTTAGTATATTACCTATAGTATTGAATAAGAAATCTTTCACCTGGATTGGTTGTCACCATTTAAATCAAGATTTTTCTGGGGAAATATATACTGCATTTTGTAATAAGAGGAAATCATAAGGGTAACAGGAACTGATTCCATACACCCTTCCAATGCCCCACCATCTCCCCTTGCCCACAAACTGAATCTCCTGAGTTGAACGCCTCTGCTTAGAGATAGTTGTTGGTATGGGATCAAAAGAAGAACTGGTTCCCAAAACCATTGTTTTAACATTAACATTATTTCAAATTTTCAGCCATTTCAGAGATAGAGTATGACAAGTTGTAGAGTTTAAATGTTAACTTGAAATCTACGGCCACACTGGCTATGAGCATTAGCAATATTACACAGAAAGCAGCCACCTAACTGTTGAAATCAGCACCTGAAGGATTTTTCTTGATTCAAGTCCTGTGTTTGTACTTCCTGAGTCCTGTGCTTTCTTTTTAAAAAAGCAAAAACCTAAATTAGGTCTTCTTGGACTTCTGACCCTCTAGTGTCAGTTGGGTGGGTCCTCTCCTAGTGTTTCTCTATACTTACATAAATTACAGTTTTTTAACAGGTTCTTATGTTCACACTCCTAAAAAATAAATAGGATTGGATTCTCACATTCTAGTCATCTTACCTCCTGTCTCTCTCATGGGTATGTTTGAAACACCATCCTAGTTTTATATGTAAAGCACCCTCCTTTCTTGATTCTAGACCCTGTCAAATTCCAACCTACACTAGAAACCTCCTCGGTCTCTTGTCTTAGCTGATCTTCAGCTCACTTTATGCAAGAAATTATTTAAAAATGATCCCTTTGTTTTCTAGTATTCAAATAGTTTCTCTTTAGCATTACAGTAAATTACCAAGGTATGATCCCAACTGCTGGGTGTAGGGGGAAGTTGGGATTGAAACCTCAATCTAGTTTATTTGCCAAGCATTTTACTTTTAACCTCATTCTTGAAAGAAAGCGGGAAAGCAATGAGTCTGAAGGGTGTCTTTAGTGAAACGATTTAGAGAGTCGTCTGAGGGTCTTCTGATGCAATGCAGGCATCTCTTTGGAGTGTTCACTCCCCAAAGTCTACAGTTACCACATTCATGCCTCAAGGGATGTGATGCAAAGTGGCCTGGTGCCACCTGAGTAATTATTTTCTCCACATCTTTTTCTTAATATATTGCACCAGAGCGTGCACCAAACAAATTGTCAGGGGCATTCCGGCCTCCTGTTAGTCACAACCTTCTCTTCTCCCTTCTCACCTCCTGAGCTGCAAGTTAGCACAGAATTTCCCTGGATATACAAGGGATTGCTTTGTTGCTCTGAACAGTCTTTTTATATTTTAGTAAAGATATGAGAAGCATTAAGTTAAATCATATGGAATTGCCGTTTTTGTAGGTCGAAATTGATAGAATAACAGCAACTTCATGAGGTTCAACCCAGTAGCTTCCTTTGATAGACATCTCCCTAAAACATCATTAGTGTATGTTTAGTGAAAACCCACTTGGAGTTTACTTAAAATAGAAGCTTCAAGTTTTCCCACTTAGAAAGCTGGGGCCTCTACCCTCTCTCTTGTGTTTTTTTCTGAAGATCAGAAAAATAGGACACAAAGCCTTCACATTTGGAGAAATGCATATATTTTGAGACTAATATGAAGTAAGTACAAAGTCCCTTGGTCTTGGAAGAATTTTTTTTTTCTGAAAGTTATATATGGGTATTATAATGGAAAACGCTTTGAAACCCTAACCAGAGCATTTGCTATAAATAAGAGAGGAGCGGAAGATTAATAAATCTGATAAAGCTGAGAAGGAAGAAATCTTAAAATAAGAAATGAGGACTGTACCTTCGTTGGAGTGTTAATACAGCCCTGAGTGTATATATAGGAAAATCAAAGACTTGCTAAAGGCAGAGCATACTAAGTCATAGCTATTAATGTGTGCTTAACTCTATTGCCTGGGAGATTTTATTAAATGCAGCGGCCAAGAAAATTGACCTTACTTTTTTTTTTTTTTTTCCTTTTTTGGGTTGGATCCTTGCTCACGTCACATAAATGAATAGAGCTGACAATTTACTGGTTCATCAATGAAACAATATTAAATTATGAAGATGTAAGGAAAAAATCCTACGCTAACACTGTCGCAGTTTGAAAGGTAAGCTGCTCCCTACAAGATTAGGAGATATTAATGTTCTTTTAAAATCCATATAACATAATACCATGTGATACACATTAGAGGGTTAAGTGGCCCCTTGACATCTTTGACTACTATTGTGCTGCTGGCAAGTATTTCATAGTAAGGTACAATGTTTTCCTCATTCTGCCTTTTAAAATGTAAAGACATCATTTTAAATGCTTTTAAAGTGTTTTTTGTTGTTGTTGTTGTTTTTTGTCTGTGTGTAGGATATTCTGGCAGATTGGACTTTACTGAGTGTGTGGTGTAGTGATCATGTAGTTGCTTTGGAAAGGTTTTGCCCGAGCTTCTGTTGATTCACTGTATTGACCAGTAAGCTGAGGTTGTGAAAGTCAGACTATTTCTTAATTTGTGTCTTTCAGTGATGCCTAAGAAGTAAAATATTGCTCTTCTTTACATCTTGTCCTGTGTTTAAGATAGAGATCCTTCTCTTTCTAATTCTACCTTCTGTGAACTTAGTAAGAGTTCTTGGTATCCATTAGATTTCAATTGAATACCCATTTCTTTCCAGGGATATCTGTCTACTTCACTCCATTTTTGAAGGGAAATTATGTAATACTAACTTTCCCAGGTTACCATTAGTTAGTCAGTTAATATCCTAGACCCAGGTCCTTCACTTGGATCCATGAACTCCGTTGTGGTTGTAATGACTGTCATACGAGGATCATAGCGTGGAAGGATTCTTTTGTTGCAGAGTGTCTGTGCATTCATCATACTCTCACACGGGTTTGTAACTCAGGAAGGATGAAGAGCCACTGCCTCCTCTAATGCAGGATCTCTGATGTGTTAGTTACGCTGAGTTCTTGCTGCAGAGGCCAGCGCAGAGTAAGTGAACAGGAATCCGTGTGTGCTCACTGCCAATGATGCCTTTCAATGGTGCTTGCTACTGAACCCTTTGGAATAAGGCATATTTCTGAACGGCATTCAGCAGACTCCTGCTTCAGTGTGGAAAATGGCACTTTAGAAGTTGAATTACCTTTTTCATGGCACCCAGGTTGCTTAATTTGCAAATTGAGAGTGATTTAGTCAGCGGGAGAATATGTTTTCATGTTCGAAGTCCATTGGAATGAATTTGGCGTTCTCTTTCCTCCTTCAGCTCCAACTATCATAAAATGGAGTTCTGGCCCCAAACCGTTCAGTTACATGATTCTGGGATATCATCTGTTGTTTTGCGTAGCATCAGTTTAGTTTTAAATATTGGTAACACTAACATCTACTTCTTGTGGACTACAGGTGTGCCCTGCTTTCAGAAAACTTGGATAGGCTTCAAATTCACGCTTAATATGCCATTGCAGGAAGGGGCAATGATTTGTACACTAAAAATAGATTGGCTTTAAAAAATAATTTATCACAAGATTCCTTTAAATAACCAACTCTCTTAGAGCATTTAAAATATGACTTGATTTGAAAAATCAATAGCTACTTGCTCAACTTTTCAAGAACACGTCTGCTTTGTAATGTGAGGTGGGTGAGCTGGGGGCACCGAGCCACAAAGAATGAGGGTCTTAAGTGAGCTGAAGAGGAATTAATTTTAATTTAGAAAAGAATTTGCTTTTCCAGAGTTTCCCAAGAAAAGCACCTTCACCTTTATCACCTCCAGAGAACGTAAAGAAAAAAAAAAATAATAAAGCAGGCCAGTTTCAGTTTGGAAAAGGTAAATCTGTTTCTTTGGTGGGTCACATTCTGCATTATGCATGTGCATAAAAGTGAGGTTTGCTTTGATCCTGACTATAAAAAGTTTATTTTTAAACTCAGACTGGGCAGGAATCCAGCGATGCTCTTTCCCCTGCAACACATCCTGGGTTTCAGGTCCCCAGCCTGGCGGAATAGAGCTAAGCAGCAGGAAGTAGTTGAAGAGTGTAGAGACTTGATGGGTGCTGAGGTTTTTTTCCCCCCTTCCTCCCCTCGATTTTTGAAATTCAAATTGAATGCAATTTTCAGCTCATTTGAGCCAGAATATACTGTTGCTGAGCTTCAGTGGCTCTTAAATTCAAACTCACAGGAGAAAACAGATATCATCTGTCACAGAGGGTGGGGGAGAAGACTCCTGGCATTTATTCATGGGAGTCAGAGCTCTAGTAACTAATTCAAACCTTTCTGACTAATTGACTAATCACTCACAGGCAAACTTATCAACTAATCAATGAAACCTTTATGACACCCATCTTATATAGTCTGGGAGTAGCTACCCCCTTCCTTTAGAAAAAATTGTTCAACTCTATTTTTATATCATTGGCACTTTAATACCTTTTTGGCGAAACAAGACAGAATATCGTGGCAATCTTTTTTTCTGCTCTTCCTGACTATTCTTATTGTTTCCCTCTTTAATGTCTTTGTCAATTCTATTTATTTATGACAAAATTAGCAGAAAACTTATGGGTGGCTAAGAGGTACAAAAAATTTGAGGGTTTTTTTTTTTTCTTTTCTTTTTTGTTACTATACAGAGTACTTGAAAAATATCTTTCTTGGGGGCAAAGATAAGTACCAATTAAAAGGGAAAAACCCACTCATACAGTTCTTGAGTTTGCAAGTGTGGCTAATCTGCAGGGTGGATGTTTCAGGATGGCTTGAGAATGCCTCTGGGTGAAGTTCTGCCACTGGGTATGTGCCCCGGGAATGCAAATAGATTTGAGCAAATAACAATCTGAAATTTCTCCTCTGATTTCAGAAAGAGTGCAATGTGGCAATTTTGATTCTGAAATGTAGGTTATATGATTTACTGCTGATACTTGTCCTTGAGTGTTTTAGTATAAGCCAAAATTTACATGGGGATATGAAGGCCATTAGCTGTCTCTTGCTGTTCGTCGTCTTCTTCTTTTTTTTTTTTTCCTCAAGATCCATGAGAGAAAAGTTAATTATGATGTTATTTCAAAGTAAGCAGGAGTAAAACAATTTGATCTCTAAATACTATTTTTAATGAAGTTTGTTCATAGCTATCAAACTTGGAGTTTAAAATTGTTTTGCATAAAGTAAGTATATGGTCTGGCCATATATATTTATATTTATACTCGTGTGTGTGTGTTTGTGTGTGTTGTGTGCTTGTGTGTGTGTTTGTGTGTGTGTGTGCTTGTGTGTGTGTTTGCGCGTGTGTGAGTTTACCCATCCCCAAAGTCTCTAAGAAGGTGAGAGCAGGAACATCCAAATGGTGGCCATTTTCACATTAATAGTCGTCAACCACTGTATTCTCTTAATGGTAATGTGAATTAGATCCTTCGTAAAAGACATTTATTTCATTTCTTTTATAAGAACGATACTGACATGCTAACTTGTTTTCTCGTGATTATACCTCAGTACAAGTACCACAACCATATTGTTGTTTCTTGGACGCATGGTACAAGAAGCCAAACATCTACTATGAGGTTGTGATTTATAAAAAGAAATATGTATTTGTTCTCTGTTGCCCCCACAACACCCCCGACCTTCACATTCCTGACTATAGAGCTCTTTATCCCTTGGAATTTCCTGTTTGACAGGAGTGTCTTTCGTTCTATTGAGGTGACTTTTGGAGGTCTCCCAAATGGGTTCTGGTCACCAGAAAAATCAAGCCATGATTACAAGCTTGGAACTTTCAACCACACCCCTCATCCTCCAGGAAGGGGAGAGAAGCTGAAGATTGAGTTAATAATTGACCATGCTTACAGGATGAAGCCACTGTAAAACTCCCTAATCTGGGTCAGATGCGGTGGCTCACACCTGTAATCCCAGCACTTTGGGAGGCTGAGGCAGGCAGATCACGAGGTCAGGAGTTCAAGACCAGCCTGGCCAACATGGTGAAACCCCATTTCTACTAAAAATACAAAAATTAGCCAGGCGTGGTGGCATGTGCCTGTAATCCCAGCTACTCAGGAGGCTGAGGCAGGAGAATTGCTTGAATCTGGGAGGCAGAGGTTGCAGTGACCCAAGATCACTCCACTGCACTCCAGCCTGGACAAAAGAGCAAGACTCCATTCCCCATCCCCCAAAAAAGATTCCTAAACTGTGGGATTTCAATTTGCAATTTCAGAGAGCTTCTGGGTTGCTGAACATGGGGAAGTTCTGGGAAAGTGGCGTGCCTGGAAAGGGCTTGGAAACCCTGTGTCCCTTCCCATATACCTTGCCCTATGCACCACTTTATCTGTCTGGCTGTTTGTCTGTATTCTTTATAATAACCTTTATAAATATAATAAACCAGTAAAAGCAAGTGTTTCTCTGAGTTTTGTGAGCTGCTCTAGCAAATCAGTCAAACCAGAGAAGGGGGTTATAGAAACCTCCAATTTATAGCTAAATCAAACAGCAGTTGTAGGTAGCCTACAACTTTCAGTTGATGTCTGAAGTGAAGGGAAGTCTTGTGGGACTGAGCCCTTAACCTGTGGGATCTGATGCTGTTTCCAGGTAGGGAGTGTCAGAATTTAGTTAAATCGTAGGATGCCTAGTTGGTGACCACTGGAGAACTGATGTGTGGGAAAGCAAAAGCAAGCCCATACTTCTGAGCACAGAAGTGTCTGTGTTGAGTGTGAGAGTAGGAAAAACAGTTTAATTTTTCCTATGTTATTACACCTACCTTGACCAGGAATCTACATTTTCAGCTAATTACTGGTTAATAGGGTTTAGTTTTTCTATTAAAATATCTTAAATTTTCAGTTTACATGTAGTTACTGAGTGCTTACTACATACCAGCCACTCACTGTGCTAAGATTAAAATATATAAAATTGTGGTTCTCTAACCTAAGTGAAGTGGACATTGGAGGTGACGTATCCCACCAATATGCACTATCCCAACCCTTTCTGTCAGTGGATAACCACTTTTTTAAAAACAATTGATATGGTTTGGCTATGATCCACCCAAATCTCATCTTGAATTGTAGCTCCCATAATTCCCATGTGTTGTGGGAGGGACTGTGTGGGAGATAACTGAATCATGGAGGCGGTTTCCCCCATACTGTTCTCATGGTGGTGAATATGTCTCATGAGATCCGGTGGCTTTATAAGTCTCACAAGATCTGATGGCCTTTCTCTTGGCTCTCAGTCTCACTTTTCTGCCGCCATGTAAGACGTGCCTTTCGCTTTCTGCCGTGATTGTGAGGTCACCTCAGCCATATGGAACTGTGAGTCCATTAAACCCTTTTCTTCATAAAAGACCCAGTCTCGGGTATTTCTTTCTTTCTTTCTTTCTTTTTTTTTCTTTTTTTTTTTTTTTGAGATGGAGTCTCATTCTATCTCCTAGGCTGGAGTGGAGTGGAGAGATCTCGGCTTACTGAAACTTCCCCCTCCTGAGTTCAAGCAATTCTCCTGCTTCAGCCTCCCAAGTAGCTGGAATTATAGGTCCCCACCACCATGTCTGGCTAATTTTTGTATATTTAGTAGAGATGGGGTTTCGCCATGTTGGCCAGCCTGGTCTCAAACTCCTGACCTCAGGTAATCCACCCGCCTCAGCCTCCCAAAGTGCTGGAATTACAGGCGTGAGCCACTGCACCTGGCCTCTGGTATGTCTTTATCAGCTGCATGAGAACAGACTAACACACCAATATAATCTAACTTGGAGTTGGAAGAAAGGATGATACACAAAATAATCAGTAATAAGGATAATAAAATACACATACTGAGCTGCTAAATAAATAGTATTCTTCAAAATTGCTAACAGAATTGGGCAAGGGAAGGGCCAGTGGGGTGCTGATATCCTGCAAGAAGGCATTGCAGGGTTGGTAGGCCAGGGGTTAGTGGAGGGAAGGTGGGGGAGCAGACCGGGAGGGAGGCAAAGCTGGAGTCCAAGGGAGAATGCAAATGAGGAATATGAGTGCAGAGCCCTTGAAGTGGAGAGGTCAGTGATGCACTAGAGCCTATTCTTACTAAAAGAGTCACTTGTTAAATTTCTAGGAATTTTGTGATCCAGTTATAATTTAATTTTCTTAAAACTTGAATGATATGAACATATAATAAGTCAATATATTAAAACCAAAAGTAATAAATAATCCAAATTAATCACTTTCCAATTATTCTTCTTCACCACATTTTGGTCTTATCTATGTTCTTGAGGTATGGAAAGTCTAGAATACTGCACTGCTCTACATCTCCTCATCAGCTCCATGTTCACCATGTCATGTTGGTAGCTCGAATCAGCCATGGAGGGAGTGTTTACACCACAGAAATTGACAGTGCCCCAAATTTTCAAGTGAAGATTTTTTTTCATTTGAGAGCCAGTTCTTAAAATTTACCAGACAAGCATGGGGTGGGAGTAGAGATGGGGCTAGAAAATTGGAAAGCCTAAGTGAAAAACTACGAGAAGGCAGAGCTACGTTAGAAAAGTGGCTCCATCTCATTAAGTTAGGCCAATGGTTTATAGTCCATTTAGAAATAATTGGGAACCGTTGTCTTTCTTTAAATATTTTTTAAAATTATAATTAGCATATATTGTCAATACAGAAAATTTGGAAAATGAGAATAACGACTATAATATTTTCTATATGTTCCACACTTTTTAAGTGCTTTAAATATAATAAATCATTTAATTCTGGAAACAGCCCTATAAGGTAGTTGCTGTTATCCTATTTCAAAGATAGAGAAATTGAGTTACAGAGAAGATAAAAGCTTCAACCAAGTAGAAGAGCTGTGATTTGAAAGCAGGAAATTTTTTAATTTTTGTGGTCTTACTCCTGTAGGATAGTTATCTAGAGTAGGATTGCTAAGCCAAAGTGTATCTATATTTTCAATTTTATAAGAAATTGTCTGTGGATCTAAAAATATTATATAAATTGGCTGGACATGGTGGCTCCTGCCGGTAATCCTAGCACTTTGGGAGGCCAAAATGGGAGGATTGCTTGAGGCCAGGAGTTTGATACTAGGCTGCACAATGTAGTAAGACCTTTTTCTCTACCAAAAAAAAAAAAAAAAAATAGCCGGGTTTGGTGGCATGTACCTCTATTCCTAGCTACTCAGGAGACTGAAGGGGGAGGATCACCTGAGCTCAGGAATTCAGGAATTTGAGGCAGCAGTGAGCCATGATCACATCACTGCACCTCAGTCTCAGTGACAGAGCAAGAGAGAACCTGTCTCTAAACACACACACACACACACACACACACACACACCCCTACCAAAATTGTGCGAGGACCCAATTCCTAGCCATGGTTCTAATAGACTTTACTTTTTGTCAATTTATTATCGGGAAGTAGTATCTTATTTCAATTTGCAATTTTAAAATTATTAATGAGGCTGAAGATCTTTTACAACTTTAGTGGTCATTTGTATCTTCTTCACGTGGATTTACTGCGCTGCCAATTTTTTTTCTATTGAAATCTTGTCATTTTCCTTCTTTGTTGAAACTTCTTGTGTACTAACAATATTGACCTCTTTTTCTTAAATGTGTTATAGAAATGTTTCCTTATTTTATTTTCACTTTCCCCTGCCCCCACCAAAGATGGAGTTTCACTCTGTCTCCCAAGCTAGAGTGCAATCTCAGCTCACTGCAACCTCTGTCTCCTGGGTTCAAGCAATTCTGCTGCCTCAGCCTCCCGAGTAGCTCAGATTACAGGCGCACGCCATCACGCCTGACTGATTTTTGTATTTTCACCATGTTGACCAGGCTGGTCTTGAACTCCTGACCTCATGATCCACCCGCCTCGGTCTCCCAAAGTGCTGGGATTACAGGCATGAGCCACACCGCGTCTGACCTTATTTTCACCTTTTAATTTTGGTTTGGATTATCTTTCATGATAGAGAAGAAGTCAAATATATTTATATAGTGGGTTTTTTTTTTTTTTTTTTTTTTTTTTGTCGTTTCTCATTTTTCTGTCTTGATTAGATTGGCTTCTCCTCTGAAAGGAAGAAAAACTTTTTTTAATTCTAAATATTTTGTATGTCTTTTCAACATGATCCCTGCTTCCCACAGCTCATAGATGAGTGGGGAGATGACTGCAGAGCGCAGGGATTTCTGCTTTGTGTGATCGGTGCTGTAACCAAGGGTGCTCCTAGTGCCGGGAGAATCCTGAAGAGGGCACCTGGGACAGCTGGAGGGCGGGGTGTGGCTGGTCCTCCTGAGGGCAACATCCCAGCTGAACCTCTAAGGCTGAGGCAGCAGGGGTGGGAAGATTCCCAGGGGAGCGAAGGAGCAAGCCAGGGAGCTGGAAAACTTTGAAAAGACAGGTCTATTTTCCAGAATAAGGAAGGAGCAGTTTCTCAGAGTGGGTCAAGGGAAAACGTTTTTCATAGAAAGGGAGAATTATTTTCCTGAATTTCTCTCATTTTACACAAAGGGTAGGCCAGAGAAAGGTATTTTAAGCTGAAGACAAAGAAAGCTCTGAAGGTGAGATTAGAAAAAAATGAAATAATAAGTCAATAAGGGTAACGAATACCTTCCCCCAAAATGATTAGGGATAGACAAGGGACAAGGGTCCTCATATGAGAATGAGGAGAAACGTGCATGTCATCTTTAATATCCATGTACCTTCTCCTAGTTGCTTTGGGACCAGACAGTGACAGGTGGCCCCTCACTGAACTTAGCCATTAGCCTCTCAACTTCCAAGCCCCACATCAGCCACACCAGAATAATATCCCTTAACATGCCAGCTTTCCTTACAAAAATCACACGAGTTCCCATTATCTCTGGTGAGATCTGTCCTCGTTGGGCAGTTAAGCTCTCCACAGCATTGTCCCATCATCCACCTCTAGTTGCTCTTCTTCACTTTAAAAAGTGTAATCATCGTGGAAACTTGTGTGTTCTACAGACAATGCTTCCCATTTGCGGTTCCTTCTTTTTGGGACTTTCTCCATTACCCTTTGACAAGCTAACTGGAATCTGATTTATCTTTCAAGGCTCAGCTTAAATGTCACCTCCTTCCTGCAGCTTTTCCTGACACCTTGAGCTAGAAGAAATCTAGATGTTGAAGTGTCTGTCAGTACTATTTAAGACTCATGCTGAAACAACAATGTATTATAGTGCTATATTTCTACAGGTTCTAAACTAGATTGAAATTTCTGGAAGGACAATAGCTGTGTCTTATACATCTTTGCAGCTCCCAGGTCTTTAACACAGTGAAGTCTCATCCACCCTGACAAAGACTAGAAGACTAAACTCATCTCTAGAAACAGACCCATGGACAGCAGAGGCAAGGGCAGAGAGGACACTCACAGAATAAGTAGAATGTAAAGTCACTCTGAAAATGGGGGGTTGAAGCTTGAGGAGATAGTAATTCTAAATAAACCTCAGAAGGAAGTGAGCCGGGGAATGCTCAGGGGATGAATAAATGGATCACCTGGTATTCATGGTGGAGGTCAAAGTTGAAGTTAAGTAGAATGAATTGGTAATGAGCCATGTTCACATCTTCCTTTGCACTTGAGAACCAAAAAGCAATATGGATATAGAAGAGACTGAGAGTATCTGAAGCAGAAGGAAAGAGGTTAGAAGGGAGATTAAAGATGCAAGAGAAAAAGAAGGATGTGTGAGAAAAGGGAGAAGTGAGTCAGAGAAAGGTTCTTCGAAGGGGATGTGAGTCAGAAAGGAAGATTACATAATAAACTTGGCAGAATGTCCATGAGGTGAGGACAGTGGTGAGGGGTCTCTCCTGGACTCAGAGAGGAAGGATGTCAAATGAAATCAGGTGGTGACTAATAACTTAGGTAAAGTAAGAGTGATAAAGTATGGGTGTTAGGGGGTTTCCTGAGGGCTGGAAATCAGGTACCGTTTCTATGAGAACATGGGGAGGATGACGGCAGGACTGACACGGCAGTTGTGCTCGGAAAGGGATCACCGATGTAGCATTTTATAGTTGAATAGCATCACGAAGCAGGAAGAGACCTAGGGGTTCTGATCCAATATTCTCATTTGGCGTTTAGGACAAAAAGTCTGAAAGACTTAATACCATCTCCTAGGCCCCCTGTGGTCTGCACTCTGTCCACCTTTCAGGCCCGATCACGTGCTTCTCTGCTTTCCTAAACTCCTGCAAAGCCAAACCACCTGTGAAGCACTAAACTTTGCGTTCTTTCTCATTTCAAATACCATTCTCTCTGTCTGGAATATTCTTCTACATACTCCTTGTTTTTCTGCCCAACTCTTATCCAAATTCCAGGTCTCAGGTTACACATATTTCTTCCAAGCACTCCCTCTCCCACCTCCCCTCCACACACGCACTGGGTCAAGTCTTCATTATATGTTCCCAAGCATTCATTTCCTATGTTTAAAATTTGATGGGAGATGTATTTCCTTTTTGATAGTCCCTTTTCTCTTCTGGGCTGTGAATTCTATTGAGTCCCATCTTTTAGTATTGTACTTGTCACAGAGTAGTTGCATAATACGTATTTCTTAAGGAAAAGAAGGAAGGAAGGAAGGAAGGAAGGAAGGAAGGAAGGAAGGAAGGAAGGAAGGAAGGAAGGAAGGAAGGAAGGAGGGAGGGAGGGAGGGAGGGAGGGAGGGAGGGAGGGAGGAAGGAAGGAATTTGAGTGACAAACTTTCACCACCAATTGTTAACTAAGCCTGACAAGTGTCTTGTGAAGCAATCAGGTGTGACTTGAGCATTCACATTCAAATTTGGGAGACCAGTATTTTTTTTTCCAGTATTTTTTTATTGTGGTAGGAAAATTAACTACTTTAGCCATTTCTAAGTGTACCTACAGTTCAGTGGCATTAAGTGCATTCCCGTTGTTGTTCATCATCCATCTCGAGACATTTTTCATCATCTTAAATTGAAACTCTGTACCTATTCAACAATAATTCCCATTTCCGCTCCCCACCTGTCTCTAGCATCCCCCATTCTTTCTATCTCTATGAATTTGACTACTCTGGGTGCCTCAAATAAGTAAAATCATACAGCATTTGTCCTTTTGTGTCTGCCTTATTTCTCTCAGTCTTGTGTCTTTAAGGTTCATCCGGGTTGTAGCATGTATCCGAATCCTACTCTTTTCCAAGGCTGAATAATATTCCACTGTATGTAGCTACCACATTTTGTTTTTCCATTCATTCGTTGATGAACATTTGGATTGCTTCCATAGGATACCATTGTTTTATATCCTAAAATACATAATTCTCCATGTAATCTAATAACCCGGGAGATGGTCAGTAGCATGCAGCTGGAGGATTTAATCAGGGAAGGAAAGGATAGATGGAAGAATCATCAATGTGCTTAGAAAAGTCATCAAAAATGTCCGTGAGCACAGAGGCTGTGACAGGAGGAAGATGAGATGTTCCCATTGCATCATGGCAGTCTTGTCATGAAGAAGGCAATGAAGATGGATGCTATGAATTTCTAATGATAGTAAATATTGAGAAGTGGGGTTGAGAGATGCTCCTTTTTTTAACCTTCCCTTGTTATTGAAATGGAGGAGTGGGATGGCTAGAAGGGGCAGAAAAAAGTGAGACATCCTCTGAGAGGAGACACTGGGGAAAAGAGGTGAGAAAAAGTGGAGGCTAAAAGGGAGTTTGGCCACAGATATTTTACGGGGGAAAAAAGGAAGAGTCAATCAATTCAAAGCCATTCTACAAATTTCACACAGGGAGAGCCCTCAGCACAAGATTGATGTATATCTATTCTATAATTAACTATAATATGAAGAAGGAGATTCCACAATCACCATTATGTTCCAATCCCTCATGGTGAAGACTTTCTTCTTTTTAACTAGACTATTTTGGGCCCTTTTCTTCTCCTTGTCTTTTCAGTAACTGGAAAAGAATTACTAAAACTCACCCCATGAAAATCCCTCATGTGTCTGAATTCTTTCGAAGTTAAAGATTGGAACTGGATTAAACTCTTTTCCCTTAACAACTTCTTAGCTACAGTTTTCTAAGCCTTTAATGCCCTTTGAATTGTCTGCTCTAAGTTCTCTTGGGTTAAAGTACACCAGTAAGAATAGCCAGACTTCGTCATACCCCTTGCAAAGCTAGTGCTCTCCTTCATGATCTGGGAGCCCCGTCCCGCAGTGCCAACATCAAGTATGGCACCAGTCCTGCCTTGGAGTAAAAGAATGTCATATTCCTGAAGGAATTTTCCCAGCCTGCAGAGAGGAGCCGATGGCGTGCCTTACCCACCAAGTTCAACCTCTCAGCCTAAAGGCAGAGCAAGTCACTTTCCAAGATATGGCTGGCCCTAAAATTGTGTTAGCTTTTTGGAAGTATTATCCTTTTTCTTTCTACTTCAGAAGCTCAGCACGTTGGCCCATTTCAAGTTGCCTCTGATCTTTAACTGCTGCTCCTCAGTCCCTTGGATCCATCCTTGGGGAGATTCTCACTGGTCACTTTGCAGAGCTCCCTCAGGCCAGGAAAGACTCCCTCGCTTTGTTTCTACTTAACCCTTGCCCTTTGGGGTGGTGAGGGGCCGTCTTCAGGCTGCCTCCCTTGTAGTCTATTATTACTTGCAGGTGATTAGCAGGTCACTTCTAAGCAAAAAGGAACATTGCCCCAGGCACCGCATTCCCATAGGCTCTTGCCATTTTGCTACAAAAGAGAAAAATCGAGTCTTTGAAGAGTGTATATACACTATTCATGTACTTAGAAAGAGAGGAATGTCTATAAAATTTCAAGAACAGCGTTGGATTTTACTCAGTTATCAGACGGCAGAACTCTTGAGTTACGGTTCGGATTGCTTTTGGAATTAAAAAGAAGCAGTTGCCATTTCTAAGCATCTCGTCTTTTAATAAAAGTTTATTTGAGACTTTCTCTCTAGACACTAATCCCCCAACAAGTTGTATTCCAGTGAGACAGAGTGTCCATGAAATATAGTAATTGGGGCTCTGTTGGGCTATTCTTTGTGCAGGGAGAGCTCGCTTAGTGACAGCGTGCTGCATCCAGTGTTCAGCATTCCACCCTGCACTCTGGCTACTCATTTGACCAGATGAAAGCTTCCTTCTCTACCTCAATCCTCCAGGCTTTTTTGTCACCTACGCTGCTACCTTCAGATCCCCCAGGGGACATATTATATGCTTCTTTCAACATCTTGAGCTACTGTCTCCAGTATTAAGTGAAACATTATACATTTTTTTTTTTTTTTGTATCTCTATTGCTGCAAGTGCAATTTCCCTCTCAGGCTACAAAACAAGTAACTAGTTCATTTTCCTGAGTTTTAAATGGCTAGTTTATCTCCTATTATTTTTCATTGAAAAACAAAATTTTAAAAATAAACGTAACTTTTCCCCCTTCGCTCCTCTGCCAAATAAATATTGCCAAACCATTTGGTCTTTGGACTTCATGGATTCACATTTCATGTGTAAGAGCCACAGGAACATAACAGGGGTGATTTTTTTTTCCACAGGTGTTCTCGGGTTTCCTGGGAAGGAAAGTGGTTGAGCTGAAGTACCTGTTCCCAAAGAACAGGCCAGGGAACAAGTCCTCTGTCTCCTCAGTTTCTTTGGCTCTGGATTTAGTTTTTTACTCAGTTATGAGAGTGTGGTGTCTCCCTTAGAGCACCTGGCCAAATTCATGTGAACTGGTGTTTCCCAGGTGTGTACAAATCTGCAGAAGCAGCGGCTCCAGGGCAGGGGCCTGGTATCTGTGTTCTAACAAGTGCCCGAGGTGCTCCTTTGGGTCTGGCAAGTCTGGAAAACACCGGTCCATCCATCCTGGATTTTTGCTTGCAGACGTGTGCCAGATTTCAGGGTTGTCTGAGGGCTGTGGAGTTGTTTGTGTGGCCTTTTTCTTCTGCTCGCTCAGATTGTTTTCTCCTGATGTGATCATGAACTGTGAACAGCAGACCCACTTTGGTTTTTTCTGGAGACAGAGTCTAGCTCTGTTCCCAGGCTGGAGTGCAGTGGTGCGATGTTGGCTCACTGCAACCTCCATCTCCCGGGTTACAAGTGATTCTCTTGCCTCAGTCTCCCGAGTAGCTGGGATTACAGGAGTACAGTACCATGCCTGCTAATTTTTGTATTTTTGGTAGAGACGAGATTTCACCATGTTAGCCAGGCTAGTCTCAAACTCCTGACCTCAGGCGATCCTCCCGCCTTGGTCTTCCAAAGTACTAGAATTACAGGAGTCAGCCACCACGCCCAGCCAATCAGACCCACTTTGAATAAACCAGGAAAAGAGGGAGTATGTTCTCTGCCTCCAAAAATAAAAATAAAAACCCAACCTCCTGTCCCCCAAAAAACAGAAAAACCTCAGGGGCATGTTCTTCTCTTATATTTGAGAATAACCTTAGAGGTATAAAACTGAAATACTCCTCAGGTGAACCGCTGCAGTCTTGCTTGTCTTAACAGATTTTTTGTTTGTTTGTTTGTTTATTTGTTAGTTTTGAGAGGGACTTTCGCTGTGTCACCCAGGCTGGACTGTAGTGGTGCGATCTCAGCTCACTGCAACCTCCACCTCCCGGGTTCAAGCAATTCTCCTGCCTCAGCCGCCCAAGTAGCTGGGACTACAGGTGTGCACCACCATGCCCAGCTAAATTTTGTATTTTCAGTAGAGACGGGGTTTCACCATGTTGGCCAGGCTGGTCTCGATCTCCTGGCCTCATGATCTGCCCTCCTCAGGCTCCCAAAGTGCTGAGATTACAGGCGTGAGCCACCGCACCTGGCCAACATGTTTTACATAACCACAGTCATTCAGCCTGTTGAGCCATCCTGTTTAAGTCCCCAAACCTTTGTCTCCCTGTGGGAGAACTGCCTGTGGTTCCCATTGCTTGATAAGGTGGTTCAGAAAAGGGACCTGTTTCAACGACCTGAAAATCTTCTTGGGTAGATAGTAGCAGATGATACAGAAGAAAACCAGGAAGCTTTGGGGTATGCTGGGGAGAGCTACTAGATGTAAATATGCATAAGAAAGACCATATACTTTTATTATCTGTGGAATATGGCAGGTGGGGGCTGCGGAACAATTGAAAACAGTATCTGAGGTACATAATGAAGTTTTAGAGCTTCTCACCTCACTTGCTACGGCTTCCTGTTTGCCCAAGTCACATTTCTACCCTGTCATAAATATACCCTGGCTGGAGCTGCAAACTCTATCAATAACAACAAAAAGCCATGACATGAGACTTTCCTGTATTTGCAACACTCTTTGGATTGCCATGGCAACAATAGTTTTAATTATGGAGAGGCAAAATGATAACTTGTATATCAGATGTGGCTCACTTTTCCCTGTGGACAAAACTGATTTGAGAGAGGCTTTGCATGTGGATTTCCTTCTAGGCTGGATTTTATTATCTGCTCTAACAGACAGTTCTTTTGCTTATGGAATGAACCAAAAGAAGCCGAAGTCCTGGCTGAAGGGGCTGCTGGACATTGGCCCTTGTGGAGGCACATTGGACCTTTTGGTCTCGGAGGCAGCCTGATGTGCTTGTCACGTGTGCTTTTAAGAACCAAGTGAGCCATTGCTCTCGAGGGCTGCTTTTGGCTTCCCCTTTCAACCAGAGGAAATCTGCATGTTAGGATAGAGACGCGCGTGAAGTATCATCTGGTAATCATCCTTGACAATGTTCAGGATTATGCTGGAGGGACAAACAAGTAATTTCATTGCAGTAGCAGTCATGGAAATACACAAATCATAGCAGCTTTCCAATTAGAGCTATGGAGGGGGACATGTGGGAAAGAAAACCTCTTCCTCTGTCTGCTCCCCCTGCCCTTCATTTCTGGATCCACTTGCTCACTCCTCAAATTTGTCTTCAAGTTTGGAGAGGTATCACACCATCTCTAAATAATTCTGGGCTCCCTCATTTTGAAAGCTCTTGCAAAGCTAAATAATCTTCCTCTTAGGTAAACATAAATCATTGTCTACCTTCTTTGCTCCTTGCGTAGACCTTTTGATACCTTCATTAATTATGGCCACTGCCTGGTGGTGCAGTGATGGCTGAGTCACTGCCGTGAGCATCTTCCCTGGAACGCCCCCATTTCTGACACTGAACCTGAAAATCCAATTCATTGTTAAAGAAGCCCTTCATTGTGACACTGGACAGCCAGGTGGTCAAGGCAAGGAAAAGAAATGTGCCCGAAAAATGCAGCAGCGTGGTTGTAGGAGTGAGGGTTGGAGGAAGTGGGTGCGTGGAATGTTGATGGAATGATGCTGTCCTTAAAACCTGCTGCCACTGTTTCTAATCTCTGGCAACCCCTGGAATAAGATCTTGATCCTCTGCTCGGATCTGCCGACTCCACCAACGGTCCAGTTAATCACAATCCCAGCTTTTGAAGGCCAGAACGCCCATGCAGAACTGTTGAGTAACAGGCACTATGGTTCTCATTTCTAATCCTTTCCCACATTATTTTTTGAAAAAAAAAATGCAGAAAAGTCCTGATTTTTGGTAAATCTTGCTCAACAAATGACACAGTCTCTGTGTTTGTTTTGTTTCCACATTCAGGGAGCTTTGCAGCTATGATTTTGATTTTGGAGTTTAGGCATGTTAATTAAGCCTTTGTATGAAAGCAGAGGGGTTCTGTTTCTTGTTTGTTAGTTTAATAAGATTTAGTGTTAAGAATGGCACTGAGAATCTGTCAGAATTAGCTTGGCTGCATATGTGTAGCTCAGTGCTTTGAGACCCTTGAAATGTCTGTTTTTAGGACATCAGCAGGGGGCTAATGAAAAGGCTTTGTTGATTTTAACGAATTGCAAGCCACTGTAGCCAAAATAAATATAATCTGCTTTTTGGATTAGTTGTCACAGATGATTTTACCTACTAACAGTGATTAAAGAACCCGAGTGGACCAGAAGCATAGCTGCTCTCTGGTGACGCTTGCTAAAATAGCAATAAACAGAAGTAAATAAAGACTTAGGGCATTAGTTATCTTTAATAAACAGTGACACCAAATATACAGTGTGCAGGCATGAAAGGGTAGGAGTGGAGGCTTAGGGAAGATTGGGGTGTCAAATACCTGTATGGCGCACGACAGTATGGCTCTTGCTGCCACAAAGACTTGCAATTGTTACAACAACAAAAAACCCACAGGAAACACTAAAGTGCTTGCTGGTATTGTTCATGTGTTATCATTGTGGTTCATTAGAAAGTGGTTAGAAACCCAGGCTATCTTCTTGTTTCCCAGCTCCTTTTCCAAAGCCAATCCAATTCATTGCCATTCTGCTCTCATCTTCCTTCGGACTCGGGGACCAAAGTTGAAATCCTGCAACTATAGGATTAGAGTATGAAAATGAAGGAAGTGTTAATTACTTGTGTAATTATTAACCTTCTTGCTGCAGTAATTCTACCCAGTTAATGAACAGGCGACCAGTCCTATATCCTTCTTTGTATTTTTCTACCCTGATGAAAAGAATGACTTGCCCCGACTGACAAATCTGATCCTTAGATTTCCCCAGGAAAGTCTCTGGGTTTTCCCTCATTATTGCTTAACTGCAACTTGAACTAAAAAGGTTGTGTCTGAAATCCTCTCAGACAGGGCCTGGGAGTGCTGGCTGAAAGATGCCTTTAGTAGCCAGAAAAATTATCAGGTGAGAGAAGCTACAGTTTTTCCTATTATTTTTAATTTTATCCAATGTTTTAAAAAAAATGCTGTGTACGCTTCATCTGTGATGGCAAACCAAGAGACAGTAAGAGCCTTCTTTAGCTTCTCTTTGCCCTGGAGAGTAGATATTATTGTATTTGTTTACAGATGCAGAGACTGGTGTGCCCAAGGTCCGTGGTGGGTCATAGGGAGAACCAGCAATAGATCATCGCCTTCCAGTTAGTTCCTGGTGGTAACCGGGGTGTTATCCCACTGTTGACTGGCCCAAAGCAGCGCACACCCACTCACAATTTCAAAGATTATAAACTTCACCCTCCAGAACTAGTAGCTGTCATTCTTAAGGTTTTACCATGTGCCAGGCACTGTCCTTTTTAGATAGCATGCCATTTGATAACGCACAATAAATGTGTTCATCTCAAATATTTCTTGAGTGATCCCAAGTACCAGTTCTGCTTTAGAGATACAGCGGGGAATAAAATTAATACAAATAGCTGCCCTCCTGAAGTTTTTATTCCAGTGAAAGGAGTTAGGACAATAAATGCAATACATTTTTAAAAATTCATTATTTTAGAAGGTGGTAAGTGCTATGGAGAGAAAGCAGGAGAGTAGAGTTGCAATTCGAAATAAGATGAGTGGAAAAGCCCCACTGAGCAGGTGATACTGGAGCAGAGACTTGAAGGAAGTGAGTGAGCAGCCACCTAGGTGTCTGGGGAAGTGTGCAAAGTGAAGAAGTGCAGAGGCTGTCACCAGAGTTCTGTAGGAGGATTAGGGGAGGTCAGAGTTAATAAGAGGTCAAGTTCGTAGGAGTTTGCAGTCCATTGTCAGGAACGTGCCCTTTACTCTTTGAGAGATAGGAAGCCTTTGGGAACTTTTAGACAGAGGCTTGACATCATGTCTCTTACATTTCAAACCCTGAGAAGTAGGTAATGTTATCCTCGACTTACCGATGGAACACAGAGGGAGCTCAGAGTAAGTTCAGTTAAGTACTTGCAAAAAGTCTCCATGTGACTAAGAGGCAGAGAACACACTGTCTTACTCCTCCACGCTGCTACTACTCTCCGCCTCCTGAGGAAAGATGTGTCTGGTATCTACATGATGTCTTTCTTACCATCAAATGGGAAAAAATCTTGCCAACTTTATTTTTTAAATGATACATCCTTTGACTATCCGGATTCAAAGTCATGTAGCAATTGGACCATTCAGGATACCATTTGCATCATTAAGTTTAGTTTCCAAATGAGACAGCAGAGCTTAGGGAAATCTTTAAGTCGGGTAAAACAGCTTGAGGTCACATAAGCAGGTAATGTTGGGTCTGAGATTTAAACCTAGTTCTGCTGCCCAACTCTGAGTCGTGTGCCTTGCTCACAGCATAATGCTGCCTCTACAACACTAATAATTTTAGACACTAAGATGCATTAAACATATGTAGGGAATGAGATGCCTGTAATAGTGACCTTTTCATGTGGCTCCTTCCCTCAACTTCTTCCTTCATATTCCAGGACAGATCCTGGGGCAGATGTCCAGTTATCTGCTGGATCATATTGAAATCCTGTAGCTAGAAAAGGCAGCAGTATAATAATTGAAAGCATTGTGTTGAAGTAAGTGTTTGGGGACTGTCCTTAGATTTCATTTGTCTCAGGAATTTCTTTTTCAAATTCTATGAACCACCACAAGGTGATATAAGTCTTTTTCTTTGTACATCAGTAACAATCTATTCTGGTTGTTTCTTTTATGGTGAACTTGAAAGATAAAAAGGCATCATTAAATATTCTCATCTAATTCTTTAATGACTGTGAAAGGCTATGCCATGGCTGGCAAATGCAGGCACGCAATTGTACATACAGAAAAATATGCACACACACACACACTCTCCCCTACATTCACACACAACTAGAGTTCTCTATTTTCTATGTCTTGTTTGTAATTTTGACTCACATTGATTATCTTAATCAACACTATTTGAATGATTTAAATCATTATTTTCCCTGACTGGAGTCCATACCAACTTCTGGATATGACTTTTTAAAGAAGACTTTATGTCTACAATCTTTACAATTTTGATGGACTAAATAAAAACTCGTTTTGTAGTGCAAGCACAGCATTGCTCTTTTCCTTCACTAAATAACTTTGCATTTCAACCTTGTATTTTCTGCGAAGGAAGCACTGCCGTGTGAATGAATGATATATTATACAACTTCATCTTACTGCTGGCAAGTTCTTCCCCAGTGCATTTCTGACGTTCTCTTGTATCGTAGTGCTACCCTTTTGTAGGCTTCGTTTGGCATCTGTCACCATTTCCCTGAATAATCTAACAAGATGCCAGTGATACTCAGTCTCACACTTATTAGAACAAAATTTAATGCAGGTGCTCTGTTCATTTTCCATGGAACTCTTACTTGGGTGTCTGGCATTTTGAAATAAGAGGAAGTAATTATCTTGTTCTCCTACCATACACTGACAGGTGGGACGGACCCAAGCAAAAGCATGGTTCTACTTAAAATTCAAATTAACACCAGGGTCAGGTCTGTGGTGGTATAGAAACATGATATTTCTCCTCCATGCAAGACTAATTCAGATGTGCAATGTGAGTTTTTCTTGTCTGATTTCTTGAGAAGTGGTCTAGCTATGGTGATAGGCTGTTTGTTTTTTCCTTGAATTCTGTAAGAGAAGAATAAATAGAATATATTCTGTTTTAATGCGTTATTGAAGAAGCAACTTTGTTTACTAGAAAACATTGTTAACCTAGCAACAGATTTATACTGGTTGGTGTTCAAATTTCAGAGCTGCTTTTCAGCCCAAGCCTGAGTGTTCTAGCTGTATGATTGGTCTCCTCAACAAAGCCTTTGAAATATGATGTTTCTCAGTTCAACCCCCGAAGTGCTGTTCCTAAAATGATTAACATTTTGACAAATTGAAAATAAAATTACCCATGCCACGTGGATGGCATTTTCCCTACCAAGGGAAGCACTAGTATGCTTTGCTCAACAGGTGACTTGGAATTAACAAACCCTTGGCTCCAAGAGAAAGAGCATGAAACCAGAGCCAATAAGCACGTGAGGCCTCCCGTTTGTGAGTTTCAAAGTTATGCCAAGCTAATTTCCCATAGTTTTCTTAGTGGCTGGATATAAGTAATTTTACTCTGAAATAGAAACATTAGATAAGGAAGTGAATTTACACAGGTTTATATTTGAAACTGACATAAAAATATGTAACAGTTAATACCAGATGTTAAGTATTATTAATATTTTTTGTAGTTTATAAATGTTGTATTATTCATTCGATATTCATAAGTGTGTGATGAAGGTAGTATAGGCATCATTATCCTCATTTTCCAGATTAATAAATGACTTCAGAGTTTATTTGATTATATATATACACACCTATAATTATATATATATAAAATTATATCTATACATATTTACCATCAGGAATCTTACTTTGGTTTTCATGTTCTCTGATTTCAAATATAGGGCCTTTTAAACAATATAACCTTGACTTTTATAGATTATTTTTATTTTTAGCTAACATTCTGCTTTATTATAAATATTTTTAAATTTTGACTCAAAGCACAATCAGTTTATCACAGAAATTTGAATTGTGGAAAGGTTCCATCAGGTCATTATCATCTTTATTTTTAAATCTCATAGTGAAAAGTTAAATAATAATACAGACCAGGAAGGAATCTCTAGAGACAGGAAGAGGATTTGATGAAGTTTGCATGTGAGGAGTAAGCTGAGCATATAGTGTATCTACGTAGAGAAGCTTGCACTATCTAGAATTATAGAGAAGAAAAATTTGCAGTTTGTTTTAGCCTTAAAAATAGGTAACACATAGCAGGCTTATTTTCCCCACGCCAGTTTATAGAGTTGAGGCAGAATAAGGTGACCGAGACAGCAAGGTGTTCCTTTGAAAGAGACAGCATGGCACATATTGCTTTTCCAAACTCTCTGTGTACATATAGCTGATTCCATTCATTAGTACATTTAAAATGAAGAATGTGAGAATGTGGGAGACTTAAAATAATCTTAAAAGTCCATGTTTGAAAAGAGGAATTTTCTCAGGACTAAACAAAATTAACTGTCCCAGAAACTGATGTTTGGAATTGAATTACAAATGCCTTTGTAGATTTTAAATTTCACAAAACATGTTCTAGCATCACTTAAAAATAACAACTTTAAAGGGCTCATAAATAAAGACATAAAAGGCGTTTTGACATTTAATACAAAAACAGCATTTTGATGAACTGGGTAAAAATGAATCAGAGACATATGGATTACATATTTCTTATAGTGCGCCTGAGTTTTAAAATTGAGGCAGTGGAAATCTGGCAAAATATTTTTGGGGAATTTGCTACATATACTATATTTAAAAAGAGGTGAAGATGAATTCCAGACTGCTATGATTGCTCATGACATTGAATTTGATAACTTTTAATTTGCGGATAAGAAATTCTTGTGAAATAGCTCAATCTGTCTATGTGTTGTAGAAGTGAGTGGTTGGAGACAGTGAGTACCAATTCATCTGATCCCATAATCATTCAACAAACACACAATGCCAGGTTCTGTACTAGGCACTGGGGTGACTTCTATGATGACTAACATGAACTGTGGACTCTGCTCTTGTGGGAAGGGTAGACGGTTGTAGGAAGGTACTCACAAATTTCTGGGTATTACAAATTCCAAGTACTTTGGGATATACGAAAGAGACCACTGACAGAGTATTTACTGGGTGTCAGTCACTGTGCTAGCCACATCACATTCATTATCATGTTTGACTGTGAGATCTCTATAAAATAGGAATTATTATTTTCCCTTTTAATGGATGAGAAACATAACATCAAAGTGTACAGATCAGGTGACTTGTTGCGTGTCAGTGGTAATTGGCTACATTGGTTGCTCACAGGGAACCGTGTCTTTTATACTCACACTCATGTAGTCACCACTCCTTGAATCAAGGGTGGCCCTGGGATTCACCTAACCACTAGACTGTGGCAGAAATGATCTTGTTCCAGTTCCAGACCTAAGCATTTGGTAGACCTGGCAGCTTTCACTTCTGTAGTCTTGAAAGCCCTATCACCTGGTAAAAAAAAAAAAAAAAAAAAAAAAAAAAAAGGCTATTTACCCTGCTGGAGAGACTGCATGCTGAGACTATGCAGAGAGACACAGGAAAACGGAGAGACCCTGAGATTCTAGGGGAGGAGAAAGAGAGGTTCAGTTGAAATCAGATCCCAGCCAACTAGCCAGCTGAATGCAGTCACATGAACAACCACCAGTAAGATGAACAGAAGGGAGCCGCTGAGCCCCGCCCAGATTATGGACTCTTGAGCAAATACAATGGTGGTTGTTTATAACCACTGAGTTTTGGGTGGTCATTTACATAGCAAAAAAAAAAAAAAAAAAAAAAAAGACCCAAGCTGAGTGAAGCTGGAACCCAGATCACTCTAGCTGTAATGTATCTATATATTTTCACTGTGTTTGCTCATGAGATGAGGGTGAGAAATGGAGGAACAGGATCCGTTGGTATTTGAGCACTTCTCAAAATGGTCTACCTCTGACATGAATGAATTCTGAAAAAGAAAATGTTAGAAGATTCTTTACTTTGTACTTTAGAGGAAAAGAGGAACACAGCAGTGGTATAGGACCCATCCCCAGGGCCTTCTTGCTGTGCGTGCCTGGCGGTGCGTGTATCAGAAAGAACATGAGCATGTGTCCCCAAATTCTCATTCCTGATCCTCTTCCTGGGCAAATGCCATGTAAATGTTTGTATTGACTTTATTTAGAATGATCAAACTAATAACGGATGCTAATGAATTCCCATCTTTCACTTGGGAGTTTATAAAGTGAGCACTGACAGGAACTTTGAAAAGTACACAAGTTCAACACACACATACACACATGGGGGGCATGATGAACGGTGACATGAAACAAATGGTGATCAAAAGATATGAAACAGGGGCAGCATGCAGCGGTCAGGGAGAGCTGAGGGTCCCTGGCTGATAACACAGGGGAGCACTTGAAAGGATAATTTTCTGGCAAGTCCACGTTTGAAGTGATGTCATCTTTTTTATTCTCTCAACTCAATTGCTTCTCTGAAGCTCATTCTTTCCATTCTGATGAGGAGCAAAAATGTTACATCAAAGGTTAATGCTTGAATTGGGGCTGAAAGGGAGAGGAGAGCGGGTGGGCACATGTACACACACACACAGTGGCAGGGAAAGATAGAATCACAAATGACTAAAAGTTCTTAAAAGTATGAAATAAAGGAAAATAGCCATCTTCCTCTCCTGGCGAATAGTTCACAAGATCTCCTAGAGTTTGGATGTGAACTGTCATGCTGCATACTGTCACTGGCTGTTTCCTTTGGAAGCCCGAGGTAGTACAGTGTGTGAAGAGGGCTGCTGTGACACCATCAGCACTTCCGGTGCACACAGCAAGCTCCTGATTTGCCGAAATAGACATTCCTGGGTTCTTTCCTCAGCATTACCTGGATGTCAGTTAACACAGCTCTTTTTCCAGTCTTCCTCAGGAGACTCTCTTCAGTAGATGCAGCCTTGCATCCTGTGCCTCTGCTACTGTAACAGCAGTTCAGATTTCTCTTTGTAATCAAGTACTCATTTCCAGGTTTTTTTTTTTTTTTTTTTTTTTAGCTATCTTGGCTGTTTTGGGTTGGATGGTAGATTGATTTGATTTTGTATGAATGCAAAATGTTGCGTTCAAAGTGTTGAACTTTAAATGTTCGAAGTGTTGAAACAGCACCTTCTCCCTTTTCCTCTCCACCCCATCTGCAGCCTCCTTAAGGAGAGAGGAATGCGTGGTTGTTTTTCTCTAAGTTGTGGCGACGTATTTGGCCTATTCATGCCAATCAACAGATGTGAGGGTGAGGGACCACCTGGCTCTTGGGCATCCTTTCAGATGCAGAGCAGTGGTGACCTTGCTGCTTTATGTAGCTTCTTTGTCTTCTTCAAGTTGTCCCACACAGTGGTGAACCAGAAGCTTCCTGGGTAACTAGCAACCACAGGATGTGTGCTGCAACTCATGAAGAGGTATGGCAGTCTCTGGCAGTCACACCAAGGAAAATCCAGAGATGGAAGAGATTCTGGGGACCCTCCATGTTTACTGATGGAGAGTTGAGGGAGAAATTTGGAAATCGTGTACATACTTTGGCACATACTGGTGACTAGCAGTATTATTCTCCCTCCAGGTTCTTCAACTTACATTTAGATCTTTGAATAAAGGTCTGGGAAATTAGTACTTAAAAACAAATCCCTCCTGTGCTGTGAACATTTTTTCAGAGCCTGAGGCTTCTGGATGGAGTAAGGAAAGAGGTAAAGGGTATGTTTCCTGTTGCCCGATCTGTCTTCTGAATCCCTCTGTCCTCCGGCCAGACAGTGATTATGGTGGCCAATGCTGCATAGACTGCATTAGGGTGGGAGAGATGGTGACCTCCTGCAAATGGTCACCACTGCCAGATTATTATATTGAGCATCAGGAACACTGGTATCAGGTACTCTACTGGCTTGGCAGAGGAAGTGTCAAGGGGTAACATGCGCGAGATCAAACCACTGGCACTATTAGTTAAGTGAGCACTTTTGAAAATTGTACAAGTCAGTTTCTTTTGGTAATGTCAGCAGACAATTAGACGTGTTTACGTGGTCAAAGTCTTTTTTTCATACCGAGATGTTTTATATGAGCTTTCCTTCTGAGAAAAGCTGAAAGTTTTTAGAGAGTTGCAGGGCCACTGATGGTTTGAAAAATGGCCTCTTAGCAATGTGTTTAACTTGCAATGGGAAAAGAGTGCGCATTTTTATAAGTAACATTTTATTTCGTTTGTGTGATGAGGCTCATATAACAATCAGTGTTAAATATGCGATACTACACTAGAGTCAAGTACACACATGAATATGCTGCTAATACTAATAAAAAACCAGAATTTTCCTCTTCAGGAAACATTACAAATATTTGTTTATTAATCCCCCGTGTCAGAGCTGAGATTAGAACTCAAGCTTTTCCTGCCAACGGATTCGCTTTATCTTCAGCTGATAGCAGAGCTCATGGAAATAGCAGTACAGGAAGACAGTGTTAAGTTCAAAAAACAGGGTGGGGGGACGGGGAGCTAATATGATTTTTAAGAACTTGAAATAGATTTTTCTTGACCAGTGCATACTGGAATGAAGTTTTCTGGTGCTTTCCATATTGTCATTTCCGTTTGCAAAAATAGCATTGTAGTTTGCTGTTTATTAGTATAGAAATAAAATGCATTGATTTTTAAAATTTTTCTCCTCATCCTAATTCCCCTAGACATAACTGTGGACCTCTCGAAGTCAGAAAAGGGTAAAAACCTTGCAACTACTGCTATAATTATAACGATAGCTAATTTCTCAGGCTTCCTCAAGGTTTATAATTATCATTAATAACAATGACTTACAGCATATAGAGTTTTATACATTGTAAAGTGCTTATCACATGCACTACATTATTTGACATTCATAACCACCCTTTGAGGTAGACAGGGAAGCTATTTTTATTCCCATCTTAGAAACAGGAAACAGACTCAGCATGCTTGAGGGATCGACAAGGGCTGCAGAGTGAGCAAGCTTGGAAAAAGTGCAGGAATCACGCTTGGACCCAGGTCTCCTATTTTTGAAGCCACAATCCACTGATTACGTGAAGCAATAATGACACATTTTTTAAACCCTAAATATTAAACATAATGTTTTCTACACTTTCCTTTGATATCATTGGAAAAATATAAGTATAAAGGATGCATATTCATTCATCCCTCAGTATCCATGAAGGATTGTTTCCAGTAGCCATCCGCCCCCCACGAAAATCCAGGAATACTCAAGTCCCTGATATAAAATAGTGTAATATTTGCATGTAACCTATGCACATCCTCCCATATACTTTAAATCATCTCTAGATTTCTCAATACAATGTAAAAGCTATGTAAGTAGTTGCTATAATATATTTGTTATGGAGTAATGACAAGGAAAAAAAGTCTGCATATTATCAGTAGAGATGCAACCATCCAATTTTTTTTCAAATATTTTCTTTTCTTCCTTTTTTCTTTCTTTCTTTCTTTTTTTCTTTTTTGAGACAGAGTCTTGCTCTGGAGTGCAGTGGTGCGATCTCAGTTCACTGCAACCTCCACAACCTGGGTTCAAGTGATTTTCCTGTCTTAGCCTCATGAGTAGGTGGGATTACAGGCATGTGTCACCACGCCCAGCTAATTTTTGATATTTTTAGTAGAGATGAGATTTCATCATGTTGGCCACACTGTTTTTGAACTACTGGCCTCAAGTGATCCACTTACCTCAGCCTCCCAAAGTGCTGTGATTACAGGTGTGAACCACCATGCCCAGCCTCAAATATTTTCAATTAATGGTTGGTTGAATTCAGGGATGTGGAACCCAAGGATACAGAAGGCTGACTATATATATGTAATTGTGTGTATAATATATTCAATATTGTGTGTGTGTGTATATATATGTGTATATATACACCTCAGCCTCCTGAGTAGCTGGGACTACAGGTGCGCATCACCACACCCGGCTAATTTTTGTGTGTGTGTTTTTAATAGAGTTAGGGTTTCGCCATGTTGCCCAGGCTGGTCTCAAATTCCTGAGCGCATGTGATCCACCTGCCTCAGCCTCCCAAAGTGCTAAGATTACAGGCATAAGCCACCACACCTGGCCTGTTTTTTCTTCTTTAAATAGTCTTTAGGTGTAGAGCAGTTTTAGGTTCACAGCAAAATTGAGAGGAAAGTACAGAGAGTTTCCATATATCCTTCCCTGACCCTGGCACAGCCTGCTCCATTATCAGCATCCCCTACCAGAGAGGTACATTTGTTACAGTTGATGAACCTGCACTGACATGTCATTATTACCCAAATCCAAAGTTTACAATAGCATTCTCTCTGGGTGTCATGCATTCTAGGGGTATGGAAAAATGTACAATGACATGTATCTACCATTATAATATTACACAGTAGTTTCACTGCCCTAAAAATGCTTTCCACCTATTCATCCCTCCTCCTTGCCCAAGCCCTGGCAACCACTGATATTTTAATTGTCCCCACAGTTCTGCCTTTTCATATTATTGGAATTATATGATGTGTGCCATTTCACATTGAGTTATTTCATGTAAGAATGTGTATTTAAGGTTCCTCCATGTCTTTTCATGGTTTGATAGCTCATGTCTTTTTAGCACTGAATAACACTCTGGTGTCTGGATGTACCATAGTTTATTTATCCTTTCACTTACTGAAGGACATCTTGGTTGCTTTCAAGTTTGGGCAATTAAAAATAAAACCACTATAAACATCTGTGAGCAAGTTTTTGTATGAAAATAACTTTTTAACTGTAATGTACTTTTTCCAAGCTCTTTTCCTTTTCTTTGCAACTGTTAAAAGACAATTAAAAGACCTACAAGATAAGATGATGTATATTGAATAAACAAATGCAGAATAAATGCATGTAAAGTGCACTGTACTGAAAAATTATTCAATAAATGGTCACTGCTAATAAACAAAAGTAACAGATGTATGGACCTAATGTTTATGTTGAAGTACAGAGTTACCTATGCTTCAGTATATGCTTTTTAATGTAGACATGCCTACAGTCTCAAAGCTTTCTTAGTAGTGATCTTTGCAATTCATCTTTTCAGAGTCCAATTCTTCTCAGTGTACATAGGCAAGTTTTTAATAAAGTAACAATCCTGTTAAGGAGTGCTTCACTTCACACATTTGGTTGGCCCCACCAATAGAGTCTCCGTATAGTTGGTGATGCATAATGCCCCTCACCGTAACAAAGAAAGCATTGTCGGCCCCATTTCCTGACATCAAGAGTATAATAGCCTTCTGTCAAACTTATTCAATAGTGTCCTATTTATTAGAAATGCCAAATTTTTATCCTCTGTCCAGTCCTGTGACTTGTGCTGAATTAATGTGAATTGCTTTTGTAAGGTCAAGGCCTTTGTGACAATATAGTGAAAGTTTCAAGGAAGGTGGTGATGGCAGATTTTTCTTTAATTCATTGGAGTGCTTGTAATAAAACTAATGAATGGAAAGGACTGAACACTTTCAATTAGCGGCGTATAGTAAAATCCTAAAAATAATTAGTGGCTGAGATGGTGTGTAGTTATTTAAAAACACTGTTTCTAGTTTGTAAGGATCTTGGTTTAGTTTGCTTTGGAATCAAGCCATGTGAGAGAGAGAAAAACCCACAGTGTGTGTGTGTGTGTGTGTGTATATATATGTGTGTGTGTTTGTGTGTGTGTGTGTGTTTCAGCAGAGTTTTTTCATCTCATGCAATCATATAATGGATAGTAACTAATGGATTTTAGTACTTAATTATTTGACAATTTTTTCTTATATTCGTATAAACTCATTCCTTACAACACTGTACGGTTGGTATTATTATTCTATGTATCTTAATGAGTAAATAGGCTGTATCTGATTGCAATCACCCCCTTTAAGTTTATATAGCTAAAATGTTTTTAAAATTAGGGAGTTAAGCCAGGTTTTATGACTCTACATCCAATGTTTTTTGTTCTGAATCACATTCATGTTTCTGGGTTCTTTTATTTTTGTTCATTTGTGTGTTTTGTTTGTTGTTATTAATGATGTTATTAATGATGGCATTTTTGAAAAGAGCGCATAAAAATGTAATGCTTTTAGGTTTAATTGAGTCTATCCTTCGGCTCTCTATTCAACGAATAGTGGTTCTAATAACATTTACTATGCGCCTAATACATTGGGTGCCTACTATAAGCTTTGTGCTTGGTATAGGAAGTCACAAATAAATTATGTCAGGAGGCCGGGCACAGTGGCTCACACCTGTAATCCCAGCACTTTGGGAGGCTGAGGTGGGTAGATCACTTGAGGCCAGGAGTTCGAGACCAGCCTGGCCAATTTGAAAAACCCAGTCCCAACTAAAAATACAACTGCACTCCAGCCTGGGTGAGAGTGACACTCTATCTAAAAAATAAATAAATAAACAAATAAATAAATTACATAAGGCTTTTATCCTCAAGGATTGTTTAATATACCTTATGATGTCAGTTCTTTCCAGTCTAGTTTTACCTGATGGGAACTGGTTACTATCCATGGTATTGTGATTTGGTAACTCATAACCACCAGGCCACTCCTGTTCTTACTTTCTTAGATAGGGGAGGGCTGTAGAGTTCTTGGTGAAAACTAAAATTTTGTGAATCTAAACTGCAGGTGCTTTCGATTGAGACTTTATAGTTATCATTGCTTCATAGATGATGATATTCTTCACATATACATTTGAAGGCACCCAGTGAAATATTATTACCCTCAGTTTAGTCCAAGGCT
Organism: Macaca thibetana thibetana; assembly: GCF_024542745.1. Taxonomy (NCBI): domain Eukaryota; kingdom Metazoa; phylum Chordata; class Mammalia; order Primates; family Cercopithecidae; genus Macaca; species Macaca thibetana. Next base: position 146,240,821 of record NC_065578.1, read on the forward strand.
CAACAAGGTCATACCATTGGGTCTCATTTTACTTTTCTATAAATGTGATCTAGTCAAATATTTCTCAGAATTTCTACCCATGTACTCGAAAAGTAGAGGTCAAGGAATATGTATGTGTGCTTTGTGAGGATCTGGCCTGAAATGGCCAGTAGCAAACAAAAAAAAATTTCTTTAATCCCTGATTTATCTGTTGTGTGCATGTGAAATTTGCATTCTACTTCATAATATATGTTTTAATATTGAAAAAAATTGTTCCCTAAACCCAAATCAAAGAGTGAAACCTATGCTATAGAGGAAGCTCTATGTTTTTTTTTTTTTCTAGCAGTGTTACCATATGGCACATTGCCTTGTACCTAGGGAGTGCCCAACGACATTAGGTAAATCCCAAGTCCTTCCCGGTCTCACTATTCTGTTATGTGATCTTGTGTTTTGTCCAATATTTTACAGTTTGTCTTTCTTTGTTCTCTCTCTTTTTGTCCAATTCATTATCTTACTTTACTCCAAGATGATTTGAGGGGACTTGCATAAAGACATACTGTATAATCTAAAAACCTCTGAAAATCAGGGTGGAAAAATTTAGGCTGTCCTAGCAAGCTGAAATTGGTGTGTGTGTGTGTGTGTTTGTGTGTGTGTGTGTGTGTGTGTGTGTGTGTGAAGATACCTCTATTATGGTCCTGCAAATTTGCTGGAAATAGATAGTTGATTTGGCTCTGAACTGCTTCCCAGCCCCAAAATTCTCAGCCCTAAATTTTTGCCTTGTCTGCGTGATCGACTCTTAGGAGAATCCCAGGCTCTCCTAGCCCTGACGTCTGAGGGCAATTTCTCCTTTGGGTACACATAAGGTGGACACGTTCTGTAATTGCCAACCATCCTGATTAACACTCCCATGGCAAAGCCCATGCAGAGTGCTGTTTGCCTGCCTATGATAGCTTCCCTCAGGAAAGCTGGAGGATATAATACCAAGACACAGTGGGCAGGCCTCAACCCAGGGTTTTTGCCAGCAAGTCCACTGTGATTTCCGACAAGGATGGATTATACTCTTGTTTCTTTTCCATCCAAATAGCATCCTGGATAGAGTTGCGAGAAATTTGTAATAATATTTTCAATGTGCTATTTTTCTCATTAGGCGAGAACATGAATAAGTTGGAATTTTAATGGTGAGCGTTTTAATAGGCAGTGCTTATAATTTATTTTTCTCCTTAGGATTTTATTCATAGTCTTACATTCTTAATAAAAAGATATATAAAAAAGAGGTTTTGGCTTCTCCCTGTGGAATATGTTTTAACATGAGAGAAGAAAGGTACATTTGCACAGGGGACTCAGAAAGGGTGATGTCTATTCTTTGTGCCTGCCTTCCTTTAGATAGATGTGAATTAGACCCAGCAAGAACAAGAAATACATCAACTGGCATTGTTCTGATCAAACACTCTCTGAAACTTTTCATTTGATGGGGGAGGTGTCTTAGATTATGCACTTTTTAAAAAGATGCATTTCTAGAAGTTAGATATGCCTGGTATATTCTATTTTGCACACATAGTGGTAAACCACATGTGATTTCAAGTCTGTGAGCTATCTACTGGTGGTGGTGATTATGGAGGTACAAGGGAAAGCACTATTCCTTGGCTTTTCAGTGTGGCCAATAGTAGTGATAAAAAATAACACAGGATTACTTATACCATACTTGTTCATTTTGAAGTAGGCTCACAAAATTGCTGCAAAGCCCTCACTGTTCATCTACAGTCCTTTTCCCAGTTCCAGACGTTTGATCACAAATGTAGCATCTCCCTCCTAATGCTGTGCAGGTTGATAAAACAGTTGCCGAGCCGGAATCCCTAAAGAAATTATTAATTATCTGGTTAATGTGCATCAGGCTGTGGGAGTGTGAGATTAATCACCAGCAGTGGGATGAGTTGCTGAAGTGGATTTTGGTTTTTTGTCTCCTGTCACTCGGTAATGGCTTTTCCTTCCTTCACCATCAGGTGAACAGGTGCAGAGATGCTGTATTTTCATTTTCCCAGAGTCAGTAACAGCCGGTGGCCAGGCGATGCCTTTTCCTCAGTCCTGCTGCATGAGCAGTTTACAACATAGACTATTACCTACTCAGAATATTCCAGCTCTTGGAGATTCTCCCAGTGTGACAGGTCCTACCCCAACTTTTTCAATGTTCCAAATTAATGCACATGTCTACACACATCCCCACCATATACACCCACAAACACAAATATATACACACATGCAGACAGTTACCAATATACACACACAAAAAACATGAGCAGCACCTCTGGATGCTATGCATGAATTCATGCTTAGGACTTTGTCTCATTTCTTGTTTTAGGAACATGATCTTTACCTCTAAATGTACAAAAATTAAAAGGGAACCAATGTATTGAACTACTTCTTTAAGAAAGGGAAAGAGAAGTTCTACACTAGTCATTTGGATGTAGGTAATATTGCAAAAATTCTCTGGATTCTTTCTTTGTTTTCTCTCTTCTAGGTGTTGGGTCCCATGTCCTAGGAAGTAATCTTCATTCAGGTCAATCACTACTGTGTGACATTAATCTCTTCATTATGATAAGTGTATTTTCACAATGCCCATCTTTTGTTTCCAGGATGTTAATGTGTCTTGGAGTCTATGAGGCAAGTTGGCTGGTAGGGAGGGAAGTAGGAGGGAGAGGGCATCCTCAGGGTGAGGCACGGGAGGGCTTTGCTGTTCAATTGAGGCTGTGCTTTCCTGGCTATGTGTGTGATGGACAAAGGCCCAAATAGCCTGTAGATGCTAGAGGATTATGTGGGTTGGGAGAGTTCAAGTCACTATCTAGCCTCTCCCTCCACCTTAGTCTGGGTACTGAGATTTTTTTCAGGAGCATATTCTGCTGCTTCACAATGATGCTAAGGAAATAAAACTATCACCAGCACATTGATTTTAGTTTATTATATTTATATAGATTTTGATAGTTTTTCTCTTTCAGTTTAGATCAATGAAATGGAATGGAGGGGATATATAACGGAAAGGCCGAGAGCTCGCTAGTTCAAACTAGGAAAATGTCTGAAATGTCAAGTTTAAGAAAGTATGTTTTGTTAATCACCAGTACATACTGTGCATATCCTCAAATTTTTTCTAGGTAGAGATCTTTCAGAAATTTCTTTAACAGGGCTGGGCTCAATGGCTCACGCCTATAACCCCAGCACTTTGTGAGGCCAAGGTGGGTGGATTGCCTGAGATCAGAAGTTTGAGACCAGTCTGGCCAACATGGTGAAACTCTGTATTTACTAAAAAATACAAAAATCAGCAGGGCATAGTGGCGCATGCCTGTAGTGCCAGGTACTCGGGAGCTGAGGCAAGAGAATCGCTTGAACCTGGGAGGCGGAGGTTGGAGGTTGCAGTGAGCTGAGATTGCTCCACTGCACTCTAGCCTGGGTGACAAAGTAAGACCCTGTTTCAAAAAAAAAAAAAAAAAAAAGAAGAAGAAAGAAATTTCTTTAACAGGTATATTAGATATTTTGTAATTCATTTTCCTTTAATAAATATTTTTGGGAATCTACTAATTTCCGAACTCTGCTCCTGACCCTGAAGCTACAATGGTGACGAGGAGACAGAGCCCCAGCACTTACAGACCTTAATGTCTGACAGAGGTGTTCCGTTATTACCTAAATATACAAAGAGGACTGTCCAGAATTCTAGAGGGTGGTGGTAGGAGGAAAATAAACTGAGGATATGATAGAGAACAACTGAACAGTCAGAGGAGGGTTGAACTTTAAGGGGTAACCTTTGAGCTGAGAGCTGAACAAGGAGGAGGAGCTGATCCTGTGAAGATTTGAGGGTGGAATGTTCTTGGCAGACAGGAGAGCAAGTGCAAAGGCCTGGAGGTGGGAATGAGCTGGGGTGGTTCAAAGAACAGGAAAACAAAAGCAACACGACTGGAGCCTAGTGAATGAAGGAGTGTCTAGACTTGAGACTGGCAGGTAAGCTCAGACTCGATTGCATTCAGCCTTGTCGCCCCCAGTAAGGCGTGCACAATGTATTCTGTGTGTGATGGGCAGCCAGAGTATCTGCTTGCAGACAGTGTGTTGAAAGTCTTAAGGTTTACTGAAGTTCCGTCCCTGTAGTATTCCTTGCATCTTTAATTTGCTCGGTTAATCTTTCATTACATATAGTATGAAGGAGAATTCAGCCTATGTTGGATTTTCACAAGAATTCTGAAACCATTCTAGTTTGAATGAAATAAAATGCTATTTTGTGTTGCATGGTATTGAAAAGTTGCCCTATCTGCACTGGGCCCTTAATCTCATTTTGGGTGTGGAATTTTCCTTGGGCAGTTCAGAAGGGGGTAACTTTCTGTTTCGTGCATTCTTCATATCACTGTTCAATGCACAGATCTCAGCAACCGCTTCGAACCTCAGAATACCTGCCTTCGAACCTCAGAATACCTGACTTCCGGGCAATGGCTGGGGTTTGCAGTCACATACAATTCAGATGACCCATTTGTGTTTCTAAAATCTGAACCCACCTAATGATCACGCCACAGCCAGAGAGTTGTTGGCGGAAAGCTGTTTTCCGGGCTTCTCGTTGAACATCTCATTCTCGGGTGTTTGTGTTGCCCCTCCTCTTAGGGCTTCCTGAGCTCACTCTGATAAGTAAAGCCAAGTTTACTTTGTTAAGCTCAGCAGTTCCCAGCAGTAAAGAGATAAGAAGGGGGAAAAATGTAAGTATCTTTGGGAGAAAAGAAGCTGTTTCTGTTTATAACAGACGCTAAGTGCGCTTTTTAATGACTTTGTTTAATTTTAGCAATCTCACACTACATTTACCAGAATATCCAGAATATCCCCTAAACTTTGAAGTTTACCAGAGGGTTTGATTAAGCTACTTGTATCTTGCAGAATTATCACATCTGCAGGTAGAACCCTCTGAGTTATTTGAGGAATGTCAGTTTCACTATGTCATCTGTGAGGGTCTGTTGTTGTTTATCTTGTTTAGAGAATTAAGAAATTATTATCTCACTAATTATCAGTTGAGGGGTGATGATTGCAGCTGCAGTCAATACCATACTAAAACTTGTAGCCCTCTGATGAATTTTCAGAGAAGTTACTGCTTACTGAGTCCCTTTGTGCTAGGGGCATTTTTGAAATAATCTTTAATACTCACAGCAACCCTGCAAGGTAGGTACGGTCACTATGCTTGTTTTGCAGGTAAGGAAACTGAATTATCAAGAGGTTCAGGGATTTCCCCGAAGTGGAGATGTGAACCCAGGCTCTTTGAATCAAGCCCACTGCCTCCTCCCTCTTGTGCCCCGGGCTTTGTGTGTCCTCCTTAAAACAAATGCTCAAGTGTCCAAGCAAGAACAAAATTGGATCCTGCAGAGAGTTACCTCTTGTCTTTTTAACCAAATAATGATCCGTACCTGGTAGCATGCTGCCAGAGCTGCAGAGGGTGGTTGGTGTAGATGGCATGTCAGGGGCCTTTAGTTTAACCAGGACATCCACTGTCCTCATCCTCAGTTCCCCAAGGCACTTCTTACTCTTCAGAGTGCTTTTTTTTTCTCTTCTGCATCTCTGGATATTTCTCCAAATGAGATTCAGTCTATCCCCTCAGTATATAGGCCAGCAGGGACCAGCTGTACAGGGTTCCACTGCCTGCTGTTTCCTCTGTGAATCATGTTCACACCCTCCATTCCTTACAGCTGAGCAATCAGATTCTAACCATATCGCCACAGACCTATAATCTCGTTCTTTCCATTCTTTCCTCCATAGTCCCCTGACACACACACACACACACTTGAACACTCACAGCCACACATATATATGCACATACAGCCATGGACACACAAACACACATGGCTGTCTTTACCTAGGTGCCTTTTAGCTTGAGAAAGAGTTTGGCCCGGTGCTACAAGAGTCATGGTCTTTCAAAAAGCACTCCATGAAGAATAACATGCTGGGTAATGTCTCCTGTAGTCATTTCCCATGACAGGGATTCCCTGCAGTGCAGCATTATGTAGCACTGGCAGTCTATGCTAGATGACATGGGCCTGGGACACACCAAAGACTAAGAGAATAACAGTGTACACGATTCCAGGTATGTTTTACAAAGCTCAGAGAAACATGTATACACACACACACACACATGCAAACAAACACATGTATACGATTATGCACAGGTGTTCCCTTAAAACTGGGCTATGAAAGTAACCCCAGCACTGTGCTTTTCACACAAAGGCCATTCATAAATGCTTGATGAAACAATGACAGCCTTGTACTATTTCATCAAGTGGGAACGTGCAAACAGGATGGAGTTCAGTTGGCCAGCAGTCACTGTGAACCACAGACCAAATGTGTCAACAGTAAAGAACTGCCACTAAAAAGGCTGGCAGATCCAATGCTTTACATGTGGTCATGTAATAGATCAGCATGTTCCGTGAGGTAGTGCAGCCTAGGAATTGAGTGTCGTTTCAGCCATTAGTGTTGTGTTCAGTGTGGATCTGCATAGCCATTTCAGAAGCTCTTATGCTTCCTAAGCTGGTGGAAGTCTCAGAAGAGATGGGACTATTTACCAGCTCACTGCAGAACTCTCAAACATGTTAGGAATGGGTCCAGCATCGAGGAGTATGCGGGCAACATGCGGGAGCATGAACAGAAAAGACTTGGTGGTTTCTCTCCTCTCTTTTGTCATGGAGGCAGAAATAATTCTCATTGTTTTCCTTTTCCTTTTGTTTTTTTCTTTTTTTTTGAAACTCTGTTGCCTAGGCTTGAGTACAGTGGCACGATCTGGATTACTGCACCCTCTGCCTCCCAGGTTCAAGGGATTCTCCTGCCTCAACCTCCCGAGTAGCTACGATTACAGGCACCCAATACCACACCCGGCTAATTTTTGTATTTTTAGTAGAGATGGGGTTTTGCCATGTTGGCAAGGCTGGTCTCAAACTCCTGACCTCAGGTGATCTGCCCGCCTCAGCCTCCCACAGTGCTGGGATTACAGGCATGAGCCACCGCACCCAGCAGATTCTCATCATTTTCAATGTCAGAGCCACCTGCACCGCCATACAGAATTGTTATAGAGAATAAAGAGATGATTCAGAAATTAGAAGCTTAGGAAATAGCAGTTGGGAGAGACGGCTTGAGAAGATCATGTAGATGAACTTCAGATGTAAAAAGGAAGTATTGACCTGCCTGTAATTCCTGCAACTTGGGAAGCGGTGGCAGGAAGATCACCTGAGGCCAGGAGCTTAAGATCAGGTTGGGCAACATAGTGAGACTCCATCTCTACAAAAAAAGTAAAAATAAAAAATAAATTAACTGGGCATGGTGGTGCATACCTGTAGTCCCGGATACTTCGGAGACTGTGGCAGGAGAATCACTTGAGCCAGGAGACTATAATGACCTATGGTCATGCCACTGCACTCCAGCCTGGGCAGCAGAGTCAGACCCTGTCCCTGAAAAAAATAAAAGAGGTATTGGTAGGCACTTTGCCACTGATTATGTTTTAAGAATAGAGTTATACTGCTAAAGAGAATGCAGGTACACATTAGAAAGATGGGAGAAGACTGGTGTGGTGGCTTACATCTGTAGCCCCAATACTTTGGGAGGCCAAGGTGGGAACATCACTTGAGCCCAGGAATGAGACCAGCCTGAGCAATATAGGGAGACCCCGTTCCTACAAAAAAAACTTTGAAAAGTTAGCCAGATGTGGTGGCACACACTGGTAGTCGCAGCTACTTGAGAGGCTGAGGCGGGAGGATTGCTTGAGTCTGGGAGGTTGAGGCTGCAGTGAGCTGTGATCACGCCACTGCACTCCAGCCTGGGAGACAGAGAAAGACTCTGTCTCAAAAAGGAAAAAGTAAAAACGGAAAGACAGGATGTGACTTGAGTTACATACTGAGAAGGATCTCTTAAAATCAGATCTAGTATCCTATATGTCAGGAAGTTGAGAAGGGGGGATTAATTCTCTGTAATTCTTTACTTGGGGGAACTCATACATTCCCAAGGACTTTTGTAGCTTCTGACTCTGACTCTGTACCCATTCTGTAACCCCTGCCCACCATGCACACAACAAGGTAGATGCAGTTTTTGACTCTCCCAACCCATCTCCATGTAGTTTTTCAATTCCAATCATGTTTTGTTAACATAGATACATCATCACAGGGTTAAGAAGCAACCCCCAGCAGCAGTGAATCTGGGATTGCTTCTCATAGTCTAGCTTTAGTTTCCTCTGGTTTGACAGCTGGGAGCTAGCAAGTGAGAAATTTGGGCTCCCTGCATGAATATTCTAGAAGCTTATTTCACTTGGCAATGTGACACCCTTAGTGCACTTCTAACTTCTGCTATTTCTCTTCATAGTCATTATCTGAGATTCACGAGAACTGGATATGGTTACATGTCCTGGAGTTCTCTCCAGTGTACACTTTGCAATTTAAAGATACAGATATAGTAAATGTATTATGATTACCTGTGAGCCCTTAGTGTAACTAAAGGGGATCAAGCTGCCGTGGTTTAAAATGTTATTATATAATCTACCCTTGGTCCACTCCTTAAAGTGTCAAGGTCCTTATGATTTGGGACCAAGAGAGAAATCATGAGACTGACTCTTCATATAAAAGTTTGAGGTAATATGGTGCATAGCTTAGGATTAAATTTATACACTAGGTGAAAATTCTTGCTCCCCTTAACAGACCAAACAATACACACACACTCTTGCATCCACACACCAGATATAATTTTGCTCAATTCTCTATCTGCTTCAGGGAGTGTTCCCATTACTGCTTTATTCTGGGAGCTTTCCAATGTCAGCAGTCTGAACACCAACATGAGTGGGCGATATCTTCCCCCATGCTTCTGGGGAAGCAGTAAGCATCCTGAATCAAACCTGAATATTTGGGTTTTTTTATTTGTCTTTGGCAAAGCTCTAAAATTCCAGATTTGTGAGTTGTCAGCCCAGGAGCACTGGCATGTTATTTGAGATAATTCGTCTTCTTTGACTCTTCTCTGTAGCTCCTGATGATGGAAGTCTATAGCAAGTGCAACAAACACTTCCATGCCTTATTATTTAAATCTTTTATAATTAGGTTATACAAGCTCCTGATTCTGTAGGGTAAAAATTCTAATTTGGATTTTTTAAAGCAGTTTCGTGATAGCATATAGAGATGACAAAATTGTTGAATTTACAAAAGCAAGGGATGAAGGAAAACACCTGTCTAGTGCATTGTGATATACAGTGAGTGATTCTGATGTACAAGCCTTAGGTATAAGACATAACTCAGATGAAGCAGTGTGTTATGGCTCCACATCCAGAGACTTGGCAGGTAATCCAGCTACCTTTTGGGCCTCTGTAGCTGCCAGCATCTGCCAGACCCACCTTCTTGGTGGGCTGATTGGCTTCTGCTGCTTCTGTCACCCATCTTTTGTTTGGATTTTAGCCAAACATTCCCTGTCTTCCCTCAAAAGCACATCAATGTTAGCATCATCCGAGTATCTCTGACAGCTTCTGTATGTGCCATGTGAGATCTGTAACTGCATTGTATGCAGATGGGGAACAAGGCTGCAAGAGGGCTTATGCAGAGCCCTTATAACTTCCACCATGGCTGGTGATTACCTTTCAGTGTTCACATGTTGAAGTCAGAGAGGAATGTTAGCAGACATTCTGTTCCAGGGGAAATTCCAAAATGATCTCCTAAGTGTCCTAGGATTGCAAAACATAAATGAAGCATTTCTCTTCCTCATCTTCAGTGGCCCTAAGTAGACGATCCAATGCCTTTGAGATTGTTTCAAAGTCTTTGTTGTCAAGGCTAAAATTAGTGGATGAAGAGTAGAAATATGGCATAAATGCATTTCTTTTAAATCACTTCTCAATGATATGGAAGAATATAAACACTGTCAACATTGTCTATAAAGTTTAACACTAATACCAATATTTATTCAAAGACTAAATTCCACGTGTCCCAGATTATACCATTAATGACAGCGATCAAGTGGTAATTCAGAAACAAAGTCCAGGTGTCTTTAGTACTTAGCCCTGAAACTTTCTTTTCATTATCTATAAAGTTTCTTAGCCATTCATTTCCTGAAAAGAGCCCAATGTCTTCTTTTTAAAGAATATATGTACAGATGATCACTCAGTCACGCCCAGTTACTACTTCTCCTGAGACCCTTAGGAGATGTTTCTAGTCCTGCCTGTGACTCAGGATCCTGCCAGAGGAGAGAATGTGCTGTTCTACTCCTGAGGCACTTGAGCTAATGGGAGTGTATTGAGCAGAAGAGACTGGGGCTGGGTGGCCTTCTCTACTGCATGGCTAAGATTTCCTTTCCACCTGGGACAACAGTAGAAGAAAATGTATCTTAGTATTCCATAGACATATTTTCCCATAAAAGCAATAGTTCATTTGCTTTCGTGTTCTGTAGCTGTGGTGCAGTGACCTAGAAACCTAGGCTCCATTGATGACTTGATTTCATGGAAAAATTCTAAATACTAAATGATCATTAAATCCAAATGCACTTTCAGGGTATAAAAGCTGTGACTACCTCTTGGTCAATGGTGTAACATAATGTATCAACTTCTTTAATTAATTAATTAATTTATTTTTGAGATGGAGTCTCGCTCTGTTGCCCAGGCTGCAGTGCAATGACGTGATCTCAGCTCACTGCAGCCTCTGCCTCCTGGGTTCGAGCGATTCTCCTGCCTCAGCCTCCCGAGTAGCTGGGATTACAGGCACCTGCCACCACATCCAGTTAACTTTTGTATTTTTAGTAGAGACAGAGTTTTACCATGTTGGCCAGGCTGCTCTCGAGCTCCTGACCTCAAGTGATCTGCCCACCTTGGCCTCCCATGTGCTGGGATTACACGGCATGAGCCACTGTGCCTGGCCACGTACCAACTTCTTATAGTAGTCTTGGCTTAAGGGTAATGGTATATGAAATGAGTCCTACGTTCCACTGCCAAATCCTACTGATTCCTTAAGTCACTTCAAGGCAATAGTAATTCTCATAAATTGAGTGGAGAAATTCATGGTGCAAACTGAGTTGCTGAAATGTAAGTCCTCTTGCTTAGTTTGACTAAAAAACTAAAATCAGATGTTTCTGATTTTTTTCCCCCTGCACTTCTCACGTTCCAGTCTCTATGCTAAGGACACAGCGTTATTATCTCATTTCAACCTCATAATTTGCAAAGTGGTGGTTTAACATGTGGGTGCATACTCATTGTGCAGATGAGGAAAGCCTATTGTGTGCCAGGAAATGAGCCAGGCCCTGCCCAAGGTCTCACTGATAAAGGGTGACAGGATGGGACAGTACATAGACCCACCTTCCTTTTCCTGGCTGCCAGGCTGCCCATCTGGGTACACCAATACTGAGCTAGTAGCTGCTCTCTCAATAGTGGGGTGACAGCTCCCTTTTTTTTAAAGGACTGGGTTCTTCAGAAATTGTGCCCCCTGCAAAATAAACGATTGCCAGTTTTCCTAAAATTTGAACTGAGGCAGTTGAACCCTACGATGACAGTTAGAACAACACCATCCTGTATTTTGGATGAACAAGGTTATTTCACATATTTGAGCCATTTATTGATTCTTCTTCTAATCTCCTGCTCTCCTTTGCTCCCTTGCTAATTATATTCCTGTAGGCTTGATTATAAGTCAAAACTGTGTACTTTGCAGGGAAAGCCTATATGAATGGGTTGTAAGTCTGTTTGAAATGGCATTTGTCATTTTTAAAAAATTTGTGTGCTTTTAACATTGTAGAGCCATTTTCTCAGTGTAGTCCACAAACTCACTGGCAGTGCTAGTTAAAAATGCAGATTCCTTGATCTGTTTAATCCAGATCTCTCAGGGTGGCTCAGGACTCTGAATCTTAAAGACTTCACAAGGTGATCCTTAGGCACATTTGATGTTTGAGAAACTACTGACCCCAGAAAAGGTTAACTAAGGCAAAAATGGCCAGTGGCATCTCAATTCCCCACAACCCCAAGAGTAATTTAGTGGTTTTACTCAGAGGTACTTTGTATGGCAAATCCATTGGGTCCTTCTCATTTGTACATTTTCTTTCCTCCTCATTCATTTCTTCCCAGGGTTACTTTTCAAACTTCCGTGCTCTTCACAACGGCTGATCAATGAACTTAAACATAAAAGACAAACTTAAACTCTTCTCATCTCTTTTCATCCCCTCCACAGCAAATGCCCTTTCATCTTCTCAGACATTCCAAAATGTGGCAAAAAAAAGATGGCTCTGCAACAGATGCAATTCTTTCTAGGTCTCTAGGTAACATTTTAACCTGTGTAATGTTCACTGCACAGCATCTTAAGTAATATTCCAGGAAATACGCTGCTGCTTGTTAAAAAGGATAGGACCCAAGAGATGTCTTTAAATATGCCTGTAAAGCGAGAGGTGCCAAGAGAAAGATAATATGGCTGATTATAGTTATTTACCTTACATTTTCATTCGCTTTTAACTGGGTGTAATTTAGGGGCATGAAATCTCTTATTGGAAATGTATTTGCATTAAAGAGCTCTAAGCAACCATGAAAGTGCAGAAACTGAAAAATTGACAGACTGGGTTCCTAGAATCCCAAAGTAGCATTTTTGTAATAGGCATACAAACAAATCGAATAAACATGTTTTGCTTCAGCGATTTAAAGAATACGGTCTTTGGAGTAATTTGTCTTTTTTTAACTATCATTTCTAACCTTTTCATTGCCTATCTCTAGTTTGCAGCTCCCCCAAACAATCTGTGGCAATTTCCCAACCAGCTGTTGGTGTTCTAGTACTGGGTGCTTTGTTTCGATTTCCGTGAGCTATCAAATCAACCTATAAAGGGAATTACCTGAGTGCTGTTGTTTCCCAGGTTTGCATTTATCAGTGGATTTGTTTTTGTGTTTGTGTTTTTGTTTTCTCAAGATACTTAATTCTATGGAAAATATGCTTGAAAAATTGCAATGGCCCTGAGTCGCGATGCTCAGGCCAAGTAATCAGAAGATGTTTCCAGTAACATGAGTAGTTCTTCTTTCCTCCCGATTAATAGCAATGACCCTCAGCATTGATCTGTTAAAATTTTAGCCTCTTTTTTTTCAGATATGAGTAAAGGTTTGCATAAACTTTATTTGGAAGAGAATTTGTGTATATGTCATTGGTCTCGATGTGATGTGAAAAACCAATCATTCATATACTCTTACCCTTGGGATAAATAAAGTCAGTGTTCATACTTGGACTTGGTAGACGAATGAGTACAAGGAGAAGCCTCATATTTTACTTTGGATTTTGAATCTCTAGTTAAAAAGAAAGCAAGGAAACCTATTTTCGTGTCTTTTATGGTTAAGTTCTGATTTCCATTTGAACTCACTGCAAACACTAATTTTTCTGTATGATGGGGGAATGCTGCCACTTGTCAAATTATTAAATAGAAAAAAGGGAAGGAGAAAATACAAAGAGGTATGATATAAGATCTCTTTTTGGTTCCTTTTTTTTTTTTTTTCCTTGCCCTCCCTTGCCCTATAACTCACATTTTCATTCAGGTCAGTCTGACTATAGTTAGTGAATGTGCTTTCACTAACCCATCATTAGAAGGAAAAGTTGACTCTAAGCCTGATTCCAGAGTTGTGAATAATATTTGCTCATTTGAGAAGTCTCTTTAGTTTATTGGAACTTGCTAAGGTAGAACAACATTTGTATCCTTCAGAGGAAAATTTTATCTTCCAATTAGAGCTGAAGAAAAAATTCTCAAAGAGAGACTCTGTTTAAACTGACTACCCTGTTTGTCCACCATCCTGATAAAATGACAAAGATTTTTTCACCCTAATTGGCCCTTTAGTTTTGGATCCCCATATATGTCATGATGTGCCTTCTATCAATAAATCCCAGAGATCAATAGGTCTTAATTAATAGGTTTTATGAGTTCGCTCTTAGATGGATGACAGTCATATTTTTAAAAGTATGAAACAAGCAAAAATTTTCTAAGTAATTTTCCTCACACATGAAAAGAATTGTGACAGGGTCTTATTTGCTGTCAACAGTATTTCATTCACAGTGCACTTATTAAAAAATTAGCTCTATTTTACACTTGAAGGAAATGCAGTGGTGTTTTAGAAAATAAAACTAATATGGATGTTTATCTAAAGATGGGAAAAAGAAAAAAGCATATTTCTGGCATGGTGCAAGGGTTTATTCCCCCCAGCCCAATTTGCATGGTTTGTCCATACAAACTGTAAAAAAGTAAGTATAGGGAATTATAATAGAAATACATAAATCAGAGCTATAGTAGACTTGAAAAGAAATATATTTTAGCAAATTTAAATCTTCTTTAAAAAAATTAATGGGGATGGGGGAGGAATCAGGATAAAACAGACTAAAAATAAACAGCTGCATACTACTTCATTAAGCTGCTGCTTGGAGTGATTTTCCCATTGATTAGTCTAGGGGCTAATGCTGGTTCATTCCTCATTTCATTGCTAATTAACATCAGTGCTGCTCCTGACCACTTGACCGTGTTCTCTGGTGAACATGTGCTGGTTTGGCAAGTAATCGCTCTCTTCCTCCTCCCTCCCCACACTGCCTCTTTCTCAAGTCCCCAGCTCCCTCATCTTTTCTTCTTTCTAAAAATAATTTTCAGCTAGGAGAGAAAGAGGAGAGCCTTTAAGTTATAGCTTGCTAGTTCCTCTGTAAAGACAACAAACTTAATAAAGAGATCAGATGCCCAGGAGAAATAAACACAGCTACTCTACCCAAGCATTTGGTTGAGGGGCTGTGTAAATATAGATGATTCACTCCAGCTACCATAGGACCTGGCTGGCGTGGTTCATTTTGTGTTTGTCTCGTTGATTCTGACTCTTTCAGAATATTTACAGGACAAATTACCTGACTCAGGGAGTAGTGACCAAAGACCTTTAAAAGAGAAATTGAGCATTGGCTTTAAGGCATCTATTTTTTTAAGACTGTGTATATTTTGGCTCCCGAGTCTGTGAAATGAAATTCACTACCAGGTCATAGTTTCCTGATCTGACCCATAGTTATAGCTTTTGCAGGATGATCCACAGTCAAGCAGAACATAGGTTATAATCGGAGCAGAATACTCAATTTGGCAAACCAGGATTAGAGATGAGAAAAATCCACAGTATAAACATAATGAAAATCATTTGCCTCTGTTCCAGGTCAGGAGGTCAACATTTCCATACACTGAAGCCAACGTGCATTTTGGAAAAAGCCTTTCCAGAACCATTGAATAATGTGTTGTTTTGACTCAATTCCAAATCATAGCATCTCTTTTAATTGAATCAAACATTACCTTGCATTTAGAAAATAATTTCAAATTAGTTTTCATTCCTGTAGTTTGATACATTCAATTCCCTTAGTAATGGTGAAGCAGCCTTCCTTCAAACACATCTTTTAGGAGCAGTCACTAAATAAAATTTACATTTCTTTTACTTTGCAGCCTGTCGTTTTCCTTGCCAACATTGTTTTTCCAATAAGCTTTTTAGTATGTATTTCTAAATACTTAGAAATATGTATGTAGAAATACATACTTCAGTATGTATGTAGAAATACATACTTCAGTATGTATTTCTTGACTGTGTGTTTACATCTTATACATTTCTGTAAGATTTTAAGCTCCTTGAAGGAAGGAAATATGTCCTTTCCTGTTTACAATTAAAAGAAGATGTATTGATGGCTTACTGCTTGCCACACACTTTGTCTAGGACAAATGACACAGTCAACTGGATGAATGGAGGGCTGAATATTTCTTTAATAGCAACATAATTCTTTCATGATTTATCTTTAAAGTTCATTGTATTTATATCCTTAAAGCTCCTATTTATTCCTGTGTGCCTCCTGGGGCCCTGGCACTACATTAGAGACTGGAATTTCAGTCTTATCTGATATAGAATGGAGTAATTCTTGCTGAGCCTCAAAAGATGGTGTAGATGTTGAGTAAATTGTAAGCTCCCTCCATTCAGGAACTGTGTCTATTTGGTCACCAATAGATTTCCATTATCTGTGATATTGCCTGGCAGAATGTTTGCTCAATACATGCTGTTAAAGGAAACAGAATGGATGGAGGAGCATTCTAGGCATCAAGGACTCCATGAACAAAAGCTTGGAAGCTGGTCCCATATTTGTTTTGTTTCAACAAATAGCAAATAGTTTGTTGAGTCTGGTACATATCAAAAGGAATCACTGAACATAAGTTTGGAAGGGTAGCTTAGGACCAGATTGTGAGCAGTCTTAAATGTGCAGCTAAGGAATTTGGACTTTATTCTTGTGGGCAGAAACTGGATATGGTTAATGACTGATCACGGTAACCTTTATTTGAAGAAAATCACCTTAAAACAAGGCAAGGTTGGCCATCATATATTAAGAACGCAAAGAGTAGGGGGAGGAGTTGGGCTTTTATTCTGGTTCTATAGGTGCCAAGCAGGGCGGGTGGTGGAGAGGACGATTAAATAATTCAGATATGCTGGCTGTAATTGCTGTAATAGCTGAGTGCTGTTAAAGTATGTGAGGACAGTGCTGTGTTCATTGCCATAGATCAGCTTGCCACTGCTTCGTCCTTTCGCTGAATTTAATTTCTCCTCACTTTCTTTGCCTTCTAGACCGTTGGTGTAAATTGGTTCAAAACAAATCCTACAGACTCAGCCTGCATGAACTGAGGTCCTCCAAACCCCAACATCCATTTTAGCTTCCATAAAGAGGATAGAAGGAACTGAAATATTTCCTCATAGCTTGAAATACCACAGCTAAACTCCCCATAATATGATTTTTTGTTACACAGAGGCTAGTTTTCTTTCCCCCGGGAGAGGTAATATATAAACGCTATAGGGAACCTTCAGAAGTCAATGCTTTTACTAGAAATCTAGGGCTCCAGGGACCAAAAATCAGAAAGTATGCCCTTTCCCCTTAAAACTGCAAAATAAACAGATCTCTAAGGAGAGGGTCTCCTTCTTGGTGGACATGCCTGATATATTTGCCCCTAAAGTATCATATTCTAAGATCAGAGTTTAACATTATGTTCTAGTTATCTGAATGCCATAAGGGGGAAACTAAGTTTTCCATTAAGTAATGTTTTCTTTTATTCATTATATAACTTCAAATTTAAATATCTGCTCACAAAGAATCTACTTGCTTAAAAGCGAGCACCAGCCAGGTATGGTGGCTCACGCCTGTAATCCCATCACTTTGGGAGGCCGAGGCAGGTAGATCACGAGGTCCGGAGTTCGAGACCAGACTGGCCAACATAGTGAAACCCCATCTCTACTGAAAATACAAAAATTAGTCGGGCCTGGTGGCACATGCCTGTAGTCCCAGCTCCCAGCTACTTGGGTGGCTGAGGCAGGAGAATCGCTTGAACCCAGGAGGCGGAGGCTGTGGGGAGCTGAGATGGTGCCACTGTACTCCAGCCTGGGCAAGAGAGCAAGACTCCATCTAAAAAAAAAAAAAAAAAAGTGAGCACCACACTAAGTATATTTGTTTTTCTTAAAAACCTCCTTTTCTTTCTTGATAACTTTATTTCCTCTGCCTCCTATAAAAAGGTCTCCATAAATAAACACTAAGAGACTAAGATGGAAACTTTATTGAGAGTACACCTGCTAGTTGACCCATGTTTTGCTATCTCTGTGGTACGGGTCCTGCCTAGGATCTAAACTGATGAGCACGAGCAAGTGGCTGTTGCCGAGCTGATGTGGCTTCTTAAGATGAAAGCAGGCTTATTCTTCCAGATCATAAGTGAACCACCTAAAATGTATGTGTGTATGTGTGTGCTCATACATGTGTGTGTGTGCATGTGTGTATAAGTGTGCATGTGTGTGTGCATATGCACTTCCCCATGCATGCGTATGTGTGCAAAGGAAAGGATTTTCTATTTGAGGTTCTGGAGAAAAATAAGTTTCATTAGTTGAGCATCAAGGAGAGATTCAGCCACAGGATTGATTGTAATAAGCTGCACCATTTTACTAAAACTCCATTACTTGTTGAGCTATTAAATGATGAAAAGGATTAAGAGAATATAAAAAAATCTAATAAAGATGATAACAGTAGAGCATTTCATAAAATTTGCATGTGAATTTATAACGTTATAATCTGTCGGCAGACAGCGTTGTTCAAGAAAAGAGAAAAACTGTACCATACATATAGGCATAAAAAATGCAACAACAGAGTTTCCGGCCAGGAAACCTTTTTTTCCATATGGGCGTCCATATGTTTTTTCTTGAAATCCATATTTTTGGCCTTGATACCCATATGTTAGCTTTTTGCCCAAATAAGATTGTGTAATCATTCTTTATTATTTCTTCTTCCCTAGAAGTGATTACTCTAAGGTTTGGGAATTGGGTGGGGAAATTAAATGGACAATTTTGCATAGTAGGGACACAAACATGTAAAAGAAACAGTGCAAAAGGAGAGACATGCACATAGTTTTATGTGTTTTCATGTATGTGTCTGAATTTGTATTTATTTTGAAACTACGTGTATGTTTATTCGGTCTAGGCAAGACTCCCATAGTTTGGATTTTTATATCATAGGTCATGTGTCCCAGGTTGATGCATCCATGTGTCCAACTAGGCAATGGAGAACACTTTCCGGGTGGGGGCAATAAGGGGAAGTATTTGGCTGAGTTTATTTTTCTATACATTGGAATTGCTCAGTAAATGTTCACTGTAAAACTCTAATTTTGTTATTTCCAGCCCAAAAGGAGCAGTGATAGGGTCACAGAATTTATTATATCATAGTGGTCAGTTATATTTAAGATTTTGCCTCTGGACCACAAGCTCCTGAACAATAAAGTTGGAATTGTATTGTATTTACTTTTGCATCCGCAACTCATAGCTTATGGCTGGATTCCAATAAGTGACTTTCAGCTCATTAATCTATTAAAGTTCATTCATAAGGACAAAATGATATAGGCTTTATAAAACACCTCAACTCAACAAGTTTTCAAGCAAGCAAATTCAGTTTATTGCAAGCATTTATTTATTTTTATTTTTACTTTTTTGAGACAGGGTCTCACTCTGTCACCCCGGCTGGAGTGCATTGTCACTATCATGGCTCATTGTAACCTCAACCTTCCGGGCACAAGTGACCCTCCCACTTTAGCCTTTCAAGTCACTGGGAATACAGTTATGTGCCAGCACATGCAGCTAATTTTTATATTTTTTGTAGAGACAGGATCTTCCTATGTCTCCCAGGCTGGTCTTGAACTCCTGGCCTCAAGTGATCCTCCTACTTCAACCTCACAAAGTGCTGAAATTAAGATGTGAGCCACCACACCCAGCCTATTAAAATCATTTAATGTGGAGATAAGATTAACTTTATTCAATCTGCATGCTGGGCTATCTCCATATAAGATTTCAGTATTTTTAACCCTGGTCTCAAGTAAATAAAAAGAGACCTTTTTGTCTTTTCCTCCACTTTCTATACACAGTAAAATAATTGTTATACTTAAATGTCTTCACATACATTCACCTAGAAGCCACGTGATTTATTGAGAATTGACTTACCAGGAAAGCGAAATCAGTGGATACGTGAGACGTCCCTCCCACTGAGAAACACTGTTGGCAAACAAAACAAACCAAAATGTTAAAACTATAAATACCTGCTTTTATGAAAATTGCTAAAAGTGGTGCCCTTTTACTTTTCTGACAGCACCTCATTTGGCTTCCAGAGATTTAGGTGAAATCAGAGTATGGTTCACGATGGGTTTGCAAAGAAGACCAAAGTGGAGAAACTCCTTTTATAAATAGATTTATTTCATTTTCCTTCATTGAGGGGATTTCGGCTGTCAGCCACTTTCTCTCCTCCTTGTCCTGATGGCCCAGCAAGGTGAGAAGTGGGTGTCCATGGTCTGTCAGCCTCAGGACCTTTGATTGACAGCCTGCTGAATTGCTTTCTGCAAAAAAGGCTGCTGCAGTGTGCCTAGCATGTGCAAAAACCCTCTGCGCTGACCATTTCCCAGGCATTTTGGCTTGAAATTTGTGCTTCAGCAACCTTCTCAGAAATGTCCAGTCAGAGCATGTGTCAGGGCCACCCCTGCTGGATCTCTCAATGTGGAGAGTCAGCATTTTGACCCCCTCCCACCAAACTGGAAGGATGTCAGCAATCTTTCGCTTATTATATTCCTAGGAAAACATGCTGAGATAACGCTACAACGGCTCAGGGTGTAACTTCAGTTGATAGGCACAGGAAGTAAAAGTTCACGCTTCTCAGTTCCAAAGGTTTTAAACTCTGAAATTCTGTCCTTTGTCTTTTCTCATTCTTCTGTTGGTTGGGATGCAAAGATGAGTTTATTTTAAGATTCCTCAGGGCAGCATTTCATTCCTTGACTCTTCTATTCTTTGCCGCATTACCTCACTGCATTAGTACTTGTATCTCCCTCTGATGGCATCTAGTTTCCTTTCCATTCACAGTGGCCGGGGATCATATCTCTGATCCACTTAGAAACACAGTGAACTCTACCCCTGAGAATGTAAACGCTTTCTCAGTCACATCCATTGATCTTCGGGGCTCTATTTTTGGGTTTCCATTCACGCACTCATTTGACGTTTGGGATATTGGCTGTTCCTTTGAGGGGCAAATATTAAGATGGGTGCTAGGAACTAGATAAAGAATATTTCTGTGATTTTGTAGAAGCAAGTTTTGATATAGGTATTGGTGAGAGTCTGTATGAATTCCATACCCCTATAGGTAAAATGGAGAAAAGCAGACTACGGTAAATTTATCTTGCTGTACACGCTGAAAGAAATGAACACTTAAAAAAAAAAGGATTTTAACACTATAGTTTATTGAAGCTTGTTATTATAAAGCCTAAGTGTAAAATACATGAATAAATAAAACAAACAAGCAAATAGTCTCAGAAATTTAGCGAATTATTCCTAGATTGAAATTCCTTTTTCTAAAGAACAACAGAACATATTCCTTTGAAGGAATATGCTATAATTTGAAGGCAACACATTTTATGATGCCATAGGAAATAAGGAAAAGGAAGCCCAGAATTGGATTTTAAAAATTCTGCAGCTGTAATAATGAACTGTTGCCATGAGAAAAACACCTAAATTAGAGGAGAGTGACTGTCGGTCTTAATAAGAGGCATAGTGGAAAGCACTTCTTGAAAAAGAAGTAAAATAAAGGAAAAATTGCATTGTTGCAGGGCTAATTTGATGAGAGGACCTCAGTAAATTGTGATTACACAGTTAATAAACCCTAGAGCTTTTTTTGGAAGACAAAATTAGTTGTTTGGTGATAAAAAAAAAAAGAAAAAAAGAAAAAAGAAAATGAATTACAAATTGTGTTGTCTTCTGTAACCGATCAGGCAGAGAAACCGCCATAATAATGAATACTCTAAGTGCATAGAACTTCACTGCATCTAAGATTTAGCTCCTTTTTGTCACCAGGAGACTGAAAACTAACATTTTTAAATGGGGAGAATGTTTCTTCTTATGGCTTTAAAGAAATGTTTTCTATCCTTTTTATATGAAAAGTCTATGGAGAGATATGAATGCATTTATGTATATCTTTTAATACAGTTCAATAGTGATGAGTACCTGGTAGCTTTTCAGAGAGGAAAAACAAGCCATTCAGAGGAAGTGGGTAGGCGTTTCTGCATGTGGCAGAAAATTCTAAAGCATTTATGAATAAGTCAGTTATGTTAATAAACAGAAAAAAATGGGGTTCTATAAACAGTACCATAGTATACATACTCTTTAAAAAATTAAACAATCATCATCACTTTACGAACAATTCCAAGTACATGCCAGGATGTACATGCAATATCATCTTTGTGTAAAAGTGACAGCATGTTTAACAACCAAGAGTAAATTTTCCTATTTTTCTTGACCTAATTCAGACATGTACTAGCATAGAGTCTCAGAATTTAAAGTGCTTGTGTTCTAATAGTTCTGATAGTTCAAGTTTGAAATCAGTTCCATGAAATTAAAAAGCTATTTTCCTTCAGTACGAATGTAATATATACAATTTGGCTATTCCAGGAAAGTTTACTTAACTGATATGTAGCTGAAATACTGTATACATTAAACTCTGAGTCAGCGTGGTTCTGTGGGAGGATCTGGGCTTTTGAATTGGCCGGAACAGAGTTGGAGTCTTTACTCTGTATACTTAATGACTATGGGCAAATTATATTGCCACTTGTACCACTGGTTTGAAGTCTGCAAAGTGAGGAATATCATACTTTCTTAAAAGGTTGTAGGTAACTGCCCAAAGAATGAAATCAGTTGTTATAAGGGGCAAGGTGCCGTGGCTCACACCAGTAAATCCAGTACTCTGGGAGACTGAGGCAGGTGGATTGCTTGAGCCCAGGCGTTTGAGACAGGCCTGGGCAACATAGCAAAACCCTGTCTCTACAAAAAGTACACACACACACACACACACAAATAGCCAGGTATGGTGGTACATGCCCATAGTCCTGGCTACTTGGAAGGCTAAGATGGGAGGATCACCTGAGCCCAGGAGGCCAAGGCTGCAGTGAGAAGTGATCATGCCACTCCACTCAAGTGCCAGTGATAGAGTGAGAACCTGTCTCAATCAATCAATCAATGAATCAATCAATAGAAAGAAAGAAGTATTTTATAACAACATAAAATATTTGTGGATCCTGGCAATCTAGTAATTAAGAAAATAGAAAAACAAAATGCAATTTTTAAGTGGAATAAAAATAGCTGTTAAATGAATTCTTGAAGGAATACAGGCATATTGAAGGATGAGGAAGCTTTTCAAGGCATATTTACAGCACATGCATGGATTATGATGTTGGTATTAGCAATTATTTACTATACTTTTTTCATACCCAAACATAGCTCCTATTTCTTATATGTTTTGTTTGCCATTAGATATATTTCCTCTATGACTACATCTTCTGCTGCATTTAAAAAATAGATTGTAGCTATGAGTTAAATGAGCATTGCCCCACCTTGCCCAAAAGAGCATTCATATGTTATTCAGCCAAATAGATCAGGAGATCTGGAATTGTTTTAAGTTCTGGCCAGTTAGGTATAAGGAGAGAAAATTCCCTGTTGCAGCTCCAAGTGACCCTACAGGACAGTGCATTGTCTCAAGTGAAATGTAAAATGAAGTGGATACATATAGTTCAGGTTGGCTGGAGCAAGGTAGGGAAGATTCCAGTTGTGTTCAGCTGGTTGTTCCTACCTAAGGGCCCCGGATACGCAGAGATTATTCATACTAGTCTTACTCTAGCAATTCAAAAATAAAAATGAATTACACAATATAGAAAGTATCTTCAGAAACCCATGACATTAATTGAAAGGTCAAATAGAGGAAAAGGAGCTTTTTTTTAAAAAAGGGACGAGGCCGGGTGCAGTGGCTCACGCCTGTAATTCCAGCACTTTAGGAGGCCGAGGCAGGCAGATCACAAGGTCAGGAGATCGAGACCATCCTGGCTAATACGGTGAAACCCTGTCTCTACCAAAAAATACAAAATAATAATAATAATAATAATAATTAGCTGGGCGTGGTGGTCGGCGCCTGTAGTCCCAGCTATTTGGGAGGCTGAGTCAGGAGAATGGCGTGAACCTGGGAGGCGGAGGTTGCACTGAGCGCCACTGCACTCCAGCCTGGGTGACAGAGCGAGACTCTGTCTCAAATAAATACATAAAAATAGAACAAAATAAAATAAAATAAAATAAAGGGACAAAGATGGTTATAGGCTAGAGTTTCTAAGAAGGGATTTATGTAGGAATGAGGCATGAGTTTGGCCTTAACGAATGAATAGTGATTGAACGGGTGGAAGGAAATGGAACTGGGAGTAAGCATAGCTTGTTTTATCCGAGGGAGGGAGGAGGTCCATATGGAGATCAACCTATATGAGGAAAAGATAGCCCGTATATTTGGGGAGCAGCAAAAATGAAAAATAGTGCAGCGTCAGAAGACACTAAAGGAAACACTAATATATTTAAAACTTTCCTATGAATCTAAAGTGATCTCAAAATATTTTTTAAGGAAAAAAAATCCCTGGCAAGATAAAACTAAAATGGATGAATAAGGAAATAGATGGAAATCATAAAAAGAAAAAAAAAAAAAAACTTTAAGATTGCATCAACATTCAATAAAAAGAAAAATGACTATTAAAAAACAAAGTAGTGGGAGAATGGGTGACTTTTCCCAAGCAAAATCTAACTTGGAAACTGGGAGCCTTAATTTATAGATGGATAAAATGGAACTGCTCAGATTAGTGGTTCCTCATACTCCGCCTGCTCCTCGGCACCCCTCATCCCATGCCTCCTCTCCCCAGACATCTTTAGAAGCCAATCTGTGAAATTCTGTCTCATTGTTCTGTGCACAGGCATATCCATATGTCTGTACAGTGAACATATATCCTATTTGTGTGTTCTACTATGTACTATATACTCTCATGTAGTGTATACCTTATGTGTTCATATATATTTTATATATGATTAAATGAATATGTTAAATGAACACAGATTTTAATATAATTCTATTTTTATTGAAATGAATCAAACTTCTCTCTCTTTCTGTCATGTATCTTGCTGCCTTCCTTAAATCTGCTCTGAACCATAAGTCATCTAGCCACTTTTCTCCTCCTACTTGGAATAGTTGGACTATGTGATGTAGTGATTGATTTATCCTTCCTTTCAGGGACCCACTATGAGCTGAGAGGAGGGGATTAGCAGAGTACAAAGTCATTTGACTTCATCCTATTTCCTGCTCCACAAAAACAAAGCACAACACACACACACACACACACACACATACACACACACAGAAAAACAAAAGAACAAGGCAGAAAATTTGTGTGGAATGTGGCCGGCCTGTTTACATACTGCTGTATTATGTGGCTATCACCAATGGTTTCATTAATTTATTAAGAAATTATTTATAAACCAAAACAAAGCAGCTGTAAACCTCACTGCAATTAGAGCAGAGCCCAACATAGAAAGCCGCCAGTGTGTGTTCAGGCATGTTCTAAGGGAGACATAATGTCCATTTCTCTCTTTGGATCTTTGACAAAAGGTGCCAGAGAAGGGTGTCTTGTCCTAGACTAGGGGAAACTGAGAAGACTGTGCCAGGTACTGAAGAATGCCCAAAGCAAAGGCTTTAGCAGCTAATGAGAAGTTATGAGTGCCTCTGACAAGCCTTCCCTCTGCTGGTATGATTATTCTAAACCTTGAACCCACGAGAGGCCTAAGGAAGTTTCGGGCAGCCACCATACACATACACCAGGGCAAATAAATGGATTTAAAAACAAAGATCATGTTATCAGTAGCTGGCACAATGCCTTGAACATAGTAGGCTCTCAGTAAATGTTTCATGAATTGAAATGTGTTTTCTCTGGAACCGTGTGTGTAACAAAGAGTGAATTTGATTTTGTTGGCTTTTGAACATGGCATTTGCCCTGCTAAGTCTTTCTTGCAAATATATCTGTCACGAAGCATGCTGTATTCTTACTATATATTCATAAAGCAAGAGATTTATGTTTCAGTGTAAAACCAAATTGACAAACCTAGTTTCCTGCAGCAAAGCCTTAAGTGACTTGCTGATGGGATTCTGGAATGTTCCCTCCTAAGCCAAAAGGGGAGCCAAGCAAAGGTAAAACTTTAGGAGAACATAGTCAACAAGGTAAGAAGTTTGGTAATGCTGATTTATAAAGACACTGGAACTTTTAAATGCGTACTTTCATTCTGAAGGACTGCAGTGGGGATTTAAAATACGACTATTTAATTTTTTAAAATTACATAAATTAAGTGAACAGCCCATTAGCAGGACGCCATCAGGATCACATGGCCAATTCAGATCAAGTTATATTATCTTGTCTGCCAGATTTGAATAAGAATTAAGAAATTACTATTCCAAAGTGGTGTTGGACATTGATCCTCATTTGCAGTGATATTCTTCACGGTAACTACCTGGAACTGACTGCTCTTGCAGGCATGCCCCTGAATCTTTGTGGTGCTACCATTAGGGGGTGTATTAGTTAGAGAGCAGCAGCTAATTAATTGTTCTACCTGCCTTTGATGAAATCTTATACTGCAGGGACCTCATGTTGGGGCAGGAAGACATACCTAGTGGAAAAGGACTCTGATGAGACAGACTTAGAGCTTTACCTTTTTGTCTACTCCGCTGGATTAAGCTTAAGCTTTATGGCCCCATCGAAGCAATAGAATCTCTCAGATTCCCTTCGCTACTGTCTCCCTTCTGTAACCTGTATATTCAAACTCTTTATTTTAAGCAAGTGTTTATGGCCATCACATTGAGCCATGTATCTTTTTTTTCTT
Organism: Macaca thibetana thibetana; assembly: GCF_024542745.1. Classification (NCBI taxonomy): domain Eukaryota; kingdom Metazoa; phylum Chordata; class Mammalia; order Primates; family Cercopithecidae; genus Macaca; species Macaca thibetana. The sequence goes on from NC_065578.1 coordinate 146,267,039, forward strand.
TTCTTTTCTTTTCTTTTCTTTACTTTTCTTTTCTTTCTTTCTTTCTTTCTTTTTTTTTTTTTTTTCAGAGAAGCCTCGCTCTTGTCCCCCAGGCTGGAGTGCAATGGCTAGATCTCGGCTCACTGCAACCTCCGCCTCCCGGGTTCAAACGATCTCCTGTCTCTGCCTCGCAAGTAACTGGGATTAAGGCGCCTGCCACCACGCCTGGCTAATATTTTTTTAGTAGAGACGGGGTTTCACCAAGTTGGCCAGGCTGGTCTCGAACTCCTGACCTCAGGTGATCCGCCCACCTTGGCTTCCCAAAGTGCTGGGATTACAGGCATGAGCCATTGCACCTGGCCTGAGCAATGTATCTTAAGAGCAAACCCTGCTTAGGATTTAACATACCTCTGGGTCTGCCATTGTCTTAGCACGTTGTTGGTACTCCACGTAGTTTAAATAAGGAAAGAGGTAGTTTTCAGTCAGTATAGGCTTATGCTTTTAGATAGCACTTTTTTTTTTTTAAGACAATGACTTCCAAATTGTAACTCTCTTGAAAAAAAGAGTGAAAATATCAAAGCATGCTTCCCCTCTTGGACAGCTGACAAAGTATGAAATGATTAGGTTTCTTATTATATACACTCAGAAATTAAAAATAAAAAAATACATTTTCAATTTTACTGAGATCATTTTAATGCTACTTTTAAATACTCTATTATTTTTCTTCTGCTTTATTTTAGTGTGTTTGAAAGCCACTTTCCATCCCATTCCCATCCATTTTCTGTATTATTAATAAGTTTATTATTTCCAAATACACCTGACATCCTAACTTCTCTGTGAGATACTCTTAACTACTCTAATACATATGTTTATACTGAACAATTTAGTTCTTATAACAACTCACACTTTGCTCTTTCCATTTTGATAATCTTACTGGGACACAATCTGTATTTTGTTTGTTTATTTCAGCATCTATCACGTTGTTGAGTATATTCTAGGTTCTAGGAATTGCTTGGCTTTCCTTTTTTCATTAATTCATTCAACAACCATTTGCTGTTCTCCTGAGAAAGTTAATTTGCAAGGCACTCAGAGTCCTGTCCCTCCACTCAAGGAATTTACACCTTGTTCAGAGCAGTCTGGTGAGCCACAGCAGGATGGAGACTCTGGTAACTGACAAAGCTCGCATTTTGTTTCAAAGCAAATGGACCGTCTAAGGAAGTGAAGAAATCAAGGAATGTACAGCTCAAGGTCCTGGCTATGCACCTGTCATCTGCATAACCTTGAGAAAATCACTGACACTCTCTGAACTCAATTACTTCATCTGTAAAATGGTGGTTATAATTATAATGCCCACCTGCCCCATAACGTGGTTGTGAGGGCTGAATGAAGGTATCATAGGGAGAGTGCTTATGTGGATCAATAAAACACCATACAAAATGTTATTCAGAGGTCAAGTCCAAGCCTATTTTCTTAAGGATTAAAAAAAAAATCCAGTGCATAGCAAACTCATTGCATTCAGAAGACTCATCAGCACAGTTTTGGAATTCTGTACTTTGAAAACATGACAACAGATGCTAATGTATGGGGCTATATAAGTCAGTTACCAGATGGTTCACAACACATCTTTCCTATTAGATTTATGCCATAAATCTTCATTCCCCTTGAAACATTTGCTTGAATGTGTCCATAACTTTTTATCCTCCTTTCATATGTTTGTGTAGTACACATCTGGCTTCCTTAACGTCAGATTATCATTAGGGTCAGGTATTCTTTTCCTTGACCAATATGGTAAAATGAATCCCATTTTTTGTTGTTGTTGTTGGGGGAGCTGGAAGGTAGCAACAGAAGGGTAGGCAAGGATGGTCATGGGAACCCTAGATACATAGAAAAAAATATTTTGGTTTTTGATTTTTTTACTCCTCCTTTCATATAGCTACCAGCCCTCTCTCCCACCCAACCCCTAACTCCATCCCCACTCCCCCTTAATTTCTGTGCAATATTAGAAGAGGACCAGAGGAAGTTGGTGTGGCAATTCCTGGTTACAGGAAATGTAGCTTACATCTGTTAATATCTCTGAAAAATGATTTTCCATTGTTATTGATGCTTGCTAACTATAGTTAATTTCTTCAGATGAGCAAGCTATATTTGACGAGCTACCAAGCTTTGCAATTATTTTGAGGATAATCTGCATCTGCTTTCTGTAGTCTTTATACATCTGGAGAATATCCTGTCTTAGTGAGGAAATTATGGAATATGTTGAAAAAAAAATGAGAGTTTATTTAGGAACTGGTTCACTCCAATTTTTATGAAGATTTTCTTTGGTATCATTTATTCATACTCAGTATAAAAAGCATGTAATGTACATAAAAATAGAACCATTTGAACTTTGCTAGTTTAATTTATGCGTTTTTTCTTTTATTTGCATTTTAGGGATTTTCCCCGTGACTGACTGCAGAACAACTCATTTTCAATTAATATTTTTATTTTATCTTTAGATTCAATTGTTTTAAGGTAGGAAGAGAGCATATTAAAAGGTAATAATTATTCTAGTGTGTGTTCAGTAATAGTGGATCAGCAATGCTTTTTATCTTTGTAAAATAGTTATGATTTGTCTTTCATTGAATACTTTTAATATAAATAAGAATATATTTTGAGAATTCCAATTATTCTCGTTTGTGGATTCATATCTCATATTCTTTACTCATATACTTTCCTGCCACATTTAGTGTTTTACTGTTATGGGATTATAAATCAATATATCCAATAGCTTCTAAATTAAATACAAAGGAGAGAATAACTGATGTTGGTGTTATAAATGTAAATACCAATATGTTAGGAACATTTACCTGATTAAAGTCAAATGAAACATTAATAAATGTGTTAGAAAATTATAAATGCAGTGTTGAAGTTGCATTTGGATATAAACTGGCTTCGTAGAAATCTTTAGGTGGCTGCCCTAATGATGGAATCAAGTCCTTCTGCTTATCAAAGGTTTATATTCTTCATCTGTAAGGTAAATGCTAGACAAAATTATCTGCATGGTTTTGTTTTTAGCATTAATGTTATCAATCCTCTAAATGTTTTTGTTTGTTTGTTTATTTTTGTAGAGACGGAGTCTCGCTCTCTAGCCCAGGCTGGAGTGCAGTGGCACGATCTCTGCTCGCTGCAAGCTCCGCCTCCCGGGTTCACGCCATTCTCCTGCCTCAGCCTCCTGAGTAGCTGGGACTACAGGCATCCGCCACCACACCCGGCTAATTTTTTTGTATTTTTAGTGGAGATGGGGTTTCACCATGTTAGCCAGGATGGTCTCGATCTCCTGACCTTGTGATCTGCCCGCCTGGGCCTCCCAAAGTGCTGGGATTACAGGCGTGAGCCACCATGCCCAGCCTAGTTTATCTTTTTTTGAAGTAGTTTACTTTTAATTACAATATTTTTAAATAAATGCATACCTTGTTGATACAAAGACATTTAATATTAACAGCTATCTATATAGTTCACAAATAGAAAGTTCAGGACATCGTAGTTAGTGATGTTTTATTGATTTCATTGGTGCCACCAAGATATTTTGCCAGTTTAAATGTGGTGTAGCTACACATATGTATACCATATTTGGAAAAGGGCAGTGGGAGATGGAGACAGATTAAAAGAGGGAAGACTGCTGCTAAACTATCCTACTTTAGAGGGAGGATGATATTGGAATTGAGGTAATTGTGGAGGGTAGCTATTTTATTGTTCAGAAAATTCTACAACAGTGCTTTCATTAACTCTCTGGTGATATTGTCACTAAAGGAGTAGAAAAGAAGAAGAGAAATGAAACAGCAAAATAGAGATCCTCTTCACTCTGCTGTGTTTGCATTAATGCAGCATCGTAGCAGCTGGTATCTTTTTTAAACAGCCTTTTTCTTCTTCTTTTTTTTTTGGTGGCCTTTTTTTCCCCTCAAGAGTAAGCCGACCAGATTTTCACTTTATGAAACTGGGACAGCCTAGCAGGGGATGAGAATTTCCATGAACCATCTTCTGGGGATAATAATATCAGTAATCAGAGACTGTCATGGCAATTGCAGAGAGAGATGAATTGCAGTGGACAGGAAGTCAGCCCTGTTTTGTTTGTTTGTTCTTTTGAGAGCGAGTTCAGTGCTCCATAACCATTTACCAAAAAGTTGAGCCTCAGTGCAACCCCCTGTAAACTCTTGAACTCCAAGTTATTTAGAGACAAAGACAGATGGCAAAGCAGATTTGCTGAAGAATTACATAAATGGACTATATTTCAGTAGCTATATGTTCACCTATTTACCTCTAGAACTAAACTATCTGTGCTAAAGCCAAATTGTTGGTTAAAAACCAGTTTCTCTCATCTCACATGTAGTCTTTGGCCGCTATGCTCACCTAGTGCTTTTTTGTCCATCTATATAGTTATAACTTAATCTTTTTTCATTCAAAAATATATTCTTTGGCCTATTTTGTCTTAGGCACTATGCCATGTACTAGGAAATATAAAGATAAATACTATGTGCAAATCTTAAATTTATGTGGAAGAATAAAGATGTCCTAGCCATTTATTCATATTTTTATCAAGTTATAATTTAATACTTTTGCAGTATTTTTTAGTATTTTGAACAGTAGTCTTCAACAGCCTATTTTGAACATTTTGAAAAGACAAGCAACCAATAGTATTGAATAAAAGCACAGAGTAACATAAATTGTGAAAACCTGATATTTACTAAAAGTGGTACCAAAAAATTAATGGAGAAAAACAGACTGTATTGTTGCTTTTTGAAAATGTTACTACATGGAGGAAAACAAAACCGGGTTTCTTCCTAATGCCTCTTACAAAGACAATCTCCAGATGTATTATACAGATAAACGTAATATAAAAGTAATAGAAGAAAATGCAGGAGAATATCTTCATGATCTGCAAATGGAAAAGGAGTTTTTTTAAATCTCAAAGGCATAAATTAAGGCAGACATTGATGAACTTATTTATATAAAATTTAAGTATTTATATTTAACGAGGAACATATTAAAGGTAATACTCAGGAGAACAAAATAAATTACTTACAGTGCCTAATACTGATGAGGGATTAGTATTTAGTGTGTAAAAAGAAGCGTATAAATTAAGAAGAAAAAGATAGCAATCTCAATTTAAAAGGTAGGCAAAGTATATGATCCGGCAATTTACAGAAGAAGAATCCTAAAGAAATAGCTGGCATAGTTAGTGCTTAAACTCAATAAGTGAAATCCAAATTCCAACAACATGAATTAAGTAAAAATTAGAAATATGTATTATATAACACCATGTTGGCAAAAATGTGGAACTTTGAGACTCCTCACATAGGTTGTGGAAGTGTAGACTGCTGTAGCCAGTATATGCATACTGCATGACCCAGCAGTTTTATTCCTGATATGCCTCCCAATGAACTTCTCACACTGTCCATGACATACATGCAATGGTGTTTGTTGTAGTATTAAGGAGCAGGTGTGTCCATCACTGGACGAATGGATACATAGAACTTGGTAGGTGTACATGTGGAGTACTGCTCAGAGGTTAGAAGTAGTAGTCTAGGTGTGTACATAGCAAATGTGGGTGGATCTGTAAAGCATAGTGCTGAATGAAAAAAATAAGGAAACATAATGGATTACATAACACAATACCATTTACATATATTAAAAACACATATAGACCGGGCACGGTGATCCACCTGTATGTATATGTAGGCGCCTGTAATCCCAGCACTTTGGGAGGCCGAGTCAGGTGGATCACAAGGTCTGGAGTTCGAGACAGCCTGGGCAATATGGTGAAACCCTGTCTCTACTGAAAAATACAAAAAAGTTAGCCAGGCTTGGTGGCGCGTGCCTGTAGTCCCAGCTACTCAGGAGATGGAGGCAGAAGAATTGCTTGAATCTGGGAGGCAGAGGTTGCAGTGAGCTGAGATAGCACTATTGCACTCCAGCCTGGGTGACAGAGTGAGACTCTGTCTCAAAACAAACAAACAAATGAACAAACAAACAAAACACCATACATATAAAATAGCATTGCATACTTTGCAAGAATACGTAACACATATGAATGAGAATACTTGCAGTTTTGTGGGAGGGGAATGAGAACAAATATATAACATGAGATGAGTCTTGCACAGACCAACAATGAGGATGGTACAGGTGGTGGGTTAGGGATGATTACTATCCATAAGGAGTTCATAGTATAGTGAATGAGACAAATGCATAAATAATTATAGTGAAACATGGTAAGTACAATTGGGGGATCTGAACAGAGTATTAGCATGTATTGCTTTTCTACTAGAGTAAGGTTTTCATTAGGGCAAATATTGTTTTGTAGTAGTGTTGTTTACATTTTTATTCTTCCATGCTTCATAGATCACACACACACACACACACACACACACACACACACGTGAAGAGTTTCTCGAATCAGACAACACATTAACATTACTTGGGAAAGTATGAAAAGTACTTTCCTTCATCTTTGACACTATGCATTTATTTTTGTTCAAAATGATTCTATTTAAAGGTGTAAAGTATTTAACCAAGCTACATATTGTTTCAGGTTGAGCATTTAACATGACTGTGGGTAGGTCAGTGGACTGCAGCCTTATGACACAGTGCTGGTTAAATCTGCTTCAGGTCAGTTATCTCATGACTGAACAATAGGTTCTATGGGTTCTATGAATAATACTGCCCATAATCAATCATCTCATAATTTCCAAAACCATAAGATGCAAGTGTACAAATGCCTCAGCGTTGATTGATCACTCCTGAAACAACTAAGTTATGACAAAAATGATATTATCGTTTTAAAAAACAAATAAAAATAGATTTGCTTTCTGTTTTTTCCACCTCCCTGGAAATATATATTTCTAGATATAATGATCAATTGGTCTTTAATAGAAATGGGAATTATAGTGGAAATTTCCGACATTATAACAGGCTTGTGGGGATTCTTGTTTGTCAGGTAGGGCGTTTTGAGATGCTCAAAAACATTCCCCAGTCAGCCCCATAGATTTCCTTCAGAATGTCAATAATGAAAAGTAGCTCATAACTTTATATATGTGACTATTTGTCATTTAAAACTTTTCAAAAATGTTTGTCATGCATACATCTTAAGATCTATTGGATCTCTTTGAACCATTTAATTAAAGGTTGCAGCCCTTGCAGTTAAAAAAAAATCTTATCAGAAAATAATATTTTAATCTCTGTGTGGGATAATCCAAGATTGTACTGTTCCAGGAAACATGTACCTTTATTTTATTTCATATTTTAAGGCTTTTCTTATTTCTTCTATGCCTTCAGCTTTATCAGTTTAGAAGGGCATCTTCCAGTGATTACATTGGTCATAAGCCTGAAGGGCCAAGTTTAAGAAAAGTCTAGGGAGCATTGTCATTATAGTTTTTCATTTTTTGCCTGATATCCATTCTAGATGATGACATTTCCCTCTAAACAAGGCTGTTTCCGTCTTAAAAAATACCTTCCTTCTGGAACTAGAATGCTCATATCTGCTGGTGGGAGTGTAGACTGGGAAAACCACTCTGGAAAACTGGTAGTATGTACTAATGCTGAACATATGCATAGCCTGTGACCCAGCAGTTCCACTTGCAGGTATACACCCAACAGAATATGCACCAAAAGATACGTACAAAATATCTTCATAATATTATTTATAACAACAAAAAACTGGAACAAATCCAATTTTTCATCAACATGAGAATGAAGTAATAAATGAGTATAAATAAATATAATATAGAATTTATATACAGGAATACTATATGGCAATGAAAATAAACCACTGTGCTATATGCAGTAAGGTTGGATCTCATAAATGTAACCTCAGGGAGAAGAAGCTACACATATAACATGCATTCTGTAGGTTTCTATTCATGTGAAGTTCAGACACAGATTAAATAATCTGAGATATTAGAAGTTAGCATCATGGTTACCTTTGTGGAAGAAGGTAGAAATAGTGATGTAGAGGGTCTGAGGGGACTCTGGAGTGTTGGTGATACTTTATATGTGGATCAGGTAATGGATAAAAAGTGCGTTCACTTTGGGATAATTATTCAACTTCTAAAAGTATGATCTGTGCACTTTTCTGTATAATATTTAATTTTAAAAAGTTAAAATGTAAAAAGTAAAAGCCAAACAGTGTCTTTTTCAGGACTTGTAGTAGGGTTCTCTAGAGGAGGAGAATTAATAGGATACATGTATATACGAAAGGGAGCTTATTAAGGAGAATTGACTCATATGATCACAAAGTGAAGTCACACCATTGGCCGTCTGCAAGTTAAAGATTAAGGAAACCAGTGGCGGATCAGTTCGAATCCCCAAACCTTAAAAGTAGGGAGGCCGACAGTGCAGCCTTCAGTCTGTGATCAAAGGCTCAAGAGCCCTTGGCAAACCACTGGAATAAGTCCAAGAGTCCAAAAGCTGAAGAACTTGCATTCTGATATTCAAGGGCAGGAAGTATCCAGCATTGGAGAAAGATGAAGGCCAGAAGACTCAACAAGTCTGCTCTTCCATCTTCTCCTGCCTGCTTTATTCTAGCTGTGCTGGCAGCTGATTAGATGTGCCCACCCAGTTTGAGGGTGAGTCTGCCTCTCCCTTTCCACTGACTCAAATGTTAATCTCCATTGACAACACCCTCACAGACACACCCAGGAACAATACTTTGCATCCTTCAATCAAATCAACTTGGCATTCAATATTAATCATCACAGAGTTATATACTAAAATGGTAAAACTACAAAGGGATACAAGAGAATGGTTGCCTTTAAGTTCAAGTTACTGATTGCCTCTGTGTGGAAGGAAGGCGGCTAGTCATGGAAGACACAAGAGCTTCTCAGGGAGGAGTTTGTGTGTTGGTTTTAACTTAGATGAGGGTACACTGGTATTTATTATATTATTCTTCAAACTTTATAGTAGTTTTATTTCTTATATTTTGTCTGCATAATACATTCAGTTTGGAATTTGAATTTTTTTTACCTGAGTTTTGGTTTTGGATATAATGGAATAAGCACAATTCATCCTCTATCTCCCACTGAATTTCAGCTATAAGAGCTGGACAGAATTCAGAGTCACTATGTGAGAATTTTGAAAGGCAAAGAGTAGGAGATCAGAACTGGAAATACCCCTAAGCTTGTGGTGAGTTTATCATTGTTCCCGTTCTGGTAGCTTCTAGCCTGATCTCATAGTTGAAACCCAGAAGTGGACAGAGAGAGCTTCAGGAGAAGAACTCTGGTTTGGCTTGAGGAGTGGTAGAGGCAGAGAGTGGCCCTTCCTCCTTCTTTCCTTTCTTTCTTCCCTCCCTCCCTCCCCCTCCCTCCTTCCCTCCTCTCCCCTCCCTTCTCCTCCTCTCCTCTCCGCTCTCTTCCTCTCCCCTCCCCTCCCCTCCCTTCCTTTCCTTCTCTCCTGTCACTTTCTTCTTTTTTCTCTGTTCCTTGCACCCTGGCCCCAAGTGCTAACAATGATGGCAACAGGTGCCTACAGGGGCCAGATGTCTGAGGAAGAGGAGACTTCTTCTCATTTCAGTGGTCCCAAGAGGGTGGAGCACATCCATGTTACTTTCCCTCTCTGTCTCTGTCTCTCCTTGCACTGTGTGGGAAAAATGTGGGCATTTGTGGCTGAGTAGGATAACTAAAGCCCCAGATTTCTAGTTGGAGGACTGAAAAGAGGAGCCCAAGAAAGTAGAAAATTAGGAGAATCCAGTTGGTTAACAGCTTGGCAAAGGCACCTCATAAAGATTTTTATGAACTCCTGGCCAGGCCTGGTGGCTCATGCCTGTAATCCCAGCACTTTAATGGGGACTGAGGCAGGTGGATCACCTGAGGTCAGGAGTTCGAGACCAGCCTGGCCAATGTGGCGAAACCCCATCTCTACTAAAAATACAAAAATTAGCCGGGTGTGCTGGCTGGCGCCTGTAATCCCAGCTACTCAGGAGGCTGAGGCAGGAGAATTGCTTGAACCCGGGAGGCGGAGGTTGCAGTGAGCCAAGATCAAGCCATTGCATTCCAGCCTGAGTGACAAGAGTGAAACTCTGTCAAAAAAAAAAAAAAAAAAAAAAAAAGATGTTTATGAACTCTTGGGCTCACCAGTGGAGTGAGAATCCAATCCTAATTTAAGCATATCAAAAACTTCCAGAATTAAAGCAACAGATCCACCTGTACCTATCACCATACTGGACACTGGGTGTCACACACACAGGAAAAATCTGAATAACTGCAAAAACTTTGAAAACTGACCTAATTTTGAAACCACAACCCTGAGGTCAGTTGGAACTTGTGGACTGAAACTCATCAATTTGATTGGTTGGTAAAACAAAAGTATCACATGTTCCATGAGAGTTAAGGAAGACTCATAGTCTCGAAACACATTAAAATTGTCCCAGATACTATCCAAAGTTATTTGGCGTAAGAAAAACCAGAAAAATTTCAACCTACATCAAGAAGACAATGAACAGATAGTGACGTTTAGAAAATACAAATGTTGGATTTTTCTAACAGTCTTTTAGAGAAACTATTATAAAAAAATGTTCCAACAAACAGTCACAAACACTCCTGAAACAAAGTTAAAATAGAAAACCTCAGCAATAGGAAATAAGAAATAGGAAGAAAAATCAAATGGAAATTTTAGAATTGAAGGATACGATAACCCACAATAAAAATCTTATTGGATCTGCTCAATAGCAAAATGGTAATGGAAGAGGAAAGAATCAGTAAACATGAAAATAAATCAATAGAAATTATCCAATCTGATAAAGATTTCTCTGATAGAGAAAAAACAGACTGGGAGAAAACATAAACAGTGTCAAAGATGTGTGGTACAATTTTTTAAAAAAGCTTTAGCTTTTGCATCATAGGAGTTCTAGAATAGGATGACAAATAGTGTGGTACTAAAACACACTTGAAGAAATAATGGCCAAAAACTTCCAACAGTAGGAGAAAGAAAACCCATAGATTCAAGATCAGTGAAAATCAAACAGTATGAATCCAAATAAATACATGTTCAGACACATCATAATCAAAATGCTACAAAAATAAAGACAAAAATATTGAACAAGGACAGAGATAAATTATGCATTTCCTATATAGGAACAATTTAAATGACTGTGGATTTCTCATCAGAAACCATAGAGGGTAGAAGGAAGTGACACATATTTTAAGGTGCTGAAAAGAACTGCCAAACCAGAATTCTATATTCAGCAAAAATACTGCTGAGAAATGAAGGTGAACTAAAGACATCCTCAGATGAAGGAGAATTAAGAGAATTTGTTGCCAGCAAGTCAGCTCTAAGATAATTTCTAAAGGAAATTTTTCAGATAGAAGAAAAATAATACCAGAATGAAATTTGGAACAAGGATGAAAGAACAGCAAAAGAAATAGTAAGTACTGAGGTACATATAATAACTATTCTTTTCCTCTTGAGTTCTCTAAAATTCATTTGATAATTTAAAACAGAACATTTAACATTGAATGATGGAGTTTTCAATGTATATAGATGTAATATATATGGCAACTATGATATAAAGAGGAAAAAATAAAGGGGGTCTATAGGATGATAAGTTTTCTACATATTGATGAAGGAATCAATTCACCAAACATATGTAACAATTCTAAATGCGCACTGAAAATACAAGGAAAAACTAACAGAACTGAGAGTAGAAATAGGCACATCGACAATTATAGTTAGAGACTTCAAAACTCCTCTTTTTATAATAGTTAAAACTAAGAGAGAAAAAATCACCAAGACCGTAGAAGAACTGAACAACACCATCAACCAATTGAATTTAATTGATATTTTTAGAGCACTCCACCCAGTAACAGGAAAATACACATACTTTTCAAGGGAGCATGGAACATTCATTAAGATGGACTGTATCCTACATCATAAAACCAATGTTTAAAATGCAAAAAAATGAAATAATATAAAATATGTTCTCTGACCTCATAAAATTAATGTATAAGAGAATAAAAGAAAGATTGGAAAATGTCTGAACAAATATTTGACAATGCATTTCTAAATAATCCATGGTCAATGATGAAGTCTCAGGGGAAATTAGAAAATATTTCTAACTGAATGAAAATGAAAATACACATATTAAAATGTCCGTGATACAGCTAAAGCAGTGCTTACAGGGAAAGCTTATAGCATTATATACTATTAGAAAATAAGAAAGATCTTCAGTTAAGTTTCTACCTTAATAAAATAGAAAAAGAAGAGCAAAATAAACTGAAAGTAAGTAGAATGAAGAGTATAATTATAAATATATAAGCATAAATTAATAGTTTAAATCAGAAAGACAATAGATAAAATCAGTAAAAACAATGAGCATGGTTTTAGAAATCAATACAATTGATAAACTTCTAGAAAGATTGACAAAGAAAAATTGAAATATACAAGTTGCCAATATCAGGAATAAATAGGGGATATCACTACAGATCCTACAACCATTAAAAGGATAAGATAATACTATGAAAAATTTGATGTAAAGGAATTTGGCAACGTAGATGGAATGAACATATTTTTTGAAAATCATGAAGTACTACCAAGATAACATAGGCTAACCAATACCTGTTAAAGAAATTGAATTATTGTTAAAAATCCTTTTGCCAAAGAAATCTCCAGACTCAGGTAGTTTCACTGGTGTATTTTACCAAACAATTATAGAAGAAACAATGCCAATCCTAAAAAATTTCCTTCAGAAAACAGGTGAAGAATGAACACTTCCCAGCTCATTTTATGAGGCCAGAAGAGTAACCCTGGCCTCCAAAGAGTAACCCTTATACCAAAACCAGACAACAAAACCGAAGAGAGAGAGAAATAAAAAGCAATATGTCTCATGACCACAGATGCAAGCATTCTCAATAAAATACTAGCAAATCAAATGAAGTTGTAAAATGAATAACATGTAATAACAAAGTGGGGTTTATTTTGTAAACTAGGATTGCAAGGGTGGCTCAATATTAGATATCAATCAATGTAATCCTCCAGAAAAAAAACAAAAACAAAAACAAAAACAAAAAAACACATTGACAGGTGACAGGTTTATGTCAATTGATGCAGAAAAAAATATTTGCCAAATTTTAACATCTAATCATGATAAAATTATCTGCCAAGTAGTCATAGAACGAAACTTCTTCATTTTGATAAAGTCCATTTACAAAATATCTTCAACTAATAGAGTTAATGATGAAACACTAAATGCTTTCTCCCTGTGATCAGGAACAAAGCAAGGATGGTCTACCTACAAAACTTCTATTCAAAATTGTACTAGAAGATTATTGGAAATAAATGAAACATAGGTGACTTGATTTTCCAGGTGGAAAATCCCAAGAAAATTACAAAATCTCTTAGACATAATAAGTGAATTTAGCAACTTTTCAGGTTACATTAACATACAAAAATCATTGCATTTCTATATACTAGCAATGTACAATTGGAAAGTGCACTTTGAAAATTTAAAAAGTTATAATAGCTCCCGAAATGAAATATATAGATATAAATTTAATAAAATATTTCCAGGATCTATTGCTGAAAACTACAAATATGGATGCAATAAATCACAGAAGATCTAACCTAAATAAATTGAGACATACACTATGTTCATGAATCAGAAGATTTAACAAAATAAAGATGTCAATTCTCCCTAATTTGATCAATAGATTTAATGAAATTTCTATAAAATTCCAAGGAGGATGTTCTTGTGGACATAGACAAACTGATTCTAAAGTTTTTATGGAAAGGCAAAGGAACTAGCATAACTGAACTGATTTTGAAAAAGAATAAACTTAGAGGAATCATACTTTCTGATTTTAAGACTTACTATATAGCTACACTAATCAAGACCATGTGGTACTGAAATAGACAATTACCAATGAATCTCAATGAGAATCCAGAAATAAACTCACACAAATATGACCAATTATGTTTTTACAATGTTACAAAAGCAATTTTGTCCTTTCAGCAAATGATGTTGGAACAACTGAACATCAATAGGGGGGAAAAAGTTAAACCTTCACCTAAACCTCACATCTTATACAAAAATTAACTCAAAACTTAAAAGTGAACCAAAATCTAGAAGTAAAACATAAAACTATAAAACGTTTAGAAGACAACGTAAGAGAAAATTATCATTATCTAGGGTTAGGCAAAAAATTCTTAAATATGACGCTAAAAATATAATCTATAAAACAAAAAAGTGATAAGTTGGTCTCCAACAACATTTAAAATGTTTGCACTCTCACTATTAAGAAAATGAAAGGACAATTCTCTTGCTGAGAGGAAATATTTGCAAAGCACATAGCAGACAAAGCTCGTATAACAAGAGTAAATAAGGAATTTGCAAGACTGGGTAGTAAGAAAACTAACAACCTAACTTTAAAATGTGCAAAAGACTTGAACAGACGTTTTAAGAAAGGAAATATATGAAATGCATATAAACACATGAAAAAACATTCAACATCATTAGTTATGTGGAAAATGCATATTAAAATATTGATGAAATTTTTTACGTATCACTAGAATGGCTAATTTTTTAAAGCGTGACAATACCAAGTGCTGAAGAGACTGTAGAGCAACTGAAACTTGTACACATTGCTGATAGAAATGCAAAATGAAACAGCTACTCTGGAAAATAACTCAGCCCTTTTTAGACAAAGTTAAACATGACGTACTGCGGGATGCAGAAATCCCACTCCTGGATAGCTACATTTGAGAAATAGAAAATGTATGATCACATAAAAATCTGTATATAATTGTTATGGCAGCGCTATTTGTAATTGTCCAAAACTGTAAATAATGTGAATGTCCTTCAAGGGTGAATGGATAGATAAACTGTGGTGCGTCCATACAATGAAACACTACTCAGTGGTAGTAAAGAACAAACTATCTGCCTGGCGCGGTGGCACACGCCCGTAATCCCAGCACTTTGGGAGGCCAAGGTGGGTGGCTCAACTGAGATCAGTAGATTGTGACCAGCTTGACTAACATGGTGAAACCCCATCTCTACTAAATACAAATAAATTAGCCAGGCATGGTGGCACATGCCTATAATCCGAGCTACTTGGGAGGCTGAGACAGGAGAATCACTTGAACTCGGGAGGCGGAGGTTGCAGTGAGCCCAGATCATTCCATTGCACTCCAGCCTGGGTGACAGGAGCGAAACTCTGTCTCAAAAAAAAAAAAAAAGAAAAAAAGAAAAAAGAAAAAGAACAAAATATCAATACATACAACAATTTGGACAAATCTTCATGCTGAGTGAGAGGCCAGTCTCAAAAGGTGACATACTGTGGTATCCCATTTTATGACATTCACAAAAAGATAAAATTGTACTGTTGGAGACAGATCAGTGGTTGCCAGGAGTTAGGGGTGACAGGCAATTTGCCTATAAAGGAATTGCTAGTAAGAGTTTTGTAGGTCAGGGAATTGTTTTGTACCCCAATTCTTGTGATATTTACATTAACCTATTCATGTGTCAAGATTCATAGGACTGTACACCAAAACATTATGCTGTATTATAATTTAGAAAACAAAATTTTTACACTGACAAGAAAAAATAACCTTAGCATCATGGAATTGCAGTCTAGTGGAGAAGAGGTCGGGGAGAGATGACGGTAGATAAAATAAATGTCTCAAATAAACAGAATTGGACTTGGACTTACAAAGCATGCTAATAAGTGTGTTTAGAGTCTTTTTTTCTTACAAATTTGATAGCTTATCAATTTTTCTGCAGTGAAATAGTTGCTTTCAAATTGACAGGAATTCACAAAGATATTTTATCTTAAGTAGTTAAATATCTCCTATGAAAATTTGTTTCAATATTCATTTACTTAGAGAAACTTTTCTTCATAAATATATGAAGAGAAAAAGCTGCCCAAACTTCAAAATTATTATAAACTTAAGATAATGACATTTGGATTGACTTTCTGGTTATTGCTGAGAATTTGGCTGTGTAAAAATGAAAGGTTAGAAAAATATTATCAAAGCAAAAGGAGAATTCTTTTGATAAATGATTTGAATTAAATTATGTCTCCCTCTCAGTTATTTTCTGTGCACACTTACAGTTTTTACAAGATGTTGGACAAGTGATTTTGTTCTATGCCTCAGTTTTCCTGTATGCATAATGCAGTGATAGTTATTCTTGCAGCTAATATACTTCCTGAGACCATGTCAGCATGCATGTTGCATACATACTGAAACAGAAGACTCAAAGGTCTTTGAAGAAGAGCACCAGGATCACAAAGTTTCATCGTTTTATTTTTTAAAACCGAATATATCTTTTCATCATTTCACAGTTTGAAGACTGATGAAGAAAATGTCAGAAACTTACAATTATGGAAATTAAAATATTTAAAGTTAAAAACTGTCTATGTAGCAGAAAATAAAGAAGAGAGATTAGTTTATGCTCTCTTTTTAAGTTTGAAAACCCACATCAAAAAATGAAAGAAAATCTAATCACAGATGCCAGAGTTTGAAGACTATAAGAAAAGCCGCGTGGAGGAAGAAATATGGACATACTTTAAGCTCTTTTAAAAGATACAGAGATTAGCCAGGTGTGGTGATGAGTACCTGTAGTCCCAGCTACCTGGGAGGCTAAGGTGAGAGGATCACCTAAGCCTAGGAGGTCAAGACTGCAATGAGCTGAGGCTGCACCATTGCACTCCTCAAAGAAAAAAAAAGAAAGAAAGATAAAGATGTCATGAGATATAGATATTTCTACCACATTGGGAGAGCTAGTATATATGATTTTAATATGGTTGTTTTAAGAAAGTAGATCTTCAGTAGAAACTAACATGCATGCTTGCTGCTTTCCCCTAAAAAACACATATTTCAATATTGATAAGAACATATATAGTTAAATAACATTAAGAGCAATCTTTAAAATGTCATTGTATTGCTATAGTTGCACCATATAAAGGAGATGTACATATGTATCACATTGGATGTGAACACCTCAACTGTGGTCACTTACTACACTGTCCAATAAAATGTATGTATGTATGTACATGGCTTGTATGGAGAACTGTTTAATAAATATGTTGATTACTTGATAGCATGTTTTACAATATTACTTTTCATAAAAATGAGAGACGTGATATTTGCTGCTGTTAAACAGCATGTTCACAATATTTGCATTTACTGAGCAAGAGCTAATGGTAACAGAATTTCTGTGTTAACACAAATATCTGGGCAGCTTATTTCAAGCACAGTTTATAATTATACATTCTAAAGATAAACTGAAGACTCTGCAAAATGTCATGTCTGCTTTTGGATGGCCTTTCCTTAAACATTTTTGTTGGCACTACTATAAAGCGTTAAGACTCTGGAACTTGTACAATATAGGAAAAAAGAATGTTATATTAGGTATGGTTATAAAAGATGCTAATATTATCCAATATAGGGACTCAGCACATAGAGAATGCAAAGAAAACCTTAGCTCTGATTTCTCAAAAGGAATGCCATTGTAAGAGACGTTTCTAGTGTCACGAGAGAAATTCAGTACTTTCCTTCTTAACATTATTAGTCAAGGGGTGAAAGTAAAATCTTGAAAATTAAATGATCCATGGGATTATATTTTTAATGTGCATTGGAATTTTGTATTGTTCCAAGTGCTAAACAAGTGTACCATGTTTGCTTTTTAAGTTTACTACTTTTCCCTCTTTTAATTGTAACAAAGTTTTCAAAGACAAAAAATGAACAAAGACCAGCAGTCCCAATTGTGCTAAGAAGCAAGGTAAGAAGCTTGGCTAGTTTCCACTACAGCATACTTTGTAAATGTGTTCCTTAAACCCTTAAGGTAAGACTTAAAAAAAAAAAAAAAAAAAAAAAAAAAAGGACAGTTGTCAAGGATGGTTGATTTTTAAGGCTTAACTACCTGAGCAATGTTCATTTAAAATAACATATGAGTCTCAATCCAAATGATCTAAGCTGAGCAAACGGCCGCTTTGTCCTTCCCTTCCAAAGGAAGTTCTGAGGTGCTACGAAATCTATGAGAGTGAAATTTCTTTGGTTAGTGCTCTTTATTCCTTTGTGATAATTTTTTTTTTTCTGCATAGCTTTAAAAAATTGAAGCCTATTGGAAACCTTCTTATAAGAAACCTTCCTAGTCAGAGAGTTCAACTTTTTTCTTTTCTTCATTCATGAAAATGCAGATCCACTGAGAAAGGGAATAAGGTAAAAGTGTCATTTTCCTTTGGGAATCAGGTTTTTCTGTCAGAGGAATAAAGGCCTTTCTTTCCAGGTCAACTCCTGCTGTGCTGAAGGCTGGGAATCATTATGCCCTTTGGATGTGGGCCCCAGCTGTGGGCCTCTGTGATGGTGGTAGAATCTGGAAGTCAGAAGCCCACATCCTAGATCAGCTGCTTTGCTGGGCTGACTTTCCTCAGTGTGATCCTGCATCCCAAAGTCCTGACTTCCCCAGAGAACTCGGGGTGTTCTCCCAACGTGCTGGGCTTCTGGGAAGAATCTCCTTAGGTGGGCAGCCCCAGATGCCTCCTTCTTAAGTTGATCTAAGTGACTCCACCCTGACTATCAACCCCCAAGTGTGAAAGGTCACAGTTACTCCTGAGAGAAACACCGAGTTGTTCCTAACTCTACTTTGGTTTCTTAGAACACGTTTGCTTCTGGTTGAAATGAACATTTTCAGTAAAGTTTTTTTGTTTTTTTGTTTTTTTTTTCTGCATCATTTTTGTTTTTATTTTCTTAAATCTCTGTTTTGGGTGAAGCATTACCACAGAAGTCTAGTGTCATTCAAAAGTACAATTGGAAGCTTTGAATGTAACCCTCATCCAATAGCAGACATTTAAAAAATCACTCTCATAAATGTTTTAAATGTGTTCCAAACAGCACTGACCTCCTCAATAGATAATTTTGTTAAAGGACTGGGCTTTGGCTGGTTTTTTTTTTTTTTTTTTTTTTTTTTTTTTTTTTTTTTTTTTTTTTTTTTTTTTTTTTTTTCTGACTTGTTGATTTAGAGACCAGCTGCCTCATAGGAAATTGTGATCAAAAGCTATAAAAGCAGACCATAAATATGTCAAATGCATGAGTAGGAATTGGGAAACTTGATTTGTCCTGTGATTCAATCTGGGTTAAAGATTGGTGCCACTTGAAATTACTATCCTTAGGGAAGTCATTAACAACCCCCCAAATGTTTGTATGTGCCTGTATGCAAGTGTATGTTATATATTTACAATTTCATCCCATGTTCTGTCTCTCCAGTTTTATGATTCTAGATTTGGTGACCTCTGACTCCTCCTTCTCTATTCCTAACACTGTGTAACTCAGAGAGGATCAGGGAAGCTAGGATGTCCCAAATGCAATTTCATTACATTAAAGAGAATACATTATTTAAGAAGTAGAAAAAATGGGATGAGTGTGATAAAATGATTTAGTGCAGGATGGCGGATGTAGTAGAGACAAGGGGCACAGACGACGAGCTTCCTGTGCAGCAGGGTGAGCGTGAATTGTGCCCAGGAAAGTTCTGCAAATAAGTACTGTCTAGCCCGGGCTTAAAAGGCAGATTAGAATTAGCCAGATGAAAGTGAGCAGGTAGGACAAAAAGTGTCGCAGAGGGAATAGCAAAGAACAAAGCCCATGACTCCCGAGAAAGAAAAACTACTTTTATTTATTTTAAACCTACAATAATAACTGTTTCTCAAAAGGGTATAGGAGACGAATAATTGAAATATGGCAGAAAGTGGGAATAAAAGGTTTGGCTAATTGGACTATACCCTCCCCCTATTCTTAACTTATTCACTGGTTTGATATTTAATTGCTCTCTAAGAGGATATTGACTGACTCTAAACCAGTGAATTCTGCAACTAGGTAGTATGAGATCTACTTGAAAAATGTGGAATTTTCAGTAGGAACATAGTAAAATTTTGAAGGAAAGAAATTCTGAGAATAAAATAAGATTTTATTCACTTGAATTCTATTTCATGGTGAGCTTAAGGAGAAGAGAAAGCTTTTCAAAAAATGCTATATTTTCTCTCTTTTCTAAATTGGCCCTTTATTCTATATTGTCCTATTCTCATATATATCAATGATTCTAAAAGTGTGGTCCTGGGACCAGCACCATCACCTTTCACAGAGAGCCTGTTAGAAATGCAAATCCTTAAGCCCCATCCCAGGCCCACTGAATCAGAAACTCTGGGCATTGGGCGCACCAATCTATGTTTTTCCACTCCCTCCAGGTGATTCTCA
The DNA here is from genome assembly GCF_024542745.1 of Macaca thibetana thibetana. Taxonomy (NCBI): domain Eukaryota; kingdom Metazoa; phylum Chordata; class Mammalia; order Primates; family Cercopithecidae; genus Macaca; species Macaca thibetana. The sequence continues at coordinate 146,287,226 of NC_065578.1, forward strand.
TGGGTATCAAAGTTTGAGAATCACTGATCTCTACTTTTCATGTATTTTGTACAAAACACTTTATATTATCTTCTTATTCATTACATTAATTTTGTAGGCATGTTTTCTTTCAATAATTAACTTTTAAATTCCTTATGGACAGTAATCCTATCTTTGTACCAGCTCTATGAGATATAACTGAAATACCATAATCTACATATTACAGTATACAATTGGATCCATCTTGACATACATATACATCCATGAAACCCATACCTTAAATCAACATAATAAACAGGGATCTCACCCCAAAAGTTTTCTTTTATAATCCTTTTCTCTGACCCCTTTACTGACCTACTTCCCCGATCTCAAGGGTAATCACTTATCTGCTTTTTGCCTGTATGGATAAGTCTGCATTTTGTGGAGTTTCACGTAAGTGAAATCCTACCATATGTATTCTTTTTTATCTGGTTTGTCTCAATCAGCATAATTATGTTAACATACATCTCTGTTGTTGAATCAATAGTTAGTTCCTTTTTATTACTGAAGTACCATCAAATTGTATAAGCTACAATGTGTTTATTCAGTTACTGTCAGTGGATTTTTGTGTTATTTTAACCTGGTCTTTGGGGGGGATCACGAGGTCAGAAGTTTGAGACCTGGCCTGGCCAACATGGTGAAACCCCATGTCTACTAAAAATACAAAAATTAGCTGGGCTTAGCGGCGTGCACTTGTAATCCCAGCTACTCAGGAGGCTAAGGCAGGAGAATCACTTGAACCCAGGAGACGGAGGTTACAGTGAGCCAAGATCACGCCACTGCACTCCAGCGGGGGCAACAGAGCAAGACTCCATCTAAAAAAAAAACAAAATTGAAGCTGTCACAAGTCTTTGCATAGACATAGACTTTCATTGCTCTTTGGTAAAAACCTGAGAGCAGATCATATATTAAGCGTATGTTTAACTTTTCAGAAAACTGTCAAGCTGTTTGTATTCCAAAGTAGGATCACTTTACACTCTCAGTAACAGTGTATGAGAATTACACTTGCTCCAAATCCTTAGTTTGATCAGACTTTTCAATTGTATTCATTCTAATAGATGCGTAGTAGTATGTTGTAGTTTTAATTTGCATTCCCCTAATGACTAATGATGTTGAGCATCTTTTCATGTGCTCATTTCTCATTTGTATATCTTCCTTGTTGAAGTTTCTGTTCTAATCTTCTGCCCACTTTTGTATTAGGTTTTTTGTTTCCTTCTTATTGAGTTTTGATAATTCCTTCTATGTTCTAGATATAAACCCTTTATATGATTTTATGATTTGCAACATATTCTGCTAGTGTTGGCTTGTCTTTTCATTCTCACAACAGTGTCTTTTAAAGAGTATACATTTTTAATTTTTATGAAGAAATTAATTTTTATTAATTTGATATTTTATGGGTTATGCTTTTCATATTGTACCTAAAAGAAAAAAATTTTGACTAACCCAGGTTACAAGAGTTTTTCTCATGTGTTAATATTTTTGTGGGGAACATGTAGTTGAGTGTTGCTTTTTTGTCCAATCTAACAATCTCTACTTTTTAATTTTTTTTGCTTTTGGTACTTTTAATTGACATATAATAATTATACATATGAGATGCAGTGTGATATTTTGATACATATGTACAATGTGTAATGATCAATGTTAGGATAATTAGCATATTCACCACTTCAAACATTTAGCATTTATTTGTATTGGAAACATTCAAAATCGTCTCTTTTAGCTATTTAAAAATATACAATAAATTATTGTGAATTATACTCTGTAATTCTATAGACTATTACTTTTTAATTAGAATATTTAGACCACTTATATTTAATGTGTTTATTGATATGGTTAGGTTTAAATCTAGCATTTTTCTATTTATTTTTTATTTATTTCATCTTTTTTGTTTTATTTCTCTTCATATTTTTACCTTCTTTTGAACTAATTGAATAAATTGATTCCATTTTATGACTTCAGTTGGCTTATTAGCTATAACTCTTTGATTTATTGTTTTAGGATTTATAGTATACATGTTTTACTTATCACACACTACATTCAACTCTACCTCTTCATTTATCATTTGAGATTTGCAATAATATATTTCCATGTTTCTTCCCTCGACCTCTGTGCTATTCTTTTCACATGTTTTGCTCTTACATTTATTATAAACCCCACACTACATTGTTATTGTGATTTTTGTTTAAATAGTACGTTGTTAAAGAGATGTACTACTAATAATAACAAATAAATTAACCAACGTAGTTACCATTTCTGGTGTTCTTCATTCTTTTCTGTAAATTCATATATCCATCTGGTATCATTTTCTTTCTGTCACAAGGACTTCCTTGAACATTTTTGTAGTGCAGTTATGCTTGTGATGAATTATTTTCAGCCTTTGTATATATGTAAAAATATATTTTGTTGTTTTTGTTTTCAAAAGCTATATTTCAAATTCTCAGTTGACAGTTTTTTCTTTCTTTTAGTATATTGTTCCAATATATTGTCTTCTTGCTTTCACTCTTTCCAATGAGAAATATCTATTTTATTTACCTTCAGGTCTCCACATAGTGTATTCTGTCTCTGGCTACTTTTGAGATTTTATACTTTACCAGTCATTCTGAACAACTAGTTTATGATATGCCCTGGTGTCATTTTCTTTATGTTTCTTATTTGGGGATTTGCAGAGCTTCACTAATCTGTAGGCTTATAAATCTCCCTTGCCTCCAATTTGGGGACATATAAAATATAGTTATAATAATTGTTTTAATGTCTTGGTCTGCTATTTTCCTTCCTTCCTTCCTTCCTTCCTTCCTTCCTTCCTTCCTTCCTTCCTTCCTTCCTTCCTTCCTTCCTTCCTTCCTTCCTTCTTTCTTTCTTTCTTTCTTTCTTTCTTTCTTTCTTTTTCTTTCTTTCTTTCTTTCTTTCTTTCTTTCTTTCCTTCCTCCCTTCCTTCCCTTCCTTCCCTTCCTTCCCTTCCTTCCCTTCCCCTTCCTTCCCTTCCTTCCCTTCCTTCCTTCCTTCCCCCTTCCCTTCCTTCCCTTCCTTCCCTTCCTTCCCTTCCTTCCCTTCCTTCCCTTCCTTCCCTTCCTTCCCTTTCTTTCTTTCTTTCTTTCTTTCTTTCTTTCTTTCTTTCTTTCTTTCTTTCTTTCTTTCTTTCTTTCGACAAAGTCTCGCCCTGTCACTCAGGCTGGAGTACAGTGGAGAGATCTTGCCTCACTGCAACTCTGCTTCCCAGATTTAAGCAATTCTTCTGTCTCAGCCTCATGAATAGCCGGGATTATAAGCATGTGCCACCATGCCCAGCTAAGTTTTTGTATTTTTAGTGGAGACAAGGTTTCACCCTGTTGACCAGGCTGGTCTCGAACTCCTGGCCTCAAGTGATCTGTCCACCTTGGCCTGCTAAAATGTTGGGATTACAGGCATGAGTCACTGCACCTGGCCTTTGTCTGCTATATCTAACATGTAGGTCGCTTTGGGGTCTGTTTCAATCAATTGGTTTTTTCCTTCTCACTTTTGGATTATATGTGCCTGCTTCTTTTGAGTGACTGGTAACTTTTGATTGGATGCCAGACATTGAGAATTCTGTCTTCTCATATGTTGGATATTTTGTATTTCTGTTAATATCCTTAGCTTTTTCTGGAATGCAGTTATTTGGAAGTAGTTTCATCCTTTAGATTCTTTCTTTTAAGATTTGTTAGGTAGATGGGAACAGGGCTCAGTCTACAGCTAATTATTTACCATTTTTGAGTAAAGACCTGTCTGTGTACCCCACCTAATGTACCATGAATCATGAGGTTTTTCCAATCTGGGTGATGAGAGCAAGCACTATTCCTAGTCTTATGTAAGCACTGGGCACTAGTACCTCTAAACTTTTTAATGATTCCTTTTCCAGACTTCAGTAGTTTCCTTGCATGCATGCGCTGCTTAATATTCAGTTGAACACTTGAAAAGGACTATCTGCAAATCTCCAGAGTTCTCTATCTTTGCAGCAACGTCTTCTCTAGTACTCTATTCTACTCTTGCCTTGATTTTCTGAGCCTCTTAGATGTGTCTCCTGAATGGAAGGAGTCTGTTGGCCTCTGCCTGACTTCACCTTTTTGCGTTTGGCCTGGAGCCTCTCTCAAGGGAGTGAACTGAGATGATCATAAGTCTTACCTTATTTGTTTCTAATCTCTTAGAGATCACTATATCTCTTTACCTCATTCTAGGATCTTACACATTGTTCTGGGTATTTTGTTTGTGTTTTTATTATTTTAAATGGGAGGGTAAGTCTGATCCTTGTTGCTTTATCTTGGTTAAATGCGGAAGCTACTGATCCTATTTGATGCTTATTTTACGTAGTAGAGTTTCTCACACAGCGCTGGAGGATAAAGTAATAATACACATTCACATTTATTGAGTATTTTTCTAAACATTGTACATGGACTTACTGGATTCTCACAACAACCTCTGTATTTTACAGATGCAAAACTGAGGAATTAATGGCTGGTCCAAAGGTCCATGCCAACTAGGGTCAGAGCCAATATATCAGTACAGGTTGCCTGAACTCATCTCTTAACCTTGCTTCACAGAACTGCTCTCTTTTACAAGATGCCACCATGGAAAGTCACCTTAAGAATGGGTCACAGCTGGGGACATTTATTGAGTGTCTTCTATGTGATCAGTACTGTGATTCAAATCTCAACTCTGCCACTTAGGCCAATCACCAAATCTTCCTGGGCCTCAGTTTCCTCATTTGTAATCAGAGAATGATCATCCCTGCCAAGAGAGTTCTTGTGAGAATGCAATAAAAAGGCAAATGTGAAGAAGCTAGGATAGTGTCTGGCCCCTTTACCAAAAGCTTGCTGAGTAAATATGTTAGGTCTGGCCATGCCCAGCATTTGAGAGTCACTCACTACTAATCAGAAAATAAAGCTTTCAGTGCAACTCTAATGAGGTCACACAACAACTTTATTTAATTAATTATTTTATTTTATTTTTGAGATGGAGTTTCACTCTTGCTACCCAGGCTGGAGTGCAATGACGTGATCTCGGCTCACTGCAACCTCGGCTTCCTGGGTTCAAGCGATTCTTCTGCCTCAGCCTCCCAAGTAGCTGGGATTACAGGCACCTGCCACCACACATGGCTAATTTTTTGTATTCTTTTAGTAGAGATGCGGTTTCACCTTGTTGGCCAGGATAGTCTCGAACTCCTAACCTCAGGCAATTCACCTGTCTTGGCCTCCCAAAGTGCTGGGATTACAGGCGTGAGCCACCATGCCCAGCCTTAATTATTTATTTTAATTACAATGTATTATGATTTAATTTTCAGAGAGTTTTCATATCCATCTTCTCATTTCATCTTTACAATTGTGCTTGAAAAAGGAGCTATTTTTCTCCCTATAAATGAAGAAACTGACACTCAGAGAGTTTACAAGATTTGGTTGAGTGAGACCCAAGATTCACAGGTTTCAGGGCCAAGGTTGCAACTCAGACTTTCTGACTTATTTTAGTTCTCCTTATACCATGGGGGAAACGTCAGTCAAAATTTGAAAATTTTTTTAAGAAAGTTAGTGAACTTTTATGTGGGTATATTTATATTCTGTATGTTATAATTAAAGCTCAAATAAAGGGTATTTTTCCAGTAAATGGGTATGTTGTATTTGGTGAATGAATCCTTATATTGCTAAGAATGAAGGGACATTTTTTTTTTCTTACTCTGGCTTTGTGGAAAATTAGCATCTGGACTACACTTAGTTTTCAGAATGCCCTGTGACTCTCTGGCATGGTCCCCAGAGAAGATGAGATACACAGAGTTGTAGAATTTGATTTTTCTTTCTCTTTCTAGACTTTTATGTTGTGTGCATTTTTAAAGAATACTTTTAATGTTTATTTTTAAATATGATACTGTGTGGATGATATTGGTACATTTCGTTTTATGTGTCCAGAATTTAAACCTGCAGGCAATAGGAGTGTTGAAGTGAAATTGGCCCTAGACAGTTAATAAATTCTAAGCAGAGATGCATAAATCTGCAAAGAGTATTTTTTAAAGTTCCCCCCCCCCCAAAGGGTAGTTAAGGGAGAATAGGAAAGAAATGTCTTCAGAGAATTGTTTCCTATCAGTTCAGAAAATAGAGAAAAGCACTGAGCAATGCCCAGTGCTGGTTAGCAGATTGTCATTTTTAGGTTTGATGTTCCAGGGTTTAATTGTCTTTCATGTGAACAATAGCAGACACTCTCTGGTGTGCTATGCTAGCATGATAAAAGGGGGTCGTTCTTGCATAGCAATGCCTTTTTTTATTATTAGCGTAAAAAATTAGCAAGCTGGAAGTCGTTAGAAGGAGTTCCACTGGCATTAATTGTAATGCAGCCTGAATTTGTTTGCAGACCAGTGCAGCAAGACAATAGCAAGGAGAAAAAAAAGAGCAATATTAATAGCCTTCTACTTATTGTATCATTTTAGTGGGCCTTAATAAGGTGTCTGCTGTCAACTGGAATTTATTTTTTAAAAAAAGACATAGTAATTGATGTATTGCAGTAAGTATGGATGAGGGCTCAACTTGATTAATGTATGAGTTGGCTTTTTAAGGCATTTTAAAAAGGCTTCTTAACTGGGTCTTAAGAGACTGGCACAAGCCCACTGTAAACTACCTCTTTGCAGTTGGAAAATAGCCTGACAGCTGCTGATGTCTCTTGTGGGGTTTTCTCTTTTTTCCTCTTCCTGATCAGAGAAAACTGAAGTAATATACTCTTCGTCAATAATTGCAGTGCTTAAAAATCTTATAAAGGGATTTTGACTCTTCTCTCCAGAGATAACTTTCCAAAGGTTAAATTAGTTTTACTTGTGTGTGCTTCAAATATCACCACTTTCAATAAGGAGTGGATTTGGTTTTTAAATAAGCTGCTATTTTGTGGGTTGCTTGAACCCAGACACTTTGACAGAAATTGTTTTGATGTCAGAGATGGACTTGTTCCAAAAGCAATTTCAGGTCAAGATGAATTTCTTCACTCTCAAATCGCTTCTGTTCGTTCCAAGGGGTGTGTGTGTGTGTGTGTGTGTGTGTGTGTGTGTGTGTGATGAAGAGAGAAGCAGAGACAGACATACTGATTAAGCAACTGGTAATATCTATATGGAAATGTAAAGAGCATACTTTCCAGGAAATTTTCCTTTACATCAGTTTGAGATCCATTCATCTGTTTTTCTTGATATTGAACACACTGTGTATCGACTCTATTCTATATTTTCTTTTCATAGAAAGTTTTTTTTTTTTTTTTGTTTTTTTTTTTTTTTTCATAAGAAACAAAGCAAGTGAGTTACAATTCCAGGGAAGACCGGGAAAAAAAGGAGAAAATCGAATCCTTTGCCTCTTTGGTATCCATAGATGTCAACACAATGCCCCAGGTAGTAGGTCACCTCTTTTGATGATAACAAAAAGAAGACATTTGAAGAATTCCAAGCTGGCTGAAACTATCAGACTATCACTGTGCAGCACTGGAGGAAGCACCTCATCGTTATTCAGCACAACTGCCTTCACTCGAATTGAGATAAAGTCCATAAACATGAGAGAAAGAAATGAGAATGGAAAGAGTGGGAGGGAAAACACTCTGCATAGTCCTTTGCACAACTGCATTTTCAAGTGGGGAACTGTCACTAGGCGTGTTGTGCAGATGCAGCAGCTGCAGGATCTTTGCAGCTGCATTTATCTGGTTGGTTCACAGGTGTTTTGCCTTGCTGGGGAGCAGGGGAGGGGGCAGGCGGAGACACCTAACTGGGTGGATTAAGTGCAGATGTGTCCCAGAGAGGACTCTTCCTTCCACGTGCCACTGACTCAGACTTATTGGACCTTGGCAGACTCATTGCGGCCTTGGCAGTATCATCTTTACATTAAATTCAAAAAGCATTTTGTTTTGCATTTTAGCTGGCCTCAGGTTCTACCTTACCTTTTGAATTTGTACATGTTTTTTAATCTGCCAGAGTTGGACTTTTATTATCTGTAAAATGGAGAAATAATATACCCACAGAGATTTTCTTCTAACAATTAAATGAGATAATTCACAGAAAGCTCCTTTCCCAGTGATTGGCACCAAAGAAGCATTCAAGTCAGCTACAGTAACAGCAGCAACAACTTTGAAGAGAGAGCTACTGTTTATTGTTTCTTAGATGTGGTTGCCAGGAACATGGCTTTGTACCTAAGCCCTGTTATTGTTCAAGCCAACTTTTACATGTTTTTGTTTCAGAGTATTGAATCCAAGTGTCATATCAGTGGCCCATAGGTCCTAAATGATTTTGAAAAAAGCGTTACCCTTTCCTCTTCAGGGTGAGAATATATATGGGACAAATTCTTCCAAAATGGAGCCTGACATTGACCCATAGAGCTTAAAGCCTAACCGGACAGACTCTCCAGTGAGGAGCTTTCTGTTGGTCCACGGGCATTTGCAGAGGACCCAGCACTTCTAGAGGATTGTTCAGTGAGACCAAAAGTTGAGCAGCCAAACATGAGCAAAAACTCTATGCTTTATGAGCATCTTATAAACCAATATTTTATTCAAAAGTCAGTGAAACTTAACATGTAAAGTGCTTGCTTACCTCAGCTCAATTTTGTCAAAAATTTTTTTTGCTTGCCTTCCAGGAGTTTATAATTTCACTGTAGAAATAAAACACAAAAGATACGTTAAATTGTCAAAATGTGTACTAAACGATGAAATGCTTAACAGAGAAAGTGAGCTACTTTTTGCAATTATATCAGAGCTCTGGTATCCATCAGCCAAGACTACCGTACAGCCGTAAGTAGTTACCTCAGGCTCTGTATAGACATGATCATTTCTCCTGCCCTGAGAAGTGAAAGTGGAAAGGGTGAGTGCTCTTAGTCTGGGCAGTTAATTAACTTGCATTTCCACAAAATTTATGAGTTCCTGTTGATCCTCAGGCTTGTGTACACATTTGTCTACCTACCTGGTATTCGTTGGATGCTTCAAGGCGTGTAAAAATGGAGAAGACAACTCCCTGATCTTCAAGAGTATTACTGTCTAGTTAGAACTACATCTAGGGAGTTTTTTCCCTTTTTTTTTTTTTTTGATGGACTCTCATTCTGTCCCCAGGCTGGAGTGCAATGGTGCGATCTCGACTCACTGCAACTTCCGCCTCTGGGGTTCAAGGGATTCTCCTGCCTCAGCCTCCCGAGTAGCTGGGATTACAGGCACATGCCACCACACCCAGCTAATTTTTGTATTTTTAGTAGAGACAGGGTTTTATCATGTTGGCCAGGATGGTCTCCCTCTCTTGACCTCATGATCCACCCGCCTCAGCCTCCCAAAGTGCTGGGATTACAGGCATGAGCCCCCGCGCCCGGCCACATCTAGGGAGCCTTTGTGGCAGCTGCAGAAGCAGCCAGCTGAGCCTAACTCCCAGCTGATTCACAAGGTAATTGATGGCATTGTGTCTGGGCTCATGCTCTATGTCAGGATTAGCACAGTGTTTCAGTTTCAAAGGAAGGCACACATTTTCTGAAAGGTATAAACAGACTTTTAAAAAACTATAAATGGTGAGAAGTGTATGTCCAATGAAAAGATAGAAAAGCAATTGAATCAGTTGAATCATTTCACCAAGAAATTATCATGAAGTGCTTGAAATGCAGGAAAGATGAAATAAAAACAGATGAAAGCTAGAAACAGCACTCAAAGCAACTCGCTGTAGAAGTTTGCAGAAATGAATGCTTTATTGGTGCTTGGGGGATAAGGAATGGCATCTTGGAGGACCAGTGAGTTTACCCGGTCTTTGGAAGAGAGGTAACATGTGATGGGTGGATACAGAGTGTGGGAGAAAGGGGTCTTAGTGAGTCTGTATGTTGCGGGAGCATTGAGGGTTCTTGGGCTGCATGCATAAAGACAAGGAAGCATGTGAAAGAACAGAAAAATGGAGGAGCTAGAGTGAAGGTGTGTGTAGAAACTGAGTGTAATTGCTAAATACAACACTGAATTGAAGACAAAATAGGAAAGATCTCAAATGTTACATAAAGGAGTTTGGACTTTATGATTTCTCATGTTAGAATGTGTGCCATTGAACTTTTTTTGAAAGTCGGACATGGCATGATCCACGCTGGATATTTCGGAGCGAACCGGCAGCATGTGAAAGGTAGGTTGATAAAGGCATAGGATCTACTCTGAAAGTGAAGCCTCAATCAGACGGACTTGTCATTTTTCTTTGCTACCAGTCAGCCAGTTGGTCTATATACACTGCTCTACAGTGTGTACAAAAGAGGTTTGGTTATTTCTACCATTAACTTGATTCAGTCCTTTAGCATAATGCATACCTGTCAGAGTATAAACATTTTTGATATGTGTTTATGTCCTTGACTAAGATGTACAGTGCTACAAAGTTTGAGAACTCTTTGCAAAGGACAGGGGTTCTAATAGGCTGAGATGCAGGCTAGAAGCACTTTTATAAAATCTCACAATAAGTAGGTAGTACCTGGTGCATATTAGGTTTCCTGGGACCTAGAAAAGTAAGTGAGGCCATGGTCAGAGTGACTCAAATGTGTTTCAAGAGAGTCAAACAATTAAATCTTAATGCAGAAAGAGCCCTGGTGGGAAGTAAGAAGATAAGGTAGGATGAGTCCTATCTCTAGAACTAAATGCCTGGACTTTGGATTAGATTCTCTGACATTTAGGACTTCAATACCTTAATCTGAAAAATCAGATTATTCAACTTTTTTTTTTTGCTCAGAACTTCTATGCTTTTTGAGCATCCTATAAATCGAATTTTATTCAAAATTCAGTGAAACTTAACATATAAGTGTTGCTTGCCTCTGATCAATTTTGTCTTATATTAAACAAGATGGTATGAACAATTTTTTTTTCTTGCCTTTCAGGAGTTTACAATTTCATTGTAGAAATAAAACACAAGATATGCTAAATTGCCAAAATGTGTACTAAACAGTAAAGTGCTTAACAGATAAGTGAGCTATTTTTTTGCAATTATATCAGAACTCTTTGATCTTGTTTATGTCTTCAGTTGCTAATTTGTGTACCACGGTTTCTACTCCAAAGAATTTCTTATACAATGTCTTGCCTACCTTGGTTGTGTTCACCATCTTGATTAACTAATAGTGGTTTTTCACTAATATTATTGTAAGAGAGTGCCAAGAACCCAGAGTATATCAGTACTGCCTATGAAGAAGCCAACCTTTACCACTAATCTCTTTAAAGGTGGTGACGATGAATTTCAAGAGTGAAGGACTTGGACAAAATAATACTTTTAAAGGGGTATTTCTTAAGTCTCAAATAAACCAAGCATAAACAACCCTTTTGGGAAACTCTTTTTTTCTTTGCTTTAAATCTTTATTCATCTATCCGACAAACTTCTCAACAACAATAGGTTGCATGTCATTCTTTCTCAGATTGCTTTTCTTTCTTACTGTCCCTTCTAAGGGCTCTCTGTCAAAGTTTTGAATTCTCTTCTTTGGACCAATCCATTGGTGATTTTTTTGTATTTTATTATTTTGTAAAGTTGATATCAGTGTGGCCCTACTTGAGTGACTTTTCTACTCTTCCTAAATACCAGTTTCCTAATATTTGTTTGATGGGTCTTGTTTATTTGTATAATGTTCACGAAAATAAAAGGATCTTCAGCAAGGTCAATGAGAGATGCACATTTCTGCAAATTAGCAGCCAACAGTAGTGTCTTAGTTCGGCCTGCTGTAATGAAGCACCATAGACTGTGTGGCTTATAAACAACAGAAATTTAATTTCTCACAGTTCTGGGACTGAAAGTCTGAGATCAAGCTGTCAGCATGATCAGGTTCTGGTAAGGGCCTTCATCCAATTTGTAGACTGTCAACTTCTCCCTGTATCCTCATACAATGGAAAGAGGGCAAGAGCGCTCTCTGGCCTCTTTATAAAGGCACTAATCTCATCCATGAGGGCTCCACTCTCATGACCTAATTACCACCCAAAGGCCTCACCTGACAATACCATTACATGGTGAGAAGTGGAGAGGATTTCAACTCGTGAATTTTGGAGGAATGCACACATTTAGTCCGTAACAAGTAGTTCTCTCCTAAACTAATGTTTTCAAAACTAACTTTGATGCCAAAACAAGAAAAGCAGCAAATGCATCTTGTTGGTTTCAGGTTGACTGACTCAAAGCACACAGCTTTTAGTAATGAGTGGGCACTCTGAGAAGTGTAGTTAATCTTTCTTTACAAAAAAATTATCTTTCTAATTACTCATAGATCTTTAACCTTTCTTCCAGTCCTGCCGGGATTCTAAGGGTTCAGAAAAACATACTTACATCATGATATCTGATAGATAGTATAGAATGTATTCAATAAAAACAAAATATCATGTTGGCAGAGTAAGTGTTATACATACTAGATAAGGAGACTACACATCTAAACACATGCATGTAAACCATACCTGTTTTAGTGCTTAGACACACATTTCTAGAGGGCCTTATCTTCCAGAAAGATAAAACATTTATCAGCACTTTACATGATAGCTTTGATAAAATATTGTGATATTATCTAAGCACATCTCTTTCTTAACTAAGCAATATTTCCATAGATCTTTTGTCCCATTCATTCTTGGTAAATGATTCATCAATAGATTCAATGAAAAATATGAAACTTATGATCAATATCATCAATCTTATTCCCATTTTGTAAAACAGCATGGTATTTATTACAGATCACAGGAAGAGTTTAATTCCTAGGGGAAATGATATATATCTTTTCATATTAAACTCTGCTACATATTAAACTCTGCTACCTTTAATTTTGCATATATTGAAATGTCATCAAGAAAGGCACCTTTGATTATTGGAATAAAGGAGATAGGAGTACAGTGTATTATGTAATTACTAGGCTAAACATATACATTATATATTTCACTGTATCTTATTTTTAGCCTGTTTTCAGACATGGTGCAATTTCTACATAAGGTTTTGGTTTAAAACTACCTATGGAGAGTTGGGTAGTGACTACATCTTTTCAACAATGCAAGTGTTAATAAAGTTAATGCCACTCACACCAAAAATAATATGTTTGTACTAAGAGTTCTTAAACTAACTAATGGATTGATGTTTTCTTCTGGAGAAGAGAAAAGGTAATAGGTAGCATTTATTAGAAAGTATATTAATATTGACAACATTGGTAAAAAGCAAAAATTCAACTGTCATTTAACAAATACTTTCACCATTCACATCTTTTGAAGAAATAAAATTCAAAAGGAGTGATTTTAAAGAAAATATTTATTTGGATGATGCTGATGGTTTGGATATCTGCATTTTAAATTGTGTATATATATTCTATTTGAAGTCTCAGTAAAAATATTTAGCTAATTATAGACATAATAAATGTTCTATAAAACTGGTAAGAGAAATAAATCTTATCTTGCAGAAGGATATAAAGTGCATTACACCTTTCAGAGCCTCCATTTATTTAGAATGAAAATTTAAAGTACAATTAGAAATATTTATAATAAATCATTCACCAAAACAAGAGAGTTCATAAACTTCTTTCTGCTGAAGAAGATACCTTCCATGTGAATAGTTGAAAGAGTCATGTCCTGTTTTTAACCCAAGACATGGTCTGGGAAAAGTGTAATATAGATGGCTCAATATTACTGTTGTTTGTATAAGCTACTTCAAAGGAAGCTGGATTCAAAGGAATCCAGAAAAACCGCTATTGGGAAGATACTGAAATTTCTACTGAAGTAGTTGACATTTCTCAATATTTGAGGAGCATGGGCCTTTTTATTTTCTTATTAATCTGTTTCCTAAATAATCTGTATCAAAGAAAATTTTTCAACCTGATTGTTCCAAATAGCCAATGCTGAAATGAAGTAGAACAAATCCTTTTGATCTCTTGGTAGTAAACTCTTTGCAGATAATACCTAACAAGGGCATTTCTGTTCGTTTGCTATCAAATTTAATAGAAACAAGTGGAATTTGAGTTCAGCAAAAGATAAATAAATAAATAAAAGCCTTACATAGCTTTTTGAATGCATACCTTTAAATGTCAAGAGATAATGACTTGTGTAGCATTGTTATATAATGTATTTCTTGTCTTCTGTTGGGTTCATGTGACGAATTCCAGTTGATAAGCCCCAGACTCTGGAGTCAGTTGTCTGGCTAGTTATTAAGATTAAGATAAGTACTAAGAACGAAAGATACAGTGCATTGTACTACCTTTATGGGTTTGGGCCACCTAGGATTCTGAGTGTAAACAATGAATTAGTTCACCCTGACTCCTTTTCAAACCTGAAGTGAACAATGTAAATATTGGTAAAGAATGATTAGAGATTATTTTTTAATGGAAAATATATTTTAATTACCAAAAATTCTAAAATATGTAAAATTGTGTCAATAAGTTTATAGAAAAGAGATTTATTGTCTCATTTTTCTTTTTATATTGGTATTCAGAAATAAGAAGATAATTATTTAATGGGTCATTGGTAGTTCATATCAGAAAGGCATTTTGTCCTCATAAAATACGCCAGGAGGAAAAAATACAAGATATTTAAGTGCAGTTAAGGGACTTTCAGAGGAAGGACAATATTAGTAAAACATATATTTCTAATGCATATTCAACACTAGTATTACCTATTAAATGTTTCTCAGTGATTCTTCAAAGAGTGAAAAAAGTGCAGGTACTCTTCTTTAAAGCTGATAGAATGTTCCAGAGGCACACCAAATGGAGACAAATATTTTCTGAAGTGCAGTCAATTATTCACACTAAATATAGTAAATATGAGCTTTGCTGCAAATTGGTAGGCAACATTTCCAGCACAGCAAAGTTTAACTGTCTCTGAGATCGCTGGAGGAGTGATAGAAAGGGGTAATTTAGCAAGCATACCATAGCAACATGCTGCGCAATGTAGAGCGCTGGGTAGCTATTAATTTTTGTTAATGAATTTAAAACTAGATGTATGGAAATGGCTATATGAAATGTATACACTGCTAAACAGTTAACTAGTCCTTAGGGCTTAAGTTTAATTATCTCTGTGTAAATCATTTTGAGCAGGGCAACCTAATGAGTCAAAAAAAAAAAAAAAGCCAAGAAATTCATATCTAGCTTTGTGATGATTGCTGAACACAACACGTCAGACATTCTAAACTTCAGATAGAGAAAAATTTACGTGTCCATGTAGGGCTCAGTCTTTCTGGTGTCTCTTCTCGGGGCTGTGTTGCTTTCTTTATTCCAGAAGCATACTTGACAGAGGAGATGGCCAAGTGCAATGTGTACTTTTACATGTCTTTCTGCCTTTGGGTTGCCATTCTAGGTCCTTCTCAACCAGAATGATTTCACCCCCCACCATTACCCCAGGGGACATTTGCCAATGTCTGGAGTCATTTTTGGTTGTCACTAAGTGGGTAGCAAAAACCATGGATGCTGCTATACATCCTACAATGCACAGGACAGCCTCCCACAACAAAGAATTATCTCCCTCTAAATGTTTATAATCCTGAGGTCAAGAAATGCTGTCCTATACCAACATCTTGGAACAGCATTTGTTTATGATTAAAAAACATTAGCCACAGGAGACAAAATGGAGTGTCCCTCTTCTGCTCCCTGAACATATTATTGTGCATTACAGAATTAGAGGGCATGGCCACCACCACTGTGTTTCTTGCCACCCAGATGCCCGATGTCTGTATTTGGGCAAGGACCCCTCAGCTCAGCAGTCATGATGCTTTGATAATAGGCCGTGAATGAAGAGCAGGTTCACCCAGGGTTTAATATCCATTCATATCGTAGTAGAATCACGGACCTGGACACGCCCAGCTTAGAGAGAGATGAGATGATTAAGAATCATGAAAACTGCTCTGCCGACACAGGAGCCTGGACTAAAATGACTCATGGGATTCATCCCAGCTCCCATCATCTCTGGTTGGTTGCCGGGAAAGGATGTGTTTGTGTAGTTAAAAAGAAAACATGACAGAATACAAAAAAAAAAAAAAAAGTTCATACTCCCCTGAAGAAAATCATTTTGGGAATTAAAATTTATCCCCTTCTTTTCTACTCCAGTTAAATCATGGTACCTTTTGAACTCTCTTGAGAATGTATTTAAATTCTTTGTCTGTTGAGAATAAAGATAGCAGATAGGCTCTCTGCCCCATACAGTTTATTAAGTAAAACTAAAATTGCAACATAATGCCATGTTAGAGCAGATTTATAATGTAAATACTAAACATTACTTGAAAATTTTAGCTAGGGGTCATTTATACCCTCACACATCTTCAAACTTTAATAATATAGAGCCCTAGTAGCAGAAATTGTGCATGGCAGACCTTGATGTACTGTAACTGGTACTGTCAACTCTCCTTTGTGGCCTAAGTAGTAATCATAATACATGATTAACAAGCCTCTTATCTTACTCATTTTAAACTAAAAGAGTAGTCGTCACCCTGCTGGTGACTGCCATTGAATTATTTACCTGAAGGAATGTTTTGTTATCAAAGCCCTGAGAATTCAAGAAATTGTCTTTTCTTAGTTTAGTGACTGCACTGTTGCAGTACTCCCAGATAGTTATACACATATAACTATCTTTAAGGAGAACTACATAAGGGGAGTGTCTAATAAAACAGAAGATCCAGGTTCAGCTTTATTTGGGCCTCAGTTGCCCTCTCTTTTGAGGAATGTTAATTGGGTCAGGATTCCTCTAAGTTAACTAAATTAGTGACTTTGTTATTGTGAAAACTCAAGCGTGCAACCATATTTAAGATGAATAATAGGTATTTCAGTATCTGTTACAAATGTTCATCCCTTTGGCTCAGTGATTCCACTTTTATGCATTTTGAGAAAGCAGTCAGAGATCTAGACCAGGGGTTGGGTTGGCAAACTGTTGCCCTCAGGCCAAATTCTGTCCAGTGTCTGTTTTTGTGAATAAAATTTTATTGGAACATAGTCACAGCCATTTATCTACTCATTATCTCTGGCTACAGCAGAAATGTGTAGTTGAAACAGAGACCATATGGCTCATAAAGCCTAAAATATTGACTATCTGGACCTCTACAGAAAAGTTTGCCAACTCCTCTAGACAAAGACATATGTTTATTGTTTCCTTGTTTATAAGCAAAAATTTTAAAATAACCTAGTAATTTCTTATAGGGCATTGTTAACTAAATGGCAATGAATCCCTAGAGTGAAATATGCTCTCCTGTCTAAAATTGTGATCAAGAATACATACAATCGTGGATATATTTTCACAATATATTAACTGGGGGAAAACTAAATATAGGGTATGATACTGACCATGTAAAGATATCCAAAGAGAAGAGACCAAAAAGAAACAAACTACAAAGTTGTTATTTAGGGATTTTAGGATGATGGGTTCTTTAAATTTTGTTCTTTCTACATGATCTAAATTTGCTACTGTGTTTTTGGAAAATTACTTTTACTATCAGGAATGAAAATGGTTAAGTGGTTATTGTGACAAAGGAAAGAAAGACAAGAGACACTGGGAACCTTCTGTAGATGGTTTCCTTCTTGGCACAATAGAAACGCAGCTTTCTTTCCCTTCCTCTCAGAGAGGAGTGGAGTGGAGACATCCTGAGTGGAGGGTGTATCACTCTTCCAGGAAAGTGGGGTCCTGTTCATTATTAATGCCAGCTGATGTTTTTTAAGTCCAGAGGTTTGCCAGGTTAGCTTAAGCCTAAGAGTAGTGACTTGGGAGAA
Organism: Macaca thibetana thibetana; assembly: GCF_024542745.1. Classification (NCBI taxonomy): domain Eukaryota; kingdom Metazoa; phylum Chordata; class Mammalia; order Primates; family Cercopithecidae; genus Macaca; species Macaca thibetana. Next base: position 146,304,880 of record NC_065578.1, read on the forward strand.
TATGATGCCTGAATCTGGATGTTCTGGAAGAAAGACAAGGATAGGATGAGACAGAAAGTTCCAGAGTAGGAGTGTTTTCAGGGGAGGGGAAAACTGAGTCAGGTACTGTCATGAAGGCCACTGGATGCTTCAGAGTAGAGGGGATAAAACAGTATAGTTTACAAGCCAGGAAAGGGCACAGACCAGGAGAGATGGGGGCACAGCTTGACAGGCAACACCTATTTTCCAATTTTGTCCAGAGGCAGCTTTTCTCTAAGTCAGACTTTTCTTCACAGCTCTTCTGTGCCTCTTTACCAAAGCCAATGATAACTACTGTGACCAGCTTTGTTTTTCTATAGTAGGTGGAATAAATTGTACCCTATCAATGTTATCAGTATACCAGCTGAAGAAAATTTGTGTCATCTACAACCCTACTTTGATAAAAGCTCTTGCACATTTGACTCCCTCTGGTTGAATTAATTGCATACACATTTAACAATTATTTATGGTACTCCTTCTGCATGCCAAGTGCTGTTCTTAACACTAAAGACACCAAATTGAACGAGACAGAAAAACATTTTCCCACCCTCATGAACTTTAAGTAATAGGATAAAGAAATAGACATTAAACGTATGCAAACATACAAACATACGTACCTACATTGATATTTCAGATGTTGGTAAAAGACAGTAAGGCAATAAAACAAGGTAATAAGGGAGAGGATAGTGAAAGTGCTACTTTAGATAAGGGTCATCTGGGGTCCTTTGTGAGAAAATATTGGATCTGAGACCAGAATAATGAGGCAGAATTAGCCATGCAAAAACTCAGTTAATCCAACTAAACAAATATTTGAATTGTGCTGGTACTATTCTGGTTACCTGTGTTCTACTAATGAATGAAACAAAGTTCCTACTTGTACAGTCATTGTTTCTGAGTGTGTGTGGTGCATATATTACTAATTTGCATGCATGTGCGCACACCACACACACACACACGCACAGATGCTATGAAGAAACATGAGGTAGGGGAAGAAAGAGTGTACAACTTGAGAACGATGGGGGCACATCAGTATTATTTTATAGAGGAGTCAGGGAACTCTATAAATTCATATTTGAGTGGAAATCTGAAAGGAGTGAGGGTGAAGTCTCAGAGTAGAATGCCTAAGGCAGAGGGCCTTAATGACGGAGAAGCGTGATGGACTTGGATGACAGGAGGAAGCTGCATGAGGACGCAGCCTGGTGCATAGGTTGGAGAGCAATCAAATATGACATCAGAGCTGAGCAGGAAGAGCACATAGGACCTTTTAGACTCAAGTGTGGAGTGTAGATTTCATTCAATTTACCATAGCAAGCTTTGGGGAAGTTTGACGCAGTGACACTATGTGATTTCCCCTTAGTTGAGGGACTTAATGGAGATTAAGGTGGGAAAGAAGGTAAAAATCCTTATTTTGAAGTTTAAAATATCCAGACAATACCCACCTATTTAGTTCTTCCTCAATCAGAACTTTTACTATAACTAACCTCAGAAAGAGTGAAAGATTTAGGGAGGCTTTGGATCTTAATTCTCCAGGCCTGGAATGAATTTCAAGTGCTATCCTCTGTGTTCATAACGAGGTTCATGTGGCTGGAAGGAAAGAGAAGCAGAGCCTTCTTCCTCTCCCTTTCCCCCCCCCCCACCTTATTCCCTTAGTTTTTTAAAGAAAAGAATTGTATTTTCATTGTCTAAGTGCTGCATATTAAGATAACAAGCTCAAAGAAGAGTGCACCCAAACAGTGCATGAGGTAAAATGAGGACAATACTTGGATTCCTGAGGGCTGTAATTAAAGCTATCTGGATTAACAAAGAGTTATTTCAATTCAGATTTATGTTCCAAGGAAACCAAAAAAAAAAAAAAAAAAAAAAAGGAAGAAAAAATGAGAAAGTGAAATACAGCAAAAAGAACTCTTAATTCCAATGTATTCAACTCACCCATCAGAAGAAATGGCATTAATTCAGGTACCCAATTACAGTAATGTGGTTCAGAGCACCTCAATAGGTGTTTCAATCTCAAGCCAGGACTAACATTTGTAATCCTTTAAATGCACTTAAGAAATTGATGTTACAGCCCCACAATCTGTTAGGGGCCTTGCTTGCCGGATGATTGCAAAGTATCCCACCATTAATTGGATCATCAGAATGTGATCCGCGTCTTGGTCCCTGGATTATGGAAGACTGACTCTGCTCTGACGTGTTGAACCAGAAGCTCTTTTTGTGAGAGATTTTGACCCTTAATGTAGATAAGTGGTATTTTTCATCAATCTTAGCTTGCATTAAAAAAGGGGAAATGTCAATTCAATGTGGGGCATTTAACGTAATTCAACATCTTTTAATTTAATACCTTGAAAAACTTAGTCTTTCCGACCTGCCTAACACTTCTGCTGATGGAATATTTTGTAGAGCCCTGTCGAAAAAAGGTTGTCTTCTATTCCTTAATAAAATCACAATCTTGAAACTCCCTGCTTGCCATGTTTTAGTAGCAAAAGTAGCCTCACAAATCTCATAAAAATATTTTTTAAAAAACCCACAAAATTTGATTCTTATAAGTGTTATAAAGATAAAAATTTAAGAAAAAAAAAAAGAGTATCTCTCATTTATTTCCCATTCATGAGTGTTTGGGCTGTGGAGGAACTAGATTTTCTGTCCAATTCCCTGATCATCATGAATTTGGACAAGGTAGAAAGGTAGTTTTAGTCTCTTTAAGGCAAAAAGAAAGATTTAATCCAGACCAGCATTTATTCACATTCACTAATATTTGGATAGTATATATTTCATAGTTCTGAGTGTGGATTCCAGTTTACTGGTTTTTATGAAATTCTACCAGCTCAGAAAAGAATAATATTCCTACATTTGTGTATGTCAGATTACAGCTGGCACATGAGGCAATAAAGCAGTTTTCAACAATCTTTTACTTCTTCAAAGATTTGTGGTGTAAATGCACTATCTAAGTCATAGCACCTTTGCTTCTTGGATTAGTAGTATTGCTTTCCTGCCAATGGGTAGATAAAGATGCATGTCTTTACTCAGTAAAATGGGAAGGTTGATTTCTGGCTGGATTGCCTTAGAAGCATGACACATACCACTTAATTAGAGTCTTGGGTGACAGTCTGGTTGCTGCCACATCTCCAGGCAGAAAGCACATCTGCCTCTTGCATTAAGGACACTATGGGTTGGAGAGAGAAGTGGAGTTTGTGACAGAATATGTATGTTGTCTGCTGATGCTGTGAAGACAAATGGAATCTCAGCTATAGCTGCTGCAACCAGCATCCGGGTGTTCCCTTTCCGACAGCTTTCAGTTCAGACTTCAGTGTGCCCTTCTTTCCTAATGGGCTCCCTTGGTAGTGAGTGCCATGCAAGCACAGGATGGATGAGATGCCCTGAGGACCTGTATTGGACCTCCCTAGAAAGCAATGTCTTTCTGAACTATGAACCAGGGTTCTCTTAAACCTCGGTGTGAGAATGTAAATTCAACTCTGAGACAAAAAAGGAAAAGGAAGTTAAGAACCTCACTTAGAACTAGGCACAGTGAATGGGTTTAATAGCAAAGATTTCCTAAGAGTAAAATGGTCCTGCATCAAAAATGATCTTTGGTTGTTGGATGTTTTGTTTTGGTCTTTCTTGCTACTATGAATAATGGAGAGGCTTATCTTCTGGCCTTACTTTTTCCAATCTGACAACAAGCTTCTAGATCAATTAATTTTATTCTATTCAATGGCCAACACTTATTTTACATTAGAGGGTTACTTAATTTAGCTTTGAAAAATGAAAACTAGATATGAAAACTGGACCTGATTATGGAAAATAATGTCCCTCTTTTTTTTTTTGTAAATCATCTGTACCGTTCTAAACCCAGATATTTTCTTCTTGTTTTTTTCTTTCTTTTAATGTAAAAATTAATGAAAAAGTAAAGATTGCTCTATTTGCTGAACCCGGATGAACTAACATGTGCATTTCCCAAAGGTTTTATGTTAGAACCAGACACTTGCCTTTTTGTCTTTTATTCCAAACTACAAGCTACATCTGGCCCTGCAGGCTGAAGGGGAGGTTAAGAGTTGCTGGCATGATAAAGTAAACCTGCCATAAGCTACCTGTCTTATTCTTTCAGGTTTTCACCTGGCCTACCACTGTCCTGAGGAGGCATTTTTCTTAACTGCTCTCCAAAGTGGGCTGCAAAATGCTCCTAGACCTTGTTCCTTCATGTTAAAGTTCCATCCTAAATGAAGTTGGCAGCTGTTTTTGCCCAGTGTTCATGTACTTCCACAGTTTCCTTCCTGACTGAATTCCTGTAAAATCCCTCAGGACAAGGATAGTGTACAAACTGATGCTGACCAGATTGCCAGCCCCCTGGTATTAAAAGTAAGATGTTTGCCCTGAGAATAGGTCTGCTTCTGTGCTCTAAGAGCTTCTCAAAAGGGAAAAGGGCTGCGGGGTGGAGAGGCCAGTGCTGGGAGTCTACCCTGAGTATACGTGTTTCTCTTCCTCTCCTCTGTGCTGCTGCATCTCTCTCACTCGCTCCCCAGAAATTAGAAAAACAAATTCTATTTTAATTTAAAGATCCACAATAACCTTTAACAAGGAGGCCACCAATTTGGGGTGAGTTGGTGATGACTACAGGTATACCTTGTTCATTGCATTTTGATTTACTGAGCTTCATAGATCTTGCATGTTTCTACAAATTGAAGGTTTGTGGCAGCCCTGTGTCCAGCAAACCTATTGCCATTTTTCCAACAGCCTGTGTTCACTTCAGGTCTTTGTGTCACATTGTAGTTATTTTTGCAGTATTCCGCTGTATTTCAAACTTTCCCATTATTATTATATCTTGCATGGTGATCTATGATCAGTGATCTTTGATGTATTATTGTGCTTGTTTTGGGGACTACAAACCGTACCCGTATAAGACCAAAAACTTAATCAGGAAATGTTATATGTATTCTGATAGCTCTACCAACACACTGTTTCCACATCTCTCTTCCTCTCCTTGGGCCTCTTTATTCCCTCAGACACAACCATATCAAAATCAGGCCAATTAGTAGCCTTACAATGACCTCTAAGTGTTCAAGTGAAGGAAAGAGTTACACACTTCTCACTTGAAATCAAAAGCTGGAAATGATTTAGCTTACCGAGGAATGCATGTTGAAAGTTGAGACAGGCCAAAAGCTAGGTCTCTTGCACCAGTTAGCCAAGTTGTGAATGTAAAGGAAAAGTTCTTAAAGAAAATTAAAAGTGCTACTCCAGTGAAGACACCAATTATAAGAAAATAAAACAGCCTCATTCGTGATATGGAGAAAGATTTAGTGGTAGAAGATCAAACCAGCCACAACATTCCCCGAAGCCAAAGCCTAATCAAGAGCAAGGTCTTATCTCTCTTCAATTCTATGAAGGCTGAGAGAGGGAAGGAAGCTGCAGAAGAAAAGATGGAAGCTAGCACAGGTTGGTTCATGAGGTTTAAAGAAAGAAGCCATCACTGTGACATAAAAGTGGAAGGTGAAGCAGCAGGTGCTCATTTCAAAGCTGCAGCAAGTTATTCAGAAGATCTAGCTAGGATTGTTGATGAAGGTGGCTACAGCAAACAAGAGAATTTCAGTGTAGATGAAAGAGCCTTCTATTGGAAGAAGATGCCATCTAGGATTTTCCTAACTATTAATAGAAAGGAGAAATCAATGCCTGGCATCAAAGCTTCAAAGAACAAGCTGACTCTCTTGTTAAGAGTCTACTGCAGCTGTTGACTTTAACTTGAAGTCATTGCTCATTTACCATTTTGAAAATCCTAGGGCTCCTAAGAATGATGCTAAATCCTCTCTGCCTGAGATTTATCAATGGAACAACAAAGCCTGGATGACTGTTTACAGAATGGTTTACTAAATATTTTAAGCCCACTGTTGAGACCTTCTGCTCAGAAATAAAGATTACTTTTAAAATATTACTGCTTATTGACAATGCACCTGGTTACCCAGGAGCTCTGATAGAGAGATGGACAAGGAGATGAATGTTGGTTTAATTCATCTGTGCAATAGATGAATGAAAAATACATGAAGCTGTGGTTACCCGAGAGCTCTGATGGAGATGGACATGTAGATGAATGTTGGTTTGATTCATATACACAACATCCATTCTGCAACTTATAGATCAAGAAATAATTTTGACTTTCAAGTCTTTTTAAGAAATGCCTTTTATAATGCTATAGCTGTCATAGACAGTGATTCTTCTGAAGGTTCTGGGTAAAGTACATGGAAATCTTCTGGAAGGATTCACCATTCTAGATGCAATTAAGAACATTTGTGATTCATAAGAGGCAGTCAAAATATCCACATTAACAGGAGTTTGGAAGAACTTGATTGCAACCCTCATGGATGACTTTGAGGGTTTCAAGACTTCAGTAGAGAATGGAAGTGCAGATGTGGTGGAAATAGCAAGAGAACTAGAATTGGAAGTGGAGCCTGAAGATGCAACTGAATGGCTGAAATCTCATGATAAAATTTGAATGGAAGAGGAAATGCCTTTTCCATTCTACTCACTTTCCATTCTCACTACTTAAGAGGTGAGTAGTTTCTTAAGGTGTCATCTGCTCCTAGCGAAGGTGCTGTGAAGATTGTTGAAATGACAACAAAGGATTTACAATATTACATAAACTTAGTTGATAAAGTAGTGTCAGGATTTGAGAGGACTGACTACAATTTTGAAAGAAGTTTTATGGTGGGTAATACAACTTCTTTCAAAGTTTTACCCTGTGTGCAGGATAATCTTTTATGAAAGGAAGTCTCCATCAATGTGGTAAACTTCATTGTTGTCCTTTTTTAAAAAAACTGTTACAGCTACCCCAGCCTTCAGCAACCACCACTCTAATCAATCAGCAACCATCAACACTGAGGCAAGCACCTCCACCAGCAAAAAGATTACAACTCACTGAAGACTCAGATGACCATTAGCATTCCTTAGCAATAAAGTATCTTAAAATTGTTTTTTAGACATAATGCTATTGCACACTATATTATGGTATAAATGTAACTTTTAAACGCACTGGAAAACTAAAAAATTCCTGTAACTCGTTTGACTGCGATATTCACTTTATTGCAGTGATCTGGAGGCAAACCCACATTTTCTCCGAGATATGCCTGTATAACTACTTGACAATTATTTTCACCTTAAACAATTGTTATTTAAGGTAAATTTACTTGGTTAGAACCTGGTAAGTTGAGGCTAAAGTCAGGAATTTGATCCCTGGCTAGGCCAGTTGTTTTTCCTTTTCAAAAAAAATCACCGTATTCCTCTAAAATTCATTGAGTGTCTTACCCATGTGTCCCCCTAGTCACTACAGTGTCAGAAAAGGGAGTGTTAGTGTTTCGAAGGCATTATCAAAACTAGGGAAAAATGACAAAGTGTGTAAATGCCAATTGTCAGTGGTGTGATCTTCATGTACTAAAGACAGCACTTTTATAGATTGAAAAACCAACTAAACCCAATTTATGTTGCCACACTAGAGCTTGTTTCATCATTATCAACATGAGAACCAATTTTTACTTGATATTGAGAATGTATGATAGGAGTAAACACATAATGATCTCACTCTTCCCTCACAATTCCTGGCTTCAGGTGCTTGGCTAGGAGGAGATCTAAGGCAAGAGAAAGGTGTTTCACCAGCTGAGTGCAGATAGAATACAAGAGTCAGCTGTCATGGTGGCTTTAGTCTCCATTTCATGCCTTCTCATGTGCAGTTATATAAAAGGCATAATTCTGGGGAACAGACTAAAGAAAAGCTCATCTCCCAAACCTAAGCTGTGGTAGAGAGACTTTCATTTATATTCGTATTTTGGGCCTGTAGCTGCATGCCACCCTAAGTCTACTCTCTCTATTGGAACAACAACGGCAAAAACACCTCACAATGTAAAGCTTCTGAAAGCTGGCTGACCTCGTAACCTACTTTGTAATAAGTCTGCAGACATAACTATTAGACAAAATTCACTTCAGCCCTTTTAAATTGTTAATCTTACAAAAGACAGCTTCCCACAGGTCGTCTTTCCTCAGGCTGGAAGCCATGGCACTGTAAGCTGTGATCAAGGTTCGTGACTCAGGACCCCATCAACCTGCTTTTCAGCTCTCTGTTGCCTTTCATGAGGAATTCCTCACCTCCAGCCCACTCTCTCAGATTCTCTTGATGACCAGGGGATCTTTGGACTCTCGGCACCAACCCACTGGGCTATCTTTTTTTTTTTTTTTTTAATTATTTTTTATTATTATACTTTAAGTTCTAGGGTACATGTGCATAACGTGCAGGTTTGTTACATATGTATACTTGTGCCATGTTGCTGTGCTGCACCCATCAACTCGTCAGCACCCATCAACTCGTCATTTACATCAGGTATAACTCCCAATGCAATCCCTCCCCCCTCCCCCCTCCCCCTTCCCCATGATAGGCCCCGGTGTGTGATGTTCCCTTTCCTGAGTCCAAGTGATCTCATTGTTCAGTTCCCACCTATGAGTGAGAACATGCGGTGTTTGGTTTTCTGTTCTTGTGATAGTTTGCTAAGAATGATGGTTTCCAGCTACATCCATGTCCCTACAAAGGACACAAACTCATCCTTTTTTATGGCTGCATAGTATTCCATGGTGTATATGTGCCACATTTTCTTATCCAGTCTGTCACTGATGGACATTTGGGTTGATTCCAAGTCTTTGCTATTGTGAATAGTGCTGCAATAAACATACATGTGCATGTGTCTTTATAGCAGCATAATTTATAATCCTTTGGGTATATACCCAGTAATGGGATGGCTGGGTCATATGGTACATCTAGTTCTAGATCCTTGAGGTATCGCCATACTGTTTTCCATAATGGTTGAACTAGTTTACAATCCCACCAACAGTGTAAAAGTGTTCCTATTTCTCCACATCCTCTCCAGCACCTGTTGTTTCCTGACTTTTTAATGATCGCCATTCTAACTGGTGTGAGATGGTATCTCATTGTGGTTTTGATTTGCATTTCTCTGATGGCCAGTGATGATGAGCATTTTTTCATGTGTCTGTTGGCTGTATGAATGTCTTCTTTTGAGAAATGTCTGTTCATATCCTAATACCATAAAAACCCTAGAGGAAAACCTAGGTAGTACCATTCAGGACATAGGCATGGGCAAAGACTTCATGTCTAAAACACCAAAAGCAATGGCAGCAAAAGCCAAAATTGACAAATGGGATCTCATTAAACTAAAGAGCTTCTGCACAGCAAAAGAAACTACCATCAGAGTGAACAGGCAACCTACAGAATGGGAGAAAATTTTTGCAATCTACTCATCTGACAAAGGGCTAATATCCAGAACCTACAAAGAACTCAAACAAATTTACAAGAAAAAAACAAACAACCCCATCAAAAAGTGGCCACTGGGCTATCTTTAAGCCAAAATTTGCCAGTCCTAAATCAGTGACTCCCGTCTTCCCCATAGTCATGGCTATTGGACATCAGCACATTTATTTAAATATGAAATGACAGTTTTAGTATTCTAAAAATTGGAGATTTCTATGGAAAAAGTTGTATTAAAAAATAAAATATATTTTTACTTGCGACTGGACAAATGCTTATATATATAATTATATTTAGTATTTATTTTTATTATAAGCTGGTTGCATGTTTGATCCATCCAGTACTAAAGCCTGGAAGCAACTGTGTTTCTGCTCTGAGTGTGTCTGTGTATGTCTTTTTGTTTGTACATATGTATGTATAGCAGCCTGTTTTACTTGGGATTATTCTCAGTTATTTCTCTTCTTTGCCCCTGTTTTGTCTCTGCCACTCAAACCTATTTCAGTCATCTACCAACTCTCATTTGGGATAATAGCCTCTCTTTTTGCCATCGTCTTGTCATGTTTGATTCGGCTGCACAAGGATTTTAAATTAGCCAAAATGTTTGCATGCTGGGCTCACTCTGCCGCCACGACTCATTGTGGAGCCACTGCACCACTTGATGCTGATATTGATGATTGCTCAGAAAAAAATAAGCAATGGCCGGTGGCTGTTGTAAAACTCATTTATGCCAAGCTCCTTGTACACATAGAGAGGGAAGAAGAGAGAGATCACCTGTTTTCCTGGCGCCTCCCCAGTCATCCTATTGAGCTGTGCCTGGCTCCGGGAGATTACAGTGTTGCTAGGCCCGTTATTGTAGAAAGAAAAATAGTAAAAAGTAAAATAAAATAACAAAAGATGTGCAGTTAAATTCAATGGCTTACTGCTGATGGGTTTTCACTCACTAGGTTAGGTGAGACAGTAACCTAATTTTCTTGTTTTCTCTTATTCTTCCTGTCCCGAAGTTTTCATTTTGGAGATGAACAGACTGATTCTTGAAACTTGTGGGTATAATAACAGAAAGGAAACTAGAGGACAAAGAAGTTTTTGTTTTGTTTTGTTTCTAAAATTGTGCTGCGAATATGTCTGAATTGAATCTTCACATTATCCAAAACCTACCTTAATTATTTTTGTTAGGTTTGAAAATTGATCTAATCATAAAAATATAAGTTTCTAATGTATCATTCTGGAGTTTGTTTTTGAAATCGCAGCATTGGCTGTGTCCCTCATCCTGCACAAGCAGAACCGAGAGCTCCTAAAATATTTCACTTGATTGAAAGGTAAACACATAATTCAGCAGGTTCTTTTTCTTAAACTGTGCTTTTTGATACAATGGGACTCTATCGAACTAGGGCCACACGATTTCAGAACAATGGAATAAAAAGTAGAAGCTTCAATAAATCAAGCGGTTTTGTCTGCAAGACATTAAAAAATCGCTTTAGCTAAGTTCCCTCCTTAAATGTTGTAATATAAATATTACGGCTGTGTATTTGTTGAGCCTTGTTTTGCTGTTTGACCTGACTTCCGTTCCTGGTAGCTTGTAATTCTTTTAAGCGACTGGAAGTCGTCACCCACTTTATTTGCAGTTCTTTTCCATTGTCAAGTTAAATGGAGGCTTAGGCATCTTCTCTCCTCGCTCACCGCCGGTGGAATGTACCTCCCTTCCAAAACTGATGCCAACCTTTCCGGTTGTTAAAGTGAACTAAATATGGCCTGAGAAGGACTCCGTACTTCCGTATTTGAGTCTTTGGGAACGAACTGCAACCTAACTTAATAGGTAGATGAGATTGAGAACCTACGTTGGGAGTGTGCGCCTGTGACAGTGGTTACGTCTTGGACAAGCCCAGCAGCCATGTCAACCACTCATACACTGTACAGTGTTCAAACTGTGTTCAAATTAAGACAAATGCTGAGCATAACCCATCCAGTTGTTTCTGTACCTCACTTCTGATTTCTGGACGTCAGTCCCCTTTTTGTGTATATAATTGTCCTTCCACCAAGTGACTGCGCTGGAGTGTCTCTGAATCTGCTGTGATTCTGGGGGCTGCTCGATTTGTGAATCATTCATTGTTCAGTCAAACTTCTTTAAATTTAAGCAGCTGAAGTTTTTTGTTTGTTTGTTTGTTTGTTTTTAACATGGTGTTACCGAAGATTCAACTCTATCAGTTTGTTCCTCCATTTACATGCCGAAGTTCTTGTATTCCAAAAACAAAGCAAACAACAAAAAAGCTGCCTGCCTTGCTACCCTCATTCCTTCATTATTAATTTTGTCATGAAAATGTTTCATCTACCTGATCTCTCCCTGATTATCACAGAACATTTTTTAACCCCTTGTAATCTGGAGCCTGCCTCCCTACTGTACTTCAGTTGCTGCCTCTAAGGCTCCAATGAACTTCCTATCACCAAAACCACTGACTGTCTCGGTGCTTTCTGCTGTATTTAATGGCCTTTTCCTTACTGACACTTTCTTCTTCTTTAGCTCTCACGAGCCTATCTATGCCTGACTTTCTCCCTGTTTCTTAGACAACATTTTGTTTTCTAATTGCTAGCATCTGTTGTTGCCATTCTTCCATGAGTAGGGCCTCAAAGCTCATATCTATGCATGTAATACCCAATTGTACATTCCAGTCTTGACCTCTCCTCTAATTTTCAACAACACTTCAAGATGCTGGCCAAAGACAATCATTTTTCAAACATTTTTTATCTTCTTTTCCAGGTTATCACCTCCTGAATATGATTTTGTTAATGACTCGCTGTTTTACTCCAGTATCCATCTCCACTGAAAAATACCTGTTATCTTTTAAAAAAATAAAAAATGAATAAGTTTTCTTTATTTGTCCTTTACATTAAAGGTAGGGTTATACTGATTTTTTATTTTATTGTATTTATTTTATTTTATTAGAGACAGGGTCTCATTTTGCTGCCCAGGCTGGAGTGCAGTGATGCGATCACAGCTCACTGCAGCCTCAAACTCCTGAGCTCAAGGGATCTTCCCGCCTCAGCCTCCCGAGTAGCTGGGACTACAGGTGCAAGACACTATATTTGGCTAATGTTTTTATTTTTTTGTAGAGATAGAGTTTCACCATGTTCTCTAGGCTGGTCTCAAACTCCTAGGCTCAAGGAATCCTCCTGCCTCAGCCTTCCAGAGTGCTGGGATTACAAGAGTGAACCACAGCACCCATCCCTAAGTCACCTTTGACTCTACCTCTTTCTCTTCCAACTTTATAGCTTGCAAAATGTGTGAATTGTACAATATTTTATTTCACCCTCACCACAGCGCTGTTATTTGGACCATGCTGTCCCCATGATAACTGTACAGATGAAGAGCTAGAGACTCATGGTCTCACCTCAGCTTTGATGGTCAATGCACTCTAAATGCCATTGCATAGGGAATAACTCCATTACATGACAGTTGGGGTCCTCCTCGAGCCAGCCTCAACATATGTGCTATCCCTATTATTTTACTGCCACTTGCTTGTTCTATAGAGCTATAATGGGTAGCACAATGCTGGCAGATTTTCCCCAGGAAAATCTCTGAAGAACACTTTCCAGATGAACAGTGATATACAGTAGCCTGAGGGCAGCTATTCTGAGAGAAATTTGGTAATTGGATTAACCACCTTGATTTAGACAGATGATCTTTCTCTCCCCTAAATTTAGCCTTAAGCGGTATCTATTGGCTGCTCTTTTAAAAGAGGAGTAGGAAAAGAACAACAAATGGTGGTACTAATTGGCTAATTTTGTGTGTCAAATTTGTCACAGAAATGATGAGTCCAGATCTTGAAGAAGGACCAAACTACCTAGAAGCAGTAAAGTATCAACATACCATAAAGCCTACAAATCTGCAAGCAGATATCATGTAATTATTAGAACAGATAGCCCAGGAAATTATAGCTAATGCTAGTAACAATACATACAACCTTGGAACTGGATATCAAATGCTATGGGTCTGATTGAATTCTTATGACTAAATTGATTTCCTCACTTTATATGTTATTTCTAAATTACACATTTTCAAACTACTATGTGGTTTAATAATTCTTTTATAACATTTGAAGTATAACATTGGGTGTTATACTTCACCCAATATGCAACTTTCCTTGCAGAACGGTCAATCCACAGGTAATTTCTTGAGCCCTTCCAATGTGAAGGATCCTGACACTCTGACCCTGCTGGAACTGCAAGTGTTAGTGCAGTCAATGCCTTGGAATTGTTCAGTGCTGTAATTCTCCTAGATCTTGGAGAATTTAGGGTGTCCTACAGGGAAAAAAAATAAATAAAAGTAATTAATTTAAAAAGTATGATAGCAGTAGAAGAATTTATTTTTTTTTTTTTTTTTGTGACTGAGTCTTACTCTATCACCGAGGCTGGAGTGCAGTGGCACAATCTCGGCTCACTGCATCCTCTGCCTCCAGGATCCAGGGAGTCTCCTGCCTCAGCCTCCCGAGTAGCTGGGATTACAGGCACACATCACTACGTCCGGCTAATTTTTGTATTTATTTTTGTATTTTTAGTAGAGATGGGGTTTCATCATGTTGGCCAGGCTGGTCTCAAACTCTTGACCCTAGGTGATCCGCCTGCCTTGGCCTCCCAAAGTGTTGGGATTACAGGCATGAGTCACCGCACCTGGCCAGTAGAGGAATTTTGGAAAGAGTATAGGGAAATCAAGTAGGCTTGTCTCCTCCCAGACTTTGGTGTGTTGCATGCACCACCAGATGGGCCAGTTTACTCTGTTAGCAAATGTGGCCATTTTGCTGAATGAGCTTGCAGGCTTTCCTTCAGTGTTGTTGATTGTAAGATGCTCCTTAGGCAGTTGCTGTTTATGTAAAGGATTATACAACATGACCCTGAAGCAGGATGATATTTCAGCAGGTGACTTGTCTTTAGCTCTCCCGGATTAGAAGAATAATGCTAGTGTTCTCCACCTACTGGAGAAACCAGGCCAAGACTAACAGTCAAAAGGAACTTCCCATTCAGCTTAGCAGCGTCAGTCAATGTTGAGCAAGGAATTCCTGGAAATGTGTATTATAATTGTCCTTTTGTTCATCTAATGTTTTACTTTTTGCTAAAATACCTGCTGTTCCTGAGTAAAGATGATGGTAGCCTTAAAAATAAGGGGGTGCAGTGAGGGAAAAAATGAATCAAAATGATATTAAATGTCCAGTGATTCATGTAAATGAGCTATTGTGTAGCTTGCTCATAAGAGCAAATGCACTGTCTTGGTTTGGTGTTAACATATTGCCAATTGTACAACATGAGAGAGCCCAAAGGGACCTGTGGGCACCCTGAAGTCTCTGGGTAGCAAAATAAAGCATGAAAAGTCATTGGCAGACAGGTAGCTCTTGGCTCTCTACCCAGGAGAAATGTAGAAGCATCTTTGGGGAAAAAAGAACAATAAATAATAGTCTTCTATTTTAAAACAATGTATATATATTCACATGTAAGTGCCCAGTGACTTGCAAACATCTTTCTCCTCATTCTTGGGCTTTATTTTCACCCCATTTCAGACCAGGCCCTACATTTCAAAACCAAAGAAGGTCTTAGTAGTAATGAATCCTGGTTTTTCTCACTTCATTGCCTGGAAATTTTTTTTGTAGAGGATCAGGAATTGGCTATATCCAAATGCATATCATGTTGTACTTAGTAGGAATTATCTAAATTTGTTATCTAAAATTAATAGTTTACCTTAAGTAACGTCACATTATTCATGATTTCTATTAGTATTTAGTAATCTCTCTCTCCTCTTTCCTTCCTCCCTTCCTCTCCCTCTTTCTCTCCCTCTCCCCCTGCCTCTTTCTCTCTCTCTCTTTTTCTACTCCTCTTTCCTCCCGCTGTTAAATGAGAGGCTGAAAAACCTTTGTTTTCCCTTGTTTTCCTCAGAGCTCTGTCTCCTCAGGCTTCATTTGGTAAAAGCGAGTTTAGATGAGATAATTTTAGTTCTTTGTGTGAAGCTATTTTTAAATGTAATTTTTGCTAATAATGCAATTAGTTGTGGTTTTTGCATAATTTGCAATAAGGTGATGAAGTTTAAGAAGCTTCATTTTATTTTAATTAACAGTTGATCAGTACTAATAACCAAGCCTCTGCTAACACCACCAGCTTTAACTCTTAAAAAATATGCACCAGACACATAACTCCTCCTCCTCCTTCCCTTCCCCCCTTTGAAATATTTAATAAGAATGCCATGTATAAAATTACCCTGTTGGAGAGAACAGGAGCTGCATCCCAATATAGATCACAGTGGAAAATCACTCAAACATTGCATGATGCATTTCCTCCCCCAACCTCCCCACCTTGCCCCTTTCCTTCCTCTCCTCCCCCCGCTCTTTTCCAATTGTCTGTCTCATAGTTCAGTTGTAGGAGGTGAGAGCATGCCCGGGGTTGGGGGTATTATGACATTTCAGTTTACTGTTCTTAACAATTCCTTTGCACATTCCATTAGCACATTATTTATAGCTTCATAAAAGCATCCCTTTTTTTTTTCTTCTAACATTATCCCTGTATCTCCGATAATAATGCTATCTGAGGATTGAACTGTTATTTTTAAAAAATCTATTCCCTAAGTTGACTCCTCATTGGCTCCCGCTATCCAGCCTCCCCTCCTGTCACACTTAAAAGTCTGCCCACAAATCCTCTCAAGAGACGTGGCTCAAATCTAGCAGTTGAAAAAAGTCTGAGTGAGGCTTGAAGCCAAGATCCTGCATCTTACAACCTGCAGTTTCTGAGGCTGCCGAGAGCCCTGAACTCCAGATGCTTGTATAAACAAGACTTCCTAGAAGTCATTACCTCATAACTCCTCATAAGCTTACACCTGACAAGCCTCTCAAAGCGAGAGGGCTGTGTTTTCCCTAATAAATTCCTTTTTGAACCCACTTGTTAGTCAAGTGTTGTGCACACTAACTACAGAAAGGACCCTGTGCCTTGGGCATAAATTATTCTTCTGTGCCACTGTCTCCGAGCACCCCCCAGTTATGGATTACTTCGTTCTCGACTTGACAGGAACATAATTAGAACTGTTGATGAAATCTACCAAATTGTTCCTCCGTGGCCTCAGTGGTCAGGAAATTTGGCTGAGTCGTATTTGTCACCGATGTGGAGGCTCTAAACACTTCATATTAACTACGTTATTAATGTGCCCTCTAATCTGCCCATGAATTGGTAACACTTGAAGTGAGCCTGGCCCTAATGGCACCTTGCAATGAATACATTGTAGGGCTGCATTAAAAGTTTCAGCAGGGAGAGGATGTTAATAAAATTCCTGTGTGTGTGTGCATGTGTGTGTGTGTGCATGTGTGTGTGTGTGCTGTCAACGCCTTGATGCTTCCATTTAGAAACATGACTTTGCTTAGGCCTTTGCTGATACCAAAGTTTGTGCATTATCAAGTTGGCTGCTATTTTAGCCACTGCTTTGTTCCATGAATCCCCCTCCTGAGGTGAGAAGGCAGTGAGTGGTTAAGAACATGGCATTTCAGGCTGGGTGTGGTGGCTCACGCCTGTAATCCCAGCACTTTGGGAGGCCGAGAAGAGTGGATCATTCGAGGTCAGGAGTTTGAGACCAGCCTGGTCAACATGGTGAAACGCCATCTCTACTAAAAATACAAAAATTAGCTGGACATGGTGGCGGGCACCCATAATCCCAGCTACCTGGGAGACTGAGGCAAGAGAATCGCTTGAACCCGGGAGGCGGAGGTTGGAGTGAGCCGAGATGGTGCCATTGCACTCCAGCCTGGGCGACAGAGTGAGACTCCATCTCAAAAAAGAAAAAAGAAGAAAAAAAAAAAAAAAACCGTGGCATTTGGAGTGAGGCAGGTCTGGGTTGAAGTCCTAGCTTCTGCCCTTATTATTTCTTAAACATGCTAACTTTGTTATGCCTCGTTTTATCCATCAGTAACATGGGAGTAATAGTATCTACCTTATAGGGTAGTTGTAAGGAACTAAATGGAGACACATCTGAAAGAATCTTGCACAGTATCTGGTCAGTAAACAGTGAATGGCCCTGTCATGTTGATGGTGATGGTGATTAACAATTTCCTCACCCCTCTTGTCCTCAAAGATTTCTTGTTGTACATGTGTGTATGTTAACACACACACTCCAGGTATGTCAGGAGCTCTGGTGCTCTTCAGGTGACAGTTATAGTACTGGAGAAAGAATAAACTTCACAGGTTAACAAAACAAAGGGGCTGTTGGTTGTAAATTGATTTTCAGTCATTCTATCAATACGATTCATATTTACTGAGATAGCTTAATCTTCTAAAATAAAAGAATAAAAGAAATGTCACTTAAAGACATACATATGTACGTATATCCTAGTGTTTTTCATATCTTTAATAAGGACCTGAGACCCTTCTCTGTGTAATGCTGCATATAGCAATACATCCCTAACCGTGGGGCATTGAGACACAAGTGGGTTGACAAACGTTCACTGAAATGTGCACCATGATCAACTATTATAAATACCATGCAGAGTAGGATGATAAGTTAATAAAAGAGAACAGGTAAAAGATGAACCACTGGCAAGAGGACATCTTTCTTTACACATGGGTTCCAGCATCAATGAGAACACAGCAACAAAGTTATTGGTCACTGAAATATAGCCTTTGGTTTCATCTGTTAACTAGGCATGAAAAATTAAAAACCTAACATTTTATGATAAGTTGTTCTCTGGGGGTTTATTCCCTGTGCCTGGGTTTTCTACTTGTGGAAAATACAAACGCCGGTACTTGTAGAGACAAAAAATAATCTCTAAAATATTAAGGAAAAAATCATGGCGAAGTTGTGTGTATTCTGGTCACATGATTTTGATCTTCCTTGTTTTAAATATTTATAAAACTCTTACTATTGTTATATGCTTTTAATAAGAGCCTTCTGATACGGGAGCTGTTAGCATCTCCACCAGGCAGATGTGGTAACATACGAAACCTGGTCTCCCTCCATCTCTGTGAAGGAATTGCTTTGCAAAAAACCCAACTAACCAACCAAACAAACAGGTAGATAAATCTATACATTAAGGTACTTTTGGGGTTTTAAACCCAAACCAAACAAACAAAACCACAGCTTGTTTTCAAGCCTTAAATTTGCAGAATGTATATACAAATTTGGCTCAATAGCAGGATTACTGTTAAGTGTCACAGGAATCCATTTCCATAATAGCTAGGAGGACTATGAAGATCCCAGGCTCTCCTCCCGCTGGGACATTGCTCCCAGGTGCAAGCAATGGTTCTTTCTTGAGCTTGAGAGAAATGTTCAATCCTTGATAGTTTCAACCAGGAAAGAGTTAGTTTTAAGCAGAGAATAATGAACAATGAAATGATAGGAAATGATTTGTGTAGGCACAATACTAAGAGGTAGAGATGAAAAGAAAATTCAAAAGTTCACAGTTTTTCTTGCATGTGGGTCTCGGTTTCCAGCCTATGAAATTCTGCTCCTCTTTCAAAACCCTAATTCAAATGCTACCTTATACATTAAGTCTTTCTGGATTCCGATTCTATTTGGAATTAGGCTTACTCTTCCCCAACTTCCCTTACCATTTAACTTCTATTGTGGTTATTTACATGGATCTATTAGGTCCTACTTCTTTGTGAGTGACTAGCTTTTATTTACCTTTCATTTTATCCATACATCCTACTTGATATTGTATGCACCCTTGCATACCCTTTCATTCGTTTATGCATTTGACCAATTCGTGAGATAGAATACATACAGAAACTGTCAATTTAAGGTGTCAAATGAATTACATGAAATAAATTCTATAAGTTCTGAAGAGGAAAACATTATGGATAACCAGAGAATTTTAAGGAACTTCGCCTGCATATGAAGATATAGGTCATAATTATTCCTGTTTTATCGATGATGAAATGGAGAGGCTGGATTACTCCAGGTCATGTAGTTAGTGCGGGATAGAGCTAGGATTTATTTCAGCATTCCCTGCAGTTATTGTCAGATGCTAGAAATCGGAAGACAAACCAGAGCAATGAATAAACACAGTGTAACTACGGATCACATTTGAATACGTTTTAAAAACCAGGACAAAATCAGGTGAGTGTCTTAGTACAATAAGGGAGAACAGTTTACAGACTTCTTTTTCACTAAAATCAGATCAGTATATCACTGTTATGTTTAAACTAATTCTTTTAGTAACAAAATAATGCATATCTATTGTAAAATATTTTAAGAATAAAGACAAACCTGAATAAGAAAATGAAAATCACTCATTATTCCATTACATACAGAAAGCCATTGTTAACATTAAGTATGAATAATTTTTTCAAGCTTTTTCTATGATCATAATCTGTAGATCTGAACTGTATTTTTCTTTTGGTTTTGAAGCAATCAGTGCTTCTGTATCAATGTCTGTGATGGACAGCAGGGATCAATCACCCCCCTGCTCATATAGTTGGGAAAGAGAGATGAGCTTAAACGGCCCTCATGAAAATTGTAGATACTGAAGGTCACTCATGTGGTCAGCTGATTATTGCAGAGCTTACCAAGCCGTTCTATAACCAAACTGTGTAAAAGTATGAAGGAGCAATTTTAGAATCCTTTCTGAACCAAAGGCCAGAGCAATAATAACGTCATTCTAGCTAAAGACTCTGGGATCAAATCTGAAATTGGAATTTGTGTAGTATGGCCTAAAATTAAGAGAAGGACTTTTGGACTCAGAAAGATTCAATTCGTTACCCCTCAGTTTCCTTATCTGAAAAATAGAATCAATGATATTCACCGCCAAGGCTTATTAGTATAGGGATGAAATTAAACCAGGAAATGTTTTACAAATTGAGAAATATTTATAAGAGCAATTTCTCATGATATTCAATAATATTGTAATAACCTAATAATGGCATTCTAACAATAGCATTATTGTCACTAACCTCTGCTTATCACCTATCTCGACTTCTGAGTTTGGTTGTAAACTGTGCTGATATGGCTGGCAAGCCCAGATCACACAGCTAGTGCTCAAAGCTCAAGGTCAGTAGGTGTAACAGCTCTCATTATTCCACACTGTACATTTGTTCCTGATACTACATTTCATCATACCATTTATTTACTGGTTCAGATAAATATATTATATTAGATTGTACCTTTATCCAATGTACATTGACATACTGATTGCATGCCGTCCGTATGTCTCTATGGGGGTGTGTGTGTGTGTTTTCTTTAAACAATTTGCTTGGATGATAGCGACTTGAGCACTTTTATCATTAGAACTTAGTTTAAATTCGAAGTGAGTCGACCTGCCTGTGCTTTACGTCTTGGAAGATGAGAATTTTAGATAAACTTTGCTACTCCTCTAGTTTTGTTAGCAAAGAAAATATAAGCAACTTGAGTGGGAGTTTGTACTCTTAACTTGATGCTACAAAGTCACCATTGATTGACCCGTCAAGTCAGACAGTAGGTGGACTTCACTGGTTGGGAGGTTTTTGCCACTGAAGAGCTAATAGATTTAGTTTAAATCTGGATAAATCGTGACGGGAAGCCAATCTGCCTGCAACTGTGTATCTTTCTGTGGTGCTGGGCTGAAGATTCCTTATCATTATGTTTCCGGAAGGACCTTGTTAGGATGGTGATGCTAAGGAATCATGTGACCTCTAGTTCTTCTCAGACTAAAACGCTTTGTAGAACGTAAGCAATCTCAACTGGTTCACAGCGCAAGGCCGCCCAACTTACCACTACATAGGCTTCCAGCATCGATAAGAATCAAACTTATTTGTCTTGTGCATTTATTAACCTTTTTCTCTTTCCCATTCCATTTAAGTTATATTAATTTAAATATAACTTAGAACTCACTATCTCAGATTTTCTGCCTGTCCCTTCCTTCTCTCAGCCTCTGAATTGTAGCAAAAAAAAAAAAAAAAAAAAAAAAAAAAAAAAAATTAAAAGGGCTGATTTCTTTTATGATGATAGATTGTATTTGCAAAGCTCCTTATCTTTGCCTGCTTTAGTCCAGTGGATGCTTACAACAACCCAATTTGCCTATTACTGTATCCACATTGTATTGTTTTCATTAGAATATCTAAGCAATATTCAGCTGTATAATCAATGTGTGATGGAGCTCAGTTCCAACCACTGTTCTTCTGAGGCTTAGGCCAATGATTTATCTATTCAAACCTTTCCTTAAGGGGCAGGAAGGTTGTGGAAGAAGGACTTGTCTCTGGGCCCAGAAGCTTTCACAACTGACATGTAGAGGTAATGGAGGTAATGATGCCTGCATTTCCTGCATACTTTGACATGAAGTGGGGAAGAAGGCTCACCATTACTGAAATAATGTTTATGGTGTGGGACTGGAAACTGATGGCAAAGGGAAGTTCTGGTAAGAAGCAAACAGATGGATCAAGTCTTCAAGGACAGGCCTCTGTCACTGTGACACATTCTGTAGACTATAGACCTCCTGATGTAGTGCTTTCTCTGTTTCCAAGCAAGACCACATGCAGACAGATGGTGATTATATGTTTTAAAAACATTGTTCTTCACCTAGTAAGGCAAGGCAGGTAGAGAGCAAACTCAATATGGTTCATGGTTCGTTACTTCCCATCTTCATTTCTCAGATAAAAATCTGCGACAAATTTTCCATGAGAAGACACTAGTTTGGTAAATTGGCAAGTGCCTTCAGCATTTCTTGTGAGGAGCATATGCTAATGGATGCTTGTATTTGAAAGGATGACTCACAGTTAATCATTATAAGAAATAGGCTTACCACTTCATAAACTCTAGGAAAGACTGTTTTCTTTTCTAAACGTTTAAATTGCTCAGCCATTTTATGCATTAAAACCCAATTATAACTTAGTACGTCGGAGAATTTCAAAAGCTATTGCCTGCAGGATCTGTGCCTAAGACTACATTTTATCATTCCGTAGTTCAGACTCTGTCTAATACAGGGAAAAAACATAATAAAATAAAATAATTATTCATTATTATTATGATTATTACTATTATTATTATTGGAGAGGGAGTCTCACTCTGAAGCCCAGGCTGGAGTGCAGTGGCATGATCTCCGCTCACTGCAACCTCCCCCTCCCCTGTTCAGGTAATTCTCCTGCCTTAGCCTTCTGAGTAACTGAGATTACAGGCACCCACCACCATGCTCGGCTAAGTTTTGTATTTTAGTAGAGATGGAGTTTCACCATGTTAGTCAGGCTGGTCTCAAACTCCTGACCTCAAATGATCTGCCTGCCTTGGCCTCTCAAAGTGCTGGGATTACAGGTACGATCCACCATGCCCAGCCTAACAAAATAACTTAAAACACAGCAAGGCACTTAAAAAGATGTTGGGCATTGCTCCCTAATGCAGCCCTGGGGAATGTGGGGGGAAAGAAAGTCATTTTACAGCTTTTCTGTACTTTGCTTCATCATTACTGGTGATTATATTGGGAAAAAAGATAAATAAGAAGAATGCATTGCAGTTGGAACCTGCCCTCAAGTCCTGTAGAGCTCAGCCATGTCCATTTTGTAAAGGGTATATACAAAACAGACTTCTCTTTCATTGCAATGAAAGGCAGTCAATCAGCAGCTAAAGAGGTGAATATGACTTTAATGTTTTTTGCGTTATAAGTTACAAAATCATAGGCCAGGAGACAGTAGAAGTTTTGGGATTTTCCTGAGAAACTATTTTAGTCTAGTGCCTTGCATCTTGTAAAGAAAGCTTACATTCCTACCGGAAATGGGTGACTCTATTAAGTTTGATGTGAGAAGATAAACAGGTCTGTCGAATTAGAAAACCTAAAAGTTGAGGCAAGCTAGAATTCAACTTATTTGTCAGCCTAGAAAGGAAAATGGAAATAAAGTTAAGTAATTTAAATTTTTTAAAAAGAATGAGTTTTCTAATGTGTTTTTCCTTTTAGTGCCAAAAGGAAAGCCATATCCAAGCAGTAACTAAAGTAAGATTATGAAATTCCCAAGGAAGAATGAAACCCAGCATCTCCACAAAATTGCAATACCAATCTCCAAAGAAACACAGATATTTTCTTACTAAACACAAAGAAAACAAAACAAAGAATCCATTTGTTTCACTTGAGAATATTTTATGTAACCTTACATACAACAGTACTGTGACATCTTTCTCTAGCTATTGGTATAAAACAATCAATTGATTTTGTCATTGTAAATACATTAAATAGTAAAATAATTATCTATTAGAGTTGAAAGAGGTCTTTGCATCCAGTCTATTCCCTTCTTTTACAGATTCAAGACTTTGGAGCTCAGGAAGGGTTTGTGACTCACGCAAATTCTTTCAGTTAATGGGAATACTGAGATGAAATCCAGCACCGAGATGTTAATCGAAGGTTCTCATCACAGGATAGCTTTCTGAAATGCCTTTCAGTTTGGGAGGAAATAGGAAAGCGGAAAGGTGGAAAGCTAAGCTACAAGTCAAACACATTCTTTCCCTTCTCTAATTTTCTCTAATTGGGTAAACTCCTCTTCAATCTCAACAATAAAAATTAAAAAAAGAAAACAAAGCAAAACTATTAAGTGGTAGCATTGTCTTTGGAACCTTGTCTAAAATTAGTACAGTGTCTTCTATGTGGAATCTAAATGAAGATAAGTATCTGGGTTGTATGGCTTCCTTATCAATCTGTAAGATTGTATTAAGGTTACAAATAATACTGAGATTTGCTAAGTAAAGTCCTACTTGTCAATAGCTTCTCTTGTTGGATATTTAAAGTTCAAGAGCTTTGTTTGCTTTAGTTAAGTGCTCTGAAGTGTTTCAACAGTCATTGGCCCGTTTATATAAACAAATGAAGGAACACACTGATAATCCATGTTACCCGGAAGCTGCCTGAGACTCAGGAGTAGCAGAAATCCTTGATGACTTAAAGATAAGCCTTCCACACACCTGCCATATTCACTTTGTTAAATAACAACAGGTGTGTGCCAATGGATTTGCCTTGGAGAGGAGGACTGGGAAAAATATTTACCACTGTAAGCCATCGTTCCTTCTTTAAATTTACTGATTTGTGAGCATTTTTGTTAAGAAGCGCAATGATAACCTTGATACCATTATTTGTTTTCAAGAGATAAATTTTCTCTGGTTGTTGGTCATCTCTTTTACAATTGAGACAGTTATAATGTTTTAGCTGGATTTGGTAATTGATTTCCTCCAAGTGTTAGCTATTTTGTACAGATTATTATTATCTATTCAGACTTTAATTAGAGAGTATTGGTATTTATTTCTTAATGAAATCTCATTTTAGAACAGTGACTTTTTATAGCTACTTGGGCAGAGTTGCATATTTACATGTAGACTGGGCACAGTACCTTTCTATGCAGAGGCCGAAATTCACCATCAAATGATTTAATTGCATATAACTCTAAAAAAAAAAAAAATCTCTAGCTTTACAGAGAAACATAGAAGGTCCCAATCTGTGATACTGTGATTTATCATGTCAGAGTTACCAAATACTTAAAAGACAAATATGTTTGTGACAAAGATCTAACTCCCCTTCTGCTTGGCCAAGCAATGGAGAGTTACCCAAGGACATCAGAATATGGAAGTCAGCATCCCAAGCTTTGAACCCACATAGACCCAGTTTTAAAGCCCAGCTTTTGTATATGAGTAGTTGTGTGACACCGTACTGTAATACTAACCACCAGAAAATAGCATTCTAAGACACAAGTGAGATAAGGCATTAGGTTGAATCATAAGGAAATTTCATTTAAATTTTTTTTAAATGTTCTTACTGTTTTTTAAATTAAATTTATTTTATTTTTATTTTTATTTTTATTTTTTCCTGAGGCAGGTTCTTGTTCTGTCACCCAGGCTGGAGTGCAGTGCTGTTATCATGGCTCGTTCCAACCTCAGACTCCTGGGCACAAGCCCTCCTCTCACCTCAGCCTCCTGAGTAGCTGGGACTACAGGAATATGCCACTATACCCAGTTAATTTATAAATTTTTTTGTAGAGACAGGGTCTCACTATGTAGCCAAGGCTGCTCTCAAACTCCTGGGCTAAAGTGATCCTCCTGCCTTGGCCCCATAAAGACCTGGGATTACAGACAGGAGCCACTGTGCTTGGCCTAGAAATTTTTAATATTTAACCATTAAGAGCCCGACAAAAAAAAAAAAAAAACCCACAACTTCAAATGTTTCAGTGGAGTGGGTAAAATATTTAGAATATTTCCCAGAGAATAGAAAATCTTACTAAATCGAAACTTCAAAACAGAGAACGTATGGTCTGGGAGTGGGAAACTGCACATCCTAGTGAGGGTAAATGGACACATTTGTCCTGGAAGGAGGGAGCAAGTAAGGCAAGAGGGGTGACAGCCATAGTTACCAATGGCTTCTCTTTCCAACTGTTTATGTCACTTGGCCTAACCCTAGTGTATTCTTATTAGCTCAGATTTTTTTTTTTTTTTTAATGAATTAACACACATGCAGCTGAATCTATAAAACCAAGTCAGGCTCTGGAAACTTTAGAATGTAGTTTATTCCTGTTCTGGAAACATTTTCAAAGAGTCCGATAAAATATGATCAGTCCACAAAGGCAGGGAAAGCAAAGTTCAGGCAACCATAAAGAGGATAAGTAGACAAGAGAAGGAATGCTTTCATAGGAAAGGGAAGACAAACCTTCATGGAGTTGATGTTTGGTATAGAATTTAAAGCTTAGCAAACTTTTGCTACTTTCTCTGCCCCATCATATGTGACACCCTTGACCTGTTGTCAACAGTTATAAATAGCAGGTAATTTATTAACCCTAGCAGGAATGGGTGGCTGATTGCAAAGCAATGCATTGTTTGTTGGAGGCTTTAGCCAAAGGCTGGACATACTCAGCAAAGAATCTCAGAGCAGCTGAACCATCTGCTGTGGGTTGACACATCTTGGTTCACACAAGAACTTGAGAACACTCCTGAATTTTTGAATGAGTGCCTAGAGTCGAAAGGCTTACTGGCATGGGAATTTGAGCTGAAAAAAAAAGATGATATCATATCGTAGATAGGACCACTGTGTCATGATCAGAATTGAGGGCAGTTTGCTCTGACATAAGGCAGAGGGATTGTCAAAGACATTAGGTTTGCTTTTTCCTACAATTTACATCATCTTTTATGAGTTGTTTGTTTCTCTTTTTTTCTTGCTGTTCATCGCTCCATATTTTCAATATTTTTTCTAAAGCTATTTAATGTCTTTAAAGGGAAATGAAAGAATAAACTTAAAACATTCAAGAAAGAATAGAAGGAAGAAAACTGAATTATCAGTTTATCTCAACTCTGAAATGTGTTATGTATTGTTAGTGTTGGATAAAAATGGTGCACGTTACTGCTACACAAATGACAAAAGTCTGGAATACGAGAACTTCCTTAAATTTTTCCTTCTTATTTAAAATATTACCAGGCTGTGTTTTTATACTTATTAAATTTGGGTGTAGTGAGATCTCTCTCCATAAAGAAACCCTTCTTTTCTCCCCTAAATGGAATGATGAATGCTTCTCCTCTCCTCTGCCATATGCCCCTTTGAAGTGTTACATGTCTCTCTATTACTTGGCAATAATGGGAATTTTTATTTCTACAGTTGTATTGTTTTTGTCTGCTCCATACCCTGTAAACATTTCCATTGTTCTACAAAGTTGTGTACTCTCTTTTCTGTTAGGGTCAGTGTTTGAGGTGGGAAAACAGGTTGGTTGTCTCCACTTTATTTTCTAAAATGGTGTTATATCCCTCTGCTTAGGATTATTAATAGTAACAAACCATGTCCACAACTGCTAGAATTGTCTAATTTGAATAGTGAACTGAAAAACACTGAACATACCCAAAATAAAACATTTAACTAGCTTCCATCAATTCAATGACAGTGACAAAAAAAAAATTACTAAATACCCACAAGGTACAAAGAGCTGTGATCAGTATTGCAAGAGAGAAAATAATGGAAAAAAAAGACTCAGCCTTTGCTCTGAAGGGACTTAATCCCATAAAAGACATGCTTGTATGGCAAAGGACCATTCCACGTAGTGGAATGTGATTTGGGCCATAAGAAATTTGCTATTAACGTTAGCGCAAAGAAGGGACCAATGCTTTTGGGTGAATGGAAAAGAAAGTCGCTTAAAAAAGGAAGAAGATATACAGAAAACTTTAAAGAATAGGAAAGATTTGAAGTAGTTTTTGTTTTGTTGATTTTCCTCCTTGTTGTGAGACAATAAAGGGTCATTAATGAAAGAAATAAGCATATGCAAACAAACCGAAAGAACAACAGATGCTGGCAAGGTTGTGGTTATGGAGAAAAAGAAACACTTTTACACTGTTGCTGGGAGTGTAAACCAGTTTAACCATTGTGAAAGACAGTGTGACAATTCCTTAAAGATCTAGAGGTAGAAATACCATATGACCTAAAGGATTATGAATCATTCTATTATAAAGATACATGCACACATACGTCCACTACAGCACTATTCACAATAGCAAAGACATGGAATCAACCTGAATGCCTATCAATGATAAACTGGATAAAGAAAATGTGGTATATATACACCATGGAATACTATGCAGCCATAAAAAGGAATGAGATCATGTCCTTTGCAGGGACATGGGTAGAAATGGAAGCTGTTATCCTCAGGAAACTAACACAGAAACAGAAAACCATACACCACATGATATCACTTATAAGTGGGAGCCAAGTGATGAGAACACATGGGCACATCGGGGGAGCAACACACACTGGGGTCTGTGGTGGGTGGAAGGGAGGAAGCGAGAGCATCTGGAAGAATAGCTAATAGTTGCTGGGCCTAATACCGAGGTGATGGGGTGATCTGTGCAGCAAACCACCATGGCACACGTTTACCTATGTAACAAACCTGCATATCCTGCACATGTACCCTGGAACTTAACATAAAAGTTGAAGGGAAAAAAAAGAAACACACAGCAGCCACTGGAAGATAGCTGCTAATTCTTGGCAATGAGGACATGGGCTAAGATGAGGACCATGGCAGGCACCTTGTTGAACAGGGCATCTGATGACCAGTGTGCCCTTTCTTTTTCCTAGAGTTTCAAGTGCTCTCCAGAAGTGCCCACGCCAAACCAGATGATGGTTCCTTATTCCTCTACAATTTTCTAGTCCTTGTTACAATATTGAATAACGCCTGATAGGCACTCTCATCTCCCTGAAAGGGAAGGTGAGTGAAGCAAAAATAAAATGCCAACCTTAGCTCTTCTCAGTATTCAAATGCAATATTATATTACAATATCAATCCATTAATTGGTAATTAAATGACAAAACACCACTTCATTTCCCCCCATGAATAATGACAACTTTTCTTTTTCCTAAAAAGCTGTTTCAGGAGGTTTTAGTGGGATGAATAAATGTATTTCTTTTTAACACTTTTGTTGTTTAAAAATGCTATTGTTTCATTTGAGGTGTGAGGAAATGTGCTAACCCTGTCATTGTTGGTGCAGCAGTGCAGAAATGATAACTGTATATACTTTTTTTTTTTTTAACAAAAATAGAGAGGAGCAAGAAGGAGACAACTTATTTAAATCCCGAATACAGTCAGACCTCATATGCATTGTTAAAAAAAAAAGCCCTAAAGAATTGCATATGGATTAGAGGGATGAATATTCTATTATTTCAGTCTGTTCTGCTGATCTTCTTATTGTGACTTTGTGCTTCAGAAATCTGCTAGGAATTTGGCTTTGCCGTAGTAGGCAGTAATTTTAAATGTGTATCAAGCACTTGATAGTGTATGATTTGCGTGCTGTTGCATTCCTATTCCCTAAATTTTCCACCAATTTATTACTTTTTTCATACTGTTTTAATATTTCAGGATGATGAATATATACAGCATCATTAAAGGTAAATAAAAAATGCATGAAATTAAAAAATGGAATATTAGATGTTTCTTTGCTGTAATCCCTCGGCCCAATAGGAATGAAATGTCTCTGTTCTGTCGAGTAATCCCTAAACATGATTAGGAACCTGGGAGTGTCCACACAGCCCACATAATATTTGTATCATCTAAGCCTATTTATGTAAGGTTTGAGTAAAAGTTGTTATTAGAAGACCTATAAACCCGTTTTACAATTCCGAAAGGTATGCTTGCCTCTTAATCTTTTCTACCTTTATTATTTTTCCTGGAGTTGATGACAATGTGTTCCTAATTCATTTTTCAGAATGCTATTATGTTACATCTTTTTCGTACTTAGATGATACATTGGCTATTCTATTGAAATACATTTTTAAGACCAAGGATTGAGTTCAGCAGTTCATTTGCATCTGGTAGCTGTTTTCTCAATATTTGTAGAAAGGGGAAGAGTTCATTTCCTAGGGTCTTTTCACAACTTCCAGACATTATTTGAAGGTGTGTTTAGGGTAAGTTTTGCCAAAATATTTCCCCTTTTAAGAAAGTTTGCTCCATATTGACCCACAAAACCTGTTTTTTTTTTTATTGTTCTCTTTCTTTAATAACAACTGTTTGCACCCTTTGATGCTTTCCTACAAAATTGTTTAAATTTGGTTGTGATATTTGAAAGAAGGCAGTCCGTGTTTTCTAATGAGAATATCTGATTACTGAAAGTTTAAGGAATGCTTTCTCTAAACCTTGAGTAGCATACTGAAGCCCTGAAAGATGCCCACATTGTTTGAATCACTTATTTGGGAAGATATTTTTCTTTATTAGCAAATCTTCAATGTTTGCCTTCTTTGAAAGCCTTCTTTTTAGGGGAACTTGTTTCAAAACATCTTAAAAGTCGTATGTATGATTTGTTTTTTTCTCTTCCCTTCAGTGAGATTTCAGTGGATACCAAGCAGCTCTTAACTCAGTTTAGATCTTTTAAAGGTGCAAATATTGATCTAGCAACTGCATGTCAAAACTGTTGAATTTCAGGAAACTTAGGCATGCACCGTTTGCAACCTTATTCCAGATATGTTAAGGTACTCGGGTGTGTTTCTTAGAGTATGATTCTTTAACGTAGCTTAATGCTTATTTGCTTTTGGCCTAGCCACAAAAGGCATTGTGTTAGTATTCAGTGTTTAACCAGCATCATGGAATGTGAAGATCAGTAGCTCTTTTTTTTTTTTGAAATTGACAAATAAAAGTTGTATATATTTATTAGGCACAACATGTTTTGAAATATGTGTACATTGTAGGATGGTTAAATTGAGCTAATTAACATGTGCATTACCTCACATACTTATCATTTTTAATAGCTCCTATTAAGTCCACAATTATGTGATGTGTTATTATTAAATGACCACGGTTTCTAATGAACACCCATGAATGTGATATATTTTGAAACCATGTTCCATACAATACTCCAGGATGTGATGTGGTAAGACCTTTAAACCTTTGCTCCCATTTTGGCGAGTTAACTCTGATGATCCACAATGAATGCTGGTAGTGGAAGAGGCATTTCTTTAGCATCTGTGCAAGTCAAGTTCAAGTTGGCTTTTCCTGCAGACACCAGGTTTGAGCAGAGGAGCTGCAGTGTTGTTCCTTTACACTTTGCATGTGAGCCATTTGGTATCCAGGCTGCCAGCAATCATAAACATTTTCCTCTGGAAGCCAGTTTCTGTGTGTGTGTGTGTGTGTGTGTGTGTGTGTGTGTGTGTTCCCCAATATGCAGAAAAAAAGTGACACCAAATAACATATGGCCAATAGACCCCTGGATGAACTTGACTCCTAGGCAGGCATTTAAGAGCTGGGGGTGGGGAATAGTTTTAAATAGTCTACACTCTTATGCTACAAAAATTAGCTGGGGAGCATGTGCTTTCGTAATGGTCCTGTGACAGGGCTGCTTCATTGTGTTCAGT
Organism: Macaca thibetana thibetana; assembly: GCF_024542745.1. NCBI lineage: Eukaryota > Metazoa > Chordata > Mammalia > Primates > Cercopithecidae > Macaca > Macaca thibetana. Next base: position 146,335,945 of record NC_065578.1, read on the forward strand.
GCGGCGGAAATCTGAGCCTCCCTCCACCAGCTGCGCTGAACCGAACACAAATGTCTCGGGTTCAGTTGGCAGATAAAACACTGCTGTGTCGCAACTGCAGTATGTGGGGGCTACCAGGTGCAGCCAAGCCAGGGAGGCCTGAGCCCGGGTGGTCTTTTTCCCAGGGCAGGTGGCACAGAGCCCCAAAAGAAGAGGGAAAAATCTGGGCCACTATTCTGGAAATTTTCTGGATTAGGTGTGTAGCATATCCCACTCCTCAAAGCCCTTCCAGATAATGCTAAACCAACAATGTAGAGAGCAGTGTTGTCTGTGGGTTAGCGCTCAGCCTCCACAGTTGGCTCCCAGCTGTGTGGCCATTCACTTAACGTCTCTGTACCTCAGTTACCTTATTTGTAAACTTTGGATGATAATATTATCTACTAAGCAGTAGATGTCAGCACAATGTCAGCACAGTGAAGCTCTCATTTTCAGTGTGTGCAATGCTTTTGGTTTTATATATGGAGAAACTGAGGCTGTAAATAATGTGCTCACCTAAGATCACTTGGCCCAGAATAGATTTCACGTTTCCTGGCTTTCACGCTATTATGCTAACCACTAATCTATGCTTCTTCCCTGAGTCAAGCCCTTAACATTCCTATTCTTGACTAAAGCGAGGGGAGGATTTAAGAAAATAATGGTAAGAAATAACCTTATAGAGATTAACTTAATCTGCTGCATCTCATCTTTGGTGCTGAACATCTTTGAAATAAATAGCAATCTGCTTTCAGTTAGTTTCTCCTCATAGCTAAAATTATCAAATTTTAAAAATATAAGTTTTACGTTCTTGGGGAAATTGGCAAGTTTTGACAATAATTATTTTTGGCGACTGTGGAGTCTTGTATGTTTCTGAAACTATCCACTGACATTTAAACGGGCTCTGAGCCTTGGACAGAAAAAGGCAGAGAAATGTTTACAGTTTATAGTTGTGAAGGTATCCTGGAGTATTTTGCCTGAAGCAATACAGAAACTCCTGGGATGAGCAAAAAGCACATTTCAAAGTGAAAGACTGAGGAAGGTGGTAGAAATATTACATGGTTAGGTTAAAAACCATTTATAAGGCTGGATTTAAAAGCATAGAAAATGAGAAATCTTTATGCTGCTTCTGTTAATAATGAGTTGTGTCTATATTCACAAATTAGTTTGCAGGTTAATATTTGGATTTGGCTAAACAACTGCTTATTAATTTTTTGAGATGAAAAAGTTGAGTTCACTAGTTATTTGAGTGATTTTGACCAGCAATTCCCCAAACAAGCAAACAAAACAGTTTGTGTATATAACCGTCATATAATTCAACTCCCTCTAGGTTGTGAATTTCATTCTACAGATGGAATTCTCTTCTACCCCCAAAATAAATACTAAATAAGCACAGGTCTGCTGCTCATGTCCACAGCGCAGTCAGGCTGCTAATTTGGTTTGATTACTAGATATGGCCCAGTGGTCCAGGGGTGTTTCTTCTCAGCAAATGACAATAGCATTGTGGTGGGGAGAGAAACAGCGCTTTTTTTTTTTTTTTTTTTTTTTTTTTTCTTTTCATGACCAAGGACTAAAGCCTTTTGGGCACATTAGCACTACTTTCAGCAGTAATGCAAAATGGGAAATAATTGGGTTGAGGAGCTCCTGGGATATTAGTGGTGCTGCAGGCAGGAAAGCAGGCATTGGAAAATAAATGACAAATTAGTATGCTTAATCTCTTTATTGTGAATCAGATGCCACAGCAGAGGTTCATAATACATTAATAAACACCAGTTAATGCAACTGAGATACTATTCCTCAAATTCACAAGAGTGGTAAGAATTATTTCCTAGGGGAATGATTGTGTTTTCTGAATGATTTCCCCCCGACATAAGCAGGGCTTTGTAGTACAAATCTAGGGAAAGAAGGATAACAATTATGCATGTATAGCATGTAAACACTTATGATCACTTTCATGCATATCCACCTGCCTGAGCTTCACTATGACATCCCAGAAAAAGGCAGGTTTTACTATTTCACTATTTTACAGACAAGTCACCAATGGACTTAAATGACTTACCAAACATTGCTCACCGTTGGTCAAGCAAAGATTTGAACCTTAATATTCTGGCTTCAAAAAAATGTATGTTCTTGCCACCCTATCATCCAACCTATGTAGAATTGAAATAGATACTAGTTATAGCTCTGTATTATACAGATTCTGATATCCTCTGAGTTGAGACATACTCCATGACCCATTATAACTAAGTTCCATAATATTACAAGTATAACGGGATTCCAGAATATTATTAAGTAACTGATACCACAAAGTCTTCCTTAACGTGTCCTTTATAACTCAAAAGAGTCCCATGACATTTCCCGTACGGAAACTCTGAGACACACAGAGGGTCACAGCTGAGCCACTTAGTGTCCAGAATTATCACTAACCAGGCTTGGCAAGGTTACTACTTGAGGTGCTCTGGCTTGTAGCTGATCATATCACGTGTTTAACAGACAAAAGTATCTGAGTCGTGGGTTTTCTACTCTAGCATTTCCAGAACATGAATCAGCCATCACAGCTCACGAGATCTGTTAGTGACTGGGCATCTGTGTAACAACCCCATCCAGCTTAACTCTAGTTATTCCTCTAGCTTGTACTTCACAGCATTCAGCTGTTCAGCTGTGCAGCATTCTTTTGTCTCAGTTAACATCATGTTTTGCAATTATTCCAATACTTGTTATGGAGGCTGATATTTTTGTATATGGAACCCCTTCTGTCCTCATTTATATCAGCCTTGTCCTCACTGCTATATGGCATAGAAAATAGACCCTAAATTCATGTTTGTTGGTCAATTGACCTGAGGGACTTTGGTCAACAATGAATTCTTCTTAGATGTTTATGCAAGAGCATGTACTATACCATCAGTAAGGATATGATCACAGTAGTAATAGGAAAGAGAAGTGAGTATCTGGCCAAGGTCATGGAGAAAAGAGGGTGGATTGAAAAGACATACAAGAGCTGGAAATCATAGAAATTGAATTTATAGTTGAGCCAGAGTTACCAAATTTATTTCTAAGACAGAAAGACTGATTGCTAAAGAGAGGAAGACAAAATCCAGTACATAGTGAAGAATGCCAAAAACAAACCTATGTTCTTATAGCATCTATGAATGCTATGTCTGTGTGGTCAAAAATAGTTGCTCTTTTTTTTTTTTTTTTTTTTTTGCTTTGTTCATTATGCAATCTACTATATGAACACACAGCTCTGCAGAAATTGGAGACCAAGAGACTCCCCAAAATAAGTAAATAGAAAAATTACCCATTGAATGGTTGTGTAGATGTAATCTTATTTTTAAATTTGGTTTTTGCAAAGCAGTTCAATGTATATCTACTTATGGTTGTTCAATAAAAGCAAACATTTCCCTATTCTTTCAAATTGAATTTTAAAGAAATATGTTAAAAACAGACAAGGTTAAAAAAATCAAGGATTTAGTTATTTTATATAGTAACTCTTTAAGCATACGTTTGACTCTTTAACGTAATTGTTTCTTTTGGTATCTTCTCTGGAGAGTGGGACTTGGAGATTTCCAGGGTAATTATGCCTCCTACCTTTCTAAGGACAGTCTGTTACTGTTTTCCCTAAATAACCTGTGATCATGTAATGGATAAACAGTATTACCTCTGTTTTAATGACCCCCCTGATTTGACAGTGGCCGGCAGTGTGCCAGAGTCAGCTCCTTGGACACTGTTTTTGTTCTACATTCCTCAGTACTATGACAAAAACTATTTACGTTTTGCCTGAATAGCTTAAACACCATTTTAGAAGACTTTAGATTGCTTTTGAACATATTTGAATGCATCTTTAGCCATCACTAGGCTTAAAATGGAAACCCTTTTTTCAGCTTATCTGTATTAAACACCTGTAAAAATCAATGGTACTGTATTTTTTTCTTATAATGCTCTGTTCCTTTAACTAATGCCAGAAATAATGCACGATTTATTCTAGCGTGTTCTTTTCCCTTTGCCTGATGTTCTCCGGTAGTAAGTGGCATAGTGTATAAGAACTCACTTCTGCTGACTTAATAGTAAAATTGCCAGGTTGATGTTGAAATTCAACCAATTGGAGCCTAATCCTCAAGAAGAAATTTGCTGTCTCTCCTACTGATTGTCATCTGTCTTCTTCATAATGAATATGCAGAAAGTTTATTTTATTTTTTGCAAGTGCACATACTTACATAAATGACCAATAGGAGAGGTTAGAGTTAACTCGTGATTTTTTTTTGAGCATTGTTATGTTTCCCTAAAATCAGAAGTCATTACATTTATATTGAAAATATTGAGTGGTTTGTATGAGCTTTATGCCAAACTAAGATTAGTGTGCTGTAGCCCATTACAAATGTGGAAGATTGACCATTTTGTATGAGTTAGAATAAAAAATATGATAATAATGTCTTCTCATCATCATAAAGAGATGATAACGACTAAATGAAATATTTATATTATCTCATCTTATTTGATAGGTCCCATCTTCTCCCATACCAAATATTTCCTCAAGAGCAACCATCATCTCATATTTAAAAAATAATCTTTGTCGAATTCACGTTCTTCATATTTGTACTAAATCCAGTAATCCAGTATTTTACTCATTGTTACTCTCTTTAGTTTCTGAAATTTATTTTTGCCTCTCAAAACAGGGCCCAATGATGTGGTATGATCAGGGCTGTACATAAAGCCAGGTTACATTTTAGTTTCTCTATGCCTCTTCTATTGGTCTGTTCCTAAATATATTGCTTTTTGGAAAGTGAGGCTACTTAAAAATGGATATGTATATATATATTATAACGTTATGTATATGTATATATATACACACATATCACAGAGTTACATATGTGTATATATATCATAGTTATATATAAGTTATATATACATGTATATATATCATAGTTATATATATCATAGAGTTATATTATATATGTATATATCATACACACACACACACACACATCCATTTTTGTTTAAGAATTAGCTCTACTTTCCAAAAAGCAATACTTGGAAGGCAGATTTTATATATAAACTATATACCATATAGTATATCATGGATACATATATATGTATATATACATATATATGTATTCATATATGTATAAGCTCAGGGAATGAATGTGTATATGTATCCATGATATATTTTATATATTTATATATATATATATTCTTCCCTCTATTGCTGACCACCACATTCTGTATACCACTGTCTTTTTATCAAATATATTTTGAGGCTTTCCAACTGTTCTCTAACATTGTGTCTCCTCCCGTTGTGTGCTGTCTTGCCATCTTCCCAGCTGGATACTTTCTGGACTTTTACATTTTCTTTGAGACTTAACATACTGAAACACTGACATATATGCCACTGTGAAATCATGTAAGGATTAATTTATAATGCTGCATGCTCCGAACATAGATAAGCAGGTTGTAAGCAAGAGCAAAAGGAATAGATAGCATAGTAAAAAGGGCCAAGTGTTCCTGCCATTTGCACAAAGGCATGGAGGCATGTCTTGAAGTGTCTGTTGCAGGTATGGGGAAGGAACTTGAGTCCTGGTGATCTGAGTGCAGGAAAGTGGTGACTTGGCCCTGCTGCTTCTCTGTTTTCACCACCACCACCACTCATAAAGGATTCTAAGAGCTCCCAGGAACAATTTGCAGGTGTGTAGCTGTGTCATAGTGCTTTCATGTGAAGTGAACTGTCCTTCTCTCTTCCTCCCCCTTTCTGTCTCTCTCTTCCTCATTCATTCCCTGAGCTTATACACTCATCTCATTGAAGTCAGAGAAAAGAAGAAAGATTTGAGGCTTGCCCAATTTGTTCTGACATAAAGAGATGTTTGGCTCTGTGCAAGGTGCTGGAGGCGAGCCAAGTGCCTGACTGCCATTTCAAGAATGTGTCTGTGAGGACAGCTCATTTCATGCCCCTTTGCTGTGCCACACCCTGGTCCTTCCAGAGAGCCCTCCTCTACCCTTACCTCTGTGGTAAGAGCAACAGTCCTGTTGGCTTGAGGGCCCACCTGTTAGATGGGCTGGTGAAGACATTGCTCTCCATTGAGTACTTGTTTTCTGCACGTGTCCAAGGTTTGCTTAAAACTGAAGAAAACATTTCTGAGGAATTTTAGGGTTTAAGGAGAACAACATACCAAAATACCTTGTTTATTAAACACACTGATTTGTCTTAAAATGTTCTTCAATTTCAGGAAAACATTTGGAATTCAGAATAAAAATGTTGCTATCACTCAGCATTCCGTAAATCCCTCATCCTCAGGACCTCAAATGATGGAAATGTAACTCATCATACTGCTTGATAGGATGGACCTAGTTACTGTCCCCAATTCATTTTGTTCCATTTTTAATGATGACAATTGGAGGTGTTCTCATGTTCTTTTTTAATTTTTTTACTGTAAAAAACAGTCAGACCCTTGTTCAGTTCAGCTTTTACAATAAAATTTAAAAACAACAATAAAAACACCAAACAGCGTTGTGTAGTTGGAAGGACTGGAATTTTAGAGTCAAAGTCAGTTTCAGAGCCTTGGCTTAATCATCCTTTCTAAGGCTTCTTGACTTGTCACTAACATTGACAAAAATATATAGTTGGAAAAGTAGTACACACCTTGCAGGGTTGCTATGAGAACTTGATGAGGTAGTACAAAAATTTAGCATAGTGCCCTGTATGAAAGTACGTAAACATGTAAGCTAGCACTGTGCCTGGCAACTAATAGTGACTTAACAGTTTCTTCTCTCCCTCCTTTCTTTCCTTCCCTTTTAACTCTTTTCTTCTTTCTTTCCCATTTGAGGGGAAAAAAAAGGAGGTAAATTCTTTGACAGAATTATATCATATGAAATTTGATGTTCTGCTTAATGATTTTTATCAACTGAGGAGAGGTCAAATTAGGACCTGAGCTGGGAGCAAATAATATTACAAGTAAACCTTTGCACTTGTTTATGATCAAACCTGATGTTATAGTCTCCACATTTAAAATTGTATATTCAGGCCTGGCACCGTGGTTCACATCTGTAATCTCAGCACCTTAGGAGGCTGAGGCAGGCAGATAGCTTGAGCCCAGGAGTTCAAGAGTAGCCTGGGCAATATGGCGAAACCCCATCTACAAAAAATACAAAAATTAGCCAGTGGAGTGGCACCTGCCTGTAGTCTCAGCTGCTTAGGAGGCTGAAGTGAGAGGACTGCTTGAGCCTGGGAGGTTGAGGCTGCAGTGAGACATGAGCATGCCACTGTACTGCAGCCTGGACAACAGAGC